>NW_006494614.1:37479824-37594291 GCF_000325575.1 Pteropus alecto | reverse complement strand
ATTTTTTTTATACAATTATTGAGTAATTTGGAAGACATTATAGAAATCATCTAGATCTCCTCCATAAAATGAGGAGGGTGTGTTGAATTCTCTTTGTGTTTCCTCCAGCTTTAGCATCCTGTAAATCTATCACCTTGTTGACTTTGAATTCCTGGATAACAGTCAACAGGTCTTAATCATCTTGGTATTTCCAAAGTCTCTCACAAGGCTTGGCACCCAGTAGGGCCTCATTACTCCTTTGTTAATAAGTGAATTAATCATCTTGCCTTTTTACATGCTTCATTTTAACACCGTCTGAATATAGCAAGAATCAAACGTTGACATTAATGGCTCGCGATTTTGTTCTTCAGAACTACAGAATCTTAAACGTAAGAATTTCCCATTTTATGTTTTATTCTGTTGCTGTAGGCCACATACACTAACTACTTATCGGTGATGACGATTTTGCTTGAGATGGATCAATTCATTAATTCATGCAATAAATTCTTACAGAACACCAACTTGGCCCTGGTATTATAATGCTGAACTAGACACAGTTTCCTCCGTCAAAGAACTTAGAGTGTAATGAAGAAGACTGACAAGTAACTATAAAATATGTGCTGTGAAGGGCAAGCACAAGGAGCCGTGGCAAAAGAGGAGCAGCAGACCTGGTCTGAAGAATTCAGGAAAAGTTTCCCAGAGGAAATAGCAAACAAACTCCACCTAAAAATTAAATAAGAGTTAGCTAGGCAAAAGTGGGGAGGAAGGTAGATGTCACTGAAAGCACTGAGTTGGTGTTAATTCTAAGTACAATAAAGGACTCTGGAAAGAGTTCAGGCAGGGGAACAATGTGATCCAAATTATGTTTCAGAAAGATCTCTATAGTTGTAGTTAGAAAATTGGAGAGGGACAAGATCAGGGCCTAGAAGTGTAGGAAGGCTTTTAAAGTGACAGTAAAGATAAAGATAGTGGCAGCAAATATAAAGAGAATAAGATGAATTTTGGAAATATTGAGGAAGACAGAGAGGAAGGTATATATTCATGCATGTTGTAGGGTAATAAAGGAAAGGAGAAGTCAAATCTGATATTTCTTGGAGAAATTGGGTGGATGACGGGTCATTCACTGAGATAATAAACACTTCTTAGAGCAGTAGCACTTTGCGGGGGGAGGGGGCGGTAATATTGAATTCTATAGGGTAGCCAAGGGACAGCCAAGATGAGGTGCCCAATATCCAGCTGATTATATGGATCTGGATCTCAGGAAAGAGATTTGAGTTGAAATTATATAGAATTGATAGCCATCAATATGTAGCTAGAAGCTGAAGGTATTAGAATGAATATCCTGGAAAGGAGAAAAGGGATGAGGAATCCTGGGAAATAGCAGTCTTTAAGGTCATTCAAATACTTTGCTTGCTAATTCATGTCACCTGCTCATTCTCTGTTGCTAAAGACCAGGTTTGCTCTAGGTCATAAAGGGCCTGACGAGGCCTTTTCCACTGTGGTCTCAACCTGGTGCTCTGTGGAGGATGAAGCCAGGCCTTAGACACTTAAGGGTATCACACATAAATTATCAATTACTCAGTCAAAAAGATTTGCAAATATTGCTTGGTCATATGGGTGTAGAGAAGAGGAAATATTATCGTGAAATATGTGAAAGCTAAGGCATGTTCCTGAGCTTAATGCAAGAATGTTTTTATAGATTGCATCGAGCGCTACAGACAGAAGTTACAATATCATGAAAATTCATCTAGGATGGAAATCCCTTGTGTTTGTCACTAAGCCGTAACTGAGAGAGTGGGGGTAAAAGCAGAAGCAACACAATTCTCTCCTTTTATCAAATTCCAGAATCACAGACATAACTTAATCAAAGAGGAGGAGCAGATAGAGAAGATGGCAGCTGTGATGCTATCGTGAGAGTGACGTATGCAAAGTGCCACAGTCAAAACAGCATTTGTATCCCTGATAAACTGTAATCAAGAGCTTTCGGCATAATACGTGAGTCATATAGTTGGCCCTCTGTATCCACAGGTTGGGCCTCCACAGATTCAACCAACTGCAGATCAAAAGTATTAGGAAAAAAAAAATGCTACTTTGTTGCTGATGTGTACTGTATTGATGTGTAGTTAGACCTAAAATGGTTGCTGTATTGAACATGTACAGACTTTATTTTCTTGTCATCATTCCCTAAATGTAAATAGCATTTACATTGTATTAGGTATTATAAGTAATCTAGATGATTTCAAGTATTTGGGAACTCTGGAAAACAGTTGGGAGGTTCCTCAAAACATTAAAAATAGAACTTACCTTGTGACCCAGTAATTTCCACTTCTGGATATTTAGCCAAAGAAATCCAAAACCCTAATTCGAAAAAATGTATGCACCCCTATGTTTGTTGCAGCACTATTTACAATAGCCAAGATATAGAAGCAGCTTAAGTTGTCTATCAATAGACTATTGGATAAAGAAGAGGTGGTACATATAGAATATTGCTCAGCCATAAAAAATAAATAAATCTTACCATTTGCAATGACATGGATGGACCCAGAGGGTATTATGCTAAGTGAACTAAGTCAAACAAAAGCAAATACCATATAACTTCACTTGTATGTGGAATCTAAAGAACAAAATAAGTGAACAAACAAAATGGATACAGACTCATAGATACAAAGAGCAAAGTGATGGTTGCCAGGTGGGGGGGGAGGTTGGGGCATTGGTCAAAAAGGTGAAAGGATTAAGAAGTACAAATTGATAGTTACAAAATAGTCATGGGAGATGTAAGGTACAACACAGGGAATATACTCACTAATATTGTAATAACTATGTATGATGCCAGGTGGATACTAAACTAATCAAAGACATCACTTCACAAATTATATGGATGTCTAATCACTATGCTGTACACCCAAAACTAATATAAAATAATATTGAATGTCAACTGTAATTGAAAAATAAAAATAATTAAAAACTTTAAAAAAATAAAGTATACAGTAGGATGTGTGTAGGACGTATGCAAATATTATGCCATTTTATGTTAGGGACTTGAGTGTCCACAGATTTTGGTGTCCATTGAGGGTCCTGGAACCGAATCGCCATGGATACGGAGGGAGGACTGTAAACATATGATGGTATCATAAACGCTGGTCTCAGAAGTATTTCTGTAAACATGTTAGGCAGAAATCCATAACTAAGCAAATAATAGTTTATTTCATAATTTCATAAAACCCTGGGAAGATTATAGTTATTTTTTACTTTGTTTTGTGTTGTTTCACATAATCTGAAGTATACCAGAGCTATTTAAGATCCCATCTGTTGAAACCTTCCAAGCTTGTTGTCAACCTTAGAACAAATATTTTGATTTACTAAGGAGCTTAACTCAGATAAGAGATTCCGGGGGATGTAGAACCATCCAAAAATTGTTATCTTGAGAGATTTAGTTATTTTCCTAATCATGCATCTGCTACAAACTTCATGTTTTTAAAACTTAACTTTTTGCAGGCACTAAGTTCTGAGGATATAATGAATGCCTAAGATTAGACCTCTTGGTAAAAATAGACATGTGGATTAGTGGCAGATAACAGGGTACCCAAAATGGAATTATATGCCCTGCTAAAAAAACCTCTCAAAGTTTTGAACTCTTTGAACTTTAAACAGGAAACTGGATATTATACATTGGCCCAAGATGATTTTGTAAATAAAAATCCATCACTTTTAACTTCCTTCGTGGTGGAGTGTTCTAACTAAAATGAGACTCTATTTTTTAACTGACTATTTTTATTGAGGTATAATTGACATGTAACATTATATTAGCTTCAGGTGTACAATATAATGATTTGATATTTGTATATATTGCAAATTGATCATTACAATAAATCTAGTTAACATCCCTCACCACAGTTACAAAAAATTTTTTTCTTGTAATGAGAACTTTTAAGATCACTCTTAGCAACTTTCAAACATGCAATACAGTATTATTAATATTAACTATAGTCGCCATGCTATGCATTACATCTCCATGACTTATTTATTTTGTAACTAGAAGTTTGTACGTTTTGACCCCCTGTACTCATGTTGTTCACCCCTCACCCCCCACCTCTGGAAACTACCAATCTGTTCTCCGTAGTATTGAGTGTTTATTATATTTTAAGCATTTTACATTTATCGACTCACCCAGTCCTCACAACAAATCTATGAAATGAGCAGTATCTATCATCAGCCCCATTTTGCAGAAGAGGAAACTGAGACACAGAGGTCAATCATTTTTCCAAAGGTTGCATAGGTAATAACATTAATATTTAGAATCTGTCTCCTAATATTCATGTGCTTAGTCTCTATCACTCTAGAGACAAAAGTTCCTCAGTGGTCCACAGAACAGGGACATCAGAATCATTTGGAGAGCTTATTACAAAGTTCCAATTCCTGCGGAAAACTATTCCTTCATGCTCCATAGACACATCTTCCCTTCAACTTCTAAGGCCTGTGGATGCCATATATTGGTATAACCCAGGCTTAGAGGTCATCAGAATCACCTTTAGAGCTTGTTAAAAATGCAGGCACTGGATATTAATGTTTTGAAACCATCCTAGTTATATGGCGGAAAGCTTCCAAAGTGTCCTGCTTCTTGAACATTTTGAGCAAAGTGGTTATTAGAGCTTTTGGGTATACACAATATAGCAAAAGTCCAGGTCTGGATGATGGAGCAGGGTTGTTAAACTGCTCTACAGAGTAATATGGTGGTCTTCATTGAGGGTGGAGTTGCAGCTCTAAAGACGTTTTTCATGGGAGTGGAGGATGAGGTCTATAAAAAGAACTACAAGAGGTTTGATTTGGAGGTAGGACAGTTATGCCTGCTGAAGGGAAATACACTAACACTTGCAACATGGTGGCGGCAGTTTATGGACGGAGAATGTCCACAGAGATACTATGGAGATGTCTGATTGATGGACTCTGAAAGAATTATAACTACTATCTATTTTTATAGTGATTCCATCTTATTTCCACTATTGGCTTATTAGTTACATTGCTTTTTAAACTTTTTTTAGTAGTTACCCTATACAGCTTTTAAAATCACAGTCTACCTTAAAATAATACATTACCACTTGATGTACAGTGTAAGAACCTTACAACACATTCCTCCCAATTCCTTTCCCATCAGTCGTGCTCTTGTTCCCATATGTTTTACTTTTACATAGAGTATAAACTTTATTATATATACATTGTCGGCATTTTTGCTTTAAACAGTTAATTATCTTTAGAATAACTAAAAATAAGGAAAAAAGACTTCTTTGTCACCTCTATTTTTACCATTTCTGGTACTCTCTATTTCTTTGCATAGATTCAAGTTTCCATTTGAAATTACACTCCTTCTGCCTGAAGAATCCCTCAAACATTTCTATAGTACAAGTAAGCTAGTAATTAATTCTCTCAGCTTTTGTTTGTCTGAAAAGACTATTTCACTTTCATTTTTGAAAGATGTTTTTACTGAGTATATAATTCTAAGTTGACAGTTTTTCTCTTTTAGTATACTAAAGATGTTATTCCATTATCCTCAAGTTTGCTTAGTTTTTGAGGAGATGACAGCTGTAAGTTTCATCACTGTTCCTCTTCAGGTAATGAATCTTCTTACTGTCTTCAAGTGTTTCTCATCATCTTTAGCTTTTAGTAGTTTAACTATGTTTCATTTAGATTAGGTTTTGTTAGTTTGTTTATTTTTCACTTTTTATTTGTTCTGTTTTATTATTTTATATTTATCCAGTTTGGAGTTATCTCAACTTCTTATCTGTAGTTTGATAGTTTTCATTATTTTGGGAAAGTTTTCAGCCACTTCTCTCTCCCTCTCCTTCCTCCTCCTCTTTCTCTTTCTCCTCCTCTGAGATTCCAATTATATGCATATTATACTGTCCCACAGCTCTTGAGTCTTCCTTTCTGTTCTTTTTTTTTTCTCTTTATATTTCGGTTTGGATCATTTCTATTGAGCTATGTTCAAATTCACTGATTTTTTTACTCTGTCAGGTCTATCGATAAGCTTGTCAAAGAAATTCTTTATCTCTGATATCATATTTTTTATTTCTAAAACTTCAATTTGACTCTTTCTTATAGTTTTACAATCCTGATTCATACAGTTGTTGTGGCAGGTATTATTTTTGCCTGCTCAAATCCATTCTTTCTCTTTATTTCTTGTTTATAGAGCTATAATTTTTGTTGTTTTTTTTTTGTTTGTTTTCTGGGTTTTTTGTTTATTCAAGTAGAGAGCTGAAATGTGTAAGTATAAATTAGTAGAGGCCTTCTATAGACTAAAATTCTGCTTCGAACTATTCAAATTTTATTGGTTAATATTTTTATCTGATGAAAAATCTCTGATTATATCTTTTTAATATTTGATGAGTTATTTTAGCTTTCTTAGAAAAATTCCAGGAAACATTTTAATCACTAAATACATCAAATCTAAAATTTGTATTATTTTTCTTGCTAGTATTATATTGTTAGCATCTTATAGACCTTAAGAATTCATATTCTTGTGTTGTTATGTACTCAATCAAGGTAACATAGTTCTTTCAATTATGATATATAAATTAATAGTTATTGAATTAATTTCACTTTTTCATTGATGAGAAGAATTTCAGCCTGATCTAAAATCATAGTGTTTTATAAAGATTTTTCAGAAGAAAGCTGCTTGAAGTTCAGAATTCTAAATGTTCTCATTTCACAGAGTTGTATTCAGATTATAGCAGTTGGTGGCAATGGAGAGTTGGTGATCGATTACTTCTCTCATCTGCTTTGTGTGGGTTTCTAGGAAGAGGAGAGTTGGGATTGGTTGAAAGAGAAAAGTAGAGTTTTGAATACCCAAAGCTTGAGGAATGATGTGGGGGAAACTAGAAGTAGATGACTTGTCATCTGTCCCTCTGGATGAGAAGCCTCATGTAAAACTCTTTGATTATATCTTCTTCTAGACTGTGAGCGCCTGTCTCCTAGCACTTGCCACAGTTGTGTGTGTGGTTATCTTATTAATGATTGACTTCTCCAGACATAAGCTATGTGAGTAAAGGCCATGTTTCGTATTGTTCACTGTTTATTTCTATCATCTAAAATAATGCCTGGCATATCGTAAATAGTTAGCAGGTATTTGTTAGATGAATGAAAGAATAAACCCATAACTTATTCTTGCCAGAATCAGATACCAAATAAAAATAACTTAAAAACTGCAAACCGGGGAATGTTGATAATGGAGGAAGGCTATATATAAGTGTGGGAAGTGGTATGTAGGAAATCTCTGTACTTTCCACTCAGTTTTGCTGTGAACCTGAAACTGCTCTAAAAACTAGTCTGTTTTAAAAACTGCAAATAATCTTGTTTTTTTAACTAGATGATAGAGATTAATAATCTTCAGCTACTAAAATAGTGTTGCTCGTTAATATGAACAGCTTTGAACAGTAGAAAATGTTGTTATAATGTGTTTCTATTCTAAGTATATTATGATATTCTGCTATTGGCTATTATTATGATCTCTATTTCCTGAATAGAGATTATGCTGCAGCACTAGTCTGTAGCACAACTCCACAAGGCACTATTTACATGGGTTACAATGAATGTTGTCCTTTGAAGTTATACAATAGATCATCCTGCTTAAGGTCAGAGGTAAAACAGCTGGGCTTCTTATGATGGACTTTGTGAAACTTTGGGGTGGGGTGGGAATGGGGAATTACTTCAAATGAGGACAAAGTTTCTTTGGGGGTTGACTGAAATGTTCTAAAATTAGATCATAGTGATGGTTGCATAACTTTGTAAATTTACTAAAAATCATTGAATTGTACACTTAAAGGAGTGAATTTTATTTACATAAATTATACTTCAACAAAACTGTTTTGTTTTTTTTTTTTCATTATAATCAGAGAAGTCTCTTCAATTTCCTGCCCTTAAAAAAAAAAAATTATAATCAGAGAAGTCTCTTCTATCCCATCCCCTACAAGAAATGATTTTTGTTAGTTCTTGGTTTACCTTAGTCATTTTCCTTTGACAAATATTAGAAATACATATGGATTAAGTAATATTTTAAGTGATTTTAAAATGTTGCCTTAAATACTGGTAATTGAGGAAAACATCTAATTGTGAGGTGAAGAGAAACCCCCTTTTAAAACTTATGGGAATTCTGAAGTTTTAGAGTTTGTAACATTGGTTTCAGTGTGCCTAGTAACTCCACAAGTTTTAGAGTTTGTAACATTGGTTTCAAACACCACAAGTTTTAGAGTTTGTAACATTGGTTTCAGTGTGCCTAGTAACTCCTCGAAACACATGACCCTCAATGACTTGAGTGAGGGGTTCACAAATTAAGAAAAAAACAGGAAGGGGTGAAAATGACAAAACTGCCTTGTAAGAGAACAGAAACAATTAACAGTTGGCAGGGAAAGGAGAGAGAGAGAGAGGAGAGAGGGAGGGAGGGATGAGAGAGAGAGAGAGAGAGAGAGACAGAGACAGAGACAGAGACAGAGACAGAGACAGAGACAGAGAGAGATTGATTCTGTAGTGGAATTTGCCAAGCTGTGAGTAATGAATATGTGAAGAAAATCTGGTATATTACAAATTTATCATGACTTTGAAAAGGAAGAAAAAAATTAAACTGGGCCACCTTCTTACACCATATAAAAGAATAAACTCAAAATGGATTAAAGCTTTAAATGTTAGAACTGAAACTATGAAATCCCTAGAAGAAAACATAGGGAATAAACTCTCTGACATTGATCTTAGTAATAATTTTTCTGATGAATCTTCTCTTGCAAGGAAAGCAAAAGAAAAAATAAACAAATGAAACTACATCAAACTAAAAAGTTTTTACACAGCAAAGGAAACCATCAACAAAATGAAAAGACAGCCTACTGAATGAAAGTATTTGCCAGTGATACATCTGACAAGGGGTTAATACCCAAAATTTATAAAGAACTCATACAACTCAGAAAAACAACAACAAAAAACGCCCCCATAATCGAATTAAAAAATGGACAGATGACCTGAATAGGCATTTCTCCAAAGAGGACATCCAGGTGGCCAATACACATACAAAAAGAGGCTCAACATCTCTAGTCATCAGAGAAATGCAAATTAATGCACAATGAGATATTACCTCATGTCTGTCAGATTGGCTATCATTAAAAAATCAAAAAACAAGTGTTGACGAGGATGTAAAGAAAAAGAAACACCAGTACTCTGTTGATGGGATTGCAAATTGATACAGCCATTATGAAAAAGTTTGGAGTTTCTGAAAATTTTAAAATAGAACTTATGACTCAACAATTCCACTTCTGGGTATTTATCTAAAGAAATCCAAAACACTAATTCAGAAAGATACATTCACCTCTATGTTCACTGCAGCATTACTTAAACTAGCCAGGATATAGATAAAAAGGAAGAATTCTTACATTTGCAACAACATGGATAGACCTAGAGGTATTATGCTAAGTGAAATAAGTCAGAGAGAGACAGGCAAATATCATATGATTTCACTTATATGTGGAATCTAGAGAACAAAATAAACGAATTAACAAAATGGATACAGACTCATAGATACAGAGAACAAAGTGGTGAGTGCCAGATGGGAGGAGGTTGGAAGGCCGGATGAAAAAGATGAAGGCTTTAGGAAGTGCAAATTGATAGTTATAAAATAGTCACGGGGATGTGAAGTACAGCATAATAAATGTAATCTGTAATACTGTAATAACTATGTATGATGCCAAGTGGGCACTATACTAATAAGGAAGATAACTTCGTAAATTATATAAATGTCTAACCACTATGCTATACACATGAAACTAATATAAAATAATATTGAATGTTAACTCTAATTTGAAAATAAAAATCTTAAAAAATAAAATAAAGTAAAATTCATTAAAGGAGAAAAAAAGAAAAAGAAAGCAGAAATCTTGCATTTGACAGTTTCC
The DNA here is from genome assembly GCF_000325575.1 of Pteropus alecto. Lineage (NCBI taxonomy): Eukaryota > Metazoa > Chordata > Mammalia > Chiroptera > Pteropodidae > Pteropus > Pteropus alecto. The sequence goes on along the minus strand of NW_006494614.1, from coordinate 37,584,386 downwards.
AATATTGGCCACCAGGTGGCAACATAGACCCAAGATGCTTCTGCTCTTCTGAAAAAGGAGGAAGCAGCTGTGCAGTATAAGTACTTACACAATGGCTAAGTACACACTTTTTAAAAAGATATTTATTTTTAGAGCAGCTTTAGTTTTACAGCAATATTGAGCAGAAGGTAGAGAGATTTCCCATATATCCAGTGCCCCTACACATGCACAGCCTCTCCCATTACCAACATCCCCCACCATAGTGGTACATTTGTTAAAATTGATGAATCCACAGTGAAACATCATTATCACCCAAAGTCCTTATTTTACATTAGGTTTCACTCTTGGTGTTGAACATTCTATGGGTTTGGACAAGTGTATAATGACACGTCTTCACCATTATAGTATACACAGTAGTCTCACTGCCCTCAAAATCATGTGTTCAGCCTATTCATTCCTCCCTCCTCCCAACCCCTGGCAACCGCTAATCTTCCTACTGTCTCCATAGTTCTACCTTTTCCAGAATGTCACAGTTGGAATCGTGCAGTATGTAGCCTTTTCAGACTGGCTTCTTTCACTTAGAAATATGCATTTAAGTTTCCTCCGTGTCTTTTCATTCCTTGAGAACGCATGTGGTACACTTTTAAGTCAAATATTCAAACCTCAGAAAGGACACATATAAATTTATACATGTATGCATTTAAAAATACAACCCAGGCAGGTAACTGAAAAGCAAAATCTCCTCAATGGCTAACATTAACTTTTCCTCTCACTAAATCTTCCAGCTGAGGAATTTCCTAACATAAAATATGTTTAGTCCCAAAAGTGAGAAAAAGTGAGTCATTAGGTCACAAAACCTATTTAAACTGTAATTTTACTGTCAGCATGTTGGAACCTAAGCATCACATTTTCAAATATTTCCGGGGGAAAGGTTTTGATTTCAACCTAGTATTCCATGAGACTACCTTCTTGTCTTCTCACTCACTGAGAGAGTGGGGATTTCTTCAGCTTTAAGCCAGAGTGGCAACTTATAGTGGGTGTCAAGGATAAAAGGTGTGATGGACTCCTTTTTAATTTCCATTTCATCAGGGTGGGATCATCAGCTTCCATTTTCAACGGTGTTTCCATGAGGATTTTAGTCCTCTTAGTGTCCCACACATCGAAAAAAATTTATGTGACATCATGTCTGCCTTGAAACCACATAACCTTTTTAAGGTTTTTCAAGGACTTTTTGTTTGGATAGGTTTGGTTTTACTTTTGAATATAACAGGAAACAGGAAAAGGGTGAAAGCACCAAGCAAAGAGAAAGTTGTAAAGTTTCAAACAATTATACCATAAATAGTCTCACAATGAGAGTTGTCCCTGGTATTCATCAAAATACAAGTGAAATTAAGCCTTGATCATTCTCACTACTCTACAGCCACAGCTTTGTTCTTGAGAGTCCTGCCCAGTTCCTATCCTCCAAGTGACTTTTCCACCATCTTCGCCTCCCTTTCCTCCCCATTTCCTTCTTCTATTTAATAGTTACAGGAAACGTTGTGTGTATGTATATATGGAATACAAAATAACTAAATGAGATTCCATAACATTCAGAAGATAACTAAGATTTTTCAGCCAAGTTTTTCTTCAGAAAGAAAAGCTCCTGTGTGGTTTTTCTTACTAGAGCAGGAGATGAGAAGCAAATTGAGAAGTGAAGACTTGGACTGATGCTAAGGATGCTACAGACTAGCATTGTCTGTCAAAGATAGACGGTCACAGGAAGGGGGTGATGTGGTGCCTAATACAAGCTTCACACCCAGTAAGTCCTATAGTATATTATTCAGTATCTGCCTAATCGACATCTCTTCCAATTTAAATTAATTTGTGTCATCTGGTTTGAATTAGAAAAACCAAAAAAGTCTAAATTAAATATTTTGAGGAAGATGCTATCAGTGCCTCAACCTTTACCAGCTGCCAGCACTGGGGTCCCTTTGCCCAAGAACTTTCACCAGACACTGGAATTTACTCTGCTGCACCTGGTTCAAGGGACTTAGACATCTGAGGAGCAGTCCTTAAAAAAATGACTGATGAGGCGACTCCACGACTTTCTGAGGCCTTGTAGCATCCTATTCTGCCCTAATTGTTCTTCCAGTGCGAAGGTCACGGACAAGATGGTGCCGCTAGTGCAGGTCTCTCTGCTCATCAAGCTCCGCCGCTATTCCTCCCTGTTCCTGGGCGTGTCCTTGGGAGCCAAGAGCTACAGCTGCCTGAAACGTCCAACAGAAGAGGAGAGGAGGATAGCCATCGAGGAGAAGAAGGAGCAGGATGAACTGAAATGGATTGAGAGGGAATTGGCAGAAGCCCGAGATGACAGCATACTGAAGTGAGCCTACCTTTCTCCGCAGCAGTGTGGACGAAAAAGTTTTCTGTGTTGTGTGATGAAAAAAAAAACAAATGACTGATGGAAATTCCCATGAGGGAGTCAGTTCTGAGGTGGATATTATACTGGACCCCAGAGTACCCAGCCAGATGAAGTCTCAGTATTTCAAAGCGGTAACTCGCTTGATAACACAGACCATTTGGACTGCCTTCTCTTTCTTGCCTCTCTTCTCTGCTCAACAATATTTCTTAGGATCACAAATAAACCACTTACTTTTAAATCTTTTCTCATGGGTCACCTTTTAGGGAAGACCAAATTAAGAATAAAAAAAAAAAATGGATTTTTTTATTGTGAGAAAATACACGTAACAAAATTTATCATGTCAACCACTTTGAAGCGTACAGTTTATGCTTTACGTCATTGGCATTACGTCGTTGTGCAATCATCACTATAATTCATCTCCAGAACTTTTTCATCATCCCAGACTAAAACTCAGGACCCATTAGACAATAACTCCCCATCATCTGTACCTCTCCACTTCCCAGCCCCTGGAACCACGATTCTACCTTGTTCGCTATAAATTTGACTGTTCTAGGTATCTCATACAAATGGAAATTACGATATGTGCCCTTTCATATCTGGTTTATTTCACTTATAATGTCTTCAAGGTTCAACAATGTGGTAGCATGTATCAGAATTTCATGTCTTTTTAAAGCTGAAAATATTTCATGTATATACCATACTTTGTTTATCCATTCATCCACTGATGGACATTCATTTCCAACTTTTGGCTATTGTGAATAATGCTACTATAAACACTGGTGTACAAGTATCTGTTTAAGTCTCTGCTATCAATTTTTTTTTTCTTATAGAATTTTTATAAGAGTTTATTTGAGCCAAACTAACAAGTGCCAAGGAACAGGTCTCAAATGCTCCTTGTTATCATCAACTCTTGTATCTAAATGTCCAAAACTGGAACCGTAAATACCCAGAAGTGGAATTGCTGAATCACATGATAATTCTATGTTTAATTCTTTTGAGGAACCACTGTTTTCCACAGTGACTGCACCATTTTACATTCCCACCAGCTGTGCACAGGGCTCCAATTTTTCTACCTCCTTGTCAACATTTGTTATTTTTGTGTTGATATATATTTATACATATTTATATATCCAAACTAATGGGTGTGAAGTGATATCTCATTGAGTTTTGTTTTGCATTTCCCTAATGATTGGTGATTTTGAGCATTTTTTTAATGTACTGATTGGCCATTTGAATATCTTTGGAGAAAAGTCCTTTCCATTTTTTAATCAAGAATTTTTTGTTGTTGTAGGAGTGAGTTCTTTATATATTCTGGATATTAATCCCTTATCAGATATATGATTTGTAAATATTCTCTACCATTCTGTCAGTCACCTTTTCACTTTCTTGATAATGCCTTTTAATCCATGTTGCAGGAAGCAACACCCGATGGAGAAGATTGGATGCTCAGACAACTTTGTTAGAGGAAGGAGAATTTAATGCCGGTGGAGAGCTCCCCTTGGTTAGATTTCTTACAGCTCATATACTCTTGCAGTGTCCATGCAAAGGGGCACGTGATTCCTTTGTCTGAGGTTTCACGTGTGCCTCATGACTCAGGATGGGAGGGGGAGCTTCCGGTGGGGGAGCTGTAAGGGGAGAGGAATTTTCAGACCACTGGTCTTACAGGTCGTTTGTCTTGCGACCTTGGCATTATCAGCACTGTTATAGGATTCTTGAACAGAGAGACAGGACGCTGAGGCTATAAGTAGGAAACAACACTTATTAAAGCCAGCACCTGCTCAGCGGATTCCTATCCAAAGGCTGAGCCCCAATTGTAACATAACAAGCAGTTTTATACAGTCTTGTTATTCCTACACAGCTACAGAGATAATAAAGGACATTAGTTGGTTGGCAAACAATGAATCAACAGATGAGAGCTGGAGAGTCTTGAAAGGGAGAGAGAGAGGGCAGTTAGCAATGGGCTTTAACAGACTGAATCGGTCATTTCTGCAAGCACTTTTCTTTGCATTTTTCAGTTGCCTCTTCTCTCTTATCCATGAAAGTTTTTTAATTGTTACAAAGTCCAACTTATCTATTTTTCTTTTGTTGCTTGTGCTTTTGGTGTCATATACAAGAAATCATGGTCAAATCCAATGCCATAAAGCCTCCCCCTGTTTTCTTCTAAGAGTGTTATGGTTTTAGGTCTTATGTTTAGGTTTTTGATCCTTTTTAGTTAACTTTTAATGTGGTAATAAGGTAAGGGTCCAACTTAATTTTTTATTTTGTAAATAATGTGGTAAATAAATAATTTTTAAAATAAATAAAGTCTCAATTATTATCACCTAATATAGACAGTTTTGCTAAAAAAAAACAAAGAATTGCTTTTAATAGTCCTCCTAAATTCTTATTTACAATGCAGATTTCTGGTCAATTACTTACCCACACCATTATGAGATAGCTAATTCAATGACATGGATAGAATGATAATTCTGAACTCTGTGGAATCTGAATAAGATCTGACTAGTACACAGATGAGTGTTTTTCACTTCATTATCTTTTCCCTGACTTTAAAGGGGTAAAGTGACTGTAATATTTAAAAGATAAGAATATCCTTCACAAAGGATAGGAAGAAGCCACAAATAAGATGGCATTCATTCTCAGTTGAAAACAGACTTAAAACAGACTTAACAATGGCTTGAGATCAATTAAAACATAAACATCCATAGACGACATCTGTTTCATCCCATTACACACAAAAATGCACCCAATTTCATCCCAAATACAACTATTTCTGGCTACCAACAAAACCTTTTTCAAATACCTAAATGTCTTTACTACACATATGTATATATATATGTATGTATATTACACACACACACACACACACACACATATGTATGTATATTACAAAAAAATATAAGCAAAATTGGAAAAAAAATTTTTTTTAATGACGTAGGCCAGTCTTACTCTGAGGTCTAGTTAGCAACAAATCTCAAGCCATTGTTTTTAAACTTCAAATCATTCCTAAGTTTTGTGAAAAACCTATAAAACTCATTTAATTTTTTTAGAACTTTGGGGAAGGAGCTTTAGCAAACTAGTCTGATTTTTAAAATCTTAAAGAAGAAACAAAAAGAGCTTAGAAAACTCTGCCTTTCAACTTTTATAGGAGATGCTAAAATGTATTTCTTAAGCCCGAAAGTAGCTTATGAAAAGTTAGTATTACAATGAGTCACTAAGAGGGAGGAAAAAAAAAGGTAGAAGGTCAGAAATAAACATTTCAGAACCACAGGTTTCTAGTTTAACCAGAGTTGTCTCCAGGTTAAACTGCATTCTAAAGTTTTTATCTACATTCTAAAGTTTAAAAACAATGTTTCCTACAAAGGAAATAAACAATGCGACAGGTACACAGGGGCAATCCACTTTGTAAATGTCCTTCCTACATTAAATATTATTAGGCTTTGCATCCAGTTAAAGAAGAGGAAATTTCCCCAATTGTCAGGCTCCTTGGCTGTGGTTATTACTCCTTGTCCAGAAATTCTCTGAGTCTGAATCAGCCTGGCAAACCCTCCTCCCCAGTAGATAATCATTAACTAGAATATCAGATCCCAATAATTTACGATTAGATTACGTGGACTCTCCCTTCCCAGAAACACAACAAGAGGAAAAAAGGAAGGAGGCAATTAAAAAGCAAACTTAATTTCTTCTGATTTTTTAGAACTGGATAACTTTGGTTTTCTTCATTTTTCTCCAGAAATAGCCCAAACGATTGTACAATTAGGTATCGCATTTTTAAACAATAAACTTCCCTTAGAGATACTATGCCCCAAATTAATAACAAATTGATGAAAGGCAGGAGGAGAACAAAATAAAAGGCAACTATAAACCAACACATTTATTAGATACAAAACTGATTACATGCTTAGCAATATTGCCGAAACTTTATATGTCGTTAGCTGTATTTGGCTCAAAGCTTCCTCTAGTAGAGCTCAGGTTCAATATCTCCTACTTTTGATCTTGGCAAATATTTTATCAACATGCTGAGAAAGATAAACAGCATCCTCTGCCTCCAGCCTTCATCTTTTTCCTTCGCGTTTTGCCTGTTATTCTCCGTCCTGTTAAAGAGCAAGCAGGTGAGATTCTGGACCCCTTCTTCTCCCACCCTTAGCCTCCACCAGCTCCAAAGCTGGTGAGCAGTTAGGAAGCAGTATGGCTTTCAGGTACTGCATCAGAGTCTCAGTTAATCAGAGCATCAGGATTAAAATATTTAGAATTGCCTGGAAAAGAGCTGTGGGTGGCTGAAGCACCAACCTTCTGAATTCTGAGTCATCTTGCTGGAATGGAATCCAGTATAAATACGTTCACACCCACTCAATCTATCCAACCTCTGGAAATTATCTTGAACAAAGCAGGCATTTCATTGCATTGGCCCTTGGGCTTGCCCTCCTGGAAACAAACATTTCTCAGTGGGGAAGAATCAACCATATTTGCTAAGAACTGTGAACCACCAGGAAGCTTTAAAGAGAGGCACGTGCTTCTGTAGTCCAGCCATTCTGTCGTAAGAAAGATGTAGCTAAGTTCTAACTTAAGAGTTTTTTTCAACCTGTCAAGCTGTACTGCAAATTGTAAGATATGTTTAGTAGGGAATTGTAATGCCGGCAGCTGGCACTGATATCTAATATTCCATTATTTATATGCATAAATCTACTCTGAACTTTCCATAGCCATTTTGCCCTTATGATATCATCCCTCTACCATTTCATTTCTGGACTGTCTCTCTGTGGCATAATTTAACTTGTGCTCAAGGAATAAAATGCATTGTAATGTTAATATGGGTGAGTAAAATAACATCAAGAGTAAAAATTGTATTAAAAACAAAGTATTTACATTATATATCATTATGTTAAAATTGCTTCCTCCATTGAGTTCATTACCTGACAATTTAAAAATAAGTATATACACTTAAATACTTTCACTGGTTATTACTCTTAGTTTGGCATTACTATCTCAGTCCTAAGATGTATTTAAAGGGAAAAAAAAGCGCATGAATATGTTAACAGATCAATGAAATTATACAGATAATCAATACCAGAACCAGGACTGGAGTATATTTTCTTCTTTTAATTTGCTTCTTAGCATATACCAATCGAGGTAACTTATTACCCAAAGTAAAATAAAACCAAACACTCCAAGAGGCATTTACTATTCTCCATGGCTGGGTTTTTTGTTTGTTTGTTTGTTTGTTTGTTTGTTTCCTGATAACTGAACATCCTTTGTCAATAAGATAGCATTTCTTTGCATTCGATAGCAGGTCTGATTAGCTTTGCGCATGGTTTTCTTTTTAAGTCTGCACAGTAGCAGCCTGGTGAAAATCCTTCTTATTGTCTTTGCTGTTAAACTACTCTGGCATTTACTACAAGGCAGGTTTGAGTCTGATGAAAATCTGTCCATCCATCGTATGTTCTGTACAAAGTTCTCCTTGTTGAAAGACTTCAATACATGTAACTCAGTTTCACCAATAGCACTTTCTCCAGGATGTGAGCAAGGACATTACTAGAGAGAGGGTACCTGCACAACTTAGAAACTCGTTTTGAGAACTGAATGTAAAATAACCTCACCTTGAAAAGAGAAGCAAAACTTTTTTAGTTTTAAGTTCCCATATCCATCACATGAGAGAGCTGAGTTTTTTACTCTCTGTAATATTTTAAGACCTTATAGCCACAAGGTTCACTTTACATATTTACTCCTAATGAGATTTCTCCCTTTCAGAAGTTTTTTATTTCCCACACCCCAACAATCTTACCCAGGGTCATTAGAGATGGCTTTATATACATTAAGTAACTCATGGAACAGCTTGTTTCTTATAAAATAAAACAAAAACCCAGACCCAGATGTTAAATATCTTTCTTTGGGCTTCTGAAAGTCAGAGTTACAGTCCGAATCTGCAGTAAGATTCCAAGTCCAATGTTAAATGTTATGTTTTTATTTGGAAATACACTGCTCAGATAATCATTCCCTGTTCTTTATTTAGTGACTACAGAATTAGATCTGGCTGGTCATTTCTATTTCTTGTTAAACGAAAATGCATGAACTGTGTCTCAGCATGAGTCACTCTAATATATTTACTGAGTGGAAAAATAACTACACGTCTCAAAGGTAGGAGTATGAGGAAATAGAATCGAAATAAAAAATATATATCCCTTCTGGATAGCTTTCAATTTTATAGGAGAAAGAGAGAGAAATACTTTTATTTTATCTAATTTTTTAAAATTCACAGCAAAGCTTAGTAGTGGCATTACATAAAATTACAACATGGCTGTGTGTGGTTATTAGAGCAACTGACACAGGTTGGAGTGACCGAGAGAAAAATCTTTTTGAGCTGAGTGAGTTTTAAAGTGAGGGAGGGACATGGTTAGGATAGAAGTATGAGAGTTCTGGGGCAGAAGAATGGCATGTGTTATGACTCTGAGGTAGGCGAGAGCATGCAAGGAATAACAGATTATTCGATTTGAAAGAGACAGTAAATTTGCCTTTCAATATTTCATATCTTATTAACTGTCATATAAGTACTTAGTGCCTATGATGTGATATTCATTTGCTAGATATCGAATAATTAACTAGAAATATCACTATGATAATTCCAAATAAATACCCTCTCTTTCCAACTCTATTCTTGTCATTTCTTACTATACATTGGTATAACCTAAGCACCATGCCACTGAGGGGGAGCAGAGTTTGCCACCCTTAAATATGTCTTTCTTGGGAAATTGATTATTTTAAGCTGTTTATTTTTAAGAAACAAAAGATTCAGAAAAAAACTTTTGAACTTTCCCCTAATTACCTAAAAGAATTCAGATAAAAGACATGCTCCAGGAAGGAAGCTATGGTTATAGGTAACTATACTTTAATATGAACTAGTGTGATAGATAGGGAGGAACCTAGCAAGGCCCTTTTGACCAAAGTCCCCTCTATGTCCCATTGTTAAAGATGGCCCAGCAAACATTTGTTTACCAAACATTTGCTTTTCCATCCCCATGCTAATGACCTTTCACCCCTTTGAAGTCCCAAACTACAAACTTCCCCTCCCCCACTTTCTTCTTAGCTCAAGATGGCTTATAAACCTGAACTGCTCAATTTTACTTCAGGGCCCCACATTCTCATGGAACTCCCATATGTACATACATAATTAAATTTGGTTATTTTCTCAGGTTAATTTGTCTCATGCCAATTTGATTATTAGACCAGCCAGAAGCACTAACGGGGGAAAGAGGAGACATTTTCCCCTCTTCCATATCACTTTATTGTGGAAGGAAGTCTCCTTAAAGTCAGTTTGCCATGAATCAGCGTAACTGTTAGCTGGTTAGGCGTTCCTCATAGAATCCCAGAGAATGGCCAGTTAGCACTTCAGGTTCAGGTCTTCTATTCTAACCCTGGAGATTTGAGTTTTACTTCTTTAGCTTATTGTTCTAATCATTCTCCCCTGTTCTGTCTACAAATGTGAGGTTTGAGTTCTAGAATCTCGGAGTGGTATACTCCGTCTCAAGAGACAGCACCTTTAAATTTCAGTTCTTCATATTTTCATGTGCATTTTTTCCTTCTCACAAATAGTCTTGGAGTTCTTTTTAATCTTTGAGCTCCTATATAGTTAAGGGATGTGCTCAAAAGTATTAAACAAAAACCCAACTAGAGTGGTTTATCCATATGTTAAGTTACTTACCTAAAGCAATTAGAATCCAAGGGGTAAGCAATTTGAGGCTTGCTGTAATGAAGTAGGCATCTTTTATTCTTCTGCTTCTCCATGCGTTAGCACTGACTGCTGCAGTACCAAGCATTATATGCATTCCAGGTACTACAGCAGGAAGCTGCAGGAAGAAGCAGGAAGCTGATGATTGCTATTTATTTACATCTCATTGGCCAATCTAAGTCACATGGTCAACCTTAACTACAAGGGAATCTGAGAAGGCAAGATTTTTGGTAAAGAAAAGACTAGGTAGAAGGGGGTTAGAATGGGTGCTGAGTGTTTCCCTGCCACAGATTCCATCTCCAAAGTCTTACCGCCCCTTTCTTCTCTGCATGAGTTGTCAATCATTCTTAGACATGTCTGCAACTGCAATTGGTTGGGTTGAGTATATGTGTTTGAGAATAAGGGCTGTTTCTGCTCAAGAGCTGAAAAAAAAAAGAGCCCTTGAGGTGATCTGGCCCAGGACAGAACATCCAAAAAGTACTCAAACATCTCCCCTTTCTAGCATTTCTGTGGTTCTTTATTATGCTAAAACGTATCAGTTGCCTTTCCAGCCTGAAGCTACAGTGTAAAGGCTACTTTCTATATCCCTTTGGTTTAGTAGATGTCAGACTCTACAATAGTATTGCGAGATTGGAAATAGAATCACTCTTCCATACTTGATATTATCATGTGGCTATATAATCATCCCATCAAACTCAACAGGTGTAAGCTTTACTATTTCATTCTTGACCTTCTATAAGTACTTTTTGACTCTACAAATGCCTTGTCTGACTTTTCTATTTTTGTTACTGGCACTGTTCAATCATTCAGGCCCCAGGCCTCATAGTAATCTTGACAATTTCTCCATCACATCTTTTTTTTTTTTTCACAAGTCTAGCTGGTTCTTCCTTTTTCATGCCTCTTTTATCTGTCTTTTCCATTTCCTTGGCAGGCTCTCATTTTGACGATCATAGTCAACTCCTTACTGGTTTCCCTGCTTCTACTTCTCTCTTTTTCAAACCAACACATTTTGATCACTTTCCTAACCATTACATAAAAATCCTAATCCACTTAGAAGAGAACCAAAAAAAATAATCAGTTTGTATAGAATCATTTTAAAAATACACATCTTATTTTATCTTCAAACATATAAAACATAATTCATTTGCTAGACTTTTAATAGAGAGCCAAGACCTCTTACTTGAAAATAGATCTGCTAATTAAGGTTCTGAGTCTTCCTTCTAGCACAAACATCCTGATGCATCATCTGTGATTTGTGTAAAGTGCTTATATACAGTTGTGCTTATATACAGTTGTGAAACAGGTATAGAACCCATCTAGATAAGTGCTTATATACAGTTGTGAAACAGGTATAGAACCCATCTAGATTTCAAGGACTTTTCCCTAATCTTTTACTGTTGTTTACAGATTTAATATTTTTTTTTACCAACTCACTTCTATGGAGTTCCTCCAAAACATTCCATTGCTACAAAAAATTTTAACCACTTTGTTTCCGCACTCATATTATATTGGTTTACCTAATGTTGAATTAAAATCTATAGAGGTCAGGTTCCAGATAAGAATAAAAACACTTCTCCTTGTCTCTCCTATTGACTGCAGCTGTAAAATTTGAACAGAACGCATGGAACAGCTATTTGTCTAAAAAGTAAATTATAGCAGACCAACTAAAGGAAAAAGCCAGAATGTGAAGTATCACTGTTTGAAGGAGCATTGAGTTCCCCACTCTCCCTACCCCCAACCTTGGCCCTTTTAAGGCTTAGCCCTACAGGTCGGCACAGCTGCAAAAGTTTACGGCAGAATGGTATAAATAAAGCCCCACCTTTCAGGCCAGAGAACCAAAAAAGAGGAGTTTAAAAAGTACTAAAAAGTACAAAGAGATCTAGAAAAGAGAAGAACTCAGGAAAGTGACCCCCATAAAGTTATTTATGAATCCTGAGCTCACCTCATAGCTGCCCATACATGGATCTGACTCAAGTCAGCATTTAAACTCACCAGATAGACTGACTACCTACCTGCCCATGTCTCAGATTGGCCACTGGATGGTGCACACTTGGGGCAGATCCTAACAACACTGCAAAGGCATAAATACTGAACTGATGTTAGAACCACCATCCACTGATGGTGGCTTGGAAATTATGACCTGAACCTAAGCAGACTAATCACCTGCTAAAACACAAGCAGCAACATTTTCCATAGGATTTAAATAAGATCCGAGTCTCATAACATAATATTCAAAAGGTCCAGGATATAATTCAAAATCATTTGGTATCAAAGAACCAGGAAAAATCTCAATTTGAATAGGAAAAGATAATTAACAGATGTCAAAGCTGAAATAACACAGATATTAGAATTACCTAGGGTAGATTTTAAAGCAGCTCTTACAAAATGCTCCAACAAGCACTCACAAACACCTGAATAAAATAGAAAATTAGAAAGCCTCTGTAATAAAAGAGAAGGTATAAAGAAGAACCAATTGGAAATTTTAGAACTAAAAAGTACAATAACTGAAATAAACAAAACTCATTTCTGGGCCCAGTAGCAAAATGGAGATAATAAAGCAAGAATCAATGGACTCAAAGATAGGTCAATCAAAATTATTGAGGTTGGACAACAGAGAGAAAAAAAAAAATGAAAAAAATAAAAAAAGAACTGAGCTTTGGAACCTGTGAGATTATAACAAAAGGTTTAACCTTTGATACACTGGAGTCCCAGAAGGAAAGAAGTAAGAGTGTAGTGCTAAAAATATGTTTGAAAAATGGTTGACACTTAACCAAAAAAAAAAAAAAAAAATAGATAAAAAATGAGCACATAAAAAGATATTCGTTATCTTTAGCCATTGTATTGAAACACAAATTAAAACCATGATGAATTTTAATTCACCTCAACATATTAAAATGATTTTAAAAAATACCGACAGTACCAAGTGCTGATAAGAATACAGTGTAATTAGAATTCTCCTACATTGCTGATGGGAATAAAAAAGTGAAACAACTATTCTGGAAAACAATTTGATAGTTACTTATAAAGTTAAAATACCCTTATCTTATGACACAATAATCCACTTCTGCTGTATAAACCCTAGAAAAATGAATGCTTATGTTCAGAGAAAAATCTTTACATGAATGTTTTTAGTAGCTCTATTCATAATAGCCACACACTGGACACAACCCAAATGTCCTTCAATGGGTGAATGGCTAACCGAGCAGTGGTACATCCACACAATAAAATACTACACAGCAATATAAAAAAATAAACTAGTGAAACACAGGACAATTTGGATGAATCTCAAAGGCATTATACCGGATGAAAGTAGCCAATTTCAAAAGCTTATGGATGATGCAAATTCATTTATATCATTCTCAAAAGAACAAAACTATAAGCCTGAAGAACAGATCAGTGATTGCCAGAGTAGGGATGGGGAGAGAGTGTGACTATAAAAGAAGAGCAAGAGGGACTTTTAGGGGGTGATGAAACTTTTCTGTATCCTGATCGTGGTGTTGGTTATACTAATCTATACAAAATGTCATATATACAACTATACACTTAAAAAGTCCATTTTAATACACAATTTTTAAATGTATAATTACAATAACAAATAGTCAGTACAAACAATTCAACCAATGGGAGTAGAAGAGAGTTAGAAAGTAGCGAACATGCCATGGGTATTTTGCACACAGTATGCTATATGCATCTGCCAGAACGTTACAGTGAAAATGGAGAGGATCCGCTTAGTCTGGAGATTTGTTTAAGTGGAGGTCTGTTAAGAGAGTCTCTACCGTACTTTCATAATTCCACTCTTTCTTTAAAAAACACATTCTGATTGTTTGAAACCTCTAGATTAAAAAAATTCAGTGTCAATGTCCTTTATCTTCTGATTTCTAAAAATCAATAAGACATTTTTAGTGCATATAAACTTTCTGATATACTTCCTACATGGGCTATTTCAGTTCTTTCCCTGCTCAAATTTCTCAGTTCCTCTTCACTGCATTCATTGAAAGTTGATGACCTCTATGTACCCTCCTGCAGGGGAATCGCTTATGTAGTGCCAGTATGGTTAAGATCCTTATTGACCGAAAGCGACATGCCAGCTCTATCACTCTTACAAGGGGCTCAATGATTTCGTAAAATGGATGATACACAACAGAATGAAATAGTAGCTCTATGGAAGCATTCACTTGCCCTTGGAAAATAATTTTAAATACGGGCTCTACTTGAGAATATTCTTTTTGAGATAGATCAAGAGACACCTGTCATGGAAACTCTGGCTACTTTCCACCTCAATATTTCACTATATCCATCATCTTTTCCTTTTGCCAAAAGTCTCAGAGGAAACATAGACCCTTCTTGGATGCTAATAATTCTCCTGTGTTCTGAATTCTATGAACTTCTTGCAGTCAAAATCTCCTCCCTATGTCCAGTGGAACACATTTTTCTATGCTCCAAAACAATTTATTCTTCTGTAATAATTTCTATGATCATTTAGATCATCTTACAATGAATGAAGAAATATAAGGATATAATTCCATAAATGTCTAGACATTTGTTAAATCATTCTTCAGCTGCCTCTTTTGGAATAAACAAACAATTTTATCTTCTTTTAAGAGTCTTATTTTCTATTCCTTGTGATTTTTATTGCTTTACTTGGAAACTATTCTAATTAATATGTGGAAATTCTATTTAGGTATAATATGCCTTTAAGAGTATTTCCATCTACATAACCAACACATGGGAATCTTGTGCCATTTGAGGTATATAGAACAGAAGACTGAGGTGTACAAAGCCAACACTAAAGAACAGAATGTCCTTAAAGATCCCCGTATTGAAAGTTCCCTTGTGAGACCATGGGTTCTTAAAGCATAAGGCTGAGGACAAATCAGCACCAGGGACTGAACACTGCATTTCTTCTTTTTCTGCAGAATCATGAGGTTGTGACCTTTACTTTATGAGAGGAAGCTGTATAAAGAAGTCTTGGGTCTACAGCCATGCTACCCTGAACGAACGCAATCCCGGCTGATCTCGGAAGCTAAGCAGGGTCGGGCCTGGTTACCAACCCTGACCTAATCAGACCCCAATATTAATCTGTTAGGAGGCAGGGCATGGAGCCTGTCTGGCCAAGAATGGATACTATGAAATGGCTGGAATCCAATGAACCTCTCTTCTCCCACATTTTAAACCCACTCACAAGTGGCAGTCAGGGCTCTGAGCAACTCAGATTCAAGTCTGAGCTCATGTGGAAGATATAATAATATTCAGGAATGACATCGGGTAAAGCATGAGAATAACAAGAAAATTCTGATTTAAATGATGTGTGCCAGTTTTAAAATTAGGTACTTTGCATAGAGATAGTAAAAGTCAACACTAGCTAGCTATGACAGAGCAGCTTTCTGAAAAATGGAGAAGATAACTTCACTTCTGAGTTGAAACTTTGATAATTTATATCTGTACTCTTGCCCCACCGGCCTAGCTTCCCTCAGGAAAAAAAAACTTCCTCTACATAATTCCCTTTTCTCAACTCTTCTTCCCTCTCCTTTAAAAGAGCGACAACACTATGTGAAATGTGATTAGTCATTAATAAGACATATGAAAGTTCAATTCCTCAAAAATTTATTATGCCCTTTCTCTGTGCAAGATGTTGTAGACATTGGGGCTAAATCTATAAGGAATCTACAGGTCCTGCTCTTCTAAAGCTCAACTCCTGTAATAGTCTTTCTCTACCTTTTTTTTTCATTATCACCTCTTCCAAGGAAATTTTTAAGATTTTTTTTTCCCTAACCACGTCCACTGTGAAATGTTAATACCATAGACATATTGAGTCCCTGTTTAAGCACTATGTCTGTACTTTATAACTACAAAAATTAAGATTTTTTTCCCTCTCCAAAAATCAAATGTTATCCTGTTCAGGGTGATGTTATTTCTGCAAAAAAATGCATGCTTTAGGGGAAACAGATAATCAGCGAAGAAATAAAAAAAATAATTGTGGTAAACAAAATGAAGGAAATTAAAAGGGCTAAAAATTAGAGTATGGTTAATTTGCGTAGAGATATCCCATTGCTTGTACTGACTGAATGAGAAAAGGAAAGCGTTAACCTGCAGCCTCTATTATCTCAATTTTTTTTCTCTACCTCAATTGGACTGAGAATATAAGATTGTGCCATTATCCCTATGCAACTATTTTCCTACAGACAAGCACTGGGTAAGGATGCCCGTAGCTTCCTGGTCCCATCTTCCCTAGAGTCCAGCTGCTTAAGTCTTTCATCTGAAACTTGAAAGAAAAAGGACTGAATATAATCCATAACATAAAAATAATTTCTCTTTTTCTGTTTTTCAGACGAATTCATGTTAAGTTGTGCTGCTTCCCTTAAACAAGCTCTTCAAGGAATTCAGTCTACTTAGTCCTTTATTTCTGTGCAACTCTGAATGGGCCATTGTCTATGGTAGAACTTAACTTATATATTTGCATAAATGCTCTCTCCAATGGGTGTGTTCCAGCAAATTAATGAATGCAGAATACCTGAATTCTAAAAAGCAATATAATGCTCTAGTTACATGCTTTGGTACAGATTTTAGAGTTCAGACAACTGTTTTCAAATTGGCAGAAAACTTAACCACTCTAAGACTCAGTTTACCCTATGTTCACCGAAGCATTAGTCACATAAGCCAAGACATGGAAACAAATTAATTGTCCTTCGAGGACTGATTGGATAAAGAAATGGTGCATATATACAATGGAATACTACTCAGACATAAGAAAGGATGAAATACTGCCAAGTATGACAACGTGGATGGATCTTGAGAGTATCATACTATAAAATAAGTCAGACAGAAAAGGACAAGAATAAGTCAAACAGAAAAGGACAAGAATCGTATGATTTCACTCATTTGTGGGATATAAAACAGAAAGCAACAAACCAACCAACAAAACAAACTCATAGACACAGATAACAGTATGAAGGTTACCTGAGAAGAAGAGGGGGATAGGGAGGAAGAAAAAGGTAAAGGGGATCAAATATATGGTGACTGAAGGAGACCAGACTTTGAGTATTGAGCACACAGTGCAATACACAGATGATGTATTAAAGAATTATACACTTGAAACTTATATAATGCTATTAACCACTGTCATTCCAACAAATTTAATTTTAAAAAAGACTCAGTTTATCCCTTTGTAAAATAGTAATAATGACACTATCATACTGGTTGTTATAAGGAATAATGAAAGTAATACATATAAATTATTTTTTACAATACTTAGCATATAGTAAGCCCTTGATAAATAGTTGCTCTTATTATAACTGTTTCTGTAAGCCAGCTATGTTTCGTTTTGGTGATTTTTTTCTACTGTTGCTATTTTTGAGAGTAAAAGGTTAAAGTTTGGTTAACATCAGCAGTACCTCTGGTATTTAGTTAGAGTGGCATTTGTCTTAATATGCCTTTTAGCTACACATGCTCTTCAGTTACATTTGTTGAAATTCTTTTAAATCGGTTACTTTATTTTCCTCCTTTGGCTGTTAAGTTACATTTTATAAGTGTCATTTTTACTATCCTTCATCCAGCACTATGAGATAGTGAATTAATAGTAGTAGGTCTGCTAACTTTAGCCTTTACGGAGACTTATTCAATTTGAGTCCTAGAAAGTTCAAAAGCAAACTCTCTGTCTTCCTCCCTTAGCCTGTACCATCTCTGAAATCTCTATCCTGGTTAGTAGCATTATCATCCTGATAATGATCTATGCTGATCATCAGGATCATCTCTTCTTATGCACCGTCCAATATCTCACCATATCTATGCAATATTTCTGTTCTATATTCCTGCCTCTCCACTCCTTTTCCAATACCAATCCAATTTCCTCAAGAGAGGTGCTGTTCTCACATGTGAGACATGTGCTCAAACACAATGGGAGGAACATTCATCATGTTTGGGGCCACCCAGCATGTTTAAACATCATTCCAATGTTTAGGGAATTTCCCACAGCTCTCTTAGCCTCTTTAGTCAAGGTTCAGGGATTCAGCCAGTGGCTTTTCTAGCTTTGTAGCACTTGAAGCTAATACAATTTGAGGGCCTTCTTTAAGAAAAAAAGCAACAACTCAGCCATAAAATGAATGAAATCTTGCCATTTGTGACAACATGAATGGACCTAGAAGGGCTTACTAAGTGGAATAAGTCAGAGAAAGACAAATACCACATGATTTCACTTATATGTGGAATCTAAAAAGACTAAATAAATGAACAAACAAAACAAACAGACTCATAGATACAGAGAACAAACAGATAGTTGCCAGAGGGTTATGCAGTGGGGGGAAGGGCAAAAATGGTGAAAGGGATTAAGAGTACAAACTTATCACTATAACATTAATAAGTCACGAGGATGTAATATACAGCAGAGAGAATACAGTCAATATAGTAGTAACTTTGTACAGTGACAGGTGATTACTAGACTTATTGTGATGATCATTTCATAAGGCATATAAATGTCAAATCACTATGCTGTGCATCTGAAACTAATATAATGTCATATGTAAACTATACTTTAATTTTAAAAAGCTTTATATTCCAGAATAGACAAAAAACAACAAAATTATGAACTAAAATTAGGTTAAAAATTAAGTACTTATTTAGATTGAGAAAAAAATACAAATTTTAAAAAGCTGGCCATTATCACAACCATCACAAACCCAGAAAAAATGTAATTTTAAAATTAATTGCCTAATGCACCTCTTTAATATTTTTTCATTATTATTTTAGCTACATATTTTTTGCTTCTTCCCGTGACAATGATTTCTCGATTTTTTTAATAAAAATATTATGAGATAATTTAGTCTTTCCTTTAACAGGATGAGTCAATATATTTCTTTCATTGATAGTTCAGAAAAGTTTCTTTAAGCTTCACAGCTCATGGTTGATAATGTGTTAAATTCAGCAAGTGGGACAGGGGAAGGCAGGGTTGTAGCTATGGTATCTTTCTTTTGCAAATTTTCCAAAACCTATGACATTTCTAGGACTCTTCCAGGGCTGCAGAAGGGGTCTGTGCCATTGAGGGGGCCTGAAGCTCGACCTTTATTCGCTCCATGGTGCATCCATCTCTGCAAGGACTTAGGCTTCACCAATCAGATAATCACAAAGATTTCATTCTAGAAATGAACCACTAACTGTAAGAGGTAGGAGCCCTTATAAGCTTACACTTTACAAGAATGACAACAAACTCATTGACACGGAAAAGGCATCACTCATCCAGAACCTCCTTGGTGAAATTTCTCTAGTTGAGTCCCCAGATCCATCAGTTTGGGTTGTAATGTCTGAGCTCAGTAGCCCCAGTGCTTTCTCCCTTCCAGCAGCCCTCGCAATATGATGTGGGTGTGGATCCTGGCTGCGGAGCCTCTCTGCCTGACTCTCTAGCCCCCTTGGTGATTCCAGGAGATATTGAACCTCCTTCGTTAAATTAAAATTGTGTTTTCCTGAGCAAACTAGCTAGAGTAGTTTCTGTTCTCCTCAGCAAATCCTGACCAATACATGCTGGAGTGTGCTCTACAGGAATAAGGCCGGGACAGAGGCATCATGAGCCTACCTGAGATGACGGAATAATTCAAGGATGGAAAGTGGGTCAGAGAAGAGTACACAGGAGAAAACTAGTGTCCAAATGCCAGAAAAGTAAGAATGAAACTCAAATATATGAGGCCAGGAAAGTATAAGTGAGGAAGCTAGGAATCTTGCTTAATGAAAAGTGAGGCAAAGGAGAATGAAAAAGGCAAAGAGGTAGGTCAAGACTCCTTCTGACGGGCCAGCAGTTGGGTGCGATGTATGAGGGTTGGGTGGTCCTAAAAAGAAAAAGAAGGCTGGGCAATACTGTAACTCAGACTCTCTTTATCTCACCCTTGGAAACACAAAAGCCTTCTAACTTCCTCCTCGTTTTGTGCTCTGCAGAAAGTCCTTTATACCAAAAAACAAACAAACAATTAAGCAAACAAAAACACATTGGAGGCCATTGTCACTGCTCTATTTTAAAAAAGCAATCAACTGTGGCTCCCCATCGCCTACAGAACAACATGGAATTCATTAGCTTGGCATTTCTGACTCTCCCACATCTAGGTCAGTTCATCTCTCCAACTTATTTTCTGTTAATCTCTCCTACTGTACACTAGAGTCACATTAAGCTCTTTGATATTTCCTACACATGCATCTCACTTTCCTATGAGCATACTGTTCTTTCTGTCTGGCATGCCCTTCTAGTACATCTAGATTCCTGTCTTTCAAAGTCCAGTTCAAAGGCCACAATTTTTCTTCAGTAGCGATATTTCCTCCCTTGAAGCATATTAACTGTACCTTCTATCTTGCATTGCAGCTATTTAGGCACATATTTTTATTTCTTCTAAGAAGTCATAAGCTTTCTTTGGGCAGAATTCTTGGCACAGGGCTTCATATATTACAGATGCCCAAAATAGTACTGAACAGAGGGTTGAACGAAGCAAGTCTTGACACATCATTTCTGAAGAACCTAACACAGATGATGGTAGCCTGAGGTGTGGTAAGAAAAGTACAGGCTTTGATATCAGACAACCAGGAGTTAGAGTCACACTCTCTAGCTGACTACCAAAGAATCTTTCCACACAGAGCCACTGGGAACATGGAGATAATAATTCTTACAGCATAGCATTATTCTGAGAATTAAGCCAGGTTCTAGAAGGCACCTAATACAATTTCTGGCATAATGGGATGCTAACTGAATGCCAGTGATTTTCTCACCTTTAGTCTTCTTCAGTCTTAGAATCTCTAATTCTACGTCTTGTTCATCACACTACTCAGTGCTCTGATTTGCTCATCCACTTCAGTTTATCAATATTACTCCTAAAATTTTCACTATTAAGATACCTCAGGTGTGACCTGACCAGTTCGTAGATCGGTGAGAATATTACTTGGCATGATTTTGCAACTGTACTTCTGTTTTTATAGTACAAGGTAGCCATATCATTCTTTGACTAATTTGAAGCTTGTGATTAAATAAAATCTTCAGATTTTTTTTTAGAGCAACTTACCTCCAGGTTACATGTCCATTTCATACTTGAAGCTAAGTGCAAACGTTTATCTCTGTTATGCTTCAGCTAATTTATTTAAGCCCAGAATTTTACTCTACCGAAATC
Organism: Pteropus alecto; assembly: GCF_000325575.1. NCBI lineage: Eukaryota > Metazoa > Chordata > Mammalia > Chiroptera > Pteropodidae > Pteropus > Pteropus alecto. The sequence goes on along the minus strand of NW_006494614.1, from coordinate 37,563,154 downwards.
ACTTTCATTCTTAGCTTTAATAATTTTTTAAAAGGTATGGGGGGAGAATGATGAGAGGGGAACTAGCAATTACTTCATAACATTCTCCTTACTCTTATTTAATTGCAAAATGAACCCTCCCACAGTGATCTGCAGTGCTGGCCAGCATCTGTGTCTACGTGGAGGAAAAAAAGATGATGTTCGCATTTTGCCTCTAACAATCATAACCACAGAAGTAATTAAACTTCAACAAACTTAGTAATTGAATAATAGGAATTTTTTTAGAGATCACCTTAATAAAAATGTTAAAAAAAAAAAAAAGAGGACATTCCTTTACTTTCTTAAATAGAAAGAATTGTCTTGTGTTTTAATTATTGTTCCACCAACAGCACTGCCCCCAAACTTGATTAGCAACTAATAGTCTTGCTCTATGGCATAAATATAAGAAATTAAAGTTTTCTAGATTCTGTGCAGATAAAATTATATTTTTCTTCAAGGACATGTAAAATAAACAAAGCAACCTAAACTTAAAACCTTTCACCGAGATTCATCTGAATAACTTCTCTACAGAGGAGCCATAAGTGATGTTTTTATTATTGGAAATGTGTACGAAATATTTTAGGGAGTCTTCTAATTTTCCCTTATCATTGAAAATTCTATCTAATGCAATTTTAAAAGGAAAGGTATTAAAATAAACAGAAACTTTTTCAACACAAAATTTCTGTAAAAGTAAAATAACTTTAGTAAAGAAAAAAATCTGACATTTTTAAATCTCTGACCACACTTGGGGGAAAGAAAATTAGACTAAAGCCTAAACCAACAATAATATTATAAGAAGTTTGTGGTATTCATGTGGTCTGGGCCAATTTTTCTTTAACATTAAGGCCTACCTGGGACATTGAATATATAGCTTAAAGTGTTTTTTTGTTCGTTTTTTTAATTCTAAACTGAGGTCCAAACAAAACAAGTGGCCCATCAAATTAGTCTTAGGATTTCAGTGCCAATAAAATTAGAAGATTGAGAAGGTGGAAAGTAAGGTAAGGGAGCATAATCATTTTTCTACTATTTATATAAAACTCAGAAAATCATATTTCCCCTGTATAGTTTGGGATTCTGTTAGTATAAATAGGGAAAAATATCTAAGAAAACCAAGACTAAAAAAAAAAAAGGCTACAATTTTTGTTAGTTCATTTGAATGTTTTTAGATTTATTATATATTCTCTAGCTGTAGAAGTCAAACTGTGTGAAATATAATTAAGCCTTTTCTCTATCAGTCAAGATTTTCATTATCATCATTTTATATTATATTATAAATGGAGTCTATGGGGCCATCAGGCTGAAAGTGAATTTATGCTCTGAGACATCTTTTCTTTCATAAGTCCTTTATATTTGTTGCTTTGTTTTAAAATGCACATTTTTAGGGTCTACTGGGAAAGGTCTTTATTAGTTGAACCATGAAATTGCCTATATTTTAAACATCAGTTTCTCCCAGCTTAACCTAATAATCAAAGATTGAGTCAAGGGTTGAAGAGCTTTTCTGTCAATTATATTTATCAGTACCTTTTGATATTTACAGAACTCTTACCATATTCAATATGATTAAATATAGGATATACTGAGACATCTTTTCCTCTCCCCATATACAGCTACTGGAGCTCATGGTCTTGTTTTCCTTTGCCCCTATCAAGATGTAATAGAGCTTTTCCATGCTACTCAGAAAGGTCCATACGGCGGTGTTCTTGATTTCTACATAACTTAAAGGGAAACTGTCACAATGTCCGGAGCCCTTGATGTCCTGCAAACGAAGGAGGAAGATGTCCTCAAATTCCTTGCAGCAGGAACCTATTTAGGTGACACCAATCTTGACTTCCAAATGGAACAGTACGTCTACAAAAGGAAAAGTGACGGCACCTACAACATAAATTTGAAGAGAACCTGGGAGAAGCTTCTGCTGGCAGCTCGTGCTTTTGTTACCATTGAAAACCCAGCTGATGTCAGTGTCACATCATCCAGAAATAATGACCAGTGAGCTGAAGTTTGCTGCTGCCATTGGAGCCACTCCTATTGCTGGCCGCTTCACTCCTGGGACCTTCACTAACTAGATCCAGGCAGAGAACCGAGACTTCTGGGCCTACCACCAGCCTCTCACAGAGGTGTCTTATGGTAACTTGCACATCGCCGCCGTATGTAACACAGACTCTCCTCTGAGTTATGTGGACATTGCCATCCCTTGCAACAACAAGGGAGCCTCCTCAGTGGGGCTGCTGGTGGATGTGGATGCTGGCCTGGGAAGTTCTACACATGTGTGGCATCATCTCCCGTGAACGCCTGTGGGAGGTCATGCCTGATCTCTACTTCTACAGAGATCCCGAAGAGGTTGAAAAAGAAGAGCAGGCCGGTGTTGAAAATGCTGTAAACAAGGAGGAATTTCAGGGTAAATGGACTGCTCCAGCTCCTGAGTTCACTGGTGCTCAGCCTAAAGTCGCAGACTGATCTGAAGGCATACATGTGCCCTTTGCCTGCCTATTCAGCAGTTTCCTACTGAATACTGGAGTACTCAGCCTGCCACTGAAGACTGGTCTGTAGCCCCCACTGCTCAGGCCACTGAATGGGTAGGAAAAACCACTGAGTGGATTTAAGCTGATCTTCCACAAACTCTTAAACAAAATGGAAATAAGGTTTCTAAAAAAGAGATGTAATAGACCCATACCTCTAAGAGAATGTCATCCTGCTGGCTTCTCTGGCAATATAACTTTTGATCCCCTATTTCTGGTCTACTGTCATCAAAGCTTTGTATTGAATTAACTTTTATAGCACCTTATGAGGAAAAATAGTTGGAATTTTGAATCATTGAGTTTCAGAGCTAGAAGATATCCAGACGATATCTTTAGAGCTAGAAGTTGGGCAATCACATAGCACAATTCTCCTATAGTGAGCATTGTTGGTTGCCGACTCCCTCTGTCAGCTGAATTTTCATCTCGTCTTACACTCTCTCTGATGCTACTAATGTGTTTTGGTGATAGACTTAACTTGGCAGTGGGGATGTTCTCATTGGTTCAGAATCTCAGCCTAAGCCAATCTGCTCAACCAGATCTTTGACATCAGGTGGGTGTTATGGGCTGAATTGTGTCCTCCCCAAATTCATATGTTGAAGTCTTAACTTCTGATATCACAGAAGATGATTGTATTTGGAGATAGGGTCCTTAAAGTGTTAAGTTAAAATCAGGTCATTAGGGTAGGTCCTATTCCAATATGACTGGTGTTTTTAGGAGAAAATGTTTGGACACAGACATGTACCGAGAGAAAACAACAAGCCAAAGAGAGAGGCCTTGGAATAAATCAACCCTGCTGACACCTTGATCTTGGACTTTTAGCCTCCAGAATTGTGAGAAAGTAAGTTTCTGCTATTTAAGCCACCTAACCTGTGGTACTTTGTTATAGCTGCCCTAGCAAAGGAATACAATGGAACTGGGCTTTGGAAAGGGACCAATTTGAGCCAACAAGGAAGGATGTTTTTTGGAAACCTCTAGAAAAAGAATATTCCTTGTTTTTTTGTTTTTTTTTTTTTTAAAAAAGCAGCAGAAAAGACACTCTTTTTTTTTTATTTGACCTTGTGAGATGGGGATGTGAAGCTTATAAATTCTGCAGCCATCTTGTCATCAAGAAGAATGTTACCTTGAGGATGAGCCAATACTCAGAGACGCACATAGCCAGAAGAATTGTGAAAACAGGAGGTGGGGTTACTTAATTAAACTAACCACAAAGCCTGCTCAATCTCTGGACTTCCAGTTACATGAGCCAAAAAATCTGGGCTATTTAAGCCAGTTATGGCCAGATTTTCTGTTACTTACAGGCTCTATTGTATTTGGTATGTTACCCAACATTTCATTTTACAGAGAGAGGCTGAGTCCTCTTCAAATTGAAGTGACTTGTCTGTTGTATCAGGACATAAATTAAATAACTCAAAACAATTTCCTTTCCTTACCACAGCCAGATTAAATATTGAGGGAACACACATAATTGATAGGAACATTAAGAAGAATACAAGGGTTTTAAGAACAGGATGAAGAAAATAGTCACTCTTATCTGATCCATCTGGGAAGCCAAAGAGATTGGAAACATTGGAAAAGGAGAAAAGGGATCTGCAAGCCAGCTTTTTGTGTCAATAAGACAACTCTCATGTCTTCCCCTCTAGCCTCATCTTTAGTCTCTTTCGTAGGGACTCTGCCCTACCCAACATTCATCCCCTTTACTTCTTTCACTACCCTCCTGCTTATGGGTCTCAAGATTTCTGTGCCGCTCCAAATATTTTTCTACCTGATAGTAGCGCCCTGCACCCCAACCCAGTTTTGAATACCTGGACTCCTGTATTTATACTCTCTCCCATGATCTGTAAAGCATAATTACATTTTCAAAGTAGCTTCCATAATTTTTAAGTGGTTAAAGTACATGTTTTATGAGCATGTAGACCATGCTGATCTTCTATATCAACCATTTGGAGAAGTGGGAATATTACCCTATTTGGCCACTTTCAACTTGACATCTTCAAACCACTCTATTTCACTGACATTAACATTTTGGTTCCAGAAAGTGGAAAATGTCACACCGAGATATTCTCATTATATGCATTCTAGGCCATGCTTTTGTGAATGAATTCTTTCTTTTAAATCTTGGCAAGCTAAATGATGAACAAGGATTATCGATTAAATTAAAATTTTATTTTTAAAAAGCATCCTAGAGCTATACTGAGAGCAAGAATATTTCCTCAGGGCTTATAACTGTGCCTGGCATGTAGTACATGATAAATAAATATTTGTGGAATAAATATCTGAATGAATGATTTCTTTTTGTTTATTTTTCAGGGTTTTGGTTTTTGTTTTTACCTCCTTCATCCAAATGAATGATTTCTAACACAACTTTGTGATATATTTTTGCATTTCCAGTTGTTCAATAATTATATTTTAAAAAATCATCTCTCAAATCAGTTTAATATCAAATCTTCAAGATTTCAAATCAATATATATGATAGGAAATGATAAGCTGTGCTATCAAGTTGGTGGGCTAGACATGCGATGTTATTATTTGAACCTGCCAGTTAGATGACAGAGTTAGATATCACGGAAAGCCTTGGCTTGTTGGGAGACCATCATGCAAGGAATCATAGAAAGTATCCTTTTCTCCCTGGAAGTGGGAGGAGCAATCGGTGTTATCGTTCCTCTAAATTGCTACATTGTCTTCTTTCATATGGGTACATCACTTTCTTGTCACCCTTTTCTATGCTGTGGCTCACTTCAATAAAACCAATCTGGGTTTTTATAGTTGTGGCATGGATAGAGTATCCTACCTTTGTCTTCTGAATGTTTGCTGCAGGGCCACACTATTGAGTGTTTAATGAAAACAGAAGTTGAAAGACCTGTACAGCTCTATACTAGAAAAATATTTAAAATTTTGTTTGTTTTTAATAAATTAGGTTTAGTCAGAATCTTGCTGCTGTTTTAGTTTTCATAGTTTATAGTCTTCTCATAGGTAACTTTTTTTTGTTGTTTTTGTTTTAATGATTTCAAACTTTGAATTGTTTGGAGTTTAAGTTTCTTATTACCTCAAGGTACGATTAGCTTTATATCTAAATGTATGGCCATCCTCCTATTACAGGCAGGAACCTGAAATGAGAAAATTGTCATTAGTGTCAATCTACTTGACCAATCGTACTTTTCTATTTTTTTTCATACTTTTCAAGAAACTGTAATCTAGGAATTGGGTATGTGTATTCTAGAAACTACAGTCCAGAATTTCTGCATTCTTGACTTAAAATCCTACATATCCAGAACACTGACCTTTCATTGAAGTAAGCCATGAGTAGTCACTGATACACAAGTTGATTTTATATTTTAATATACTCTATGTCTTCTTTCTTCATGCCAGAAACTGCCTTAACTTGGCCTTTTTTCCTTAATTTTGTGTATCCAGGGTCACTATAGCACAGAGATTTGAAGACAAGGCTGATTTTTAAAAAAGTATCCTATTTTTTAAGTGAAGCCAGCAAAGATTAAAAAGTGTGCCACCTGGCAGCAGATCAGCTATAATTTTTTTCCTTCATACTCAGTGTTCACATAACAAGGTGAATTTAATCTCTTAGCCAAGTTTTACTAACTGCAACTCTGGGTGGGGTGGGTGAGGGGGAGCTCTTTCTGATCTTTGCTATTCTAAGAACTATAGCCATTGATACGTTCTCTTATTAAATTATATGGTAAACAAATTATCTTCGGTTTTAGGCCATCAAGGAGATTTTGACAAATTATTATATATTTCCATTTGCTTTTCCAGGCAATGGTTTTCTGTTCAAACCACTATTGTCATTTCCAATTGCTGAGCTCAAAGAAGTTAAATGAGACTAGGATAGTGTCAATGACATTTTGGCACCCAACAGGAAGCCATTAGAAATCCTTGAAAGTGCATATCAATTTTCCTAAGGTTCTAGGAAAGAACACTTGAAAAGAAATTTCTATCTAAGAGCGTTAAAAAGAAAAACAACTTTTTATTTGTATCCTCTTTACTGGCTGCAGATTTAGGATTCAGTGGACATGCCAGAAGCAGCCAGCCAGGTCTTGTGATTCACAGACACATGATACTTCTGCTTGGGAGCATAGACAGGTGGATACAGACTCGACCTGTTCACCAACTTTATTCTGAGATTTCAAATATATCACCCACTAGTTAGCGGAAAATACTTTCATTTGCATTTTTTCAACAAAAGCTGGTAGATTCAAAGTAACTTTGAAAAAGGAGAGAACAAACCTTCAAATTGAATAAGTTGTGTGACAACAGCCTCAGTATGAAGGATTTGCTCTTAGAGATCATCCAAATAGGTTTCAGTTCTTACTGTCTTCGTGCCTCCACCTGGACTCCGTATTTTGGTGCTGGACTCCATCCCCAGAGATTCTGAATCATTGACCCAACAATGCCATTTCTAGAAGAGAGGCCAAAGAGATTCTACTTTTCATTTTGTAACTTTTAGACATTGTTTTCAATTTTCCGTGTTTACATAGATGTTTTTATTTTTAAAAATTAACTTGAAAAGCATTTGTCCTCAGTGTGGCCTTTCCCAGCCAAAACCCACTTGCTAGTGGTTATAGTTCTTCTAAGTACTCAAAATACTTACCCAGCATCAAAACATTTATCTATAGTTTTTGACGTATCAGACTGGTACTCTGAAATCTTATAATGAAAAATGGATTTGAAAGTCTGCCTCTGCCAATGTATAAATTTAAACAAGTTCTACAACCTCTCTGAGCCTCAGATTCATCAACTGTGAAATGCATACTTTAATCCTGTACTGTCTACTCAAGGTTGAGTGGATGTTAAATGATATGATCCATGTAAATCAGTTTTATGTAGTAGGTGTTCAGTAATGGCTTGGAGACATTATCTGCCTTAATCCCCGTTCCAACCGCAACAATAAAAGGTAGTTTACAGTATATTGAATTCATTTATTCATATCATCTTTTCATCAAATATATGGCTCTTTTATTTACTAATGTAGAGAATATACGAACACTTCCTGAACAGAGTATACCAGCCTGAAAACAAAGATAAATAGGTTACCATACAGGATTTTTCCTCATTAGTGCAAATGATCTTTGATTCTTTTCTGCTAGCTTTTTCTCATCACCTGCCATTCATATACCCATTTTTCTTCATTAGTGTTTGTTTACATATAACCACAGCTTTTACAGCTTCACAAATCTCAAATAATGTTTCAGTGGGTGGTATGTTTTTAGATAGGAGACAGGTGGATTTGGGGTAAGAATGAGCCTTTGTTTTTCATTGTTGTCTGTGGAGTGTCATGCCTGCCAGGTAGATAGATACACAGTCCAGGGACTAAAATGAAACAAGGAAATATTAATACAATATGTGGCCTGTGTCTGGAGCTTTATAGTTTTCCATTATACTTTACCTCATTGAACAAAGTTAATATTGTTATTTCGCATTCTCCTGCCAGCTCTGTAGAGGGTCTTGGACTCCCTTATGGGTGAGCCAGGCACATCAGCATCACCTGGACACTAAGAAACCCAGAATCTCATCTGCCTCCTCCTTAACTGCTGACTCATAATCTGCATTTCAATAACATTCCCAGTGCACAGTTCATTTCAGGAACATTTAACTCTTTCACTCACCAGTTGACTAGGATCACTGACTATCTCCAGATGTCTTTTAATTTAATTGAGACTGTATTCACAACTACAACATTCAGAATAAGTTTACTACATCTTCTTGGTGGTGTGCAATGTGACTTTTGGAAGCATTAGGTTTACTGGAATGAGAGTAGACAGAGGTATTTTTTTTCTTCAAGACATTTATGTTTTCTTTCTCAAGCTCGATGTTTGGGCTGTAAATCCCCATATGGGTTCAACATGCTCATCAACAAGTGTTATTTCAGCTTGGGGCCCATGTACACTGGCCACAGCATCATGTCCATCTGTAACGATTGTAAGATATACAGGTTCTATAAATCCAGGTGTCATAAAAACTTTAAAAAGAAGCATAATCCTTGCAAGGTCAAGTGGACCAAAGCATTCCATAAAGCAGCTGATAAAGAGATGACAGAGGGTAATTCATTTGAATTTAAAAAACATAAAAATGACCCTGTCAAATACTAGCAAGAGCTGTGGAATAAAACTATTGATGCAATTAAGAGAGACGAAGAGATCAAACAAATGCCAAACTAAGTTTACAAGGAACAGTTTGAAGAACTATAGAAAGTTCAAGACATCAAAAAACTCAAGCAAAACTTCTCACCCAGGCCCCTTTTGCATACAAAGGAAAGCAGCTGGAAAACAAAATGGTACAGAAATTACAACAAGATGTGGACATGGAAGATGTTTCTGAAAAATCTTACTGTCTGCAACCATTTCTATAAGTGCATTTGAAAATCTCCTTTAGAGACTTAGAGCATTTAAACTATTGATTTATTTTTTACATAAGGTGACTCAAATGAATAGGCAATTAAAAATACATCTCTTCTACATTGCTGTCTGAAAAACAGCAGATAGTATAGATGTTAGATTACATTTCAATGTTAAATCTTCACTGATAGATATATTTATGTAAATATAGAAATGAATTGTAGACATAAAATGGTCATGCTACGTGGATAATGGCACCAGGCAGCATTTATATAATAACTAAAAACAAAAATTCATGGCTAGTGATATATAAAATAAAATTTTCATTGCAGTAAAAAAAAAAAATACTTATGTTTTATTATTCTTTGAACCTCTCAATTCTGTGCAAAACTATGAAATGTTTTCCAGCCAGTGATACAGGAGATCAGGTTGTTAAAGGTGGAGGTGGGAACTCCCACCTCTTAAAAAATTTATAGGATTGCGTTTAATGGAGCTTGTTCATTACTCTGTTACTTGGTTTAACACTTAGCTGAGACCTACTATCCACAATGAAGATTTGGGTCAATATATAGCTTTATAACATTTTGTTATTCATATATTATTGTATTTATATTCATAATGGGTTGTTAGTTAATAACTCAGAAACAAAAGAATACCAATGACAAAGTATGAGATTATCATATATGACTATGGAAAGAGTTTGAGGTCCCAAAATATTGGATAGGCTGAAGTAAGAGGAATTTGCTAGGCTATCTTCAATCTTCTTTCAAATTCTCTTACTTTCCAGATTTTTCCTCCTGTTTCTACTGTACTCCCTGTGAAAATCTGCTGTCAGGGAATTTGCTGACAATTTACATCCAGATAAGACTGAAGGATTTAGTGTTATAACCATTGGCTCATTTTAATACAAGAAAAAATCTCAGATGCTTTCGAAACGTGAGATATTGAGAATAAATTGGAGATATATTTTGATAGGTTAGAAAAATCTGATGCTGCCTTTGAAACCACCGTCTACTTTATCAACTTTTAATTCCAGTGTAGCTGCCAATGTTTCTAATAGTTAGAAGTGATCGAGGATATCAATGGTGTCAGTGTAAGCATGGAAGGAGATAGTATGGAACACAGCTCTTTGTCCTTGACTGTTTAAGAAATTTTTACACTAAAGATGACCCACTTGTCAAATTTCCAGATGACATGAAACCAATAACAGAGTCAGGTAGGTTGAATGGCATTAGATTATAATCCAAAAGAAAAAAAGGTCACTAAAAGTTGAATTTAACTTTTTACAGGGACAAAATAAATCACACTGGAAATCCAAAATCCCACCATACCACAGGAAAAGACGGGTGAGATGCAGTTACCTAAAGAGCTCATTGCTTCATTTATAGAAGTAGAGGATCTAGAATAGTAGGTACTAGTTCTCTCTTCTGTATTTGTCGGGGAGTCTGATGCATTTTAAAGGTTTGTTGAAAAACCTGGAATAGAGACTGTCAACAATGAGGTGGAAGATTTTTTGAAAATATCAGCTGGAAAGTGTGAACTGGAGATGTTAAGATTGGAAAAGGGAAGACTCAGGAGTAAGACATTTATCCTCATATTTGTAAAGTGGCCAATGAGAAAGGAAGATAAGACTTCTTCTGTCAGGCCCTCTGAGGGCAGAGTACAACAAAATAATGTGAGGAACTCTCACATTCAGAGGTATTTGAAGAAGGTTTCTTTGCCTCAAGAAGTAGCTAATTCCCAATGAAAGGGAGGGTTGAAGCAGAGTCTGAATTCCATTTGGCAATGATAGTTTTAAGTACCAGATAAGTGGTTGGACTAAAAGCCTTTTATGGCCTTTTTCGGCAGTGAAACTGTACTTCCACATTTCTGTTTCAGAATTACAGGGACAGAGTAGTTAAAATAATTAGAATAAATAGAAGTTGTAGGTTTACATAGCATCTCTAAATTTTAGGTAAATTTCTTAATTACCTGCATAGTAATCTGAAGTTTCTTATCTGTTAAATTGATTTCTATGTCCAAAATATCTGAATCAAATTTTTACTTCATAATGGCAAGTATTCGCACTTGAAAATTCTTTGCACTTGGATATGTTTTGGTGACAAACTCTTTTGCTTTTATTTTGCAGATGCAAAATTTTTTACACTTTTTGCTTTCGAAAATTCTCATATTATTATGTACATTACAGTAACATAGCCTTTGATATCAAAAGTTATTGATTTTTTTAGCCTGTTAGTGGTTAAGATAGAGACCAACTTTTATAACATTACTTCTGAGTGAGGTAAAACTACATGCTATTGTCAAGAAAATAACCTTTCTATAATTAATGTGTGAAAGCTTTAAGGCAGAGATACCTTTTATCATTATAAATCCTGAGTCAAAAAATGGTTGCTTTGCACACTTACGGAGTGCTTACTATGTGTCAGTGTCCTAAGGCTCAAAGAATATCAACTATTTGATTCTCAAAACAATACTATAAGATATACATTATTATTATGGCCATGTTATTAATGAGGAAAGTGAGGCACAGAGAGGTCAAGTGATTTGACGAAGGTCACACAGGCAATAAGTGGCTTAAGTGCCACATAACGTGGTATTAAGTCACTCCTCAAGGTCATAGTATCCTACCTTTTGTTTCTTCTAGTTAAAACCAGTGCCCAAACCTCCTCCTGAGACACTCCATTATGTCTATCCTATCGCACAATACCTATTGCATAACTAATTTTATTTTCTATTTCATTAAAATTAACATTCTCTGGTGCATTTATTTTAGCCAGTTACTAAGAAAAACAGAAATCTGATTTAAACATATTTATACCAAGGGGTATTAAAATCGTGAATAAATTCTGGTTTAACATAGTCATTGTTGCACAGGTTTTTGTATTTTAAGGGAGAACACTTGAGATTTTAAAGAAATTAATCTCAATTGTAATAGTTTTCAAAATTTAGGAGAGTCATCTTTTGGGGTCCAGCAGGAGGGACCTAATTCCAACCATCCAGCCTCAAACACAAAAGCAAGTTTTCTATGTTAGGGTTGCACATAAAAATTTTATTTGGGAGACCTCTCTGCTTAAAATAATAATAAATTGAACCATTGCTCTAATGAACTTTCTGGCTCTTTTCCCCATCCCCTGATGACCGTCGAACACATTCCATACTCCATCTCTCCTGTAAAGAAGCACCTAGAGGCTCACAGAACTGGGCAGAACACCTCTGTGTTTGAAAAACTTCAGGACGAGGTCCAGAAATAATTTGGAGCAGATGCTTTGAGCCTCTCAGCAATGTGAAAGCACATCATAGAGGGAGGTGAACATCTCAGTGACAGGATTATTCTATTTGATGCATGGTGCCAACAGCCACATTTCCCAGAATCCTGGTTTCAGAAATTATTGACAAAGCAAAACTTTTAGACCAAGCATCACAGGAACAGTAGTGTTACCAGCCCCCTGTGCAGAGTCCCATAGGGGCATTCCTCTAGTTTTTCTTAGAAAAGGCCTGAGTCATTTGGGGGCCTGGACTCCTGGACCCCAGGCAGGTGGCCCTTTTGTTTCCCACAGTTGCTGCTAAATGTTTGAGATTGCATCTGACAGAATATCTGCAACTTTGTCCTATGGCAAGTCAGATTTCTGGTCATGGGTCAGATTACTGCCTGAAGCAGTTTCTTCCTCCACACCCAGTGAATTCTCCAGAAGATAATGGCAGTATATGCAGATTTTTACAGGCCTATATTAGTAGTAATGAGAACAGCTGAGAATTGTCTTCCTGGTTCTAGTCAGTGATTAACTTTTGAAGGCAACTCTTTTACAGCTAGTATAAGTGTGTGTGTGTGTGTGTGTGTGTGTGTGTGTGTGTGTGTGTGTGTGTGTAGGACATGGAGGACCTGTTTTAAGTGTTTCTACACAAAGTTACATGCGCCTTTTCCTGATCAATCAATGGCCCAATTCCAAAGGGTTGTGACTATCACTGAGTTGGTAGCAATGTGGGTGAGTTCTAGAGATCCGTACAACACAGTGCCTACAGCTGACAATAAGGTATTATGTACTTAAAAATGTGTTGAGAGCGTAGGTCTCATGCTATCGCAAGAGAAAATGGAGGCGAGGGGACATAAGGAAATTTGGGGAGGCGACGGATGTTTATTACCCAGATTGTGGTGATAGTAACACAAATGTATACATACATCCAAACTCACTAAATTGTATACATTTATTACGTGCAGTTTTTTTTTTATATACCAATTATACCTCAGTAAAGCTGAGGGAGGGGGAGAGAATAAAGTCCTTTTTTCTCAGAAATTTCTCAATTGCCGTAGAAGAGAAATCAGCATACCTTCTCCCCAATGCTGCATTTTAGTCCTCTAGGGGCTGACTACACTTACTTCTTCAGTCTGTATTCAGAGAGATATGCCCAGAGGGCTGGATCAACAGCCTGATTGCGGTTATACCCCTATAGCACATTTTTGAAAGAGGAAGCCTCAGGTTACCATTTCTACTCATTCCTATTCCTAGTGTTCATTTTATATTTCTAAGAGTGAGCACATATCACTATGTATGTTGGAAACATGTTTTGAGCCTGTGATAAAGCAGATTTCGTTAAGATCTTTTAAATGGTTTTGATGGTTATTAAATGTATATGTCTACCAGACTTACCCTTTCTTAAATTTCAGTTCCTCATTTCAGCTGATTGCTCAGACTCTATTTGAAAGATCATCTCCAACTATTAACCCAAATGCTGCATATATCAACTCATCTTCCCCAGACAAAATACCACTTCCTCTGGATTCCCCATTTCTGTCCCCTTTTCTTTAAATAACTCATTTTTCTAGTCTTTCAAGCTCAGCATTATATTTAATTTACTCCTCAAAATATTTTCATAGTTTAATAGGTTTTATTTTTGTAAGATTATTTTATAGAACTGTTCCCTTTTTGGCATCATGCCTATAATCCTTTCAGGTACTAAGAGCGAAATTGCGATTCTTGGCTATGGAGTTCAGTTCAAATGGTTAGCATTATCCAAGTGATGGATAATTGAAAGTCAGTTTTTTGTGTATACATTAGTTAACTAGTCACACTAAGAAACGAGAAAGTAACAAATGAGAACAAAATGCAAAGTAAAGAGAATATCTAAGAGTAAAGATTATTTTTCATCCATATAATGTTAAAAATAATAAAAGTAACATAAAACTGAATTCCAATAATTATCAATTACTGCTTCACCTAACCATGGTCTTTCCCAACAAGACCAAATAGAAAATATGTTTATTTCAGCAAGTATTCAGTGACATGATAAACCTGATCTTTGGACCAGCTGTTTCAGAATTATTGGAGATCTTTTTATTTGTACTTGTTTACTTGGTTTTATTTTGCCCTCTACCACTTAAAAATTATTTAGCTGTGAATAACCAACATATATGCAAAGTATCAATTTCAAAGGATGTACAATAAACATAAAGTGTGTCTCCTATCTCATCTTGCAACTACTCATCTCCCCTCCCCAGTAGCAACCACTATTACATTTTCTTGTTTTTTCTTCCAAAAACATACCTTGCGTGTTTCTAGCAGATATCTTGGTTAATTTGTTTAATCTCCATTTGAAACCTCTTTCTACTATGACTTCCTGTATTGCAGAGGCTAGAAAGCTAAAAATAACATATCCCAGACTCCACTGTAACCAGAGTTTCTGAATGATTTTAGTTTCCTCTAAACAGATGTACTTGTATGGCACTTGATTTTGCAACTGAGCTAATTGAGGAGAAAGGGCAAGAGGCATCCATTTTGCTGGTGTGGATCACGGCACAGGCTGCAAGATTTATCAGTGTAATACTAGATTCTCAATTAAGCAGAGGCAGCTTTCTGATTGTAGTGGACGTGATAGCTTATAAACAGCAACCTTACCCACAGCTTCCAGATTCCATAGACACATACCTGGTTATATCAGTATTTTCGGTTCTCTGGTGGCCTAGTTCTGCTCTGTGTTCTTTGGAAATGACTCCTAGAAGTTTAGCTGAAGTCTAGTTAGTTATTCAACCAACAGTTCAAATACCATTGAAATAGGTTCTTTTCTGCTTAAACTAGCTAGAGAAGATTGTTCAGTCTGCAACTGAATCTTGATTTATAAAATGTATACAAATTCATGTACTGCAGGAGGCAGAATAATGGCCCTTCCAAAATGTCCATGTCCTAATCCTTGGAACCTGTGAATATGGTATATTATGTAGCCAAAAAGAATGAGATAGAATTAATGTTGCCAATCTACTCATTTTATAGTAGGGTGATTATCCTAAATTATTCAGTGGGCCTAATGTAATTATGAAGATCCTTAAAAGTGGTAGAGAGAGGCAGAAGGGTAAGTCAGAGGGAGATATAACTACTGAAGAATGATCAGAGAGATGCAAAGTTGCTGGCTTTAGAATAGAGAAAGAAGTCACTAGTCAGGAAATGTAGGAGGCTTCTAGAAGCTGAAAAATGCAATGAACTCCACTGAGAGTAAAAAATAAATATTAAGAAAGAGTTTTGGAAGAACAGTGTATTTTTTTAGGCCATAAATGTTTATAAAATTTTAAATAACAACATGAGAAAGAAAAATAGAGGTTGTCTTTTCTAACCAATTTCTGTAGAAGTATTGGGAATGTTAGCATTCATAGCATTAAAGAAAATAATGTTTATGAAGTATATTTAATTTTTAGTTATTTATTTACAATTAAACCATTAATCTTTCAAGAATAATTCTCCTTTTGGAATTCTTTCCATTGTGTGATGAGAAATTAAAGGCAGGATGTCAATCCTACCATTTAAATGTTCCATGGAGAGGAAGAACTTTAAAATCACATAGAACAATATTCTTATAAATTCATTCAGACATAGTAAGGACTTCAAAAAATTTTTTAAGAAAGAGAAAAAAATGAAAAACACCAGATACGATTTTACCACTAATCAAAAAATAAGACACGATTTTCAAAAATGCTCTGTGAAGATAATTCCATATACTTTCAAACCTATGGAGATATTGCCCTAGTCATCACCATTGGAGAAGGAGGGCGACTTGAAAACTTAGTGGCTGGTGAAAAGTATTTTGTCTACCCGCTGACTACTGTTAAAATAAGCATGCATTTAGCATCACAAAATATACATAACAATGACCACAGGAGGAACTGAGCTGGCAAGAGCACCAATCAATTATTGTTCCCGCTCTGCAATGCCAGAATTAAAAATCTGGCTTCTAAAATTTTAAATAAAATTGGAATAATAATTTTTAATGAAAAATTCAGATTTGTTTTTGTATGCCAGAATTTCAATCTATGATGGTGATATCTAGCTCTGGTCATGAGTTCAGATGAAGATTTATTTTAATAATGAGTTGGAATCTAGTTAAAATGTGTGTGTGGTATACTTTTCATGCTCAGCTAGGTTCAAGTACCACTGATTTACTGAATAATTACATGTGCCAAATTCTGGCTAAACTGGCAGAAGAAAGACCGCACAGAGTTACACAAGACAATTTATTAACTATGTTACCTGGCCTAGACCTTGTTTTTAACATTGACTCACTCTTTCTTGCAAGGGCAAGGCCCTTTTGTAAACGTTTGGAACAGTTTGTATTCTGAGGCCCTATGATTAGAGTGGGTGGGTATTTAGCTCAATTTTATGTTAAAACATTAAGAAATGGTAAAAAACGAACATAAGTATAGATAGATTAGTGCCCAGAATTGATCAAGTATATGCAAATTAAGTATATGATAAAGGTGACATTTCAAATCCATAGGGGGAATATGGATTACTGTTCTCAAACATTATGAATGGCTTGTCATTAAAGAGAAAATAAACCTGAATTCTAATCTTACTCTATCCACCCTAAGTTAAATCCAGATAGATCACTTAAAATCTAAAATGTAAAATTATAATGACTAGAAATGTATAGTTTATAAAAATTCAGCAAGTTGTACACCTATGACACATACTTTTGTGATTAAATATTATTTATCAATAAAAATTTATAAAATGATAGGTTATTTTTATTATTCTGGAGGGCAAAAGAACTTTTGACTGTAATATAAAACTCAAAAGTCATTACAAAAAGTTTGATAAGTTTAACCAAATGCAAGTTTAAACCTTCTTAATGGCAAAAAAAACCCCATCAAATTGGGAAAACATATTTGTAATACTTTAGACAGACTCTTAACAGGATCCAACCAGGAAAAGATATCTCTAAATATCTGAAACATAGAATCTAATATAGGAATTGTTCTCATTGGCGATGGAAGGGGTGAGAAGCCAAAAAGAAGGTGGTAAGCATCTTAGAAGTTCTCAGTAGCTGATGGCCTCTTTCTTAGACCCTAAACTGGAGGGAAAAAGGGGAAAATGTGGTGTTTTCAGAGCGCAAGGGCCAGTGTCAACAAACAGAAGCAAAAAACATGCAGGCCTCTTTGGTAATAGCAGAAACCACAGGGAAGACTCAGTGGATGCTAGAGATGCTGATTAAAGTGGGGGTGGGGGTGGATTATTCCTTCTTCTGGCCCCTTGTATTAGTTTCATATTGCTGCTGTAACAAATCACCACAAATTATGCGACTTAAAACAAAACAAATTTATTATTTTGCAGTTCTGGTATTCAGAAGTCTGAAAAGCCTCAGTGGGCTGAAACCAAGATGTCAATAGGGCTGCATTTCTTTCTGGAGGTTCTCGAAGGGAATCTGTTTCATTCATTTTTCCAGCTTTCAGATGCTACCTGCCTTGTGTTGTGGCCCTTTTCTTCATCTTCAAAGCCAGCAATGACCAGTTGAGTTGTTCCCATACTACCATCTTGCTGGTTCTCCTGTTTTTGGCTCCCTCTTCCACTTTTAAGGACTCTGTGACTACATTGAACCCTCATGGATAACCTAGGATGCTCTCTCAAAATAACGTCAGCTGATTTGCAAACATAATCCTATCTGCAACTCAATTTCTCTTTTACCATGTAACACAACATGTTCATAGGTTTTAGTGACGAGAACCTAGGTATCTTTGAGAGGCTATTATTCTGCCTTCCACACATTCCAGTCTTCCACCAATGCCTCTCATGGTCCCAACTCGACTGGAAGCCAGCTGACTGGGAAAGCAATTAGCAGGGGTTAGCACCCCATGCCTACCCTCGACTCCACACACACCCAGTGGAAAAGGAGAAATGAATCTAGTTGCAAATGGATATCCAGGAAAATGACTAATAGCGCTAGAATAAAGAGTTCTTAGAAATTAATGAGAAAACGATAATTAACAAAAACAGATAAATGAGCCAAGGATATGGGCATGTGGGATGGCAATTTTTAGACAAAGAAATAAAAATAGTCAATTTACAAAGATTCTCCACCTCCTTAATATAAATATAAATTGAAGCAATTGTCTTTTCTTCTACCATACAGACTAAATTTAAAAGATTGTTAATACTGTTTTGGTGACAGTACAGGTATGCCTCATTTATTGTGGTTCACTTTATTGTGTTTCACAGATTTTTGTTTTTTTGTTTAAACTGAAGGCAAGACATTTCATCAGCAAAAAGATTGTGACTTACTTTATTGTGATACTTGCTCTATTGTGGCAGTCTGACACCAAACCTGCAATACTCGGAGGTATGCCTATAATTGGTACAACATTTTTGGATGGCTTTTGATCTAGCAATTCAAATTCTATGAAAAATGTCACAGAGGTGCCAAAAAAAAAACCCAACCAAAAACGTACAAATATGTTCACTGGGGCAATGTTTATGGTACACATAAAAAAACAACAACGTGGAAATAATTCAAATTATAGCACTGATCATGGTTCACTAAAAAAAAGTGGAATGAATCTCGGAAGCTAAGCAGAGTCGAGCCTGGTTAGTACTTGGATGGGAGACCACCTAGGAAGACCAGGTGCTGTAGGCATAAAAAATAAAAAATAAAATAAAATAAGTGGAATGTATCATTTGAAGCAATGACTTGATATGGAAATAAATGCAATGGCATGGAAATATGTCTTTTGATAGATGAAAAAGAGCAGAGCAATAAGTATAGTATAATTATTAGCCATTTACATATAAGAACATGAATATAAACTCTGGTTAATATGAACCAAACTGTTAATAGGGATAGTTCTGATATGTGAGATTCTTTGGGAACTTTCATGTTTTCCTTTACTCATTTCCATATTCTTTGAATTTAGTACAACAGGCGGTTTTTACATAGTCAGGGGAAAAAAGCATAAAAATGTAGATATGATTAATATATGGGTTTAAGAATAGGCCAACTTTTTATTTACACTGGATAAATTTAATTTCAGTTTATCACTTCATTATAAAAAAATTCATTCTGAGTCATGTTTAAAACATTCCTTTCTCAAAATATATTAATGAATGAAAGAGTAAATAAGAGACTTTTCTCTCAGGCTCTTGTAGTCTAACATTTCCCTCAATAAATTTGTTTAGAGAGTTCCTCTTTCTTAGGGTTCTTCCCTCACAAATGAAACTGCTCCCATATGCTTTTAATTCCTATCTCTACAAAGTGTCTGCCATGAAGTTCCTTTCCCTTTCATTTGGTTTGAGTAATATTCAGATGGACCTAATAATTAATGTTTACATATGGGAAAGAAAGATCTGTATGTGAACTTATATTAGAAATGGGAATTCTTTTAAGGCTTTTTCTCTTGGTGTAATATCATTTCTGTGGGCCTTAGAAAACTGATAGTCTTTTAAGAAAACTGCTGAATGGTGATCACAACATCTTTTTCTTTTGTAAATGTTTTATTTGATTATTTTATTGGATTCTGAAACATTGAGCTCATCTCTGAATCCTGGGTTTTCATTTCTTACCTGATTTGAGGTAAAACCGCAAACAGATGGGTGACAAATTTCCTAACCATTAGGTGATGATTCTTTAATATGTTTTGAGCATAACTTTGTAGTGATGTACGAGCCTGGATTTCTTCGTTCATTATATACTGTTTAGAGGTGAGAGGTAAGATTTGAATAATAAGGTGGTGGTTCTACAGTGGAAAGAAAACATGCACATGTGTAGAAACACTAACGTGTGTCTGCCACAAAGAGGCGGGGCTGGTGAAACCCAGGCTTCACCTATCAGGAGTGGCTGCTCTGTCTGATGCAGACTGTAGGGCAGACAAGACTGTTCCAGCATTTCTCTCTCACTATCAGCGTTTTTTTCCACTACTCTCTTCTACCCATAATTCTTAACAAAATTATGACCTTGCAATAAATGGAATGTATTTATTCTGAATATACTTCTTCAGCTTTTTTTGCGATATTTCTAAGAAAATTCCTCTATGTAAATATTAACTTAAAATTATTACTTATTTAGCAAGGTCTGTCTTCACTAAAAAAGATAAGGAACCACTTAGTCAAGCATATGTCTTAGGTAATTACATCTTGGCTAATCTCCAGGAAGAGTCGGCCACAGAGTGGTAAATAATTCATTTATAAGACAGCATTTATAAAAGATTCCAATCTAAGCATTGAAGTAATAATTCCTTAATTTCAAATCTTGAGGATACTAAGAAATAATATTAATGTCTTTTTATTCTTAAATTCAGTACATAATTGTTGAGAGCCTCTAATGTATTAATAGCTGGCAAAGAAAAATGCAAATATAGGTAGGACACAGTCCGAGTCCTCAAAGCCATCACCATCATGATAGGAAAGTTGTACGATAATGACTATATTATAAAAGAAAATACACCACATGTCCTAGGAGAGGACAGGGCTTATGAGGAAAGAGAATACACATTTAAGAAAGAAGAATTCATGTAAGAGGTGGCATGTGAGAAGTAATATAGATGATTTATACTGCATTTTTGAGAAATGTGACTTCCTCCCTTAGATCATAAGCTTCATGAAGGTAGAGATCATGTTTCCTATATCATTTCTCTACATCCCATCTGTACTAGCACCTTCTACAGTCCCTGGCATAGAATAGGTCCTCAAGGAACGCTTAAATGTGGGAAAAGAAATTAGCATCAGGTATTTACTCTGTGTCAAGCCCTTTCCTGGTTGACCTTTATAATAAACCATTGAAGGAGGATTCCTTTAGAACATTTTGCTACCCTTTTCTTTCCCCTCCCTTCTCTTTAAATAAAAGGAAAAAAAATCATGGCTCAAGTAGCAAATTGATGAGATGGGACGGAACATTGGCTATGGAATTAATCCTGTGTTCAAGCACAGGCTCTGCCACTTAATAGGTATGTGATCTTAGGCAAGGTAATTACTGGTCTCAGTTCCCTGCTCTTTTAAAATGGGGATGGTAATACTATGACTCATAGCATTGTAATGAGGATCGAATCAAATGAGGTCTGTGAAATGTGTAGGTCAGTGCCCAAGACTTAAAACAATCAGATAGTGTTAGCTGTTTTTCATGTTGCTGTTGTTGCTAATATTAAATAAGAACTATTACCTACTTCACTGATTTATTTTAAGAAATACATTGAAATTGTGTGTTATTAATGTGTAAAAACCTTTGTTATCTTAAAATAGTCTCAATAAGGTCCAGGATTATTCTGTGAAAGATATTTATGGTAAGAGAGGGTTAGGAGATCATAGAGGTTGCATATGTAGGGTTTACTAGACCAGGCAAACTGGACTGATGATCAAAGGACTGTTAAAGGGTTAGGAGAGATATGACATAAGATAGAAAAAAGGGTGGAGAAGGAAGAATGAAAGAAGAAGGAGGATACAATCTAGGAAATTAAAGGTGAAGAAAAAGTGGTCCAAGTATAAAGTTTTGAGGGTCCAAATAAGACATAGTTCATGTTGAAAATGAATCAGCTCTGTAAAGCAGGAGGTAGGCAGAGGGTGTAGGAGATCATTTAGAATGACTCGATTCCCCTGGTTATAAACTGAAAGTATTAATATAAGTCTCAGGAGTAAGGTGGTTGAAGTGTTTCACTTGAATTTCCCCTCAGATATTTTAATAGATGTGAGAAAAGGCAGAGCTGGGTAAAGCAGTGTGAGAAATCTGCTTATGAGCCACATATGGAATGTGGTGCAGTTGTGGGAATGGTGAGACATGGTCCGGAAACCAGAAGAACGTAATGTGAAGTCTTAGGAATATACAGAAAGGAACGTCTTGGTTTATGAAAATCTTTTGCTTTGGTAGGCATTCTAGGCGTCAAAATAATGTCAGAACAGGCAGTTTAAAAGCTCCAGTGTCAGATGGGGCATAACCCACATTGTCATCTGTTTAGTTAAGGAAGTTACAGGGATTTGAAATAGAGTTTCCACTTCTGGTTTCAGAAGCACAGAAATATAAAAATCTGATGAGTGCTTTTTAGTGTCACATTAGGCCAGATGCAGAAATGGTAGTGTCAAAGGGATAATGATTATAGATGCCATCCTCTCTTAAGAGTTCACTTGGGCTACAAGTTTTTGAAAAAATTTCTTCTTTGTCATTTATATGAACTCACAAGTAAAGAAAACAGAGATTACTAATATTTTTGTTCTCAAAAAAGCTACCCTGTAGTAGAATAGTTTGTGATATGTATGAATATCATATTCTGATTATTGGTCAACAGATCATTTGTATTTACTGCTTAAAATTTGCAAAGTGAACTAAATAAGAATATCGAAAATTCATTACTAAAATGAGAATGTGCCCAGCTTACTGGTCTGTGCCATGGTAATTCCAAATGCAAATTCTCTGCAGTAAGGTGAATTTTACTTAAATAAGCATAAGTTTACAGCAGTTAAGCATACCTTAAACTTCTTAGCTAGAAATCACATTCCTTAAAGGCAGAGTTTGTGTTTGCTGTTATGCATCTCAGAATACATAGTGCCTCGTATATTATATTAGCTTTTTTATATTAAAATCATTTACTAATTGATCAAGGGTACAGGTGTTTAATCAATGCTTATTGAACCAAATGTTTTACATCTAATTTTTTGAGAGGTATGAATTTTTTCTGTGACCATAGATATGGCTGAAAGAGGATATCAATTACCTACTTAAAATTTTTCATTAACTACCTATAACTTCTAGAATAACACCTCAAATCATTCCCACAACACATGGGGCCCTCTTGTTCGACTCTGGTTCTCCAAGCCTGTTCCCCAAAAGGCATCCTAGGGCTTCAATTGGACACCTGTCTGATGTCCTGGCTGTCTGAATACTATTCCCTAGGCAACTCCAATATGCCCACAAAGGCTCTGTAATACTTCCTCTTTTGAGGGCAGGGACTGTATTTTCTATGTCTATATTTATGACTGAGAGCAGGTGCTGATCTGTAAAGGGTGATCAGTAAACGTTTGTTGAGTTGAATGTATGTGTACTCATGACTGGAAATTTTTTTATATAATATTGTGTTTATAACTGAATTGCTTGATATTTGAAAAGTGCAAATGTATTTGTCATTTGAGATTACTTAAAATAACAGACACTTCGATAGAGATTATCTTTAACATTTTGAAAAAGTAGTACTTCTTGAAAGAGACTCTCTTTGAAGGCCTACAAGGCTCTATGACTTACCTATCATACGAACGTGCTATAATAACACTACCCTCAGAATATAGTGCAAATATCACTATTAAAAAGGTCCTTTCAGTTGACAAAGTGGCGAGTCATTTGGCTCATCATATTTTTAATTAAAATTTTCTTAATGTGCAGTAATGAAAAGCACTTAGAGTGGTTACATGTTTGAGCACTTCTCCAGTTTGCTAGCAGAGTAGCAGGATTTTGTTATAAGCTGATGGGTCACCAGTATGAGCAGGGCAATTTTCCAGCTCTAATGACCTCACAGTATGGGCATTGTGTCTGAGATTATTATTTCCTGCAATTCTTTTCTAAAGAGTGAATTTTAAAATTCAAATTATACATTGATGTAATTTGTGCTTATGTATACTGTAAACTAGCTAAGCCAAAACAAGATAACAATAAGGAGAACGACCAGGAAATCTACTACTGTGGAACCAAGAATAAAGAAGCAGAAAAGAATTAACTAATTCTTTAGTTAAGATTTGAGCTAAATGAGTGTTTTTAAAATAACACAATTGAGTTTTCTTCAGAATAATCTTCCTGGTTAGAATAGTTTTTACCAGAAGAAGGTAGAGGATTTTTTCAATATACATATCTTTTGTAAATTCCTAAGAAAACATTAAGAAGAAATGATGGCAGTTTAGTATGAATTAGGTTGGTCTCAAACTGTGTCATTCTCACAGAGATCGTAATGTTCTCTTCGATACCACATCAACACATTCAGTTTTCAGCAGAAAAAAAAGGAGTGGTCAGTGTGGTATTAGTCCATTTGCCTGGGAATGCAAAGGGTGAAGACAGATGCACAGAAAAAAACCCTAATTCATTAAAAGATAACAAAGGAAATAAAGGCAAAAAAAAAAAAAGAATTTTTTTTAGCTGAAAGGAATTTGAGGTTAAATTTAAATATCTGAAAAGTGTGATATTATCTTCTCACCATATTTTCTATCCTCCGACTAATAGCTACTGCTGAGGAAATCAATGTTTTGAGCTGAATAAAGTATATATAAATATAAAATTGTATAAAATAGAGTGTCGTACTTTGAAGTTCTTATTGGGGAAGTAAGAGTTACAAGATGAGAAGAGCTCTATAGAATATTTAATAAATTTGCTTAATACTTGAAAGTTTGGAACATAGTTTTACATACTTTTTTTTGTAAGTTTAAAAAATAAATTTCTAGAGTTCATTCTGCTATTGAGATTTCTTTTGGCTTTACCTTTAGAAGAGAGCATTAACTCCAGGATTGTGATCACTTCTTAGCTTTACTTTAGTTTTCTCAAGCTTTCTTATGGGTCCTATTCCCTGATCCTTCCAATTTCTATTATGATCCAATATCTCAGCATTACATCAACAGGATATTGCTCTCTGAATTTGCAGAGTGATTTTGCTTATTTTTTTTCAAACTTCTAAAATACATTATTTATTATGAAAATAATACAGACTTCAGGATTTCTAGGATGGAACTGATTTTAAATGTTTTACCTTGTCAGATCATGTGACCTGATTTCTGATTAAGAAAATGTGGCCAACTTATCAGCTTGTGGCCTCCACCCCTTATCACTCATTTAGTCACTAAAAACCTTAACTTTTATCTTTTCTGTTATATTCTGAATATATATGGTTACATATTATATATTCTGAAATTGTACTTTCAAAGGTAACCTTATTGTCAAGTCCAGTGGTCTTTTTTCCTTTTTTGTGTTTGTTTTCCTTAAATCTCTCCTCAGTTCTACTCATTGGACTTTCTTCTTGAAATGTCTAGGATCCTAGAGACCTAGGAATTTAGTTCTCTTCCAACATATTATATTATTGTCTCCTTTCATGAATTGTCTTTTGCTTCCCACCAGCCTCATTCTTTAAATCTTAAATGGTTTACTTTCTTACATGCTGCTGGAGCCACACAGATTTAAGGCTCAGGAATATTGTTTGCATATCCACCTCCACTCTTTACTTCTAGGACTCCACCAGGCTGAAATTATTGCTTTCCTCCAAGTTTGTGTTCAATTTATACCTTCTTCCTGAATCTTGCCTTGCCCACAGTAATTTATTTCCTTCAAATTCTCAGGCATTTGACCCTCATTAACTCATACTGTTAATAAACTATGTGTTAATGTCTCACCTCCTAGTTAGAATGCAAAATCTTTGAGGATGTGGGCTGTACATCACCTTTTTTTTTTTTGGTTTGTTTGGTAGCGGACAATAAACATAATACTCAGTATTTTTTGATTGAAAAAGGCAAAATGTGTTCTATAGTTACAATACAACACAGCCACATCTTGTTTAGGTGTACATATTCCATATTTTTCTTTTCTCCTTTATGGCTTCTGACTGTGACTGAATTGTTATAAAGGCACCTTATACAACCTTTCAAAAAAATAATAAAAGGATTAAAAGATGGCTAAAACAGGCCTATATAGGAGACAGTGGGAGTGGATATTTACGAGGCTGTTACAATGTGTCAGACACTGCTTTGCACTGTAAAGGTTTTTTTCAACAGACTCAAGAAACTGAAGTCCACTGAGGTTAGTTAATTTAACCAAGGTACCACAAAAAGTAATGCTGTGCTGTTTCAGAAATCTAGGTCTGCCCGGTTCCAAAGGGCAAGGCGGTTTTAGTATTGGATAATTGTTAGAATTAAAAGACATAATTTCTTTAAAAAGCACTAGGTACAGTAGCTGGCATTAACAAATGTTGCTCTCACACACCTCTGTGGAAACTGGGTGTAAATAAGCGGGGACAAAAGCTGGCTGAATTAATTATACTTGTTTCTAACTCTAAGAAAAGGCTGTTTGATTACAATAACCTTAGACCCTTCTTCATATTGAAGCTAAAAAAATGCCTGGAATTTCAAATCATGAATATCCCCCCCCCCCACTTCCCATTATGTAACAAATTGTATTCCCAAAAGAGAAAAGGGATTTAAAAATTGTCTTAAACTGACAGACTAAATGAAACCAATAATTTATTTCTGTAAAATAGATTTTGTGCCTAAGGTTTTTTTTTTTTTTTTTTTTTCCCCGACGAAGACATGCTTCTGATTCGTAAGGAACTTTGCAGGGTAAACTTTGGGATTCGGTTAGCAGCTGGGCCTCCGAAGGTGGAAAGCAAGAGGGCTCACTCTCTCTCGCTGCCTCTTTTCTTTTAGGTCCCCCTCTGCAGAAAGCAACACCACATCGCCGCCTCGGAAAGTGGGGCAACCCAGGCTCACTTTTCCTATCAGCGAAAACTCTTTGTATCCATCTAAGGCGACAAACCACACAAAACTTCCGTTTCAGCTGTTCCGAACTCACGGCGGAGGACTAACTGCTACTCCTCCGGATTCTTCTCTCTTCCGCTCGCCGCACCTGGACGCCGGCGACAGGCGAACCCCCGGCCATGACGTCACCGCACCTGGCACCAGCCGGGGGCCGGGTGGTGAGCCGGGAAGCGGCGGGGGCGGGGCAGGGAGAACAAGGGATTCTCGCGAGATTTGCCTCCACCCGGCCCATCTCCGACACCTTCCTCGCTTCGGTCCCGGTTTCCACCTTAGTCTTTGGGGTCGCGTTCTAGAACGGCAGGCAGTGAAGGAGAGGCGAGGGGCGGGCTCCGAGGCTCGGCCGGCGCTCGGGGTGGGAGCCAGCGGCCAAGACGAACCGGCAAGTCCCACCCCCCTGCGGGTGCGACCGAGAGTGGGAAAGCCGCCATCTGGACGGGCGGGGGAGAGCCCTCCCGCTGTCGCGGCTCCGGCGGAGAACTAGCGCGAGTAGCCGCCGCCTCTTCCTCACGGCCGCGCTGACGAGACTGTCCAGGGAGCGCCGCGGGCGGATGGAGGCGCCTCCTCGTCCCGCCTGAGCTCTGGAGGGGCAAGAGCGGAGCGGAGGGCCGGCCTCCTGCCGCGAGAGCGGCCGCGCGAGCAGCTGGAGGAGGAGCAGCGGCGCTGGGCTTCTCCCTGCCGGCGTCCCCAGCATGGGTAAGAGACTCGGGGGGCGCTTCCCATCGCCCGGCCGACCCTCCCTTTCGGGAAGGCGGTTCCCCTTCTCGGTCTCCGCGGGGAAGAGACGCGCGCGGAGACGCGCGTCTGCCGCTGCCGGCAACACCGAACCCTCCCGTCCGCCCCTCCTTGTTCTGCCTTCCACCTTGCTCTTTTGGCGGAAAAATTAGTCGGAGGGTTTGCGGGTGCTTCCTCTCGCGCTCCCCTCCCCGCGTCTTTTTCTGCTCTTGGGAAAGGTGAGGAGATGGGGGATAGGGGTACCCAGTCACCTCTCCTCGCCCACTGTCCAGCTGAACTCAGCCTGGAGTTTCCCTCTCTTCCCCAGCCTCTTCTTCCCTCCCCCATGGGGGAGGGTGATTGAAAAACTTGATAAAAGTAGCACTTTCAACTTCTTTATCTTCTACGAGGCTTTGTATAGATTGGCTTAATTTTTTTTTTTTTTCGTTTTTCCTTGTTTGTTTGTTAGACAAGGCAATTCCCTCCCCCTCCTTCGCCCTGCTAAAACTTGCAAGGGATGCCTCAATGCCAGGGAAGCTTGAGTATTTTCTCCGTTTCTACCTGTGCAAATATGTTGGCATTTAAATATTAAATCTCTTAACTGAGGACTGGGTTTGGGTTTGATAGAATTTCTGTGTTGAACCCTTTGAGAAGCAGTTTCCTGTTTGGAGTTAGACTTCCTTGCTAGAGGAGGGAAAAGTACAAAGCTTTATATGTTATTTAGTATTTTAAAGCTTTGCTTGGAGCTAGAGAAAGCAGAATGTGGCGCAGCCTGGTTTGAAAGGGAGTTTTGAGGAGTAGTGTAACAATTCTTTTGATAACAAAGTGCGGTGTGGGGTAGGCACTATCTCCCTTAATCCTTGGAAAATTAAAAGCAATTTAAAAGTGAGCTGCTTAAAAAAAAAGTGTGCCACCTTAAAGCATAAATTTGCGTCACCGTAAGGCATAAGCATGTTCTGTGGGAGTAATCTTAATTTTGGTTTTGTAGAATAAATTAGGAGGATACTATCACTTTTTTGCAGCTGTGAGTTGGTACTGCTTTATATCAACAAACTATTAACCAAAATTAATAATTTATGAAACTAACAAATGATTTAGAAGCCGGACAGATACAGAATACTGCTGATGTGGCACTTTCTGCCCACACATTGTTTTGCGGGGAATGCTTTAAGCGTAGTGTTTATAGACACTCGCCTTGCTCTTCTGTGATGTCTTAGGCTTTTTATGTTTCTGTTCCCCCATCTCCGTCTTGCTTTCAGATAACTTTTGTACACTAAGTGCTCTTGAACCCAAACCTTTGGTATTTGGAACTGTCACATGAATTACTTTCTAATTGATTAGTTGAGCTTACTGGGTGATTGAGAGTTTATTCCTTTAAGCATCAAATTATAAAACCACTTAAACTGCTTTGGATGAAAATCATACTAAAATTAAATATGCAATTCTTTTCTGTCTTGAATAGGATGCAAAATATAATTAAACCTCTTGATGACCTACAGTCATAATTTGTGAAGTCAGGTACTTTGATGCCTTGAGGATCTGTTAATTGGACTGTTGATGAGATTCCTTTGCATTTTGAAGTTTCATATTTGTAGTTCTTACAAGTGAAAAATACGTACTCTTCCTTACTGTGTGAGATCCTCTTGAGAAAAGTAAATGAGTATCAATACTTGAACATTGGATTAACTATTTTAATTGTCCAAGGGGCTTTTCTTAGTGACTTCTTGCTGAGTTCTGGTTAGGTGAGTTGCCAGATTATCTTGGTAAAGTATGTTGTTTGCATACTCTCACCTTGACTGCCCACAGTGTGTTTTGAAGGTTGGTTACTTAGGTGCATTTGTAGTTAATTTTTGAAAGATATTTGTCATACATTTCCATATGAATGTATACTTTAAATTTACTGGTTATGTAATCTTTCATATTAAAATTATCAAAATGATTTAAAGGGAATTTCCTCTTTAATATAAATCTAATTTGCTTGGTTTTGTTATCAACAGTCTTTATTTCTTATGATTTAAGATAACAGCTTAAAATATTTACATGATATTTTTCCTGGTTTGTCACAAAATGAAAAAACCTTTAATTTTTTGTTTTGAAATAATTTGGATATCTGTGAAGTGATGGGTCCTACATTTAGGTGGTACGGGTAAAGAATTAAGAGTGTGGGCTCTGGACTGGGACAGCTTAAGGTCAAATCCTGGCTCTTCCACCTACTAGCTGTTGTGACTAAGTTACTTAATCTCTGCTTCAGTTTTTTAATCTATGAATGTGATTAAAAATATCAACTTCATAGGTTGTTAGGAAGATTGAATGAGCTAATACTTGTAAAATGCTTAGAATAGTTCCAGTGCTGGTTGCTGTTATTTTCATTTTTATAATTCTTGAACCAACTTGAAAAAGCAATTCTCAGGTTTTGACCTTGATTAGAAGCAGCATATTGTATTTAAAGGATCAGTGGGATGAGGTGGTTTTTTATTAATGCAGAAATTGAATTTTACTTGTTGTATCCCTACAACAATTATGTAGGAAGATACTTTCATTTTTGAGTATATACTATGGAGAAAGTTTATTATTGGTAGGATGGGTACTATTAGAGACTTATATGTATTTTATGTTAAACTAAAGCACTGTTTTTAGTTTCTACATTATAAATACATTGAGGAACTTTGAGGCATTATGTGTGAAAGAATTTGGAGAGAGCTTTAGAGAGAGAGGCAATAGTTATTTTTCTTGGAAAGTACAGATCTTCATTTTGTAGTGGAATAAGAGAAAACAAATGGTACAAAATGTCACTACATGTGAACTTTTATTTTTGAAAAAGTAAGTGAATTTTAAGGACTGAATTTTTATTTTAGATAAGGTTATGAACTTTTTA
Organism: Pteropus alecto; assembly: GCF_000325575.1. NCBI lineage: Eukaryota > Metazoa > Chordata > Mammalia > Chiroptera > Pteropodidae > Pteropus > Pteropus alecto. Next base: position 37,532,954 of record NW_006494614.1, on the reverse strand, counting down.
GTTTAAATTATTTTTTATAAGATCACATATGTAACAAGTCAGCATGTTTAAACTATGAGGTAGTTTTAATGGAGAAAAATATGCAATCGGTTTAGAAATGATATATGCAATTATATATTTGAGTGATTTATTTCTTTATTTTACTTCGTTGCATCGTTTGGAGAAAATCTTGATTCATACAGATAAGTAGTGGCAAGTGGAAATTGCCCATTAATGGTTTACCTTTCAGTCTTAGGATTTACTTCAATTAAACTATGAGCATAAAAGAGGAATATTAGGAAACTTGTTTTGAAGTTGGGTCTCTAGCAAATCTAATGATCATTTTTATTATTTAGTAAGTACTCATAGTCAGATTTTTCTAAGTATCAAATTTCGAATATTTCTAATTCAATAAAATCACAATGTGAAAATTCACATTCATGATATTTTATATTTTCCTATAGAAACTAGCCTAAAATTTGCCATGTATTTCTCTAAATGAGGGTTTTGCAAAATAAAATGGCACATTAATAAGATGACCTAAATTATAAGGCATTTAATATAAAAGTTATAATATATGAAGTGCGTTTGGTTCATTCCATATTGCCAATCAAAAATACCTCCAATTTTTTGATATATAATCCAAATTTATGGTATTTTTTCCTCCCCTCCTCAATCATGGACTATTCTATTAAATGTATTTTAAGTATCATAAATGTTTAATTTTTCAGTGCATAGAAGTAAATGGTGTCTTGTCAAGGGCTTGAAGATAGGCAAAGAAAGAGATGCAGTGATTCTTGATTTGGGTGAAAATAGGAAACTGCAGGTCTGCTTCCTAGGTGAACTGGTAAGGCACGGTGTGAGAGATCTGAAGAGTTTCAGTTTGTGTTCAGAAAAGAAAGAGTGAATAAAACCTAATATGTCATTGAAATTTAGGTAAATTGGGTGATCATTACGATTGAACTGTGACTTGCTTAGTTGTAGGATTTGGTATCCAACTACTAGGCAGATTGACCTCAAGCAAGATATATGTCTTTCTAAATTGGGGAGAGGCCAGAAACCGGTCTTGGAAATCTAGATAGTGGTTCGTCCATATATGCCTACGGTCAGCCCGTCAGCATGAGAGATTTGTATAGTAGAAGGCAGTGTAGACAGATAGTTGGAGCAGGCCAACTTGGTGTGGGAGTTGGGATGGTGGTTGGTAGTAGGCACTAGGTAGAGGTTCAGATTGGCATCTTGGGGGAAAGAGGAAGAAATGGGATTTGGTTGTAGGCCTTGAAGACATAGCTACAGGAAAGCAAAACCAGACAGGGTCCAGGTTTCTTATGAAATAGAAAAGGTAGACACATTTGTTTCCAGGATCAGCTTGGTTATTGGAATTGTTTGAGATGAGCCAAGCAGTAAATTGACATGATGCCGAACTCCAGCGCTATAGATCTTATGTGTATTTTTTTTTTTTGTCTTGGGACCATATTAGTTATCTACATTAGTAGATGGGTCTATAAATGTGATATAAATGGTCCTGGATAACTGGGGCGAAATGGGATCCTCTATCTAAATACTTGAGGATATTCTCTGGTCACAGTCTAGCACTCCCTTTGTTTACTTGGCCTCAGGGATTTAATGTGTCTGATTTTTCTTTGCTGTGATCTCTTTCACCTGAGTCCTCTCTTTTTAGACTCAGTGCAGAGCAAATTACAAAGTTTCAGCATATCCGTCAGTTTCAGAAACAAGCATACAATCCTTGAGTGTTCAGTATTCATAACTGCCAACATAATAATAAATGGCCAGGTAAGGCATAAGAATCTTGAAAGTACTACTAATTGTTGGCCTCTTGGTTTCACTGAAGTGGTGTTAGGCAGATATTAGAAAAACTTTTGTTTTGTTTTATTTCGTTTTCTTTTTTTCTCTTTCTTTTCTTTTCTTTTTTTAGTGTAGTGTGCTTGCTTGTCCTTTTCAGTCTTCCCTCACACTTCTTCCATCTCCCATCTCACTCTCCATAGCTTTCTTTTAGATTTAAGTTAGATATTCAGACAAGTTCACAGTCATTTATTACCACTGTTAAGCAGATAGGATTTTCTTCATAATCTTAATAGGGCTTCTCTGACCTGAGACTGTGCTATATGTAATACTTTTTCAGTCATAATCTTGGTTTTTAGTCCGAAGTGAGGTAGGCATTTTCTTTCTGGGCTCTTAAATGTTCTCTCCTTTGCATTAAATTTGACATTACTTCCTTTTAGTTTTGTTTTGGATTTTGTTTGTTAGTTTCTGAAGGTCTCAAGTGCCTGGATATTGTACTGTCTAATTCAACTGAAAGCATATTTACTAGTTGTTTGCTCTTAAAAGAGCTTTTACTCTAAGACAAAACTCTTTTTTTAAAAATTCATTGTTCTAAATTTACATCTAGCCTAAGATGTTGATTTAGAGTCAGATAAGGCAGTGCTACGGGCTCTTTCTTTCCTGGACCTATTTATGCTATATCGGTCCTTTCCAGTACACTTGAATTTCATAATCTTTCAAATTTTGTATACTTTGTTAAACTTCTCTTCATGACTCCATTTTGTTGCTCAAATAATTTGCAAGGCAGAGATGACAAACATGGGATCCTAAATTCCAATGCCTATTTTAGTGCCACTTAGTTCAGTTTCTTTTTAATGATTTAGTGTCAAGGTAATTAAAAGACAGTGACTATGGCATGTAATCACTAGGAGTTTTCTAGTAAAAAAATATTTCAAATATGGTAACAGTAACAGTTACCATGAACACTTAAGAGAAAGGTTCTGTCACAAAGTCACATCAAGGAAAGGAGCTTTAGATGAGAGATTATTAATCAAGAAGAATTTGCTTTAATATGAGCAATGTGATTGATGCGGTGCTAGGAACTAGAGGAATTAGGACAAATACAAGTTTTGGTGCTGCATGTAGTTTACAGCAGTATTGGCAGTGGGGGTGGGGATAAGGTGTGGGGGGGTGGATATTGAATCATCTGGATTTTTAAAAAATTTTCCACAACTCCTGGAAACTATGATATAAATACTCCTGCCTCTCCCTCCCTCCAGTTGTTGATGAGTGTCATGAATGTGTTGGGATGGTTTACAGTGTTGTAATAAGAATAAGACTTGTGAATAATTAGAAATTCAAACAAGAGAGGAAATGTAATACATTAAAAGGATATATGGGAACATCAGAAATGTTAAAATGTGCTAGGGGAAGCATAAAGAAGATCAGGATATAGATTTCTACATTGGAAGGATTTATTCATCTCTCGTTAGTTTGACCAGTGACATAGGGAGTACTTGACAGTAGCCAGGATATTTTTTTCCTACTCCTGGCACCGAGTCTAGAGTGAAGCACACTTTCAGTTGGACTGATGTCTTTAAGATCCTTTTACCTGAAATATTAAAGCTGTTTTAACCTTCTTAGTATCTATCAGTGCCCCAGTACTGAGGAGGCCAAAACTTTACCCAACATCTAGACAGCCTTTATTAACTATTAACAGTGTTATTCCTAGAGTATTTATCATGGTTATTGTAATAATCAGGTGCAAAATTGTTTTGGATTATAGATATATAAGTTCATATATTTTTAAAATTGAGACCATTTATAGTCTTGATTAAAATAGAGTAATGTTTTAAGGAGACATTTAAAGTTGGTCATTCAAATGTATATAGTCTTTATGTTTTTTAATTTTTATTTAGAAATGTGATTTGCTAGTATCAAAGTTTTTGTATTAGACTTCCATTAAAATTACTGCTCTGCTGCAGCAGGTTGCACTCTGATGAGTATTTCGCCTGTTTTGGAGTGCGTGTGTGTGTGTGTGCGCGTGCACATGCACATGCACATATGCTTGCACACGTGCATCTGTGCACGCTATATAAAATAAAGACTCCGATTTTACTTACCTCCTGATTAGATCATTCTTATCAAATATGTTTTATGAATCAGTTTAAAAAATTACCTTAAATGATGAAAATAAATCTGTTGAGAGTTCAGAATTTTCTGAATGAATGTTAAGTGGAAATGTGAAAGCTTTATTTTAAATTTCAAGATAACCCCTTTCTCACAAAAATATCCTAAATTTCTTATATTCTATAAAGCCCAATTTAGTTTATATTAGAACCTCAGTTTAAAGCCTAAATAAAAACTCTTGTTATTCATTTCATCTATATTGACCTTACTTGCCCTGAGCTCATTAATGCCAGAGACCACATCACTTATTCTATTTAAAAAATTTAACACCCTTAATGACTAGCAGAAACTAGGGAGCCTGCTATGTGTCCACTAAGTCTGTTATTCAATAGTACCTTAATTTGGAGTAATTGGGGAGAGGATGCCAGCCTAATGAATAATACAAAATGTAAATATATTGAAATATGTCCACCTAAACCAGACCAACAGAATGTTGCCTAATGGAGCTCCTATTTCAAGTCGGTGGATGAGTTCTAACTTTCATTTTAGAAATAAACTCTTTAATCCTTTCTGTATGACTCATTGAGGCTCTTAAGTCCCTTTAATAGAGACTCACTAATCTGGGATATTAAGCTTGTCAGATGGGCCTGCTGATTGCCTTCCCTATGTATGTTACGTTGATGTTACCTGTTTTGCAGATGAGAAACATTTCTTTATGAGTCTCTAGTTTATCATGTTAGACAAATTTAGGCATAAAGGTTTAATTTGCTTAAAAGTTTGTTTTAAATAATGGAACAATATTTGTTAAACTGTAAAGTTATACCATCTTAGTGGGTACTTAGAGGCAGATATGCATATGTTCTTTGAAACATAGTGAATTGATCAGTTACATGTAAATTTAAAATTTTCTAGTAAGCTATGTTAAAAAAATAAAAGAATGGGAAATTAAACTTAATTTGTTGGCTTTGTTGGGTTAAAAATACATTATTTCAACATATGTTCAATATAAAAAGTTATTGTGATAGTTTACATTGTTTTTCTGTTTTTGAATTTGGTGTGTATTTTATGTTTATATAACATCTCAGTTTGGACTAGGTACAATTCAGGTGCTTAGTAGACATCTGCGGCTGGTGGTTACCAGCTGGACAGTACAGTTTTAGAATATAAACCTTATTAGGTTTGTTTTGAATCTAATTTAACTTTATGAAATTATTTTAAAAGTGTTATGCAACTGCAAATTTTTATAAGGAATTGTACTGTTTTAGGGTTTGTTAATGATAAACTGTTTTTGATCTTATTTGATTAATTCTGCATTAGATATTTAGTCATGATTTATTATAATTAAAAACTTAAGTACATTTTCTCATGGAAAAAATGTTCAATTTAGTGGATTGCATATAATAGCTCTGAAGTTTATTTCATTCTGTTTTCTAAATAAAATGTGGATTTTGGCACTTGGCCTACTATTGTATTAGATTTGAAGCTTTTGAATGACATTTGGATTGTTACTTGAAGGTATAATTTGGCTTTAGTAATAATAGAGCTGTTCTTTCAGTTTATAGTGCTTACCTTTTGAGATACGTAAGATTAAGAGTAGTATTTCACAATAGATGAATGTTGTTGGTCAAAAACTGAAAAGGAAAACACATAATTATTGGGGATCTGATAAGTTCTCAGAAATGACATGGGGAAACATTTCAGAAACCTGTAAATTTTAAATGTAAAATTTTGCACAGACCTTTGTGATGGAATTTTTCTGGCCGAAGGGTCTATGTCTTTTATTGGCTTTTCAGTGAGCTCTGTGATCTGAAAAAAATTCTGAAGGACTGTTAAATAGCTATGATGTGATTTCTTTCTCACATTCTAACATTTCTACTTCTTTTTAATCAGTCATATTCCACACTAATTGTTTTTTCCCAGAAAAATAGTAATTACAATTCTATTTTGTTAGTAAATACTTTGGCTTAAATTTGGCAGATGTTTCTTGAGATCTTTGGACACATCAGTCAGCACAGACAGAAGCATTCAAAATAAAAAGGTGAGCAATATCCTTGCACTCCATTTGCTTAATTATTAGGGAGATTGCAGTACAGTATTGTATAGGTGTTAATATTTAGCCAGTATTTACTAGGTAGTACTTTTGTCTAAGGCATTGTTTCAAGCACTTCACAGATGTTACCTCATTCTCACAGCAAATTACACATTTTTGGGTACTGTAATTTTTCTTATTTTACGGATTAGGAAACAAGCACGGAAATAGTAATTAGTACTGAATCCAGGCAATTCTGTTTCAGTGCTTACACTCTTAACTACTGTAAAATGTGGAATTAATTTCTAACTCTTCCTCTGAGAGGTGTCATTTGAGTAACAGATAATAGGCATTCATGATTCTCTTATCCTGCTCTACCTTTTTTTTTTAATCCATTCTGTCCACATTGTAACTTACTGTGTAATTTCCTTATTTCCTGTTTATCGTTTATTTGTTTCATCTTTTTAGAATATAAACTCCAGGAGTGCAGAAAGCTCTTTTTTCCCCTTAGATGTATCCGAGTGCCTAGAACAAGTGCTTTCAGTAGCAGTCACTCAAATATTTGCTGAATGAGATTGAGTATGATTATACTTGTGTTGAAATAAGAATTTACAATACACCATCTTTTTAATGCTACAAATAGCTCTTGCGTACATACTACATGTCAGGCACTGTGATGGGGCTTGGGAATACAAAGATGAGTAAAACATAGTCCCTTGCTCTTAACCCTACCTAGCCAGATAAATTTTGTTTTTTTGTAATTTGAATTTAACACATTTCATTCTAAGAATTTAAGTTATTGCTTTTTGTATTTATGCATTTTTGGTGGGTGCAAGGAAACATGCAGAAATTCAAATGATTCAGATTTTTTCATTATTCCGATTATTCTTAGAGGTTCTTGGAGTTAACTCCGTTATGTTTATAAAAGTCTACTTAGAAAGCGAGTGAAATTGTCTTTTATAGCAACTTCCCATTTTTCGTAAGCTTAAAATTTCTTATTAGTCGATGTTTTGCAGTTTATTAACATTCAAAGAATACTTAAATGCTAGGCATTTTATTGAGCACTTAATCCCCACAAGAGCATTCTGGGGTAAAACATCATTGTTTCCAGTCTTCAGGATCAGAAATCGAAGTTAGATTGTTACGCAAGATCAGAGACAGGATGTCAAGAAGGCAGGATCAAAATTGCATTGGTCCGATTTCAAAGCGTGTCCTTTTCATTATTTCTTAAAACACTTTGAGAAAGGGGAGAATGTTGAGCTAAAAAGAGCAAGAAATATGATTTGAAATAACTATCTTAATGTGGTTTAAAAATAAAGAAATTTAAATATTTATCATCTAAAATGGTGGATGGTATTACACATTGCTCATGTATTTGGGTAACTATTTTCTCTTAAAAGACTTAAATTTTAATTGTTACACATTTGTCTTTTACGTAGGTATCAGGATTTTTTTGCTGATTTCTATAAACTATGACAAATATTATGTATTTTTAATCTGGGTTGAAATGTACTTAAAATTAATTTCTAGTGTTTTTTTCAAAGTTAATAGAGGGAATAAAAATATGCATGAAGAATATTCAGTTGAATTTTTCAACTTCATGCTCTTTAGATGGATTTTGTGTATTGTTTTTAGGATTTATTTTGGGAGGTGCCATTAATCACACGTGCATGGTAATTTTTTTGTTTGGGACTAATTAAGTAGTCTGAGATTAAATCTTTTTGTTTTTCAAACTTTGATTAAGGTTTTTTTTTGGGTATCTATCACATGTTGGTCTGATTTAGTGATGTTAAAAGGAATGTAATACTATAAAAATTTCCTTATACCACGTTTTATTCTTTTCGAATATGTGTTAAGAGTGTACAGTACTATGCAAACATGCACTCTATATGAAATACAAAAAAAGAGGAGTGGGTTTTGTTTATATCTTAAGAATGATTGGATTTGACTTATCTCTCAAATGCTGCTTATCAGTTCTATATTTAAACAAACTGGAGGAAATAAATGACAGAAATTGTAATATAAAAAAGACTTAAGCGATGATACTGGCCTTTTTATTAGTATTTTGACTAATGGATCTGGGGAACTTTAGGGGACTTAAATAATGAAAGGTCATCGGTTAATGGCATTTCTCCATTTATGGTAAAGGTAGTCCTAGAAATAATGAAGTTTCTAATAAAGATTTTTTGCGTTATGGTAAAAAATAAACATTTAATCCTAGAAACAAAAGTAAAAATAATTTTTCTTTCTTTTTTTAGTAGAAAATAAGGAATGTAACCATTAAAGTGTTTTTATCATATTACTGCTTCTTTGACAGTAAAGCTTATAATTGTTTCGAATTTATAGTGAAGTTTGTTTTTGTTAATTTTTGTATAACTTTCTGTATTTTGTCCTTTGCTATAATAGACAAAGGTTAATGCTCAATGGTATGATATAACCAGTGGCATTATATTGAATAAGTTTGATTTGACAGATCCAGCTAAATGCCATTGTGATATTTTGTATTGACAGAAACCAAAGTAAACATTCCATAGTGAATGCCCATATAACTCAAACCTATTTGAAATTTGTGTAAATTGTTTATATAATTTTTTAATGAAGTGATTTTTCATTATTAAAAGAATACATGTTTATTAAGGCAGAACAGTCGGAAAATTTTTATAATATTGCCATCAATATTTTTGTGCATAACCTTTTAAGAATTTTCTGGATTTTAAGATTTTTAAGGTTGATTTTCAGATATTCTTTTAAAATATCACTACTTTCTTAATTATAAGTGTTTTTACAAATACGCTTAACAACCAGAAGACTCTTTAAAAAATATTCCACCAATACCCCGCACGTGAAGTCAAGTTGTTAAGTAAAAATGTTTCTTCTTTATTTTTAAAGTGAGAATAAAGTTCTTAGAGTGAACATACTTCATTTTAAATCACTTTATTTTACTTGTTTGTCAATCTAGATTTTTATATTTTTCTCTTTGGTTCTTAAATATGCTTTTAATTCTTTGCCGTGTTTGCTGCAAATATTTATTTCCAGTTTCTACCTTGTTTGCTTTGAAATTTCGATTGCTTTGTTTGCCTTAAGTTTAGAAATTTCTCCTCTTTCCACAGTTTCGATACTCACTTTTATTTCCTTCCCTCCCTCCTTTCCTGCCTCCCTCCCTCCTTCCTTCGTTGCTTCTGTGTTAAGAGTTCTTTTTTACTCAACTAGAATTATGGGATTTGGTGTGAGATGAAAATAGATATATCGCATGTTTCCCTTATACAGTCTTTTTCAACCTTGGCAATATTGTGTTGACATTTGGTCCAGATTATTTGTTGTGGGGAGGCTGTCTTGTGCATTGCATTGATGGATGCTTAGTAGCATTCTTAGCCTCTAACCACTAGATGCCAGTAGCATTTCTCAAGCTGTAGCAAGCAAAAATGTCTCCAGACATTGCCAAGTGTGCCCTGTGGGGCAAAATTTTGTTGGTTGAGAACCATTGCACTAATATTGCCAAGTATCCTCTGTGGGACAAAATCATTCTGGTTGTGAACCATTGACCTAATAATGTAAATTAGTTCTGAATTTATATGTTATAAATCTAGGTATCCTGAGAGAAACCGAGTTACTAATTTAGCCCTAACGCTTATGTGTTCTGGGACAAAGCTTGAGGTTAAGACCTCATGCTAAGAGCTTTTTAGTGGGACAGTTGTGTATAGGCTTTTATGTGAATGTAAACTTTACTTCTCCAGAGTATATATATATATATATATCTAGAAGTAGGATTGCTGGGTCTTATACGTTTAACTTTATATGAAACTGCCAAACTCTTTTTGTGAGTTGCAACTGATTCACATCCTTGTTAGAATTTTTTTTATTTTAGCCGTTCTAATAGATATGTAGTAGTAGTATCTTATGGTGTAGAATTGGCAGATTTCTTCTTTAAATATTTGGTAGAATATACCAGGAAAACCATCTGGGCCTTGAGATTTTTTTTTTCCCCCTGAAAAGTTTGTAACTACATATTGAATTTTAAAAATAGTTTATTCGCATTATCTGAAACTACTGAACTACCAAAACTCTGAGGTTTTTCTATACATGTATCTTATTTGTAGTTTTCCCCTATTATAATTTTTTTAATGAATGTAAAGTCTCTAGTTATATCCCCTCTTTTATTCCTGATATTGGTAATTTGGATCTTCTAATTTTTTTAGTTCTTGATTATTTTTCTAGAGATTTATCAATTTTATTGATCTTTTCAAATGACCAATTTGGGTTCTATTGATTTCCCCCTTATTTTTATGTTTTCTCTGGTTTCAGTTGAACATTTTATATGATTCCATTTCATGTCTTCTTCGCATATCAATTATACTTAAATTATTGTAGTAGCTGTGCTAGGAATTTTAATACACATTTATAACTAAGTTCACCTTTAAATAACACTGAACCACTTCATGTGTAATATAGGTACCATAGAGTATGTTCCCAGTTCCTCCTTTTGCTTTTATGACATTGCTGTAATTCATTTACCTGTCTGAATGCTGTAATCACCCAATACATGGTTACTATTATTATTTTAAACAGTTATCTTGTAAATCAGTTAAGAATAAAAAATAAAAGATTTTGTTTCACCTTCACTTATTTCTTTGCCATCACACTTCCTCTATGTAGATTTGAGTTCTTTTGAAGCACTATATTAACATTTCTTTTGAGGAAAGTCTGGCAATGAATTCTTGGTTTTGTTTGAGAAAAATATTTCTTTTCCATTTTTGAAGGATAATTTCACTGGATATAGAATTCTAAGTGGTAGTTTTTTTCTTTCAATGCTTTAAATAGTGTACTTTTCTTGTTTAAGTGTTTCCGAAGAGAAAGAAGCCTGATGGAATTCTTATCTTTGTTCCTCTGTAGACAAGGTGTTTTTATCTTATGGCTCCTTTCAAGATTTTCTCTGTCTTTGGATTTTGGCAGTTTGAATATGGTTTGCTTAGGTGTGGACTTTTCCACAATTATCCTGTTTCGTGTTCTCTGAGCTCCCTTCATATGTACTTTGGTGTATGTTACTAATTTTGAAGAATTTCTAGCATTATTACTTATTTCTTCCACTGTTTCCTCCTCTTTCCTTTTCTGTCATTTGAATTACAGATATGTTATATCTTTTGAAATTGTTCCACAGTTATGGATGTTCTTTTTTTTTTTAATTTTTTTTTCTCTTTGTATTTCAGTTTGGGAAGTTTTTGTTGACCCATCTGAAAGCTTACTGACTCTGTCCTTGGCATTGTCTGGACTGCTGATGAACTCACCAGTGGGATCCTTTATTTCTGTTACCGTGTTTTTGATTTCTAGTGTTTCCTCTTGATTATTTCTTAGTTTCCATCTGTTTACCTGACCCACTGTTCTTGCATGTTGTCTGTTTTTTTCCATCATCACCCATAACATATGAACCATAGTTATTGTAAATTCCCTGTCTGATTCTAAAACACGTTATATTTGGAATCAGATCTGATGCTTTGTCTTTGTGTCTTTTCTTGCCTTTTGAAAGCATGATGTGTAATTTTTTTATTGAAAGTTAGACATGCTGTATTAGGTAATAGGAGCTGAGGTAAATAGGTCTTTAGTGTGAGGTGCTATATTAATCTTGCTAAGAGTTGTGCTTTGTTTAATATTTGCTCTTGCTGTAGGTGCCAGAGGCTTCATATTCCTTTAGTGTCCTTGTTTTTGTCTCTCCTGCTGTCTTTGGGTTTCCCTAAGAACTCTTTCTCAGATAATACCTGCATTGTACAACTCTTTCAGTAGCAATTAACTCATACTGGAGCCCCATTGGTGTGGTGGTAAGGTGTAGGGCAGTGGAAGCATCTTATAATTTTAGAATTAAATCTCAAACTTTTAGTGGGTCTATGTTCTGAGACTGTGACCTTTACAAGACTTTCTTAGCTCCTTCCATCTCCCTGCTCCCACATGAGACAGAATGGTAAGAAGGGATTGGAATCTGAGAAAAGCCCTTTCCACAGGTGAGAGGTAAGGCCCTGGTAAAGTCTTTTCCCTGGAGAGTAGATATTTGATATGGAGAATGCTCTGGTTTCTGGTTATTTCACAGTGATTACTTTTACCTTCTCCCTTGTCAGAACTACAAAGAGATCTTCATGGGCTCTTTACTGTGAGAGCCTATTGGGATTTCTAGACGTAAAACTCACAAAAGTGCTGGGCCCTTAAGACTGCAGTCTCCATTAGTTTTCCCATTATATTTTACACTCAGCCTTTAGCAGTTCATCAAAATTAGGATATAAGTGTTTGTATTAGATCGACTTTTTGTCCCCAAAATGATTTGTTCAAGTCCTAAGCCCTGGTCCTAACCCCTTGTAAGTATGAATGTTACATTATTTGAAAATAGAGTCTTTGCAGATATAATGAAGGATCTTAGTATGATATCCTAGGTTTAGGATTGGCCGTAAATCCAGTGGCTGCTGTCCTTATTAAGAATAAGGAGAGGGAAATTCGAGACAGATACAGAAAGGGAAGGCCATGTGTGGATGGAGGCAGAGATTGGAATTATACAAGCCTGGGAGTGCCAGAAGCCAAGATAGAGATGTGGAGCAATTCTTTCATAAAGTCTTTAGAAAGATCCAACACTGCCGATACCTTGATTTCATGCTCTGGCCTCCAGAGCTATAACTGTGAGAGAATAACGTTTTAAGTCACATAGTTTGTGATAGTTTATTATGACAGCCCTGGGAAAGTAATAATAGTGTTCCTACCAGTTTATGGTTCCAGTTATTTCTACTGGAGGTGATCTAGTAGAACTTGGCTGTGACTCTCTGAATATGCCTGTCTCTCTATATCTTGTAGTGGTTTGCCCTGTGTCCTCAATTCTCCGATGGGTCCAAGGAAAGTCATTGATTTTCAGTTTGTTTAGCGTTTTTTTTTGTTGTTGTTGTAAGGGTGCGAGTGACAGCTTCCAAGCTTTTTACATGTTGGAGTTGAAACTCTTAAAGTATTTATTTTTTGTTTGGTATTTTAAAACTCATTCTATTATTGTAGTGATTACCACATGCTTTCTTAACTTTTAAAAATCTAATATTAACTGATACCTTTTTTCTCTTTCTATACCATGCAAAGATCTTAGAATACTTTTTACTCCTGACTTCGATACTGCTGCTGTTATTTCACTCTCAATATTTTTATTTTCCTTCATAGTATTATTAAATTGGGGTATAATGGTCATATTGTATTTCATTAGTTTTGGCTCTGTATGATTTGATATTTGTATATATTGCAAAATCATTACCACAGTAAGTCTAGTTAACGTTTATTACCATACAGTTACGCAATTTTTTCTTGTAATGAGAATTTTTAAGATTTACTCTCAGCAACTTTCAAATATGCAGTATACAGTATTATTAACTATAGTTACCATGCTGTGTATTACATCTCCAGGACTTAATTATTTTATGATTGACGTTTTATACCCTTTGACCACCTTCACCTTTCCTCATTTTTTAGTGTGATACAGTACCACTTGTTTGTTTTTGCTTTTGTTGCCTTTACTTTTGATGTCAAATTAAAGAAAAATCTGCCAAGACTGATCTCAAAAAGCTGACAGCCTGTTTTCTTCTAGGCGTTTTATGGTTTCAGATTTTACATTCAAGTTTTTCATCTATTTTGCGTTAATTTTTGTGTTATTATTTTACTCTGTGTATAAAACTATATATTTACAGCTTCTTTTGCTTATTTTTTCCTTTCCTTATCTGACATATTTCATATTGGATCTTTTTCCTTTTCTTTGCTCTAGAGTTTCTTTTAGTTTCTCTCAGTTTTTGCTGACCAGAAATGTTTATTTTTCTCTTGTTTTTAAGGGTATTTTCTCAAGTGTTGTTTGTTGTGTAGCCTGTCTTTTTATTTGCCTCTTCTAAGATATTTTTCCTCTTTGTCTTTTTTTTGTTGTTGCAATTTTACTTTTTTGAGTTTGAGATTTCTTTTTGTTTATTCCGTGTGGAATTGTTTAGACTTCTTGATTCCATGGACTGATATCTTTTATAAATTTGGTGAATTCATAGCTATTAACTTTTCAGATATTTACTTTTTAGGTTCTCCTTCTGGGACCCCACAGTTAAACGCGTTAGACTGTCTTTGTATATCTTCTATGTCTCTTACAGTCTTTTTTTATATTTTCCATATTTTTGTGTGTCTCAGCTTCATTTTGGTTAGTTTCTGTTTACCTGCTTTAGTTTTAGCTAGTTTTCTGCAGCTGTACCTAATATATTTTTACTCATCCATTGAGTTCCTAATTTGTTTATTGTCTTCATCAGAAAATACCTGTGTAGTTCTTTTTCAAGTTTGCATTCTTACTGTGTACAATATTCAACTGTGTGTCAGTTTTCAAGCTGAATTTTTTATCTGTGAACATGGCAAACATTATTTTAAAGTCTATATCTGATAATTATAGTATCGAGTTTATTGGGATGTTTCTTTTATTTCTTGTTTCTCTAAGTTTTTATTTATGATGTTTTTTTTACTTTACTGGTTATCTTTGCTTATGTCTAGATGTTGTAAATTAAAAAAATATTCTTTGACACAATTTTAGGTCTAGGATATCTTCTAGAGAAGATTTTGATTACTTCTGTTTTGTCTTGAACCACAATCCACAGTGCAGGTGTGAGGTTTCTTGAGTCATCCAAGTAACATTAAACTGGGCTCTAGTATTTGGATGCACTTATTTAGGGTCTTATCCCAAATTTTGTGTTGGTTCCTCAGAGGTACCACCCTTGATAGTCCTTGGACTTCACTGCTTTACCCTAAAATTGCAGAGCTGCTGGAAGTATAGTTTAGCCTCTCATGTGTTTAGCATTGACAAATACCTCCCTGGGCAAAAGTAGCCTCAGTATTGTGTTTATGATCTCTCTTGGTTCCATTCCTCACTTGGATTTCTTTTATCTGATAACGTTAGTATATTTTTAGTTTTTAAATCTTTTTAAGAAGGTGATTTTTATATTTCATCCAGCTTTTTTAGTTGTCTTTCCTGGGATAGTTAGTCCAAATGATCTAATGTTTCATTACTCTAATGTTTCATTACTTTGATGCCATATTGTAATAACTTTATTATTCCTACAGATCACATAAGTGATGTCCTGCATGAAGTTGTATAGCAAACTCTCGAATTAAAAAAGATTTTATTTAAACAGTTTTAATTTTTCAGTAAATACAGTTGTTATATAGTGTCTGGTGAGCATAGTTTTTTAGTAACTTATTTTTACCCAATTAACATTTTTATTGTAGAAACATGCCAAAGTATGGGTTACCATTTACAAGACTGCCTTCATTTCTGACACCAGCTGCAGAGTTAGGGGTTTCCCAAGATTGCTCTCACGTTTGATAATTTGCTAGAAGGACAATATGAAAGTTGTCATACTCTTGGCTCTGGTTTATTATAATAATAGGATACAGATTAAAATGAGCCAGGGGAAGAGAGAAACATGGAATGGATTCCAGGAGAGTTCCAGGAATGGAGCTTCCTGTTGTCTTCTCCCTCTGGAATCATGGGCAGCATTTACTCCTCCTGGCAGTGATATGTGACAATATACAGAATATCGCCAACCAGGGAAGCTCACCTGAGCCTTGGTGTGTTTTATTGAGAAGATACAGTTGACTGCCCATGTGACTAACCTTTAGTCTCTAGCCCTTTAGTCTCTGCATGGCCCAAAGCCCCCAACATAATTACATGTTTAGAGTATTGGTGCAGTCCCTGGGTAAACAGAGGTGCCCAAGGAACTCTAAGGTTCCCAAATAAACAAAAGCACTCCTCCTAGAGAACTCCTTCCAGGAGATGAGACAAAGTCCAGAACTTTTTTGTGTGAGATTAATTTTTTACTAAAGATGAAATAAAAGGAGATAATAAACAGCATCTCAAATCCCTTCAGATGTCTGTTAACATTTTGGAATATAACTCTTTATATTTTTCTATGCATATTGGAGATTGGATTGGATTGGATTGATCATCTGTGTCTTGTCCTTGCTTTCATATTTTCTTTATGTCTCTTTGCTTTACCTTTTTTTGAAAGTTTTCTTGGATTTGTCTTCTGCCCACTCCTCCCGCCCAAAAAAGAAATTAATATGACATGTTGGAAGACATAAATTTCTAAACAGCTTTTTTTCATAGCACTCTATTCAGATTTTATGAACTTGATTAAAGGCATAACCTTGTTTTATTATGCTTTGAAGTTTTTTTTTTTTTTTTTTAACAAAGGTTTGTGGCAACCCTGTGTTTGGATGCATCTATTGGAGTCTTTTTTTTTTTTTTTTAAACAGTGTTTGCTCACTTCATGTCTATGGGTCACATTTTGGTAATTTTTGCAGTATTTCAAAGTTTTTCAGTATTTTTTATGGTGATCTGTGATCAGGGATCTTTGTTACTATTGTAATTTGGGGTGTCTTGAACTGCACCCATATATAATGGTGAACTTAATTGGTAAATGTTGTTGTATTCTGACTGCTCCATTGACCAACTGTTCTCCAGTCTCTCTTCTTCTCTCTGGGTCTACCTATATTCTGACACAAAAATATTGAAATTAAGCCAGTTATAAACCTACAATGGCCTCTAAGTGTTCAAGTGAAAAAAACAGTCTCATGTCTCACTTTGAATCAAGGAGTAATTTTGACTTTCAAGTCTTATTATTTAAGGAATACATTTTGTAAGGCTATAGCTGTCATGAGTAGTGATTCTTCTGATGGAACTGGGCAAAATAAATTGAAAACCTTCTGGAAAGGATTCTCCATTCTAGATGTCGTTAAGAACATTCATGGTTCATGAGAAGAGGTCAAAATAACATTAACAAGAGTTTGGAAGAAGTTGATTACAGCTCTCATGGGTGACTTTGAGGGGGTTCAAGACTTTAGTGGAGGAAGTAACTGCAGATGTGGTGGAAATAGCAAGAGAACTAGAAGTGGAACCTGCAGATGTGACTGAATTGCTATATGATAAAACATTTAACGGATAAGAAGTTGCTTCTTATGGATGAGCAAAGAAAAGTAGTTTCTTAAGATAGAATCTACCTCTGGTGAAGATGCTGTAAAGATTGTTGAAATAACAACAGAAGATTTAGAATGTTATATAAATTTAGCTGATAAAGCAGGGGCAGGCTTTAAGAGAATTGACCCCAATTTGGAAAGAAGTTGTACTATGAGAAGAATGCTGTGAAACAGCATTGCAAGCTACAGAGAAATTGCTGTGAAAGGAAGAGTCAGTGGATGTGGTAAACTTCATTGTCTTAATAGAAGAAATTGCCACAGCCACGACAGTCTTTAGCAGCCACCACCCTTATCAATCAGCGGCCATTAACATTGAGGCCAAACCCTCCACTAGCAATAAGATTATGACTCACTGAAGGCTCAGATGATGTGTAAAATTTTTTAGCAATAAGGTATTTTTTGATCAAGGTACATGTATTTTTTTAAAAAAACATAATGCTATTGCATACAGAATAGACTACAGTATTGTGTAAAAATAAATGCACTAGGAAACCAAAAGATATGTGTGACTTGCTTTATTGCAATATTGTCTTTATTGTGGTGGTCTGGAACTGAATCTGCAATATCTCCAAGGTATGCCTTTACATCTCTTAAGGATACAAATTTGTATTACATTTACATTTTTAAAAATTTTGAAATAGTAAGTTGTAGAAATGTTATAAGTACAGTACAAAGAATATTTTCCTGACTGATGGCTTTCTTCTGAATATTTTTTTCCTGACTGATCCCTTTCTTCTGAAATTCAGGGCTTTTTCCTACTTAATCATAATCCAACTATAAAATTTAAGAAATTAACATGTATTCATGTATGGACTCATGGTTTCTTTATTCAGTGAAGTATGTTCTGTTACTGTCGTTATTTATTATGATGCTTAAATTGTCCTGGTATGCCCAATGGGAGCCTTTTTTTGATATCACTTCTTTGTGTTCTTCGGCATCATTTCATCTTTTTTTGAGAACTTCTTGCTTTCTGGCATAATATGTTTTAGGCTTTTCTTGTTTCCTGCCTTAGCCCTGGAATTGTCTGTCTTCCGAAGGATTTCTGATTCCTTTTAGTAGAAAGTGGTGTTCATAAGATCTCAACATTAGGTTTGCTCATTGCCATTGGGCTGGTTTCAGGCCCTTTCATTGGACAGCTAGGGTGTGTGTGTGTGTGCGCGCGCATATTTATGTATTGAAAATATAAGTTCATGCTGATACTTCTCATTCCCATACATTACCACAGGTTTAAATCTAGCCTTTTTTCTTTATAACTCTTCTCTGACATAGACTTGGCTTCCATTATTCTTCATATATTTACTTATTTAATCAGTCCCCTTGCATGTAAGCAATTTTCCATTTCTGTTGTCACTGTACACCTTTGCATAGACACCCTCTTCTCCTGCTTGGACTGTTAGTTCTCATTGTAGGTTGCCTTCTCGCTCCCACACCACTGCATGGAACTCTGCTCTCATCTCTCTAATACCATTCTATTGTTATGTGACAATATTGCCACAAACATAGAAGTTTAAAATCATATACATTTATTATATCATTGATTTTGTGATTCAGCACTTTGGGCATGGCTGACTGGGTCCTCTGCAAGGCTGCATTCAAAGTGTTGGCCAGGACTGGGTTTTCAACTGGGGAAGTACTGCTTCCAAGCTCACATGGTTGTTGGCTGTCATTCAGTTCCCTGTGGGCTGTTGGACTATGGGCCTCAATTTTTTGCTGGCTGTCAGCTGTAGACCTTCCTTAGTTGCTTGCATGTGGCCCTCTCCATCGGCCAGCTCGCAACATAGCTGCTTGTATCTTCAAAGCCATCTAATGAGTTTCTAGAAAGATGAACATTACAATCTTATGTCAAAACAGAATTCAGCATGCTTGTCATGTTCTGTTGGTTAACAGTCAGTGATAGGCTATGTCCACACTCCAAGAGAGGGAGTTACACAAAGAAACGCATGGGGATCAACTTAGAGTTTGTCTGACATAAGGAATATATATCTTACTATAAGAACAACTGATTACACGAATTATACATTGTATTGAGACTTCCACTTAAAACTTGTACTGAGCTTTATACTAAGGTAATCAAGAAATTTGCTGATGTATGCAAATATTTAAAATCATTGAAGTAAGCCTTGATGATACTGTTGCTAAACGGGCTCCTTAGTTTTATGTTTAGTACTATAGTTAATCGTATTTCATGAATTAAGTTTTAGACATTCATTTATTTTTCTTTTTTTAGTTGACTATATTGTGGAATATGACTATGATGCTGTACATGATGATGAATTAACTATTCGAGTTGGGGAAATCATCAGGAACGTGAAAAAACTACAGGAGGAAGGATGGCTAGAAGGAGAACTAAATGGGAGAAGAGGAATGTTTCCTGATAATTTTGTTAAGGTAAGTTCAGTTAAATATCTAGCTGTTACTTCATAGGATTTAATTTTTAACGTTAAGAAATATATATATTTAAAATTAATATGTTTAAGTCAGGCTCCCCAATACCCAGGCCGTAGACTGGTACCTGTCCGTGGTCTGTTAGGAACTCGGCCACACAGCAGGAGGTGAATGAGGGAAGCTTCATCTATATTTGCAGCCACTCCCCCGCTCTAGCATCACCGCCTCAGCTCTACCTCAGATCATCAGGCATTAGATTCTCATAGGAGCACCAGTTCCTGGTGCCAAAAAGGTTGGGGACCTCTGTTTTAAATGAGGTTTTGCTCTGTAGAATTTAAAAAACTAGTGGTCCAAGTACCTCTGTAATGGATATCATTGTTGCTTGGTGTCCTGGTGGATATAACAACATTCTGTGTATTTGTATGTGTATATATGTATTATGTACCTACCTGTTTACCTGTCTTTTTAAATAAATAGTAGTTTGCATTTGGCTAGTACTTTATAACTTACAAAGTTGTTTTGCTGTGTATATTCTTATTTGAGCCTTCAAATGTCTTGTGATGTAGGGCAGATGATAGCCTCATCTTAAATATGGTGACGTATAGACTAAAAGGTTGAATGGTTTACCCAGTGTTTGCTAGCTAATAAGACATAGAATCTGAACTGAAATCCATTATTGTTGCCCCTTTACTCAAGTCTTATCATCTCTTGTTGCTTTTCGGTATTATAACAGTTAATCTAGCAAAGTAAAAGTTTTTCTTCAGCTACTACCAGACATTCTTTTTTTAGTAAATATCCTAGTCACCTTTGCCAGAAAACAATCAAGATTCTTAAATCTGTTATAGACTAATAAAGATCACAGTTGTTTAGAGAAGGAAAAAAACGTAAAGATACCTGTATATTTACACTTCACTTACAGTTGTCTTTGTTTTCTATATTAGTTTTCTTATGCCCAACCACATATCTGGCCTCATAAAATGATGAGTTTTTCCGGGAAGGCCTAGATTGTGTGTCTCATTTGTTTGTTCATCTTGCACAGTATTTGTTAGAATACCCACACAAGGTGGTTATTTATTAAATATTCTGTGAATAAATTTGTGTTTATTTTAGTTGTGGTTTTATTTTTAAGTATGAACACATGCTTTATTCTGTTAATTGATTTTAGAGAAGGTGAACTAACTATACTTTACCTAACTACACTTTATCTCTTGAAATAACCAACAAAAGCTATAGTAGGGAATTGAACTTATGAGGAGGTCACTTTTGTTTTTATTTTTTATTTTATAAGTTGACTTCTTCTTTTTTTTTTTTTATGACCTAAAATGAAGTATAATGTAGATACCATGGAAATTGGAGTGGAAAACGGAATTTAGACACAGTCAAGTTTCAACTTCGCCCTTTGCAGGTGGTGTGATATAGGTCAAATCACATAATTTCTTTTCTTCAATTTAAAATGGTATATTGATGATGTATGTATAGTAAGCCATGACATTGACCTCTTATCTCTCTCCTTTTTAATGGAGAGTGGCTTTTCAAAGAAAATACAATTGACTATTAAAATGGGTGTTAAGTGTACTGACCACCTCAACCTCCCCACCCTCTCACAGTCAAAAATCCGAATATAACTTTATTTCTCTAAAACTTAACTATGAATAGCTTATTGTTTATTGGAGGCTTTACTGATAACATAAATTGTTGATTAACATGTTTTGTATGTTATATGTATTTGTACAACAAAGTAAACGAGAAAATGTTATTATAAAAATCATAAGGAAGAAAACATACTTATATAGTATTTATTGAAAAAATTTGTGTAAGTAGACCTGCATAGTTCAAGTGTCAGCTGTATATTAAAGAATTGAATACTGGTTAAAAAAAAAATTGAGGTTTTTATGTGGTTCTAATTATGTGCTGATGTATAGTTTCAGTATGGAGATGATCTATCATGGGACTCCATTTTGAAATACATTATACTTTCCTGTTTCAGTACTAATACTAGAACTTGAGTTTAATGAACTGCCTGCTAATAGAGGATACCTTTTAAGTATGCTAGGTATTAGAAGGAAGCTCAGTCTGGAATTAAAAATTAACCACAGAATACCAGATTAGAGTCAGAGACATCAGTATGAACTCATGTTTAGTCTAAAATATGTGTAGATATATACAGAAATAATTATATATGTGTGTTTTTATTCTTGGATTCGTATACATACATATATTTCTTAGCTCTTTCTGCTGCCAGGGCCTAGAAGCAGTGACATGCCAGTAAATGCCCAGTGCCCAGATCATGGTTTCTAAATATCATTCTCCAATAAAAGGAATTTCTTTGGAGAAATGGTTGATTTTAGGGCTGTGGCAAGAAAATACAGGATGAGCCTAGGGCATCTAGTAGTGTCAGAAAGTAAGGAAGTGCTCGAAAAAACAAAATGATTGGGCCATTTGTATTGAAGGAACATAAGAGCCAACCTGGAAGAGCTCCCAGTGTTCTGAGCTAGAACAGTTTGAGCAACAGAGTAACCTAGTATTTAATTATTACCCAAAGTTGATTGTAAATATACATGAAGTCATGCTGATATAAATATGGCTGAATAAATAAGTGAGGAGAAAGGATAAATCTTACAGAATTATTCTAAAAATTTGTAGATACTTTTCCCCATTCCTCTTTAGAAGCATCCCTCAGGTATGGACTGGACAAAAGAATAGATAGAACAAAAAAAATAGTAATTTCACACTGGAGAAACCTGGCAAATAACTACTACCTGAACCAAGTGATAAGGGAACTAGCATCATCAGTTATAAATTGTGTTAGTAACATGTATCTCCTTCACCTCTGTGGTATTTATTCATCCCTAAAACTCACAATCCCAGTCTAAGCTTGAGAAAAACATCAGACAAACCTAAATTGAGAAACATTCTACAAAATACCTGACCAGTACTCTTCAAAAATTTCAAGGTAATGAAAAACCAGGAAACACTAAGAAACTGAAGTTGACTAGAAGGGACTAAGGGGATATGATGACCAAATGCATTGTGGTATCCTGGATTAGATTCTGGAACAGAAAAAATGTTAATAGAAAAACTGAAGAAATCTATATAGTAGTATAGTAAATAGTAATAGTTGGCTTTAATACTTCAGATGTATATGAGAAGATTCAAGGGAAAGTTGTAATATATAATTCACTGTCCACTTGAAAATAAGCCTTTTAGTGGGACATTAAGATACATTTGTTATTTTGTAAATGTGAGACTTTGAAGTGAACGGTAGAACTAGGCTTCCTATAAAAAACTCTCGTTCCTGTTATTGTTTCAGATACCTATACTGAAGAGCAATGATATTCAAATTTGGCCGGAAAGTGGATAGAAAGGTCAAATCATTTTTGCAGCCTATTATGAAAAACTTTGTAGATGCCGTAAGTTTGTTTTTTGACAAACAAACATGTCCATTTCATTGTCCCTTTGACAGTTCATCTTTACGTGATTTAATTTAAAAAATATTTTACAAGGATATGAATACACGAACTTAATGTACAGAGTATCATTCTGTCATTTTTGCTTCACTTTTACTTTATAATAGAAAACATTACAGATAAAATTGATTTCTTTGTTTTGCCCCCTTATTTCTCTCTCCCCCAACCACCTGTATTCTGAAGTTGTGTATATCCTTCTGATATATAGTTTTATATTTTTACATGTGCATAAATAGTATTTTGTGTGATTTAGACAATTACATAATTATTATGTTGGATTGCAGCTTTTAAATAATTAGATTTCAGTGTGGATACATAACATAGTCACTTCTGCTATAATGTATTTTATAACAGTAGTTAGCTCATAAGTGATTACTAGATACAAAAATGATGTCAGGTAAATGGGAAAGTTGTGTTAGTTTATTTTCTAGGTATGGGGAACTGAGGCAGAGTATAGAATTATAAGCAAGGAAATAGGCTCTCATGTTATCTGCTTGCATAGACCAGGAGTTCTTTCAGCTCTTAAACAAAGCCTTTTTTTTTAAGTGATCATCTGTACCTGGGTATTTTCCTCAAAGTTACACAGTCTTAGCATTATAGAGCTCTTAACTTCTGGTGCTCTCCTCCACTTTGGTCTGCATTGTCTCAGCATCCACAAGCCAACATTTCCACTTTATTATTTGTAAGCATTTTTAAAAGCTCCTGAGGAATCCATTGTCATGACTGCTTGTACTGTCTTAAGCTATTGTCAATCTTCTGAGGTTCTAATTGTTAATTATTTATTTTCAGTTTTAGTGCTCAGGTTCCAAAGTTACATAGGTTTAGAGTAGACTGCTCCAAACTAGTGATTTTTACATAATCACTAGTATTTTTAGTGTTTTATTTAGAAGTTTCACATAATTAGTGGTATTTTAGTGTCTTTTTAATTGTTTTCCAGAGTGTCAGATGTTTAGGAATGCACATTTAGTGTTATAGCACTAGTTAAATTTTTTTTTTTTTTTTTACACAGCATTCCATTGTCTATGTCTCTACCACATTTTATAAAAAGTTAGGGCTGTTTTCTAGTTTTTAGCTATTAGAAACAATGCTGCAATGAACTTCCTTTGGTAGGGTTATTATGCATAGCTGAGAACTTGCTGCATCCTAGGGTATACATAGTCATCTGTACTAAATGTTGTCAGATTTCTTACTGTATAATTACACCAATTTAAACTCGCACCAGTACTATAAAAGTATACCTTTCTCAAATTGTCCTGAACATTTGATACCATCAGATTTTTTTCTTTTAGAGCGGGGAGCCTAATCTTACAGATGTACAAAGTTTCCACCATGTTTCATTTTCGTGATTACTAGTGAAGTTAGGCAGTTTTTCCTTTTGAGTTCTTGCTCATTTTCTCATTGGTTCGTAGTAATTCTTAATGTATTGTGAATACTAGTCCTTTGTCTTTCTGCTTATCTGTCTTTTATCCTTTAGATGCACTTTTGTGACTTGTCTAAGTATAACTTGGGAGCAAGGAAGGCTTAAAGGTATTCTGTGTGTTTATTAGTTTTGAAGTTTTGATTTGCAGTATAAGTCTTTCATAAATCTTGCTTTCTTTTTTGTGTATATGTGATTTGGGCATTAATTAATTTTTTTTTCCACATTACAAGTACCAAATAGTCTATTACCCTTTCCTCATTAATTTGTAATGTTTAAGTATTAAGTCAAAATTAAGAAATATGCTAGTTTATCAGATCTTTTTATATTCTCAACTGAAGTGTTTTGGACTAAAGTAGAGTCAAGTGTCTGATTTATTTGTTGCTGTAAATTTTGAGATTCAATATCAATGTCTACTGATATTTGGCAGTCTGCCATTAGAGTTGCTTCTTTGTAATTGAGATATGAAACAAAATAAATACTCCAATAAACAGTGCTTAGTAATTGACTGTGGAGTGTTTTGAGGTGTGGTGAGAGAAGAGTATTTGCCACATCTTATTTTACTGGGAGAGATCACAGCATGAAAACAGAAGGATAAATTGTAATGCCTTATATATCTGAATGTCAAATGTTTGGTAAAGATGATGGGAATGAAAGGATATGAGAAAATACCTTTTTCAGAAAAGATGTTAAAAGTAACACTTGAATTGGTCCTTAAAGATGGGAGGTTAGATGAGTACCCATTGTACTCTATGTCTGACAAAGACGAAAGGTGTTTTGTGGTAAAAATTAGATGGGCTACTTTGGCTGAATGAAAGTTTTTGTATGGGAGGGTGTAATGGAATTTAAGGCCAAACATGTGGATTAAAGCTGGTGGTACAGTGCATTTTGAATATTATGTGAATATTTATTTAAAAGGTAACAGGGAAATTGCAGAACTTTTGGAGACAAGAGAGATAAGACAGAAGCTTTAATAGGTTAATCTGAGTGAGAAGGAAAGGTTTTAAAGAGTGTTGAGGCTATTAAGTATGATAATGGAGATCAGAATGTTACAGTGAGAATGACAATGAAGAGATAGCTAATAGACTAATAATATATTTATTTGCGTTAATACTCTGTATGTTCACATACATCTTCTCACTTTATTCTGCCATTTTTAAAAGTTAGGGACTTTGCCATTCTTGTCTAAAGTCATACTGGTAATAGTAAGGCAAGTAGATAACTGATAGGCAAATGACAGGCTGTTTTTAGATGAGAAATGTATATATCATATATGCTGATTATTAGCGAAATGTGATTATTTTATAACATTATATGCATTTGAGAGTCTAAGGACAATGTAATATGAATCTTAGCTATTGAAATTCCTCAGTTGCATTAGCATAGTTGAAGGGTTACAAAATTAAAGTTCTTTTGATAACTTTTAGAATTGACTCTGGAAAAAGAAAAATCAAACTGCTCCCTCAAATTGCAAATTTATAGAAACTTTTTTTTAAAAACTAGACTTGAGAGATTTTAGAAAAAGGCATTTGACATAAGGGCATTTCTAAGACTAAAAATGGAATGGAAATATGTTAAACATATAAAAATAATATATTTAGTAAATGAAACAAAGCTTGCAATACTCATGTAAAGTTATCCATAAGTAACTTTATAAAGTGGAATCAATTTCTTTCATGTTCTTCTTCTGCCTCAATTCCTAGAAATTCTGCTGAAAAATAAAGTTTTATTATACAAGTTAAGGAAATTAGAAGACCCATTGTATCATTCATAATAAGATAGCTTATACTGTATAACCAGCATCAAAATCTTAGTGTCATAATGCAATGAAAGAATATATGCATTCATGCAGAATTTATTGTAGTCTAGCTAATGAGTTGTGTTAAATATAAGTAAAATAAGAAGTTTTCTCCATTGCAAATAAGATGAACAGCAACTTTAGCACCAATAAGGGACACTTCTCAGTAAGTCTCTTTGAAACATGGAGTTTTCATCAACCAGATGTCTTTTCTTTCAGCAGTTAATAGCAAGGTTTTCAATTTTATTTAGATAATGGGATCTTCAGTATCTCTGATCAGAAATGAAATTCTTTAGGCACTCTGTATTGAGCTATTTTTTAGTAAAATCAGAAGCACACCATGGCATATCATCCCATGTACCATGCCTCTTAATTGTTTTATTCTTTTTGGCTTGCCATTCATTGACCAGATATTTACTGAGGTTCTATGTGCTAGGACTTTTTATAGATGCTAGGAACACAACCTGTGAATAACACAGGTAAGTTCCCTGCTCTTTATGAGTATATATTCTAATGTGGGGGGCAGAACAGACAGACACGAATAAATGAATAAGACGAAGATATTTTTTGATGGTCATGAATGCTTTTAAAGAAAAAAATAAGTGGTGGTGGGTGGAGAATGGCATTGATACTTTAAGTTGAGCATCTCTGAGGTTATTTGGCCATTAAATCACAGAAGAGAGCAGAAGTGATAAGGAATGCGTTCCCTTTGTGAAGGATTCCTGAAATCAGAAGAAGGTAGGCTCACTGTGATGGTTGTGGTTGCCAACCTTTGTACTAGAGCTACTTCAGAAAGAGCATGGCACTCTGAAAGGAACATAGCCTTTGGAGTCAGGATATGTAGACCTCTATTTGACTTATCCCCTCCCCACATACCCACATGTGTACCTACTGTGTGTTCTAAAAATGCTTCACTCTAGAGCATGCGTTTCTTCCTGTGTAAAAGTGGAAGTGTTTGGGGTGTTTGTAAGAATTAGATTATATCTATATATGCCTTGCATGTAACATATGATGGCATTTATTATTTCATACTATTATTTTCTTGCTCAGGAACTGCCCATGCATTTTGGAATGGGGAAATGGGAGAAGAAAATCAGCTAAAGTATTCATTTAGTCACCAAATATGTAGGGTTTCTTTTTTTTTTTCCCCAGTGCCTGTAGTATGCCAGGTACTGGTAAGTCAGATGTTAATAATAAAATAGGTAAATAAGGCAGAACTTTAGTAATTGCCCTTTGTAAAGAAGTAGTTTTTATGAAAGGAGAAAAATAGGAGAGTAATTAAAATGAGAAAATATTCGACAAGCAGCCTGATTAGCCTATTTCTCTAAACTAGATCTGTATTCTTTGTGGTGGTAGTAGTGGTAGAAGAGATGAAGTCTATTTAAAAGTGGTCTGACTGGATGAGAAACCAGACAATAAAAAAGCTTTTAGTGTATGTTAGTATTTGTGTAAGCTCTAGTTCCTTAGGGTAACACTTATTGTGATAGGTCTTTCTGTGGAACTAAAATCTTAGTATATTTATAGAAAAATGATCTTGTGGAAAGACCTTTTTTTTTGGTTGAGTCCTTTAGAATGATACAAGTAGTTCTTCAAAGGTGAAGGGGCTAAAATAAAATGCCTTTGTAAGATTGCTTTCAGTTACTAAGGAGAGAAAGTAGACATCAAAGAGGACTCATTATTAAAAGCTGAGGATTTGTGTTCAAGTTCTGGTAGAAGTATTGGTAGTAAAAGTATATGTAAAAAATCAGTATTGGTTGAAGACCTTGGATCTCAATCTAAACTTTATTGAACTAAAGAGGAAACCTATGTTAAAAAAAAAAATGAGTTACTTCCAAGTCCAGTTGCTCACTTGGTCTCTGTTGAGATTGGTGCGGGAGGAGCTCCTTGATAGTGTGGTTGAGGTGGGAGTTCAGGCTCGGATAGGCCTCCACTGATACTCTCCTTGCTGGAAGGGCAGATGTGCCTCTTTAGTGTTGCTTTTTGGCCTGCACTCACAATAGGGGTGGGGAGGGTGTGCTCATTGCCCTCTGGTTGGGAGGAGAGGCCTGGCTGGGGATATGGGCAGTGGTGGTAGTTGAGGTGCCTCGTTACAGCCTGGTGAGGGTGGAAGTCTAGGCTCGCTACCTACCTATCCTTTGCTGGCATGGGTGGGGATGGGGCTATAGTTTTTTTCTATGGTGTTTGAACACAGAGTGGTCATTGTTTAAGAGCTTTCTGTATTGCTAGGCTTCCTCTTTCTTCATCCTTGGGCTAGAGAGAGCTCGCTTTTCTTGGAGCTTTTTTGTCCTCTCTGCCCATTGGCATTTCCAGGTTACCAGCTTCTCCAGAACTCAGTTTGAAATATGTGAGGCAAAGAGAAAGCCTAGTGAACTCGAACTCACTAACCAGGTTCAGAGGAACCTGGTCTTTCTGTCTTGTGCTACCTTCTCTCTACCTTTCAGAATACTTTTATCTATTTATTTTTATCTATTAGGTTTTAACTGTAGTTAGTGGGAGGAATATAAGGAAAAGTATATCTTTCCATAAGGGGAAATCTAGATGGTTGATGCCTTTAAATAGAAATTGTAATGCACATCCTTAACTGTCTAAAAACTTACAATATAGGAGTTTTTCCTTTTAGAAGTTGTGTAGGAATAGCTGTTTTTCTTAAGCTGTTGTTATAAAGTCAGTATTCAGAAAAATGTTATTAGTTATTAACATAAGAATAGATTAGCATTCAGTGTAAAAGTAATAAGCTATAGTTGATATCCTTTATTTTATGATTTGCTTCTGAAGATTAAGATACATGCAAGTAGCTAATAGTGCAATTGACGAGTTACAGGCATTTAATAAATGTTAGTGGACTCTGTTCACTGGTGAGTTTCATATATGGTAGAGTACATAGTCTGATCTCCTGAGTGAGTCAGACAGGAACTTGGGGAGGAGAAGAGGAGGAGCACTACTGTAGAAGGCACATTTGGTAGTTTTACAAATATTGAATTGAATCGAAGCACAGGGATCATGGGGAAAGCAGAGAAATATCAGTGAAATAAGATGTCAGAAGAGGTTACCAGAAATATTAGTTGTATTTAAAGAGTATTAGTGGGACAGTAGTTTTTGATAGGAGATACCAATCTGTGAGCTTCGAAGCAGCTTTCTTGTGTATTTTTTACTGATTCTGGAGAGTGCTACAAGTTATTATGTGATCTGTTATTGTTATAATGCTTTTACTTAAGTGTATAAAAAATAAGGGGACATGTTCACAGAAGATGTCGCAGATGTTGATAAGTGGATTATTGTTTCCTATATTTTAAAATGAAATTTTGATCCCTTTTTGAGAGTTCTTGAAGCTTGATAAAGTATTTTTTAGTTTTTGATATAATGAGGGATTAGGAAACAAGTTATTCACACGTATTCACATGTATTTCAGGACGCCGACAAGTGAATAACAATCATTTGAATTTTTTTCTTTGTTTTGACCTAAATTTCTAGCAGGTTTTTCATTTAAAAAAATATTTAAATTATTGAATCTACTTTTTAAAAGAAAATTAGGCAGTTTGATGACTTAGCTTGCATTTAAAAATATTGTCATTTGATTTCTAGATTCCATAGGTTAAATGGCTACATAGACAGGTATTTAAAATGTTTTTTAAAGCTACTTATCAAGTAGCAATATGGGGAACGAGATGATGATTTGGCTACTTTGTTCATGGCTACTTTAGAAGGATCTGAAGGATTCTTTAAAAAAATATAATGTTTTTCTAGAATGATTCTGAGTTAGTTTTTAAATTGGTTGATATGCCACTGTTTCCATAAGAATTATTCTTATTTGAAGGAAGGCAGTGACAATTTGATCTTACGTGACCTTTATTTTTTGAATCCCTTCATGAAAATTGTTAGTTTGCTTAGATAAACCTCAGTGAGGTTTTCAAGTATTAGGAGATGTATTGGTGGCTTTAATAGAACAGTTGAGGAAGCTAGCTTTATACTAGGAGAAGAATATTTGTTGTTCAATTTACTTTAATTAGTTGGAAACATAGAAGAAAACAACTCTAGATACCAGAATACTAAATGGAAGATAACTTTACTTATTGGGAATTAGAATAAAAACAGCAGATGAAATGCCAAAGTTTTACGTAGTTAATTTATGATACATCATAGTACGTTTTCCGTTACATACTGTAGAACATTATACTTTACACACTGATTAAGAGCAATTTGTTCTGCAACTTGGGTTATTTTTGATAATATTCTGAATCCTGTATAGACTATATTTGCTGAATTAGAGAAATAGTTCAATACAGGTAATGCTAGAAGAAACGTGTAAGGATTTAGATTTAGTAAGGTGTGGTTATACAACAAATATCTTTCTCCAAATGCCCTAGAACAATTTGACTTAGAGTGGCTGTTATTTGTGGGCACATCATATTTTTAATTAAAAAAAAAATCACTAAGATAGTGTTTTAAATTCCTTGGTATTCCACAAAATTCCACAATTTCAAGCAGTGTAGAAGTATGTATTGTGGAAAGTACATTTCTTAAAACCCTTCCTTAACTTCTTCCCACTTTTAGGAATTTGGTATCTTATCAGCTATTTCCAATCAAAATCTTTTAAACTGAATTATTTGTACCCTCATCCCCCTTTATATTCTGTTTTCACACCATAAGTTTAAAATTGAGACATTATTATATAAATCATGTTAATATTTACCTGGGACTTACCTGGAAAGTTAAATTCTACTTTTTCCTCTTAAGGAGTTAATAAATTTTGTTTCTGCTAAGGTGTTTCAGTTTGTAGTAATAACTTAAACCAGGAAAGCTTGAATGCTGGAACCTGGGCTTCTGAGATATCTCCTGGTTTTGCTCTTCCTTGGATCAGTATTCATTTCCTGCTTGTCAGTGTCATCTCTGGCCTCAAGGAGTCTAGCAGTTTTGAGGATTTCCATGTAGGCCTAGTGTCTTTTGAGTCGTAGATACACACACTAGCCCTCATTCCTTGCATTTCTTATCCTAAAGCCCCTTTATCCTAGACTTGAAAGCACAAATAACATTATTTAAATTAATAAAACTAGTGTGAAAAATGTGATCATTATAAATTATTGGGTATTTACAGTTCATTTCAATCAGTGTGGTATATCTGAAAGAATATGAGTAAGTAGTGTTTTTCCTACTGTGTTTCACTTGGCTGTCATTAACATTCTTGTGATAGGAAAGGATGCCAATGAATATACATAACTCACCCTCCTTTCCTACTTTTTCCTTTTACAAATGGGGGAGGGGCAGTTGAAATAGGGGGTCCCTTTGTCCAAATTGGAGTGAGAGCAGTTACATGGAGAATAGCTTATTGGGGGTAGGGGGGAATAAGTTTAGAAACTTTCAAAATACTCTTTTTCTGTGTTATATCTTTTGTTTTCCTTGATGCCTCAGAAGGTACATATTGATTTCATATTAAGGAGATTTTCCCCTGTTGGTCATTTCACTTTGCACTTAAGTTATTTGTGTGTGTGAGTGTGTGTGTTGTGTGTGCGCGCGCGCGTGTGTGAGCATGCATGCACACACACGTCCAATTTAATCATAATAAAAAAAATCTGATGACTTACAGATAGTTTTCTTCTGGATCATTTCTTATATAATGTCACTTATATTCCACAAACAAAAACTTAATGGAGTTAACCATTTTGTTAGGTTGGAAACCTTATTTTTTAAATGTGGGTCTGACGTTGACTAAGTCAAAGCTAAAACAGCGGATGTATACCAAATAAATATTTAATCTTGTTTATTTTTATTATTCTCTAGTAATATCACTTTTCTGTATCTTCTGATTTATGCTTCTGTAAAGTTGGAGGTTCTAGTTCTATATAACACTTTGGAAACCTGAATGTAAAATTAAAAATAATTAAGTGTATTCCTTGCATTTTAATTAGCATAAGGAGATCTGTAACTCTTTAGGAATTGAGTGGTTAGGTAACCTGTTCTTTTCACTTAGGAAGTAAAAAGAAGCTCTTGCCCTCTAATCTGGATTTTATTCTTCTTGACCTTTAATTCTGTGATATAGAAGTTAATTCTATTTTTGGATCATCATCATGCACTGACCATGATCAGATAGCCAAATTATTGTATAGATATGTTACAACATGAAGGAGTAGTTTGTGAACTTTCTTGATTATCTTTTAAGTTTTCTGTTTTTGGTCAGGGCAATCAGAGGTAGGTATCTTTGATCACCTTGATAGATGAAGAAAACTGGATTCTCTGTGATCTTTTTGGCTCTCTCATATGCTTATATTTCTCATCTTCCTTTAATTTGCTACTTTTACTTTTCTACCTTACCTATGAAATAAAACCAATCAATGTAGTACATTTTTATCTATATGGAAACAATCCACATTTTTTCTTGGCCAATTTTGTATTAACATTATCTATTATGTAGGAGGTTCAGAGTTTTTCTAAGTTTGCTTTGTCAAGACATGATACTCCTCTGAGGACTTTAAAAAAAAAAAAAAAACCTGAAAAAACAACTGGATCTCCTGGAGTCATTTTCAAAGTCAGGAAAGGAAGTAGAGTTGGTAGACAATAGATGTTACGATGTTAATATGTGTTTTATTTACTGGCTGATTAGGTAAAAGGAAGTAAAGGGCAGAAGAAGGAAGAAGCACTGAAAGCCTTACTAACACTTCATAGGTACCCAGTAAATAAAAGTTGCTGTTGAAGATGATAGCCAAAGAGTAATTACACATGTCCAGAAACTAGGAAAGAGAATAGGTTGGTGAGAGAGGGAGAGAGGAGAGAGAAGAGGCAGACACCTACCCACACTTCCACACTCCCCCACACCCTATTCAGGGTAGACTGTGTATATATTTTAATTTGCTTCTCTCTTTTGCTTTTGTATCTTTTGTTTTCAGAAGTTTTATTATATCTAATATACATGGATTTCATGATGTTTCAGAGCATATTGAATGTCCTTAAAATGTTTCTAGATCTTGGACGATATGTTGTAAATTAATTTTTTTTAGAAATGAGAAATATTGTTTCAATTAAAATTTCATACTTAGTTAATTTTTATTAAAAGATAACATAAATATCCAAAGTTTTATAGCTAGTGAATACGATAGGACCAAGATTTATACCCAGGTCATCTGTCTCCTGAACTTGAACTCATAATTATATTTGGTTAAATTAGAGTTACTTTCCTAGAGGAACAAGATTTGAATGTCACATTAAGTTATTGGTCTTTTGTATTAAAAAGCAACAATAGCTCTCAGAGATACGACTTTTACTTTATTTTTTAAGAACTTAGGTAGCTCACGAGACAGGAAACTCCAAAATGAATATTCTTTGGCATGTTGAGGTTGTAACTACCAGTCTTTACATAGATTTTGTGTTTTTATTAGTTTGAAAAATACCTAGCACAATCTGAAATCTGTGAGGTTTTCAGATGTTGATATGTCATGTATTAATAGCAAATTGAAGTATTTTTGCTTAAGTGCATTACCAATAAAATGAACCAAGCAGTTTATATTGTAAAATATTTTGTGTTTTCTATGATTTATACTTTAATATTTTTTCACAATTCTACACCAACGTAACAGTTTTCCCAAAATGAAAAACTGTCTTTTCTGATTGTAGAATGATAGGTATTGTTAAAAAGCAAACAACTTTTGAGCAGCATAAAGAAATCAAAATCATCTGAATTCCTACCAGTTAGAGAGTAACAACTAGTTAACATTGGGGTAGACACACCTGGAGATACAAATTCTTTGTTTAACTTTGTATGTGAAAAGTATCTTCTGGTTAGTGATTTGCTTTTTTTTATGGTTACTTTTAATGAACAGAAATTGTTAATTTTAATACCAAATGTGTGAGGTAGGAATTCAGTTTCATTCTCTACCCCCTAAATATGGAACATTAGTTTTACAAGCATCATGAGTTTTAACATTGAATTTTCCCCTCACTTTTTGTTTGTTATAGATTGTTTGTCTGCTTATGGACTTTGTTTTGTTTCATTTATTAGTAAGTCTGCTTTTATGCAGGTACCACTCTAATTTATAGTGTTTTTTCTTTATATCTTAGTTAAAAAAAAGTCATCTCTTTAAAGTATTTCGGCTGTTCTTGGCCTTTTGTTCTATACAGATTTAGAACTGATTTATTAATTTGCTCTCTCAAATCCGTGATAAATTTTTGGAATTGCATTGAATTATTACATCATTTTTAGGGAGAATTAATATCTTTGTGATAATGAATTCAAAATTACTGAATATGGCATACTTCCCTTTTATTTGTTTTATTTTATGTCTTCCAATAAAATTTCATTGGAAGAAATTTTCATGGAAGTTTATATCTTTTGTTAGATCTATGACTTAGAACAGGGTTCATCACATTGTGGCCCATGGGCCAAATCTGAAAGCCACCTGTTTTTGTAATGTTCCATGAGCTGAGAATGCTAGCTAAGAATTTTATAAATTGTTGGAAAAAAATCAAAAGAAGAAGAATAATGAGATGTCACAATTATCTAAAATTGAAATTTTAGTGTCCATAAATAAAATTTTGTTGGTGCATAGTTATGGTTAATCATTTAAGTATATGACTGCTTTTGCACTACAAATGGAAGAATTCATTGTTTCAACAGAGATTGGATGTCCCACAAACCCTAAAATAGTTTACTATGTGGCCCCTTATAGAAAAAGTTTGTCCACCTCTGACTTAGAATTATTGTTTGTTTATGTATCTCATGTATCTTTGTGTGTTGGGGTGGAGTTGTGTTTCAGCCACCCTTTCTTTACCTTTATCTCCAGTTCTGATAAAACTTAAACTTGTAATGCGTCACCGTAACCAAAATGTGTTGCATTTTTTAGATTTGTGTGGGCAGAGAAAAAGGTTGAAAACTATTGATAGCATATTTTATGTAATAATCACTCCTGTATTTTGGTATTTTGCATTTGAGAATTTAATAAAATATAACTTAATTTGCCTATTTACTGATTTCCCCTTTCATAGGAAATTAAGAGAGAGACAGAATCCAAGGATGACAATTTGCCCATCAAACGGGAGAGGCATGGGAATGTAGCAAGTCTCGTACAACGAATAAGCACCTATGGACTTCCAGCTGGAGGAATTCAGCCACATCCACAAACTAAAAACATTAAGAAGAGTACGTAAATGATTCTTTTATGTTTAAGTCAAAATAGAAGGGTGTCTTGTAGCTGTTCATCAATTATTTTAAGGAAAATTAGTTCAGTCTTTGCAGTAGACTATACAAACTTCCTACTTATTTCCCGTTACCAGTTATTGGAAGGGCTGTTTATGACCTATTGTAAAATCCGTTTACCACTCTTTAGCTTAACTGAGCTTGTACAGAGACAAGTTTCTTCTTAAGTAAAGCCTAGACAGAGGGCTTGAAGGTTATTAGTATTTTATTTTGTCTCCTAATAGGAAAGGACACAGTAAATTTTATTTTCCTCAAGAACATGGGTCATAACTTTTTTTGTAAGAAAGAAAAAACATTATGTAGTTGTTGCCAGGAGGTTTAGGTTTTTTCCTAAGGATCCTTCATAACTTGTTTTTAAGTGCATGTGCTGGAAGGACAAAATTGGTCATTTGGTGCTGGCTAACATTTAAAACAGGATGCAGGTTGTTTTTGCTTTCAAATTGCTTTTCCAGGAAAAGCAAGCTTATGTTTTTTTTAATCTGATTTTTTTTGTTACTGTTAGTTTGCATCATATCCTTAATTCACAAAATAGACCAGTTCTTCAAAAGTGGTTCTTTGTAATGTTAAATAATAGTGGACTCTACTAACCAATACTGTTAATAAAATATATTTAAAAATACTTTAAAACCATTGTAAAGGTTCATGGTAAACACTGCAAAGTGAATGTTCAGTTTAAATCTGAGTGCCAAGACAAGTGAATCTGCATATGTCGAATTTTGTCTGAGCAACTAAAAAGGACAATTTCAGATGGATAGTATGATGTTGAATGTCTGGAAACTGTACTTCATAGTCTCCAAAGCCAAACAAGTGTTGGCTTTTTTGTGAAGTCTAGTCATGAAGCCATTGAAACTTGTGCTATTGCGTGTAAGCTAAGCGTGATAACTTCTTTGGTAAAACAAACAGGTATTCTAGAGGGAGCACAGAATAATGTTGATTGCTAATAATGTTGATTACACAGGACAAAATTGATTACTATAAGTTGCTAAAGTTACAGAAGAGAACAAATTTTTATTATACCAAAAGCAGTTATAGTTCTCACATTACTGGTAAGACCCTTGTAAATTCAGGCACAAAGATAATGGTGTGTAGGATACTTAGAGAGTAAATAATTGACGTCTTTCAGCATCACATCTCTATATAATATTCAGTGTGAAATATAAGTAGATATTTCACTTTATACTAGAAAAAAATGGATGCCAGATGTGAATCCACTTTTGGCATGTGTGAGAGAAGACTTCTGTGCTTGTAACTTTGTGTTTCTAATTTATTAGTGGAAACTCATGCTGCAGAAGTGATTTTCATCTAATTAATTATTTTGAATGTAAAAGATACATTGAGGCTGATAATGATAGATCACTAGTAGTTGTATCCAAAGAAACGACGTTGCTACATGAAAAATTACTTCACTGGAATGCCAATCAACAAACACAATGTTTCATTTCCAGAAAACAGTTGGTAGCAAATAGTATGTATGTCTCCTGATTTTGAGCCAGTGCTGAACAAAATAATGAAAATTTTGAAAACCATCAAAACATGGTCACCGACAATACATCTTTACCGCTCATATTTAAAAAAGGCATATTAGATCAGGCTCTGCTCTTTGACATATTAAAATATTCTAACTCATAAGGGGAAAAAGATCAAATGACTCCTCCCCAGCTGAGCCTCTTGAACGAATAGGTAGGGTGTTCTAACTTTATATTTTATTTTGAAAAATTTATAATCTTACAGAGAATTTGAAAGAATAGTTCTGCAATAAACATGATATTCCCTTCACCTAAGTTTGCGGTTAACATTTTGTCACATTAGCTTTATCTCTATATCTATATACATATACAAATACATTTTTTTCTACCGAATCAGTTGGCAGTACATTGTAGACATGATACTGCATCCCTAGTCATAAGAGTTTTTTTCCTTCATGATAGTGGTAATGATAACATTTTCTAAGATTTTGATTGTCTTAATCAAGTAGTGTGTCAGCAGTATAGCTAGAATCTTGAACAGCTTAAATCTTTCATTTAATAACCTAAGTATTAGGATTTTTTATTGCTGAGAGTAAGAATATTTAAAGATTCAACCATATATCAGATGGTTCAATCGCTGTGTTTCTTAATGTTTGATGATTTTCTTTGTTTACTGGAGAAAGAAATTGATAAAATAATTTTTTTTTGATGTTAGACAAATTTAAATGCTACACTAAATCTGAAGATACTTTTAAGAACCAATTGGAACTGAAAGTAGATCAGGAATTCTTTTGCTGCTATGTCTGAAATTTTGCATTCAGTATCCCGACTTGTGAATGTGGTATGCTCTTCATTTTACATTTGATGGAAAGATTAAAAACAGTAATCTTCAGTGCGAAATGGGTCCATACTTTTAAGAGCTCTGTTTGATCTGAATATTTAGATCTGTTTTTCAGAACCATGAAATACTTGCCATTCTTAATGACCTGAATTGGAAAATTTAGTATTTTTTTTGTTTTAGTAGGAAAACTAAAGAAAGTAACTTTACCGAGTATGAAATTTCACACAATTTGGTTTGTTTTTTAAAAAAATACAAAACATTTTTTAAAAGATTTTCTGAAAAATTTAAACATTTATGTGCTAAGTTCCTTAATACACGTGTGTATGAAGACCATGAGAACAGTGTTAGTGTGGGCAATCAAATCTGCCAGATAAAGCTGGGTATGGATAATGTTTCAAAACTTACAGTCTAATGGGAAAACATTCAATTACTATAAAATAAGAATAATAGTAATAATTATCACATAGAGTTTTAGAGGTATTAACATTTTCAGTATTATAGGAAGTATTTGATAAATGTTTAGAATAATTACAGTGTTTTATACTATTTAGAACCATGTTAGAGACATATAAGTGCAGTTATGATTTCAGTGAAGTGGTGGTAATGGGGACTGTTTAGATCTTTTTATCAATTTGGCTCTTTCCTTTGAAAAGTGAAAAATTTCTTTGTAAATAATTTTGCAAACCACTTTGGGAAAAAAAACCACTCAGTGGAGAATTATTTGAGGGAATAAAAGGCTTTTGGTTAAAATATAACTTGGTTGCTCAGAGTTAGTTGATATGCTTGGAGGCAGTGGGGCTAATTAATACTCTTTATTCACTTTAAATCATTTAAAAAATTGTTGATACTCATTGAAAGGCTAGTTACATTTTTTAAAGGCCTAAGATGATCAGAAAGATAGAAAGGATTTTCTTTGAAGTGCACTCTGAGCAGAATAGATTTTCTTTTCCAATAATATAATTTCTTCCTTGTTTATGAAGTGCTAATAACTACAGAGAACACATTTATGAACACATTTTCTCAAGGTCACTTAACTTAAAAAAATATATATTTAGGGACTGTACTTATCTCTGGTGTAAGAAATGAGACGTTTTCTTTGCAGTATGCATGAAACCACTATTCTTAAATTACTACTTAAAATTACTTAAAAATATTACTTAAAATTATTACTTAAAAATTTGAAAAATTTTACTGTAAACTCTAGGTTAGTTATAAAAGTATGGTTAGTGTTACATTTCTTTGGTTCCTCTTACTGTAAAACATTTAAAAAATCAGATATAATTATTCCTTTAGGAAAGGGAGAACTATTACTGGGGTGTAACTTTCTTATTTGAAGACTGTAGATTCTTCTGTTTACTGTGTAATGTCTTTTGTACAGCTGCCATGGTGTTGGTTACATGTAATGTGCTTTTTGTTGTTGTTTTTGGGGTTCAGTTGGATTTATTTTTTGTTTTGATTATTTTATAAATCTATAGAATGTCAGAGCTGAAATAGCTGCCTTCTCATGATGTGCCTGAAGTAGAACAGCTTTAGTTTTGTCATTTTTGCCTCCACCAATGTTTCAGGCTTAATTTGCTACACTTGTTCACATCTTTGGTGGTCCAGGGTATCCATACAGGTCTCTTCCAACATCACATTTTAAATGAATCAGTTTTTCCCCTCCTGTGAGCTTTCTTCACTGTCCAACTTTCACATATGTACATAGTATTTGGAAATACAGGGATGTGAATGATCTTAGCCTTGGTCTCGATCAACACATCTTTGCTTCTGATGATTTTCCTAATTCTTCCATTGCCGCCCTTCTGAGTCTCAGCCTTCTGTTGATTTCTTTAAGTAGCAAAAAGTAATCCTTTAATCAACTATACCTGATCATCTACCTATAGCTGCTTTAATGATTCACTTTTAAAGATGAGAGTCTGAGTTCTCAACTAGAGTTTGAAAGAAATTGAGAACTACAAGCCTGGATGGTTACACATAATCATTACTTGTTTGAATAAATGAAGCTTATTTGAAAAGATAAAGTAAAATTATTTTTAATTTTACGTATGTGAGTTTGATTTTTATCTGTCAGATAAAATAGAGCCGTTAAACAAGAGAAAAACATTTTAGATTTGTGCATTTTGCCTCTTTTTAACACAGGTACTCTTAGTGCATTTTAAATATTCCCAGACTTTGATCAGGAAGTAGTCTGGAAATCACTAGCTTGGAGGACTTGTCTGTGATAAATTTGTTGTGCCAACAGTATCTTTTATTGTCTTTGTTTCTAGTCTCAAAATTGGCAGTGGATATTTTGCTTTTGTGTAATTGGTGGGATCAGATGTATGAATAGATTTCATTGTCGGGAGCATTATAACTTAGTTGGTTTGAATTCATTTTGAGATTTCTAGATTGCACGTGGGCGCAAGGTGGAAAGCTAATCAGAACTGATTGTGGTTGGGTGCTTAGAATGCTTACATGTTCTGTTTTTATTCGTATGTATAAATCCTGTACAAAAAAACCAGTATTTAACTAAAGATGTTATTGTTTGTTTCAATGTTCTTTAAAAAAAATTTTTTTAATGATCTTTCTTAACCTAATTTTTTATTATGTTCTTTTAGAGCCCAAGAAGCGTCAGTGTAAAGTTCTCTTTGAGTACATTCCACAAAATGAGGATGAACTTGAGCTGAAAGTGGGAGATATTATTGATATTAATGAAGAGGTAAGGAAAATGTTTTAGAGATAAAGCAGCAATTACAGTAGATGCTCTAGGTGTTAAAAAAATGCACTGTAAGAATATTAATTTTTTGTTAAAATTTTTTTGCAAGTTAGTGTTTTTAATGAAAATTTTAAGACACAGACTTTAAAATAGATCTTTCCTGACTTAATGTCAGGTTGTCTTATCTGTAGAAATAAAACTTTACTCATTCTTGCTACACCTAATATTTGTGTACTGTGTTTGTGTCTCTTAACTTTAGGAAGAGAAAACTTCATTAAGTTAAAAATGTAATCTAAGTAGCTAAATCTATATAAAACTTTCGTTTGTTTCTGAAATCACTTTAGGCACAGTGCAATAAAATAGAAGGAATTTTACTTTTTGCATAGCAGAGGAATTTTACCTTCTACATAAAAAACAAAATCTTTAAAAAGCTTCGCAGTTTTTGAATTATTACTTTCAAATATTAACCAAAAACACTTTTCTCACATTTTAAAAATACTTTAAAAATAACTTTTCATATCTGCATTTACCATTAAAGGAATATTAAAGTTTTATTTGGCAGCTGAAGATCTCATTTTCAGTGTATATATTTTAATATTTTGTCACAGGGATTGATTTTTGTGTGTTAACATCATGTAATATCATTTATCGCCTATGTTTATGTTAAATTCTAATGTGTTTATACAAAAGGTTATTATATTTTATTTCTACCAGGTGGCAATAATAACAGTTAAATGTTTATCGAGTTTATATTATGTCTGAAGAAGTATGCTTGAGTGTTTGACATTTATTTCCTTTAAATTTCTGAACCCAGAGATAGGAATTCTTATCCTAATTTTACATATGAAGATTGAATCACGGAAGATAAACTTTGTGGCAGAGAACTGTTTTATTAAGTTCATGGGTGTGTGGCTCAAGAATTCACATAGGGAATAGGAGGGATGATTTGTCTCTGTTCTGTGATATGTGGGGGCCTAAGCTGGAAAGATTCAAGGTTGGGTGCTGGAGGAATCACGGGAAGCCTCCTTCACTGACTTGTCTGGTACGTCGAAGACTTGATTACAACTGCCTGTGGAGAGCCATTATGTAGCCTCTCCATTTGGCTTGGGGGGTAGCGATTTCAGGATAGTTGGACTTACTACGTCAGTTCAGTGCTCTTAAGTGTAAGCATTTTAGCAAACACGGAGGTAGCCTTTTGTAATTTAACCTTGGAAGTGATAGTGTCACTTTCACCACATTCTGTTGGTTACAAGCAAGTCATAAGCCAGCAGGATTGAAATGCATGGAGACAAAGACTGTCAAGATTACATTGTAGAGATGCGGGTTAGGAGGCTTGTTTTGCCATCTTTGCCCAAGTTCATATGCGTGGCATATAGAGGAGCTAGAATCTACATAGTCTGTTTTTGAAAAAGTGTTCTTTATTACCATACTACCCTGCCTCTTGAGAATTCCTAAATAGGAATTGTAGGGTTATTTACCCTAACTACCCTATTGCTGCTAATTTAGAATTCCAGGTGTAGATAACAGTTTGCTGATTTTCTCTCTATTTTGT
The DNA here is from genome assembly GCF_000325575.1 of Pteropus alecto. Classification (NCBI taxonomy): domain Eukaryota; kingdom Metazoa; phylum Chordata; class Mammalia; order Chiroptera; family Pteropodidae; genus Pteropus; species Pteropus alecto. Next base: position 37,491,234 of record NW_006494614.1, on the reverse strand, counting down.
CTGTTCCAGTTTGGTTTACATATCTCCATCGAACTCACACCTAGTTTGAAGAACTCCCAATCCTTTGCTGCTTCCTTAAGTCTGCTAAAAGTTCTGAACTTTTCACACTTACTGCCTTCTATTTCTCTCTCAAACAGCTTGTCTTCTGGCTGCCTCATATTTCAAGTATATATATTCCGTAAATAAGTTATTTTTATGTCACCATATTTTTCACATGCTTTGTATCTGGAAAATTCTTATTCAGCCTTTAATATCCAGCTCTTTTTGCCATTCCCTATCTTAGGGGGCAGCCTTTTTTGATTCTTTTATGCTCTTCTAATCCCTTCCTTTGTGCTCCTCCAGTGTTTTGTTTATACTTTTGTTATAGTACCTCTTACATTGTATTGTAACTATCTGCTTACTGTTTGTTTTCTTTAGATTGTTTTATTCAGGATTTTCTCATATGCAAATTTGAGTCTTTCTCTAGCAGTTAACACTATATGCTTGTACATGGTGCCTGTTGGATGAATAACTTATTAAAGTTTGTCATTGTGATGAGGTGAAAAAAATTAAAAAAATATTTTAAAAAGAAAAAAACAGCTTATCTAACTATGATATTAGATGTGCTGATAAGTTTTGATATTGAATAGTTTACTGTTCAAAAAATTGTTTTTACCTATTAAAACCTCTTAGAAACTGTAATTTTAAGTTATTAAATATTAAGTAACTTCATGAAAATTTAGTAACCTTGTTATTAGTGGATGTAAATATTTTTCTACAGAGTTTGGTTTCTGAAAATATTTCTGGTTGGGGTTGGGGGGAGTGTTTAGTGGAGCTTGGCATCTGGATTTTTAAAAATAAGTGATTCTTTTTCATGCTTGAGTGAAGACTCGCTGTTCAAGTAAAAGGCTTAGTAATTTTATGTCCTATTTAGAAAGTTATATTCTTATATTTATCGAACTATTTCTAAATCAAAAATTTACAAATAGTTAAATAATGTCATAATTACAAAGTGAGGCTCAGTAGTGTTTAAAAGAGTGACATTTCAGAAGAGAGCTATCTACCTTCTTGCTGTTAATACATTATTCTCGGATATCTGATACTTTCATGAAAATTACTTTATAGATTACAATTGATTACAAGTTCTCATTGTAAATATTGCAAAGTGCTATTGATAATGTGGCTAATCCCATAAATAATCTAATCCATTTAGATTTAATCTACTTAAATACATATTTTTTTCCCATTGTGTTTTCTCATAGATTTAAAGGGATTATTTTGCATCACTAACTTTGCGCTCATTCACTTTTGTAGCTTAATTTCTCCATAGGGGGAAGATTTTCATTTAAGAGAAATTTTTATTATTTTTGAGTTGTGAACTCTTTCAGGTAGAAGAAGGCTGGTGGAGTGGAACCCTGAACAGCAAGTTGGGACTGTTTCCCTCAAATTTTGTGAAAGAATTAGAGGTAACAGATGATGGTGAAACTCATGAAGTCCAGGAAGATTCAGGTAGACTATTTAAAAAATTTTAATAGATTTAAATAAACCTTATATATGATCTAGTGTTTATTTTGTATTTTTTGAAACTTATTCTTTCGAACTATGAGCTTCAGTTTATTTACTTTAAAAAAGTGGCTTATGACAGGGACTTAAAACTAAATATCTAGGCAAATAATTTAATGTATTTTTGTATCTGATGTCTACTTCAGCCTGAAGTAAGCCTTTAGTATCCTGATTATGAAATGATAATACTTATGTTATTTGATTTCTTCCACTTGAGATATGCTTATATACAATTTTGATCTGAGTTTGTAAATGTCCTATCTTTAGAAATTTTAGAAATTAAAAAAAAACTTCCTTTTCTTGTTTTCTATATTCACACAATAGATTGTTTTCAATGTACAGCCAGAATGTCATTTAATTATTTTAGACTCACCCACAAATTCATGTTAAATTTGCTCACCATTCAAAAGTATGATTGAGAAAATTTTGTCCCAAAGCTAGATTTAATTTTTTTAAGAATTGCTGTGGGATTTAAGAGAATTTTTTTAAAAAGAGAAATTCTGTAATGCAGAGATAAATAGCTCTTTTTCTTCATGGAGAAGTATAAGTACTTAGAATGTTATTTTTGTCGTTATTGAGTTGTAGGAATTCTTTATATAATATGGACATTAATCCCTTATCAGATATATGATGTGTAGGTATTGTCTCCCATTCTTTTTATTGTATCCTTTGATGTAGAAAAGTTTTTATGTTCAGGTAGTCTCATTGTCTATTTTTTGTTGTTGTTGCCTGTGCTTTTAGTGTCATATCTAAGAAATCATTGCCAAATCCAATGTAACAAAGCTTTTCTCCTGTTTTCTTCAAGGAATTTTATAATTTTGGGTTTTATGTTTAGGTTGTTAATTCATTTTGAATAAATTTTTGCGTATGGTTTAGGATAATGGTCCAACTTTATTCTTGTGCATGTGGATATCCAGTTTTCCTAGCAGCATTTGTTAAAGAAACTGTCCTTTCCCCATTGAGTGGCCTGACATCCTTGTTGAAGTTCATTTGACCAATCTATGCAGAGTTTTACCATGGCATCTACACATATTATACGTTTATATATTTTTTTCCTCTTCAGTAGGCTGTCAGCTGTTTATAGGCAGACTATTCCTTACTTTTGTTTCCTCACTACTTAGCATGGAGGTCCAAAAAATAATGAAGTCATAATGTGCTTATTTTTTATTCTAGAATTTTATGCTTTCTCTCATGTTACTTATGTGCCTTTTTATAGTGCCAGCATTTTGGAGAGGAATAGTGTAAATAAAACTTCATAATTTACATATGGAACAGGTAGTCTTCATACCAGTTGATTATGTCAACTGTTTCCTGGAGCGCAATGGAATGGTACTGGTTATTTCTAGGGAAAGTAGATGTATCTCTTATGATTGGTTAGCTTACTTGCGTAGATCACTGTGCTGTGAAAACAAAATTGAGGGCATGATCATTCAGCATTTGTTGGTTACTATTGTATTTCCAATCTGCATACCATCTTAATTATATAGAGCGTGTGAATATTGGTTTCTTATTTCTTGGTTCATAAACACCTTTGAGAAGCAGATGAATGCTATGCAGTCTCTGAAAAGTACACATATATCAATAAAATTTTACACATTACATGAGATTCATAGTTCATATGCACAAAATATATGCCACACATATATGACTAGGTAATACATACATTCTCATGGTTCAAAATCAGTATTTAAAAAGATGTATATTAGAATACTTGTCTCCATTCAGTTAGTCTTCTGCTCTATGTCAGAAAGCATTTGTACCTTCTCGTTTTCCTCCCAGTGTTTGTTTATGTAGGTACACACGAAAACATGTATTTCCTTTTTTTCATAAAAGGTAGCATAATATTTTGTTCAGGATATGTTGCAGTGAAAATCATAGTTACTTAAAACAACAACATAGTCACTTAGGGCTTAGACTGAAAGAGTCTCCTTTTTGACATGTGCTTGTAGAGGCAGGGAAAAGGGAGCATGGCTTTTAAAGCTTCTGCCCCAAATTGACATGTCACTTCCATTATTAACATATTGGACAGTCATGGCCTTGCCTAAGTGCAGCAGAATGGGGATATATAATTTTTCTGCAAAGAGGGGCACCAAATAGTTGTGAACAATAATACAGTCTATTATATTATTATCATGGGTCCCTTTTTAAGAATCCTTTATTTACAGTTTGGTAATATTTCAAAGGAGCTGAGGTGTATTTTTAACTCTCTACATGTGCTAAAAACTAATGAAAAGGAGATGAATTTTAAGGCTTTTTTGTATGAAATGGTGGTGGCCAGTAACAGTCTTCTGGATGGTCCAAGTTTTCATTTTTAAGTTGTCTTCCATTTCTAAGTGCAGAAACTTCCACTATATATTTTCTCTAACTTTTCAGTGAATTTTTAAAGATTCTAAAATTTTCTAAGGCTTTACTCTAAACTCTATGAATTAAAGAAACAAGTAATTGAATCCTTTACAAGCTTATCTTCTCTTTGGTCACTTTTCAATTTCTCTTTTGGAAGCATACCCTCATTTTTCAGAGAGAGAGAGAGATATATATATGGCACAATACTTGATGAATTTGGAAGCATAGTAAATATTAGTTCTTCTCTTACTATCTCATTTCTACTCCATTACCCTTTTCTTTCTTTTTATATCCTTGCTTTTAATGTGAAGTTAGCCATAAGTGAATAGTGACACAAAAATGTTGTGTTAAGTAGAGCAATTTTTATTACCAGGATTTGGGGTGGGGGAGAATTGGGATGCTGAAGTACATCTTCAAAGCAGATGCTGATTCCATTGAAAGAAAATCTTTGAGATAGGAATAGAGGAGTTATAACAAATAGTTTTACTATTTTATGTTAAACTTATTTGAGAATATTTGGTATCATTTCTGAAGAACTTATATTTTAAGAATGAACAAACAAAAATACCAAAAACATCTGGCTTAAATTTAATGGTACATATATTATGTAGCAAACTGTCCCCGGAATTACTTCTGATCTATTTTTGCATTTCTTACGTTTCCTAGGTATTGGATCCTCTGATACTTATTTTTAACATTAAGATTTGGCATTAATTAAAGCTTATGGTGAAATGATTTTTAGGATGCCGTGTAAACTGAGCCCTTAGAATATGTATAAAATTTAAAGTCCATGTGGGACCACTAGTAAAAGGAATAAAATTTAACTTTGGATGTAGTTCATTATTTTTATAATTATAAATACTTTGGGCATTTTCTTGCAGTGTTTAACCTTATTTGAGTTTTATTAACCTTGCAGAATTATATGTTAAAAATGTACTTCCTTGCTTGCTTAACCCTTTTACAATGAGTGCATTCTAAATGTGGAGCTTTGTGATTATGGAGTGGTAAGTCAGTGGTTTCACTACACTTTAATTCTTTTTTTTTTTTTTTTTAACTCTAATTTTTAGGCAGAAAGTTTTGCATAATGATTTGAATACCAGGAAATGAGTGCTTTATAAGGACTTTAGAACTTAATTGATAAAAGTATGTAGTCTTTTAAATTGTAAGAGTTTGCTCTTATGATTTAAAGAATTAATGTCCACTCTTCCTGTGTCCTAACAAAGTGTAGCATCTTCTGTCTGTAATTGATATTTTGACACTTTTTGGTTGGTAAAATACTGTGTGATTCTAATAGCTGTTAAAAGAATTTTAGTTGACTGTACATTATCAGATGTTACTTTTTACTTACAGGGATGCCATATCCATCACAATTTATTTTACATAGTTTCTCCTTATATTTCGTTATGTTTAGTAGAGCTCTTCTCTTCTTTTAATCAGTAAACTGAAATATATGGGATGATGATCTTGGTTTGACCAGTGAAACTCTAGCTATTACTGCTAAGAAGATAATTTTGCCCCTAGACAAAAAGATGGACAATAAGGCCTTGAGTCTTCATGGGTAATTGATTTTTATGCCCCTAGTTTTCATTGAAGAACTACAGAGTAAATGTTATAAGAAAGCCACTATTATATTTTTTCTAGGAATATGGTGAATTCATAATCTGTTATTCACTGGTTTCTATATAAAAGTTTAAATGTCTTTTAGAATGAAAGATAACTGTCTTTTAAAATCTCAAGTATCTTTTAATTTCAGGAAAAGCTTTACTTCTCTAGGGAAGGAAGTATTGTTTCCTTTTTTATAATGAAATGGCTTTTTTTGTCAAATATACTTTACCTTTTTTGTTTAGAGTGTCCTTTGTGTCACCTTTCAGATTCCACTTACTTGCTAAGTAGGACTTGACTTTCAATTTTCCCCGTTATTCTATAAAGCCAGTGACTATATCTGCTGGTATTTTTCTCCCTTGTTTAAGTCTTTACCTGACCTTAAGCCTTTTGTAATCGCCATTTAGAAGGCTAATAGGCATCTTAAACTTAAGATGGTCAAAATCGATCTGCCTTTCTCTCTGCACCCAAATCTCCTCTAATATAATTTTCCTTATCTAAGTTAGTGGCAACTCTACTCCTCTTTTACTTAGACCAAAGAATTAGATTAATCTTTTACTCTTCTTTTTAGTATCAGTCTATTCTTGATTCACTAGCAGATTTTGTCATCTACTAAATCTGTTTTCTTTTATCACCTCCACTGCTACTGCCCCTAGTGTTACCTTTTGCTGTATAATTCTAACAGCCTGTTATTTGCCATTACCTTCCTACTGAATGTTAAAGTGTTTACCCTCCAGTAGATACACATTTTACTTAGAGTAAAAGCTAATGGTTTTTAGTTGGCTACAAAGCCCTCCATGATCTGAGGGCACACTGCCATATACCGCCCCCCACCAATCTGACTTCGTCTCTTACTTAACTCTCACCTTTGTCCGCATTGGTCTCCTTAACTTTTTTTTTAAGATGTCAAGAACATTCCTGCCTCACAGCCTTTGTACTTGCTGTATACCTTTGGGAATGTTCTTTTTTGAGATCTTACTGTTTTTGGTCTGATTTCAGGATTCCATTCAAAAGTCACCTTTTCAGTGAGGCCTTTCCTGACAGCTCTGTATAAAAACAGCAAAAAGCTCCCATCCCCCATTCTTTAGTTCCCTTATTTTCTTTGCTCTTTCTTTGATGTATTTGTTGTTATTCCTTATTTAATTTTATTATTGTTTGTCTACTCCTGTTAGAATATATATTTTGTTTATTTATTGCCTCATACCCAGTTTCTAGAACATTGGCACATTAGTGTTTAGTCAATGGTGTTTTGTGGTGTACAGAAAACTTTTCACTTTGTCGTGTTAAATTCTCATGACTTTTGAGTAGGTTAGCGTCACTGCCATTTTAAAGGTGAATGGTCAATGCGGTTTTTACCACTTAGTAGTAAAATCACGATTGGAGTTCTGTTGTTCTGCTCTTTTTACTTTACTATGCTATTTAACATATAGGGCTGTAGATCTTAGGTCGTGTAGATCTTAGGTCATTCTCACTCTTTTAGCACTTGTTTGCCTGTTGTGTTCTCCTAATTAATAATGCGTATAGCTATCTTTTCATGTATTTTTAGCCCTTTGAGGGTTATGAGCATTAATATCTGGGTAGTGACTTTTCCCATGGAGTCAGTGCCTCCCAAATCTGAAATTTGAAAGTCAAAGCCAATGAACAGACATTCTAAATATAAATACTACTAGTTAGTTAATTCAACATTCATATTTTTGTTTATTCAGTATATTGAGTGTTTATTGTGGAACAAATTGTTAAAGGTGCTAGGACTATAGGAATGAGCAACATAAGCTTTTTTGAAGCTTTTGGTTCTTTGGGAAATAAAAAACTATTAAATAAGTGATTATAATTCAACATGAGAAATATTTGTGACAAGAAAGTTGAGGGTGCTATAGATGTATTTTTGTAAGAGGGCCAACCCAAATGTGGCAGGCTATGAGAGAATATGCCCCAGAGGAAGTTAAAGGTTGAGATCCTAGAATGGATAGGAAATCTTTAGGTAAATTTGTGGCACAGGGTGAAGAAGGAGCATAGCGATTTTGAGATCCTGAAAGAGATTCACTTTAGAGGGATTGTAGAGTATAGCTGGATGTGATGAGCATCGAGGCTGGAGAAATTTGGGTCAGGCTTAAGAAGGCATTATAAAAATGCTGATCAAGTCACAGAGAAGCCTTAAATGGGAGTGAAATGATCAAATTGTTTTTTAGATAGATTAGTGTGGTTGCAGTGTTGAGAGTGGGTGGGTTGAAGAGTAAGATTAGTAGTGAGATCAGTTGAAATTGTTTTGATAATTAAGATAGAAATAGCATCAGCTTAAACTAGAGGAATGATCGTGGAATTGGAGAAAACATGAGTAGAATAGGAGCTAAATAGGTGGTATAAAGCAGTGGTCGCCAACCATTTGGCACCAGGTACTGGTGCTCCCATGAGAATCTAATGCCTGATGATCTAAGGTGAAGCTGAGGCCATGATGATGCTAGCGCTGGGAAGTGGCAACAAATACAAATGAAGCTTTGCTCACTCTACCTCTGTTCACCTCCTGCTGTGTGGCCCGGTTCCTAACAGCCCATGGACTGGTCTGTGCCCCGAGGGTAGGGGACCCCTGCTATAAAAAACTGCACCTCACGGTGATGGGATATGGGAATGGCTGGAGGAGAAGTCATTGGCCCCTAGATTTTTGTCTTAATTAGCTGTCTAGATGGAGATGTCTTTGGAGAGAAGTGTTAAATTTTGGGAGATGATGATAAATTCACTTTGGAGACATTGAGTTTGACTCCTGTGGGGCTTTGAGGGCATCCAAGTGAAGATATTTGGTAGTCAGTTACATATATGGATCTGAAACCTTAGAAGAAAAATTGGGATGGATGTTCAGAATTGGAGCTATGACTGTATTTTGGGTGGTACAAGAAACCGTAGAGTTAGATGAGATTACCTAAGGAGAATATCTGGAGTGTAAAAAGAAAAAGAGCCTGTAACAGATTCCTACGAACAACATTTGTGGTATGGGCCAAGATGGAGTAACGAGAAAGAAGACCGAGAAGGCACAGAGTGCCAGGAGGAAAGCTATGAAAGTGTGTGGTAGTCAAGGGAAGAGAGTTTTTCAGGGAAAGCATGGACAGTAGTGTCATATGGCCGCTGTGAGGTTAAGTGAGATAAGAAGTAAAATGTAATCCTGAATTTATGGATGAGGAGATCATAAATGACCTGGATAAGAGCAGCAGCAGAGAGATGATTGAGGTAGAAACTGAATTGAGGAGGAAGTGAGGTAAGGCAATGGAGAGTAAGTATAAAGCAGTGTAGCATTTGAGGGCAACATATGTTCAAGAATATTTTTGTTCTTTTTCTGAAGAAAGAAAAGTCTTGATTATTTTTAAATGCTAATGGTAAAGAACAAGCAGAGAGGGAGAAGTCGAAGATACAAATTCAGAAGAGTGGGGTTTATCAACAACAGGATTTACCCAGAAGGTGGAGGAAATGAGATTCACATTATGAGTGTCACAGTTAGTCTCAATTAATTGGAGATACATGAGAGTTGGTGCTGGGAAACTGAGGGAGAGATATTTGACTTTTGATTTCTTCTATTAAAAAGGGAATGCTAAGAATGATGTGCAAAGTGAAGAGGTCAGAATTATGAAGAATCTGAAAGGTCCCAACATGGATTGTTAAACATTTTGAGCTGTGCATCCTGCTGGGCTTTGCTGGGCTACTAGAGGAATGCATGACTTAAAATGTTAAAGAAACCCTGATAGATTTGTTCTTTAGGAGTTCTAGTCTCTTATGGGGAGAAAGAATTCATTTTCTTAGGAGGAGTCAGCTGAGGTTTCATTTGATTATTCAGGCTCTGCAAAAGAAGATAGTGCCTACCTGGCTAGTGGGTCACAGGATCCTTGTAAATGGTAGTGTATGCTGGATATACCAAAGGTGGTGGATGGAAATTTGGTGGTCTTTAGCGTAGTCTCCAGGAGTTAAGGTGGTGCACAGTTTACTTTGGAGTTTAATTTAATATTAGCATTCAGCTCGAAATCCTCCTTCTGAAACAACTTTGTAAGGAAGATTGTTCTGGGGCTTTGATGCTTTTACTTATGAATCTTTATAAGTTAACTGTTATAGCTGGACACTCTTTTTAAAAATTCTTTTTGGCAACTGAGGAATCCAGATTTTAAGTCCAGTTAACACACACAACATTTTCTTAGGAAATGTAGGATTATCTGAAAACTCTGAATGATGGTATAAGATGTTTTTCTCTACAGTAAAAAGAGCTCACATAAGGGTTCTTGTTTTTTTCAACAAGTAATTATATTTTGAGACTCTTGGTTGCTTTAAGTCACTTTATGTGGAGATAATAGCCATCAAGTAGCTTTTGCTGTGGAGATTGAATGAGAAAGGGAGGAAGTGTTTTAGGCTTAATAGGAAGAGTTGGTGTTATGTTTTCTGACTAATAGTGCTACACATAAAATGCAGATAAAGCTTTTTACAAGTTTAGCAATTCAAAGATAATCTGTAGATAAAGCATATGGACATAAAAATATTAGAAATATCATATAGATAAGATTTCTGTGTTGTCTGATTATGAGACCTCTTTTCTGCCTTTTTCCCTCCATCTTTGTTCCCTTCTCCTTCCCCTCTTTCTTCTACTGGCTAAGACATTTTCCCTTTTATTTTTTGCTCTTGTGTGATCATGCTCTCTTTTACTTGAATGGTTCTTTATGATCTTTAAACTCATTAAAAATAGTAGGCACTGAACCAGGCACTTTTTAAAGCAGTTTACAGGAATCAGTTATTGTAATTGTCATAGCAATCCAATGAAATATCCCATTTTACAGGTGTAGAAACTGGGCACATACAGAGGAGGAGGTGAGATATGAATCGAAAGGATTTGACTCTGGAGTTCACATGCTTTACCACTACACCGTGCTGCCGTCTAACCATTGATTTAATAGCCTGTGTAGTAGTTATAATAGCTTGCAGTGAGCCTACCATAATAAGCCTATCCATTAGTACTACATATTTTTAATATCTAGGCATTTATTTTAATGCTATTTGTTTTAATGACTTAAAGTTACAGTCACTAAATCTAAAAGAAAAATTATTTATGGCCATAATCAAATACTCAACTGAAAATACACCTTATAATCATCTGTTGCAGTTGCTTTTATCAATCATTGGTTTATTATTACCCTACATTGTTTGATTTTAAAAAGCCTCTCAGGTTAATACTGCATATGCTAATCTGTACTTACATATTATTTTATCTGACAGGCTGGTTTTTGAAGCTATGTATTAAAATATGTAGACTATAGTGCTAGCAGTGAGGGAGCAAGACAGTGTGGAATTACCTTCCCATGATACAAACTGGAAATTGAACAAAATATAGGAAACAAGTATTTTCAGACAATAGGAGCACAGGACTGAGATTCTTGAGAAAAGGGGAAATAGGAAAACCCTATCACTCTCCTAGATTTCTGCCAGTAGGTAATTTTTGTACTGCAGTGCAGGAAGGGAGAACCTCAGCAGAAAGTCGTCAGTTTTGTTGATTTGAAGTGTTAGGGATGCAAGTCCAGGGAAGCCTGAAGTAGTTAGAATTTGTGGAGCTGAGTACCTGACGAGAGGGAGATGTAGAGAAAGAGCTCCAGAAATGCAATTAGAGTTTTTCCTTGAGTGTTTGGATGAATATTAATCTGTAAATGTGTAGGGCAATACCCCATGAAGTGAGACATGAATGATTTGTGAAGAAAGAACAATTACTGGGAATTAACATGAATAATTTCTGGTGCCTTACACAAGGTGAAAATTTGTCTGAATGCTCTCCTTATGGATTTAAGAGACTTCTTTGAATATGTGGGCAATTCAGTAGAAGGGTGAAATGAGGCTCAATTAGCTTTAAAATGGAGGCTATTCTAGTTCTATCCTGAGAAAGCTTCCTACTAATGTGCAAGTAACT
>NW_006494614.1:37397830-37479798 GCF_000325575.1 Pteropus alecto | reverse complement strand
TTTATAGCAGAATTTCTTACCCTTGTCACCGATTACGTTTGGGCTAGATAACTCTTTGCTTTGGGGGGCTATCCAATGAGTATAAAATGTTTACAAACATCCCTGATCTCTACCCACTAAATGTCAGCAGTAGTCTTTAGTTGCGATAATTAGAAATGTCTCCAGACACTGCTACCTGCTACATGTCCCTGGGGTGGCAAAATCACCCTAGGTTGAAAATTAATGGTTTTTAAAGGATTGCAATAAAATCTAGCACTCAACAAGATTAAAAAAAAATTATTAGCTTTATATCAAGATGTTGGAAAATGTGACCCATAATCTGGAAGAAAAATTAACTAATAGAAAAAGAACCAGAAATGATGCAATTGGTAGGCAAGGATGTTAAAATAGCTATAGTAAAAATGCTCAGTATGCTAAAGGATGTAATAGAAAACTGAACATAATGGGAGCAAAGTAGAAGACACAGGTAGAACTGCTAGAGATAGAAAACAATATCTGCGAAATTTTACGAGTAGACTCTAGACAGTGAAGAAGAGATCATTGAACTGGAAAATATGGCAGTAGAATCTATCTAAAATTCAGCACAAAGAACATAGATTGCAAAACATTTTAGCAACTTTATAATTTTAAATGGTCTAAAATATTTTTAACTAGAGTCTTAGAAGGAGAGGAGGTGGGGGTGGATAGAAGAAATATTTGAAGAAAGAATGCTAAAAATTTTCCACTTTTGGTGGAAACTAAATCCACACATTTCAAAAATGGTAACCACACACAGAGGGCTTGCAAAGGCACATCATAATCAAGTCCTGAAAATAAGCAGTAAAATGAAACATCTCAGGAGTAAGAGGAAAAAAAGCACATTAGGTAGAGAAGAATTAGAAGGATCCACAGATTATCTTCAGAAACTATATAATGCATAAGAGAGTGTTTCTTCAGAAACTGAGTAAGCCCAGAAGACAGCGGAATGGCATATTTGAAGTGCTCAAAGAAAACTGGTAAACCCAGAATTCTGTTTTCTGTGAAAATATTCTTCACAGTAAAGGTGAGATAAAAACATTTCAGCCAAACAGTAGCTGAAAATTCATTGCCAGCAGACCTACAGTCTAAAGAAGTATCAGAAGAAAAGTTCTCCAGGAGAAAGGATAATGATACTAAAATAGAAACTGGTATCTATATAGTGGAAGGAAGACTAGCAGAAATGTGAGTAACTATGTGGACAAGTATAAAACACTATTTTCCATTTTAATATGTCTTTAAAAGATAATTGTTTAAAATAATAATGTATTACAGTAATCGTAGCTTATACCGAAGTAAATGTATGACGATAGCTCTACATACAGAAGAGGTGAAATAGAAATGTTCCCATTATAAGGCTGTTTTTTATACGTGAAATGGTATACTCTTACTTGAATATAGATTTTGGTGAGTTATAGATGCATACTATAAAGCTAGAGGAACCTTTAAGAATCTAGAGCAACTAAGAAAATAAAACAATGAGATATAGCTAATAAGTTAATAAAATGGTTAAAAAATACACTAAAAAGAAAAAAAAAGGCGACACCATAAACAAAAAACAAGTCAAAGTGAATTGTGAATTAAACACTTGAGCACAAGATCTGAGGTCATGAAATTCGTAGAAGAAAAGAGAGGGCAAGCTCCTTGATACCAGTCTTAGAGGTGATTTTCGGTTTTGACATTAAAAGCAAAGGGAACAAAAGTAAAAAGAAATAAGTGGGGCTATATCAAATCAAAAAACTTATCCACAGCCAAGGGAAACTCCATCAACGACATGAAAAGCACCCTACAGAATGGGAGAAAATATTTGCAAATCATATATATGGTAAGAAGTTAATATCCAAAACTATAAAAAGAACTCATACAACTCAGTATCAGGAAAACATAGCATTTGATTTAAAATGGGCAGAAGATCCTAACATATTTTCCCAAAGAAAACAAAAAGATGACCAATAATTATATGAAAAGGTACTCAACATCAGAGAAATGCAAATCAAAACCATAATGAGATACTACCTCACACCTGTTAGAATAGCTGTTATCAAAAAGACAATGACTGTTGGCAAGAATGTGAAGAAAAGGGAACCCTCCTGAACTGCTGATGGGAATATAAATTGCTGTAGCCACTATAGAAAACAGTATGAGAGTCCTCAGAAAATTAAAAGTAGAACTACCATGTGATCTAGAAGTTCTAGTTCTGCATATTTATCCACAGAAAATGAAAACACTAACTTGAAAAGGTATCTGCACCTCCATGGTCATTGTAGCATTACTTACAATAGCCAAGACATGTAAGAAACGTGAGTGTCCATTGATGGATGAATGGAAAAGAAAATGTGTGGTTTTTTTTTTTATATGTACGCATACAAACATACATACAGTGGAATATTATTCAGCCCTAAAAAAGGAAAGTTTGCCATTTGCATCAACATGGATGAACCTCGAGGGTATTATGATAAGTGAAATAAGTCAGACAGAGGAAGACAAATACCATGCAATCTCATGTAATAAGTGGAATCTGAAACAAACAAAACCCTCTGAACTCATTGTTACAGAGAACAGTAACAATTAGTGGTGGCCAGAAGCAGAAGGTATGGGGTGGGTGAAATGGGTGAAGGCGGTCAAAAGGTACAAACTTTGTTATAAAATAATTTCCAGGGATGTAATATATAGCATGGTCAGTATTGTTGATGAAAGTGTTAGTGTACATTTGAAAGTTGCCAAGAGAGAAGATCCTAAAAGTTCTCAGAAGAAAAAACTTTATAAGTATGTATTGCCATGAATGTTAACTAGACTTACTGTAGTGATCATTTTGATTTACATATATACACACATATGAACATACATATACATACACATTGAATCATTATGTCGTAAACCTAAAACTGATTTAATGTTACATGTTAATTACATCTAAATTTAAAAATGGAGAGACACTAGAGTCCACTCTGTGTGCACACACTGAGGAAAGGCCACGTGAGGACACAGAAGGCAGCCATCTGCATGCCAGGAAGAGCTATCTCACTAGAACCCAGCCACGCTGGCACTCTGATCTTGGGGTTCCAGTCCCAGAACTGAGAAAATAAATGTCTGTAGACTTTATAAACACTGGATACTTAGGCTACACTAAATATATAAAAAAATATTTTTCTTCAATAATAAATTAACTGTAGCTGACTGTAACTTTTTTACCTTATAAACTTTTAAATTTTATAAAGTTACAGTAAGTAATGCATTGTGCTGTGATGTTACAACAGCTATAACATAACCAGGAGGTAGGAATTTTTTAGTTCCATTATTATCTTATCAGACTGCCATTATAAATGTGTTCTGTTGATAACCAAAATGTCGTTATGTGGCACATGACCGTATTAAGACACTGCAAAGCTTGAGAAATCTAGAGTAGTTATATTACTATCAAAGTATGTTTTGGGAAAAGAAATATTACCAAGGATAAAAAGGATTATTTCATAGGTAGTTCATAAAAAGGATATAACAATTCTAAATATGTATAACCTAATACCAGAACTTCAAAATATGTGAGATAGAAACTAATTGCCAGAACCGAAAGACAAATCCACAAGTAGATTTGACCATGCTTCTCTCAGTAATTGATAGAAGCAGTGGATAAAAAAATTAGTAAGGAATTAGGAGACTTGAATAACATCAACTAATTCTATAATTAGTATTTACAGAATAGTTAACCCAATAACAGTAGAATATACATTCTTTTGATGAGTACATGGAGTATTTACTGAGTAGACCTTATGTAGGGGCATCAAACAAGTTATCTTCTGTTGAAGATAAAGCTCATTATGAAAAACCTGCAGCTAACATCTTAATGGTAGATAAATAGTGATACATCTATACAGTGGAATACCAATCAGCAATTAAAAAGGAATGAAATATAAAAGCATGGAACAGCATGGATGACTTAAACATACTCTGCTTAGCAGAGCAGTAGACAGAACACTTAACATGCTATATCATTAAATTTATTTGAACCTCTACAAAAGGTATATCTATCGTGACAGATCGAAGATCAGCAGTTTGGTGAGGCTAGAAGGTAGGAAAGAAAGATTGACTGAGATTGTGTATAAATGTCCTTTTAGGGTAGCAGAAATGTTCTATATCTTGATTGTTATGGTTACATGGTGCATACATTTGTCATCAAAAATCAGATTGTCTGTTTAAAATGTATTCATTTTATTATGTGTAAATATTCTCTCAGTAAAGTTTATTTAAAAATTTGTAGTCAAAAATATATGTGGCTTAGGGTTATATTGAAAGTGGTTAGATCACTGTTTTGTTAGCATTACATTTCTTAAGTTCATAAAAGTTGTTTCTGTTAACTACTTATTAAATATTTTCAAATGTGTAATTAGAGGCCTTTGTTTGAATCATTATACTAGAATGTTTAAAACTGGTTTTGGGGTAATCTAGAATTTGGTTCAAATGTTGTCTTTGTTATTTACTTCTTGTATGGCTTTGGAAAAGTTCTTAATATTTCTTTGCCCAGTTTACTTATCTTCAAAATGGGAAATGAGTAATAGTGCTTTTAATGTTAAGCCTATGGATGGTTATGTACAATAGACATAATTCTTGTATAGTACTTTAGCAAGTGCCTGGTACAGATTAAGGCCTGAATAAATGTTCACTACTCTTTTTATTTTTACCCATTGTGATTCTTGCTGTTAAACTTCAACAGACTCTTTTAGTTCTGTGAATTAATACCTTGTATTTTTCCCCATCCCTTGCCCCCATTCTGAAATGTTTCTGGAATTTTCTTGAATGATTTACTCTAGAACTTTGTTTCTTAGATTATAAGACCCTTGAGAATCTGATAAGAGCTGTGCTGCTTTTACCCAGAAAAATGAATTGAAAAAATACACAGTTTTCCATGGAGTTGTTTATGGATTCATTGAAGCCTCGAAATGAGAACTTTTACTGTCGAGCAAGAATGTAGAAACAAGTTTCTTCCCCAAATAATGTTAAATTTTAATATTTATATTATAATTTAAATTTTTATTGACTGCTTCAAATTTAGACTTACTTCATTGATGAATTAAAATGACAGGTGTTGAACTCTTGACTTTTGAAAATAAAAATTTGCTAATATTACCAGTTTTTATTTTTGGAAACTCACTCTTTGATCAGATTGAATCACACAGCTTTTAAAAATGATAAACTGTCTCTTTAATGTTTCAGTCTTACGTACTATATCATCTTTGTCCAAGAGCTGTAAATTTGATTTACTCTGGTGAAATATTTTGTATAATAAGATTTTCTGGATTTCTTAATTAGCATTTTACTAATTAAAAATACCTAAATTGTTATCGTTTTACACTACGTCCAGAAAAAATCAGTATAAAGTGCATTTTAATTTAATCTTTTGGATATTTTAGTTCTCAGTCCTTTTATTTATTTTTATTCTATGATTTTTTTTATTAGGAGGTATGGAATGTAAATACTATGGAAGGGGAATGTTAAGATTTTCATGATTCTAGGTATCATTTTTCAAAAACAAATTATTGTTTCAGAAACTGTTTTGACTGGACCTACCTTATCTTTACCCTCTCCGGGGACTGGGAATGAGACTGCACTTGGATCAGTTACACAGCCAAAGAAAATTCGAGGAATTGGATTTGGAGATATTTTTAAAGAAGGCTCTGTGAAACTTAGGACAAGAACATCTAGTAGTGAAACAGAAGAGAAAAAAACAGAAAAGGTAATTCTGGTGAACTTAGGTTAACTCCACTCACTCTTATTAAGCATTTTTTAAAGCGTGTAAGTCACTTTGCAACTTTAAATTTCCTTTTTTTTGAGATCACTAGTAATTGGTTATGAGTGTAAGAAACAGTTTTCAAGTCTACAGTGGTTAATGTTTAAGTTTGATTTTTATAAAATTTAAATGTTTTTTGATAAATTTAACATAAACGCCTCTTAGTGGAAGCTTCAGTTTTAATTATAGTTTAAAAATAGAAAAGGCAATGCTTTTTTTGCCCTTTGAAGTTAAAATTACATATTGTTTCTTTTAATTGAAGTAGGCCTACAATGGGCCTTTAAAAAATGGATTCACAGTGACATTAAGTTAATTAGGCACTCTTAACTTTCCTTTGGTTTGTCAGCAATGGTGAAATCTAATCTCCCTCTAAATGTGCAGAGAGCTTTATTTTTCTTTAGCATTTCATTGGCATTGTGAAATAAATCAGAGTGTACCGTAAATTATAAGATCTAATAAGAGATTTTAAAATAAAGTCTTACGTTTTTCTTTTAGAGCACTTATTTCAAAGCTGTTGTTCCTGATGTTAACATCTTGGAGCTTCAGATCAAGTACTTACCTTCAGATAGGAAGCTTTTCCTGTGACTTTTAGGGCAGTGTTTCCCTTGTAGTTCTCATTTGTATGTCTTATTAAGAGTTTAAAGTATGTCAGGATTTATTTGCTTACTTCAGCAATATTTCACTTTTAAGACTGTTTTGACTAGTGAAGTATATTAAGTTTTCTCTTAAAATTTTCTCCTTTAGTTTCAACACACTTTTTTTTTTTTCCTAGCTTGCTACATAATTTCTCATGTAATTATGATTTGGGTTCAGGAAAGAGAATTTGTACTTTGTGCCCTACCCTCCTAGCTCTGAGATGGTTTGGCATTAAGATTATGAGGCCTAACTGATTCTTGTTTTTCAAGGTAAAGACTGGAGTTCTTGTTTTTGGAGTGGTGCTGTGTAGCCATATAACCACTAGGAATATTGGAAAAGCAATATGTCTGCATTAGGAAGAACATTACATTAGATGATTTGGGGCCCCTATCCAACTGTAAAGCTTATGATTGTATTGAATATTTGATTGGTGCCTACAGTAGTAATCTTTCGATTGCCATTTAAAATTTCCAGTACTCCAGAGTTGTTGTTAGTGAGAGTAGTCTCAGGGTCACTCTATATGATGGCCTTGTGAGGCTTGCTTTGATCACTGATCTAGGAATTGATAAAGCAGGGAGCAAATTTGCTACATTTATAGGTGACACCAGATTGGAAGATATGGTGGTTAGAATTGGGAAAATTAAAGTGAGTATCTTAATAGTTAACGGAATCTACAGAGAACATAAGTTAGAGGTATGCTCACATTTTTAACTAATGAAATCTTAAGGTCAGATATTTCTGGGGAGAGAACTCAAGGAAACACTAGTATAAGATGGTGAAGAATTTAATTGTAAATTATATGGAAAATTGTCTACTATAGTTATAATAAGAGTTACATTATTTAAATGTTTTCATTCATATAGCAACAAGGAAGTATCAAGACTTTATCTCATTGTAACAAAGTTTAGTGATGTTTTAGAATACAGTTTCTGGAGTCATACTTCCTTGGTTTAAATCTGGGTTCTACTACTAATTAACTGTTATAGTGGACAAGTCGTTTAACTGTTTGCTAATCTATAGAGACTAAACAATAGTGCCTAGTTTATGCAGAGTGTTCTGTGGGTTAAGTTGTAATATATGTGAAGTGCTCAACTCAGGGATTGGTATGTAGTAAATTTTCAAATACTATTATTTATTTTAGAGGTTCTAAAACTGGAGTATTTATTATGAGTATCAGAGCATTTAGTATTTATAAAATCAGAGTTGTAAAAGTTAGAAGTTCTGAGCTATCATTTAAGTAGCTTTTAAGATCTTTTTCATGGCAGAGTTTTCAGTCACATTACGAACCTGGCTATAGGTACCATTAGGGAAAGCTGGATAACTGTAAGTGGAAATTTTGTTTAATAATATTATCATCTTTCTAACTTAAAATAGTTGATGGTATCCTTCTCTATTCTAGCCTTTAGTCATACAGTCACTGGGATCCAGAACTCAGAGTGTGGAGATAACAAAAACAGACACTGAAGGTAAAATTAAAGGTAAGTTTTTGAATAAAGTTTTTATACCTGGAATAAAGCATACTCAAATATATTATTAGATTTATTGAGGACAGTTGTTAACACTGTACTACTTGATCAGAATATTGAATCCTACTAGATATAAGCACAGTGAAGACAAGAATTTTAATATGCTTTGTTCACTGATGTGCTTTCCTGCCCCCATAGCAGTTAGAATTGTGCCAGGGGCATAGTAGGTACTTAGTAGCTATTTAAATGAATGATTAATGAAATTGTTACTTAATTCAACATACATTATTGGCTGAAATTATTAAAAGTCATTTTAGTAGCTTCTAGTGTACACTTTTTTTTGCACAAAATAGAGATTTAATAAGTATTTGTTGAATTAATTTATGTAAACTACATTATTTACATTCTTTATTTTAGCTAAGGAATATTGTAGAACATTATTTGCCTATGAAGGTACTAATGAAGATGAACTTACTTTTAAAGAGGGAGAGATAATCCATTTGATAAGTAAGGTAAGATATTTCTCAGTTTTCCACTGAATCATTTATTTATAGAAATATTTCTCAATATTCTTGCATTTTCCTTAGAATGTAAGCTCTAAGAAGAGCTGGGACTTTGTCTTGTTTGTTTCTGTGTCCTGAGAACCTGGCACATAGTAAGTGCTCAGAAAGTTTTTGTTTTTGTTTTTTTTTTGAGGGAATATTTATTATATATCTTTGTTATAATCGATTTATACCTGCCCCTCGATTTACGCAGATTATCCATCCATTCCACGTGTCTTTTTTTTAAGTGGAATAAAACCACATAAAAAGAGTCCACCAGCACAAACAAAATACTACAGAAATAGGCCAATGTAAGTCATAAAAATATTTATTTCACCTATTTTCACAAAAAAAATGTTAATGAAAGTTCAGAAAAACCAAAATAAATTTTATTCACTGTTGGTGTCTGTACTGTAATCTAAAGCAGTCAACCTTCTCTTTTTAATTGGCACAGAGTCACTATCTTCATTGCTCGAAATATTTGGAAATACTACTTTGGTTTCATTATTTATGTTTATATTTTTGGATGATCTATTTCCAACTCCATCTTTTGCTAAGTTTTCATAAATTCTTCAGTATTTGCTGCAGTAGTTTTAAAAACTTTTTCGAAATTTTATTGGATGTTTGAATCAATATCTAGAATTGCAGTTTCCAGTTTCGTGGGCAGTTAAAGAGCTTTGTAAATATTTTTTGCAGTGGATGAAACTGGTTTAAGGTCTCTGCTGTATTCATCAGCAGGATGGGCTTCAGATATTAAGTGAATTAATTTATTATCCGTTAATTCATGATCAACCAGTAATTTGTTAATACCATCTACATTCAAATTGTCAGAGCCTTCGTTTTGAAATTTATTTGATAAATTAATAATGCCAGTTAATCCCTCTTCAGTTGTTAGAACCATATTCCCTGGTACAACCACTTCTGGCCATATTGCTTTCCAGCAAGCATTTAAAGTTGGTGGCTTTGTTATCTCTCAAAGTTAAAGCAATATTCTTGATACACCTTAAAATTGTGTATTTATTCCAGGCTTCTCTGACTGTAAGTGATTGATTATCTTCCAGTTTATTAAAAATATCATTAAAACTCCATTTTATATAATTAATCTTAAAGGTGGAAATAATGCCTTGATCTAAAGATTGGATCAAGGAAGTTGTATTTGGTGGCAAATATACAACTTTTATATTTGGATGTTCTAAATTGTATGAATGACCAGATGCATTATAGAAAGCTAAAAGTATTTTAAAAGGAAGACGTTTTCCTTCATATAATTTTTAGCTTCTACAGCAAAACGTTTGTAAATCAGTCCCCCAAAATATCAATAGTCACCCATGCTTTTTTATTTGCCATCCAGTGAATGGGAAGATTATTAATAATGGTTAGTATTAGTTCTTTGCACATTGCTGAGTTAAGCTATTGGTTTTTTAGAAAGTGTAATTGCTAATAATGGAAATGAAAAAGAAAGAACTGCATAAAATGAGACCGTGTAAATGGAGATGTATAAACAGTCTATGTAAACCAGGGTGGCGCAAGGAGGGATTATTTACCTCATATAAAAAAGCTCGTGTAAAAAAATACCATGTAAGTTGAGGGACAGGTGTATTGGGAATTATTTTTACCATCATGTTGTGTTTTTTCTCTAATCCTACTCTCCCACTCAAAGTTTCTGTTCTCACTTCCTATTCTACCTCCTTCCATTTTTCCACCTAATATAATAGAGAAAGAAAAAGAAACAACTTAAGTATCCATTTGTACGTAAATGGTTATGAAACTTCATACTGTAGAAAATGATGCAGTGTTTAAAAGAATGAGGTAGTTTTATAAGTTGAAATGAATTAAGGCAAATGAAAAAGAAAACCCAGGAGTACTGGGATGTGGTCAGATCTAATAATTACTATTTGTAATAGAGGAAAATTGTAAATACAGTTTTTGCTATAATAATATAGAATAATTTTTGAGATTTTTTTCTATTTTAAATGAACTATCGGAGGGTTCAGTGTGTGTAATTTTTAATATTCACACAGTTTGAACTGAAAACACCTTAATTTCTTAATGAAGGATGATATTTGGAAGGAATAGTAGAAGATCCTGTTAATTTCTAAAGCAAATGAACAATGTGATTAATTTTTAGTGTATAATGTTTTGAGAAGAATGTTAAATAAGGTACAGTTAGGAAATGCAGTTTCTCTCTACGTACTTCCCCTACTTCCTTTTCTCTTTCTCTTCTCCCTCTGAGACCTTTTTCCTTATAAACTGAATTTTAAAGTTATTTTTAAAAATTAAACCCAATTTTATAACTTCTGCAAAGAGTAATATGTGAGGAATATTTTATTTTAGGAGGACCTCGTGATCTGTTTAGGCTTAATATTTTTTTCTTGTAAAAATAATGGAATTCAGTAGTTTCCTATTTTGTAATTTTTTTTATTATTGAAAGATAACCCTTATTATCTTTATTATTCATTTTTCATTTTAGGAGACTGGAGAAGCTGGCTGGTGGAAGGGTGAACTTAATGGTAAAGAAGGAGTATTTCCAGATAATTTTGCTGTTCAGATAAATGAACTGGATAAGGACTTTCCAGTAAGCTTTTATTTTTCAATGATGATAATAGTTTAAAGAACCTTTTGTCAATATTTCTTTAAAAATAGAGTTTTTACATTGTTACTGAATAATTTTATGAGAGTCTTTTAGGTTTATATTTTCAAGAAAAGTTACTTGAATCATAGTAAAACAACAAGATTTCAGTTCTGTGCTTTATTTCTGGTTTTCTTTCCCCACTGACTATATTGGAGAGTAACCTTAGGCTTCATTACTTTATTATAATTAAAAGAAAAAAAGCTGGCCATACTAGTTATACAAATTAGTGCTTGCCTGGAAGAAATTATATTTTTATTTCATTTTGTTGAAAGTATTTTAAGGTAATGTTGATCTTACTATTATCTTGTCAGTGCATTTTTTGGGAGGATAAGAAGCAGTCTTTGCCTCCTTATAGGATTTAATATATCTGTTTCATTTCTCAGAATGAATAAAGTAAGGCTGAGTCGTTCATCACTGATCTTTTACTTTTATACAACTTGATCCCCCTTTTCCCCCATAAAAGGATGATCTAATTGAGTTTTTAAAATATGTAGAGAGAGAGAGAGTTGGACAGAGAGCAGATACTTATGGCAAGACAGTCTACCATATTTGATTTAAGCCGATGCAGAAATCTCTAACCTTTTCAGTCTTTTCATTTAGTTAAGTAGTTATTAAAGGGTACTCTGGAGGTTTATTTTACACTGTAGGAGGCCATTCCTTTGCTAGATTTGATTCACTATTGATTCAACCTTCAGTGTGCTTTATTTTTATACTTTTCTTAATGAACACATTCTTTTTTGTCTTTTATTAGATGTTTATAAAGTATTGATTATCAGTTATTTTTAATTTGGAGAAAAAATTCACTTAGAAATGTGTTTCATGTTTTTTAAGGCATTACTTGAAGTCTTAAAAATAAATGAATGCTTATAAGAGAGTTTGAATAAGTTGAGGAAAAACATACCTTTGCCTTTAGTCTTCTCTTTTAGAGTTCTGAAGAGTCAAGAATGAAAGCTAGATATACTTATTAGCTACATTTCCCCCCCCCCAAAGTCTCTTACCCTTTTTCTGCCACCCCTCCCGCCCCACTAAACTCGGCTGTTAAAAAAGGGGTAAAATAGTGTATAGGAAAACTAGGGGAGGCAGGACAGAACATTTTTGCTCATCATTAAGGTTTTTTATCTAACAATGATAAGTTTTGAAATATTTGAATTTTGATCAAGGAGGTATTTGTTTTAATAGAGTAAATTTTTAGTTAGTGACCTTTTATGGAGTTGTTAGGATCTTTATAATTTTTGGCAGGGATGAGGAGAGATGTTCATATAATTTTGATTATTAATGATCAGAATTTATTTTTGGTATATTCAATATGTATGTATTGAACTATTTTCACTATTATTATTTTAATAGAAACCAAAGAAACCACCACCTCCTGCTAAGGGTCCAGGTATGTAATAAATATTATTCATTTTGTTGTTTTTCATATTTTTAAGTTCTAAAATGGTGAAATTGGGACTTAGGCAAACCATTTAATTGCAAAAAAACACAAATATGTGTGCTATATACAAATTTTTAGAAATACATAAAAATCGAGTGTTTACATACATTAATATCTGTCCATATTTTTTTAAAGTACAAACTATGTAAATAGGAATCTTGAAAATAATTTGGATACTTTAGTTATAGAGATTTCGAGTTAAGAAAACAGACTAAATTTAAGTCTGCTATAGAAGTATATTTATTTAATATTATTGACCTGGCCAATTATTCTACCTTTTCAGATGAAATCCATTTGTTAATGTCTCAAACAATACTGATTATTTATGTACTCTTCCTTTAGAGAGTCCGTTAGGGATTAAACAAACTAGAAGAGTATTTTTTTAAATTGTTGAATTAATCAAATCTAGAAGAGTTTTCTAGTTAACATTTTAAAATCTGGGCCTTGTCTATTTCTATAAGTTCTAGTCTCTGATTTCTGATTTTTACAAATGCAGTACAAATTTTTTTTTTGAAAGATTGCACTTTTTATAGAATAATGCAACCTTTTCCATCCTCCATGGTTTCAGCTTTGTACTTGTTAACCTAATGCCAGAGGAAGGATAGCACAATTTAAAAGTAATTGTTTAGAAGTTCATGTTGAAGGCCTTTTAGCCACTAGTTAAACAGAGCTTTTAAAATTAATTAAAATTAAATGAAATAAAACATTTAATTCCAGAGCCGCAAGTAGCAGCATTTTAAATCTCAGTAGTCAGTGTTGGACAACACAAAAATAGAATATTTCCATCATCACAGGTAGTTCTACTGGGCAGTGGTGTAGAGGATATGAATACCTTCATTTGACAAAGAAGGAACTGAGATTATGGTTATTACTTACTCATGGTAATAGTGACAGGGGCAAGATTAGATATTGAGCCTAGTGATTGTGGTACATTGTTTTTTTTCCTGCTAAACCATGTTTTCATCTGCTGTTATTTTTAAACTAACCTTTGCTTTTTAGTAGTATAATTGTCTTTGTGCTTTAAAATGATTTTAAAAAAAAAACAATATTAACTTTTTTTCCTCAGCCCCAAAGCCTGAGCTGGTATCTGCAGAGAAGAAGTATTTTCCTATAAAAGCTGAAGAAAAAGGTGAGGCTACTTTTTACACTTCTAGAAAAGTAACTCCTTATTTTGTTGTCATTGCAAAGAAAAACATCTCTCCACACCGAGTCATTTACACTGATTTTTAACAGGTGTTCAATATTTACTTTGCAGTTCTTGAAGTTTTCTGGAGCGATAGGAAATTAAGATTTTACTCAAACCGATACCAGTTTACATTCATTAAAATGTCTAAAGATGTACTATTTAATCTTACTTATTTCAAGTAATGTATAAGAAAACTAAGCATGAACAGTTATATGTTTATTATTTTTAGTGTCCCAGTTGAAATAAAATATAAAAAATTCTTAAATATAAGAGTGTGTTCCTACTTAAAACATGGAAGTGATTTATTATGTATTACTTAATTTTTTCCCTTAATTTTGTTATTTTTTTCACCTTTTTGTTAGGGCTTATTATTTTTGCAAATAAAGAGCTCTCATTGAAATAAAGATAGCTTTATGAAAAAACTCAGTACATTTTCCAGTTTTGTATTACTTAATTTTCACTGCATATATCTGCCATGTAAATTTGGAAAGTTATTCCAAGATACCTTATTATTACAAGTTATTACAAGATAATGTAATTTGTTAAAAACATTACTTGTTTTGTTGTTAATTTGGAGAAAATACCTTCTTTGTACGGGAAGATCTGGAATGGTTCTATCTAGTAGATTAGGTTATATATACATGCAAAAACTCGAATACTGTTTTAGAATACTTTTGTTTCTACTGCCAGTGCTATTTTTATTGCCCATTTTTATCTCTTGCCAAAAGTATTACTATATTCTCTTAACTGATTTCTCTTACTTTAGTCTCTTGTCTGGCTTATATATTACATTGTTACTAGATTGATTTTTTTAATAGATTGTTTTTTAGAACAGTTTTAGATTCACAGTGAAATTAATCAGAAAATACAGAGTTCCCATGTACTCCCTACGCCCACACATGCACAGTTTCTTCCCCATTATCAACATCCTGCAGCAGAGTGGTACATTTGTTCCGATAAATGCATCTCCATTGATACATTATTATCACCCAGAATTTATAGTTTACATTAGGGTTCACTTCTGGTATACATTTTATAAGTTTTGATAAATGTTTATTTTGACAAATGTGTCACTGTAATATATAGGATTGTCTTACTGCCCTAAAAGTCCTCCATGCTCTCTGCCTTTTCATTTCTCCCTTCCCCCAATCCCTGGCAACCACTGATCTTTTATTGTCTCTGTAATTTTGCCTTTTTCAGAATGTCATAGTTGTAATCATACTTTATATAGTTTTTTCAAATTAGCTTCTTTCACTTTGTAATATATTTAAAGTTTTCATATCTTTTTCAAGGTTTAGTAACTCATTTCTTTTTAGTGCTGATTAGTATTCCATTGTCAGATGTACCATAGTTTATCTGTTCACCTATGAGAAGAGTATCTTGGTTGCTTCCAAGCTTTGGCAGTTATGAATTAAAGCTGCTATAAATGTATCCATGTAGGTTTTTGTATGGACATAAATTTTCATTTCATCAGGGTAAATACCAAAAAGTGTGATTGCTAGATTGTGTGATAAGAGTATGTTTAGTTTTGTAAGAAGCTGCCAAACTGTCTTCCTAGATGGTGCAAAGTATACCATTTTTCAATTTCACCAACAGTGAATGAGAGTTCCTGTTGTTCCACATCCTGGTCAATATTTAATATTGTAATTTTAAAAATGTAAATCACATTTTACATTTTTGTTACCATCTTCTAAAGATGGCAGTTTCTTACAAAACTAAACATTTTTGTTACCATCTTCTAAAGATTTTCACTCATTTAATATAGCAGCCACACTCTTGTCCCTGAATATGTTATACACCTTGATAGCTTTTATTTCTTTTTCATGATCTGCGCTCAGCTTGGAAGGTTTTTCTATTTCTTTATTTTTTTACATTGGAGAATTTTTATGATACAAAAATAATTTATACTTAACAAAGGAATTTCTTAATCTAATAAACTAATCTAATAATCTAATAAACTAATCCTGGACTCAGACCTAATGATAGTTATGTCACAAAGATTAGTCCTTTGTGACATAACTATCATTAGATCTGAGTCCAGGAGTAGTTTATTTTAGTATTTGGTTATAATCTGTCCTACATGAAAAAAAAATCATCTTACAAAGATATGTAGAACCAAATGTAAGAAGTATGTTGCTGGCTTCATTATCTACATTATGACATTCCTTTTGTAGTTCTATCAAGTAGATAGAGAGTTGCTAAAATTCAAATACATACTTTCCCTATTCCCTGAAATCAGTCAGTTGATCTTAAAAACTGAGTAGAAGGTGATGCAGTTTTATTACATTTATCTGCTCAAAATCCTGGTATATACAGTGGAATATTACTCAGCCATTAAAAAAATGAATTCCTACCATTTGCAACGACATGGATGGACCTAGAGGTTATTATGCTGAAATAAGTCAGACAGAGAAAGAAAAACATCATGATTTCACTTATATGGGGAACCTAAGGAACAAAAAGAACACAGTAATCAAAAACAGACTCACAAATATAGTGGTCAATTTGATGATGGACAGAGGAGAGAGGGATTGAGGGACTGGGAGAATGAGGTGAAGGATTAAGGGATATCAACTACAAATTAGTAGTTGATAGTTGGTCACGGGGAGGGGAGCATGCCAGAGGGAATGCAGTTAACATTAATATGATGCCTAGGTGGAGGGCCAGTGGAGGGAGGGAGCATTTGGGGGGATAATTTTATGAATTATATAGATGTCTAATGTACTGTATACTTGAAACTAATTTAAATAAATAAATTAGAAAAAACTGGTCATGGTGAAGTAGCAGGGCTGAATTTGCCTTCCTGCGTTTAATAACTAGAAAACTGGACAAAATATATGAAATAATTTTCGATATTGGGTAATAGACAAAGACTGTTAACACTGAGAGAAGTTATCACTGAAATTATAAGCCCTAAAATTATCCCCAGTTTATTGACTAGAAGCAGTTTATGGGCAGCAGAAGAGAGGAAGCCAGATAGAATCCAGTGTGTTTTTTTTTTTTTTTTTAACAGAGTTGAGGAGATTGGAAATAGGTGTTTAAAAGGAGGCAAAGGTAGCTACAGTTTGTAGGGCGGAGTGCCAGAATGGAGGTAACTGCACAGAGAGAGCACACGGAGATCTCTATAGAGTTTACCATGAGGCTTTGGTTGAGTACTGAATTAATACATGTGTGAAGAAAACTTCCATAGCTGGAGAAATAACTATTGGAAAGCATTTGATGAAGCAATTTCTGGAACTCACAAATTGTTCATGTTCCCATAGCCACAGTGGAAAGACCTCATAAGGCATTGGTTAGAGTCCATCAAAGGGCATATCACCTTAGACTAAAGGATTCTCTGTATCTGCTTTGGAAACAGATCCAAATGATTCCAGAACAAAATTCAATACAATTAAAAAGAATACAGGCATGACTTGTTTTATTGTGTTTGGCTTTATTGTGCTTCACAGATATGTTTTTCACAAATTGAAGACAAGACCCTTCCTTCACCAGCAAAAGATTACAACTTGCTTTATTGTGATCTTTGCTTTACTGTGGTGGTTTGGACCCAAACCCACAATATCTTCATGGTGTGCCTGTATAAGAAAATTTCGCACCAAAGTGTGTAAAATTCACAATATTCATTATCTGGTCAAAATGATGAGGCATGGAAAGAAACAGAAAAATAGTAACCCATAACTCAAGGAAAAATCAGTCAATTTAAACAGACCCAGAAATGACAAGAGATAATGGAAATAGCTGCAAGGACCTTAAAACAGCTTATAAATGTATCCCACATGTTCAAGAAATTTGAATACGATGATGAGAGAAATGGAAAATATGAAAAAAAGAAACCCAAATCGAATGTTTGCAGATGAGGAATACAGTATCTGAAATGAGGAAAAAAACACTAGATGGAATTATTAGTAGATTGGAAACTACAGAAGAAAATATTAGTTAACTGGGAAATAAAGCAATAGAAACTATCTAAAATCTATAGAAAAAAAAGACTAGGAAAAAAAATGAACAGAGCATCAGTGACCTGAGAGACAATATCAGTTGGTTTTACTTTTGTGTAATTGGACTCCCTGAAGCAATTGAGAGAGTGGGAACAGGAAAAACTATTTGAAGAAATAATGGTTGCAAAGTTTTCATATTTGGTGAAGACTAAAAGTCCAGGGATCGAAGAATCTCAGTGAACTCCATAGGAAATGTTGTAAGTTCTTTTTGGCAGAAAGGAAATGATGCCTATGTATGCATTTGGATGTATACAAATTAATGAGGAATGCCAGAAATGGTAAATAAGCGAGTAAATACAAAATACATTGTTTTTAACTTTTAACAGCAAGCTTTTCACTGAAAAGTTTAAAACTTAAAGTTTTGGTTTTAAATTTTAAGTATGCAAATATAAGAAATTTTTTTTTTATAAGCGAAACAAGTATAATGTATAATAAAGGAAATAGTTCTTAATATTTCAGAATATTCTTAGTAACCTGACATGGCTTTAATAGCCCTGTTGCAAGAAATAGGGAAAAATGCCAGTGCTTTGCATAGTAACCTTTGGACACATGCATTGGGGGAGAGAGCTAATTTCAATCTAAATATTAAATGTTGGTAGAGATTAAAGTATTTCTTTTTAAATAAAAACAAACATAAATTATAGTTCTACCCTTGTTCCACAGTCAACAGACGGTTGCTTTTCAAACCATGGCTAGGAACAAATTAAGGAGCCTAGGCCTCTGACAGGTATATTCCATCAATATGTGTATTCATGACTTTTATCTCTCAAGAGATAATTGCACAGAAGATATACTTTGAAAAGTTATTTAGTGTTGGGGAGGGAAAAAAAAGGAGCTACTAGAAAACACAAAACTGAGCATCCTACCCTTGACTCTTAAGTGACATCATTTCATGGAGTAGTTTTTCAATTCTTAAGAATGGAGTTTAAATCTTGACCATGTACACCCTGCCCCAAGCTGTCATCTGGATTTTCTTAAACCTACTTAGCAGTTTCCAGCTTCCTCTTTTCTAGAGGCGCCTTGAATGCCGGTCATGCTGTGCCTTAGGAGAGTAATAATATCAACACTTTGGAGTACAAATTTTTCTCCTGCATTTTGGGAAGACTTTTTTGAACATACTTTTTAGTAGTACATTTCATTCTTGGTACCCTTTATACCCTTGGTGTGAAATATGTGCAACAGGAAGGGATGAATTGATGTTTATTTTGGAGTGCCAGGTAGTGTGGCATATAAATGTGTAGGATAGAATGTAACAAAAACTCTATCAGGCTTATAAAAAAATCACTTAAATAACCTTATTAATATGTTCTCTCTCATGGCCCTAGTCACATCCACAAGAAGAGCGTAATAGGCTCCTGAAGCCTAGCCTGGTGTACCACATTTTTATTATTAGAGACAGTGAATCCTCACTCACTTTTGCTTGAGGAACATTTCTTCTAGAGTTTTTATTTGAGAAGTTGAGCTCAGCCTTCTTATTTTTCAGTTGACAATAAACCCCTCAAAGCAGGAACTAAGCACCAATGTTAATAATGGCAATCTGGTTTTCTAATTAGCAATGAGAAGGGAGAGTTGTGCTGGTGGATGATATTCCTTCTTGAGGGTTTTTTTTGTTTTTTTTTTTTAAATCTCTGCATCTAGATTTTAGCCTGATATTGAAGGGCAGTAAGTTAAAATTGCTGGGAAGATGTAGTCACATGCTAGGAATTTACTACTGATAAATAAGATTAAGGTTCTAGTTGGGGGATTTCTGGGACATTCAACCCCAGTAAATCTTAACCTCTATCTCCAAGAAAAAGGTTTGGGGCTCAACTGACTACATCGACTTTGCCTTTTACAGAGTATCATGTGGCTGCTGCAGGCTCCCATCGACAGGGCTAGTAGCATCATTAGTTCATTCACTGAACAAAAAATTAAGAACTGTCAGAGTTTGTTCTTTTGTTGTCTTATTATTGTTTCTTGCAATCATGTATCTAAAAGCTCACAGCTTCAATCACCAATCTGTATGCTGCAGACTCCAGTCAGTATTTGGTTGGAGTTGTTTTGACATTCATTACTTTCTTTGTACTTCCATTTGTTTGCATTTTATACTTTCTGCCTAATGTAGAGATTGAGGACCTAATGGTGGAACGCATTTTGTTGAAAATATATTTTTTTCTCCTCGTTCTTGAAAGGTATTTTTGCCTTACATTGAATTCTAAGTTGGCAGAATAGTAGGTCTTGATACATACTGCTTAAAATGGAAGTCTTTAGGTGTCTACATCTTGCTTAGGAGCATTTCTTTTTCTTTGTGTGAATAATTAATTTATAAAGAGTAAAAACTTTGTGAAAATTTAAATGTAATAAAAAGGTACGTATTTTCCAATTCATTCATTGGCCATGGACTGTTAAATCAGTATTCTTCATATTGCAGAGTGATTTAGAGATCAGTGTTCAGAATATGCTTTTAAGTAATTATGTGCTCTCAAGCCTTGATGTAATACAGTTTACTTTAGTGTGGAATTAAAATCAAGATTCATGTGTTTAAGACTCATTTAAGGCCATTTATTATTGGAGGTACTAAACTCAAGTGCCTTTTCATCTGTGACAATCTGTAGTACATAAACTCTGAGTTGAGAGCTGTGGAGGACTCTATTGTATTTTATATTTAGTGTGCTTACCAAAAAGGAAATGATACTTATCTCTAATGTTCTACAAAGAAAATTTTGATTTCTGTAATATATCACTTCAGTTTGAACCTAAAAATAATATTGACCTCTTAAGAAGTAGCAAACAATATTCTTTCTTTATAGACACACTTGAAACAGACTTAACCAAATGTTAAACATGCAATAACATAAAATCAGTCAGTATGTGTGAGGCAACTGGCTTATGTTAGTTGCTAGGAAGGTTAAAAAAAATTTTTTTTTATATTTTAAAATGATATTCTGACAAAAACAATTCCTAGTTGGAATAGTTAATATATATAATAATGAGGTCGTGATTATGCAGAGACTTAGAAAAATGAGCAGAATGTGTTGACTGGAAAAGAGAAGTTTATTCCACAGAAAGAGAATATGAAAAGAATGAGAGAAAGCGTATCATATTCAGGAAATGGTTATAGGCACCAGGGAGGAATTTTGAGAAACTAAGCTAGAAAGGTAGCTTGGTATAGTTGTTCTCAATCCTGGTGGCATATTAGAAGTTCTTGGGTGTCTACAAAATATGCCTGATGCTTAGGATCTTCTACAGAATTTTCATAGAGTAGGATGCAGATATTAGTATTTATAAAGCGCTCCACATGATTCTAATCTGAGGACAAAATTGACAACTACTTGTGTAGTTTATGAAAGGCCTTTGGATGATTTGAGAAGGAATGTGTATCTAACTATTTGTTTATATCTTGCCCTTCTCCAAAAAAGATTTAAAGTAGTGATAGGGGTTTTAGAATTTATACTGTGGAAAATATGTGTGTATGTGTATGTATTTCATATTTATATGTGTATGTTATATGCAACACATCATTTTAATGTGTTTGAATGCTTCCTATTGCAATTTGGAAAAAATATCCAGCTTATAATATTTTCTTCTCAAAAGGAGACTTTATCTAAATTACATTAGCCTTAGCCTAGCCTTCATGGTTTTGCATGATCTGGCCCCTCTTGACTTTTCTTATATATTTATACTCCTCTTTTCTTGCTCACTGTATGTAATATAGTCTCTCACTATGCGATGTTCGTGGAATGCCAGATTTTTTCCTCATAGTTTCATGATATAGTACCCTTTTCCTGGAATCCTGTATTCCCCTCAGAATCTCTTTATGGCTGATTCTTTCTCATTTTCCAGGTTTGTTATAATGTCCAGCATAATGTCACCTTGACATGTCTTTTTTTTTAAACTACCTGTCTCAGATATTTCTCATTATTGTATGTCATATATTAGTTTAGATACTTTTTAAATATTTTTTCCACATGTGACTAAACTTCATAAGAGCAAAGGCATAAGGTGTGTGTGTATATGTGTGTATCTAAATCTTATTTGACATTGGTTCTTTAATTTATTGCACAGTAGGTATATAATGCATAGAGTATACTCAGTACAGTTTTTATTGTATAATTTAAAGACTGATGTGACATGTTATTCAGATATGTTTTTTTGAAACTTTGTTCTCATGCTGTTTAGAAGATATAGTGGTGGTATGGATAAAAGGAAGTTGGAATCCTTACTCAAACTGAATTAAACAATAAGGAAACAGTCTTACATGATTGGAAGTCTAGAAGTAGGAGTTGTATGACACCATTCTCCCCAACTCGGTAATTTCATTATGGACCTGGATTATCTCTCTCTCTCCATTCTGCCATCCTTAGTGTCTACTTTATCTTCAGATTGGTTCCCCTTGTGGTCACAAGAATGCTGACAGTGACAATCAGGGCTACATGATTTCTTGTTCATTTGATGGGAAAGAGAGGAAAACCTCTCCACAGCCATGGAATGTAAGTCCTTTTCAGTTTTTTGGAGCAACTTTGGGTACATGTTTGCTTGTAGACCAATCAGTCTTGTAAAAAGAATGCTGTGCACTTACTGGCTTGGTGTAATCATATGAAAGTAGGATGTAGCTGAGTGTATCAACTACATGACGTGCTAAAGATATGTTTAGGCTCTACCATAAAGAAGGTGGTTTAGGTTTTTACATTAGCACATCTTGTTGACTAAATGGATCCCAGTGGTTGTGAGGATGAGGAAATGAAGTAGGTATGAAATAGATACAGTTTCTGGGGGAAAATATGTATGAGTTCAGCTTTTGACATGGAATTTGGTATGAATACGGGAAGTAAGGGATAAACCTTTGCAAAGGCTTTGTATTAAGTTTTTATTTGGAAAGTACTATCATGAAGTTAGCTGTTAAATTTATGAATATGAGTCACATTGTTCAAGAAGATTGCTAAGAGTGAGAATGGGAAGAGAGCTTAGAATATGTACATTTCTAAGATTCTTAGAATATGTTCATTTAAAGAATTTTTGGATGAGCTGGAACTCTTGAAGAAGACTGATAATAGTCATAGAGATAGGTAGAGAATGATCAGAGAATGGTGTCATGAAAGCCAAGGCAGTAGATGTTAAAGTTGAAGCAAAAGATTCTTCTGACAATGACAAATGAGGACTAAATCTGCTGAGAACAACTAGAAGGGTTGTGTGAAATATATACAGATGCTTCTTGACTTATGATGGGGTTATGGCCTGATAAAACTCACTGTAAATTGAAAATACCATTGTTGAAAATGTAGTTCATACATCTAACCTACCAAACATAGTTTAGGCTGACTTACTTTAAACCTGGTTAGAACACTCACATTAGCATACGATTGAGCAAAATCATCTGACAGAACAAATACTCTGTAGACTATTGGTTGTTTACCCTCATGATTGCATGGCTGACTGGGAGCTGCGCCTTGCTACGACTTCCCAGCATCATAAGAGTATCAGACTGCATATCACTAGCATGGGAAAAGATCAAAATTCGAAGTACGATTTCTGCTGAATGTGTATCACTTTCACATCAATAAGTCAAACCATCCTAAGTTGGGAACTACTACTGCCAGAAATTATAGAGCCAAGATCTAAAAGAGGAGTGGAGCTCAGTGAATAAGTTGAGCATTTGAGCCTGTGTTTCCTTTTGAGTTGCCAATTCTGAAGGTGGTAGCTGTGACTCTGAAAGGAACTTTCAATAGATTTTTGAGTTCAAGGAGACAGAAATTGGAGTTCAGAGCCCATAATAAAGGAAATACCTTAGTAAACTTCTGAACTTTGAATTGGGTTGTCAGAGAACTTCATTTATGGGAAATAGGAAATGGAAATACAGGCATACCTCGAAGATATTGCAGATTCATTCCAGACCACCACAATAAAGCAAGTCATAATCTTTTTGCAGATGGAGGGTCTTGCCTTCAATTTGTAAAACAAAACAAAACGAAACAAAAAACACCTCTGTGAAGCACAATAATGTGAACTGCAATAAAACAAGGTATGCCTGTTGAACTACCTTTCAAAAGTACTGAAGCCCAGCTTCTCATTGCCTAAATCTTTGATTTGGAAGAAGGCAGTCTGGGATTTTTATAGCCCTAGTTACCGGAAGCAAAAGCAAATCTTTATTCTCTGGAGAAAATGAAATCAATTAGAACTTTAAGTTATCTTTATATATTTTCATATAAATGTCTTTTGTCATATGCTCATTCAGAAATAACCAGACATACTTGGATATGGCACATGACTAGAAACCAAAAACAGAAAATGAAACCTGACCCACAAGGGTCATTGGACATACCAGACACGAGCTATAAAGTAAAGTATCTATGCTTAATATACGTTCAAAATAATAAAAGATGTGGTAATTTTGACAGAACTAGAATCATGTAAATGTAAGCATAAGTAAATGTAAGTATAAATGAATTTTGTAAATGTAAATATATCTGATATACATGTATAGGGTTATGTGTATACACACCTGTTAATATATACATGTATGCATATTTTCAAAAGAACATTTTTTGAATTGAAGTTTAGAGGGGATAAAGAAATGGAAAATATAGAAAGTACCTTAAGAGACATACAGCATACAATGAAAAAGGTCTACAATACCTGTAATTGAAGACCTAGATGGGGAGGAGAGAGAATGGAGCTGAAACCTTATTTGAAGATATAATGGTTTCCAGTTTTCCACAAAGGATGAAAAGAAAAAGCCACAGAGTCAAAAGGTACTGTGGAGCCCAACCTGGAAATGTGTAAAGAAAACTACTCTATACACTCACTATAGTCATGCTACTGTAAACAAAAGACAAAGATAATACTGAAAGCAGCCAGAGAATAAGACATATTACCTTAGAAGAACAAAAATAAGATTGACAGTTGTTTCTCAGTAGAAAAAAATGAAAGCCAGAAGACAGTGGAATTACATCATCAAAGTGTTAAAGGAAATAACTGCTAATCTAGAATTATATTGCCAGTGAAAATATCTTCAGAAAAAAATGAAGAAAGACATTTTTAGACCAATTAAATCTGAAAGAATTTATTATCACTAGTATGCTAGTACTGTAGAGAGTATTAACGGGTGTTATTCAAGCAGAAGGGAAAAGATTCCAAATGTAAGGTTAGAGTTGTGGAAATGAAGAGCCAACAGAAAGACAAATAAGTAGGTAAATATAAATATTGACTGTATGAACTTTAATGTGTGTTGTAATCTCTAGGCAACTACAGAAAATAGAATGTGTAAGTAGAAAGGTAATAGGAGAATATGGAATAATAAAAATACAAAGAAGGCAAGAAAGAAAATGAAAATAGACCAAGTGATAAAAAGGTAACAAATATTAAGTAATTACAGAAAATATAAATGGACTAAATATTCCAATTAAAAGAAAAATTGTTAGATTCAAAAGGAAAAAAAGACCTTCCATGTTCTGTTAACAAGCTGCATACCTTAATGATAAGGATTCAGGAAGGATTAAGTTGAAAGGGCGGACAAAAATATTACAGGCAAACCTCAGTCAAAGCTGGTCTAACTATATTAATAGTTGACAAAGTAGACAAAATGAAGCAAGAAGCATTATTTGAGACTTAATTAAGGCCATGTGATTTATTACAAAGTTGCTATTGTATTATAGAAAAGATGAAGTAAATAATGTTAATTGATATCCATATAAGAAATATATAAATCTTAACCTCTACCTCACATTGTACACACATTTGAATTCAGAAATAGATCGATAGGTGTTTGCCTTGTGACCAAAGTTGTACCTACAGTGAGAAAGAACATTCTTTTCTACAAATGGTACTAAATGAAAGTTTTACCCTACCTTATAAAATGCATAAAAGTCAATTCCATGGGTTGTGGCTCTAAATTTTCTGAAAGATAACTCAAAAATGTAGTTCAGAGTATTGAATAGGCACTTTATCAAAGTATGAAAAATTAATTTTATTGCTCAGCAAGGAAATATAATTTTAAACCAAAGTAAGGTTCTCACCAAAATGAAAAGAAAAAAAAAGTAATAATACTAAATGATGAGGATACAGATTAGTAGAACTCCCTTATACTATTGGTGAGAATGTATGTTGTTGTATCTAATATGGAGAACTAAAGTTGAATATATCCATGTCCTATTATCCAGCACTTTTGTTCCTAATTATGTACCCAGCAGAAATGTATGATCCATGTGTACACGAAAAGACTCAAATAAGCGAGTTTTTCATAGCATTATTGATATTGGCCCCCAATTGGAAACAGCATAAATGTCCACTAGCAACTGAATGCATAAATAAATTGAAGTATATTCATACCAGGAGACTACATAGCAACAAGTGATTGAACTAGAGTTTCACACAGCAACATGAATCATTGATTTCATTGATCTAAAGTTAAATTATGCAAAAGTGACCTATGATGTTAAAAGACACTTTTGGATAGGAGCAGTGGGGTAGTAATTAATTGGGAAGTGGCATGAGGGAAACTGTAATGTGGCTAATTCTTGGCCTGAGTGGTAGTTACTCAGGTGTGTTCATGTGGTGATAACTTCTTCTTTTCCTTTTCCTTTTTTTTTTTTTTTTTTTGATCACTTCTTGAGCTTTGTATTCATGCTTCTGAAAATATGTTATACGTCAGTTCAAGTCACTCCAGTGAGATAAATACGGGTAGATTTTTTTTCCCCTAAAATTTTGGGAAAATAGATTCAATTAAGAATATATACTTGCTACTTTTTGTTTTAGTGCTGTGTTTTTCTCTTAATGCATCTCCAAGTGACCACTGATAGAGCATGGAATATTTGATTTTTTAGTTAGAATTTATGCACTTGTAATGATTCACACTTTGGTGCCATTCATGCAGCAGGGAACTAACTCTCATCTGAATTAATAATAGATTAACTATGTACATGTTTAATGTATTGCTGTATTCTATGATAAATATGATAAAGATATATTTTAGTTATTTTGATATATTTTTAGCTGCCATTTATTTTTAGCTGTTTTTAGTAAAATTTTCTTTATACACATGATAACTCTTTTTTCTAAAATTATAATATCTGTATCTTACATATCTCTTTGGGCATTTGAATAGCTAGCAAGAAGACTTTTTCCTCCGAAATCTAAATTTCCTCCTTTTTTTGGTGAATTTCTAGCTAAAGTTCTATGCACAATTGGATATCCCCTGCCTCATATCATATACAAAATTTGACTGAAAATTGATTATTCACTTAAATAAGAAGTATAAAACTAAAAGTCTTAGAAGAAGACATAGGGGTAAATCTTCATGACCTTGGATTGGGTAGTGGATTCTTAGATATGACACCAAAAGCACAGACAACAAAAGAAAAGATATTTAAATTGGAATTCATTAAATTTAAAAACTTCTGTGCATCAGAGCACATTATCAAGAAAGGGAAAAGACAAACTCCAGAATGGGAGAAAATATTTGTAAATCCTTTATTCAGTATCTGGAATATATAAAGGGTCCAATATCTAGAATATATAAAGAACTGTTAAAACTCACCAGCAAAAGACAGCCCAATCAAAAAATGGGCAAAGGACTGAAATAGACATTTTTCTAAAGGAAATACACAAATGACTAACAAGCACCATGACAAGCTGTTCAACATCTTTAGTCATTAGGGAAAAGCAACCACTATGAGCTCTACCACTTCATATTCATTAAATGGCTAAAATAATAAAAATAGAAAATAACAAGTGTTGACAAGATTGTGGAGAATTCAGACTCCTCATATATTATGCAAATATAAAATGTTTCAGCTGCTGTAAAAAAATATATATATGGTAGTTCTTCAGAAAATTACACATAGAATTACTGTATGATTCAGTCATTCCTCCTAGATACATATCCAAAAGAATTGAAAACATATTCAAACAATTAGTTGTACACATTTGTTTATGCGGCATACTTCACAATAGCCGAAAGGTAGAAACAACCCAGATGTCCTTCAACAGATGAATGGATTGTGCTGTGTTCATTGATGTTAGTTAGAAAAAGGAATAAAAAAGTGATACATCCAATGATGATGAACCTCAAAATCATTATGCTGCAGGAAATAAGCCAGACAGAAAAAGTCACACACTGTATGATTCCATGTGTATGAAATATCCAGAATAGGTAAATCTGTAGAGATGGAAGGCAGATTGGTGAATG
Source organism: Pteropus alecto (assembly GCF_000325575.1). Classification (NCBI taxonomy): domain Eukaryota; kingdom Metazoa; phylum Chordata; class Mammalia; order Chiroptera; family Pteropodidae; genus Pteropus; species Pteropus alecto. The sequence goes on along the minus strand of NW_006494614.1, from coordinate 37,451,944 downwards.
AGAAGTAACTGATTAAGGGGAACAGTCTTTTGGTGGGATTAAAGTATTTTAGAACTATGAAGAGATTGTAAAATAATGTGAATATACTAAGTGGCACAGACCTGTTTACTTTAAAATGGTTAATTTTATGTAAGTTTTACCTCAAAAGAAATAAAATCTAGTATTTAAATTAATTGCCATCATGTATTACTTATGTAATAAATCAGCATACTATAGTTGACTTAATCATGGATATACCAGTTATGATGAATATTATTATTACATTTGATTTCCATGAATATTAAATGTGTTCTTTTGTTTTAGAATAAACTACAAAATTGAATTAATTTTAAGCTGTTAAAAGAAGTATATTCAGTTAATCAGCGAATTTCTATTTAAGTTATCCTTTAACACTTTCCTGATATTTTATGTGAAACATCTTTTCTAATATTTTGTAGAAATTTAAGTTTGAATGACCAGGGTTTTACTAGACTAAGCTATATTTTCAAATGATCCAAGGAAGCTATGCATAAATGATAAAATTGAAACTTGTATTTTCATTGTTAGATGAAATCTTATTTTGAATGAGTGGTTTATCCATGGCCTGCAGTGTTTGTTCAAGATTTATAATGACTAAGTTTCTTATTGATGTGAAATCTTGTGAAGTTATTTGTGGTCCTGTAATATAAACATTGTTTTCAAAGACCACGTAAATTTTGAAAATTACTCAGTATTACTTAGGAGTTTATTATTTTTGCATTTATGCCTTGCAACACATTTTTGCTGACTGCTATACATAAATATCTAATATGTATGCACATGTGTCAGTTTTAATACTTGTTCTTAGTACTTGAAAGATCAGGAACCAAATATGTCATCCTATATAGTACCATGCCTTTCTGGTGATAAAATTTTTTTTATTAGTGTGGTCTGTAATTATTTTCAGTGTTTTTTTTTTCTAGCATATTTTCTTACCAATTCTATAGAATTATTAAATGAAATGTTATTAATGAAATTCCTAATAAAATGATGAGAATTATAAATATAAGCCTGTAATTTCCTCATCTTTGACTAATCAATCTAGTCTCAGTTTCTGACATCTGGCTTTTTTCTCTGTCATCGTCATTGTTTTTAAATAACTCTGTTAAATGACATTAGAATTCCTATTTATTTTCAGTTCCTTCTACTTCATTTTCAGATTGTGGTCTGTATTTAAGTTTAGATAATATTGTTCTCTGCTTAGAGTAAAATCATAAGTGGTTGTATTTGAGTAGACTACCACCCTTAAAACAAAGGATGCTGAGAAGACAATAAGAAGCAAGCATTATTTGTTTAATAGATTCTTAGTAGTGGTCTCCTTCCTCACCAAAGTAAACTTTTTTTTTTAAAGGCATTTAGACTTATTATAACTTCAAAATAGATAAAACAGTGCAAACATACACAAGTAATGTTTCTTATGTTTCACACTTTTCCAGCCTGACATTAGCTTTAAGTAATAGAGAAACCTAAATAGTTTTGATTGTTAATATATTGAATATTTTTAAATAATCAGATGAAAAATCAGTGCTGGAACAGAAACCATTTAAACCAGCTGCTCCACAAGTCCCACCCAAGAAGCCTACTCCACCCACCAAAGCCAATAATTTATTAAGATCTGGAACAGTGTACCCAAAGCGACCAGAAAAACCGGTTCCTCCACCACCTCCTGCAGCCAGGTACGTTTTACCTAATTTACCTGCCTTAGACATAAATGGCTCTACTGCCATTTATGGCTCTTCTAAATCTCAAAGTAATTTTAAAAGTATTTGTTTTCCATGTTTTTTCTGTAGTCTTCAGTAATTCTGTTATATGTTAATCTTATATTCATTCACATTAGGCGAATATACTCATATTAAGCCACTTTTATAGATCTGATTTTATTATGATTAGGGTAGAGGTTAATGCTTATGAAAATAATTTTATAGAACAAAGAAAAATCAGTATTATGCTATAACATCTTTAGTGTCATTAAATCACATTGTTCAGAAATGGCCATGTTTCACATATAAGTGATTTTTGCTTCTGTTTGATTTTCTCATTTCAGGATTAATGGGGAAGTGTCAACCATTTTATCAAAATTTGAAACTGAGCCAGTATCAAAACCAAAGCTAAATTCTGAACAGTTACCACTTAGACCAAAATCAGTAGACCTAGATTCATTTACAGTTAGGAGCTCTAAAGAAACAGGTAAGTTAATATGTAGAAAGGTGGTACATTAAAAAAAGTTGCCAATTATAGTTTTTGGAATCTAAAATAAGAAATGTGTCTATGCAATTTGTGTGTGGATAGATACAGTGGAAATTAATTAAAACTTGTTTAAAATCTGTGAAGCCAAAATAGAAAAATAAAATTGAAAGGAGATAAATGGGTAGAATATTTATGTTTCACATAAGCTTTCTTACTGGTCAGAGGACTGAGATGGATATTAAGAGAGCATCCATTTATCATTCTGTCTCTTTATAATGGAATGACCATACCACCTATGTCAGGCAGATATGAATACAAAAATAAAGAGATAATATAGACTTTAAATGCCAGCACTAAATTATTTTTAAGAAGACTATTTTTACGTCTCCACTTAGTTTCAATATACTTTTGTTTCCATTTCAGGAAAATAGGATTTTTGTGACTCACTCTCTCAATATATATTAGCAGGCTTTACCTAAGTGTTGTTCCTTCAGTTTTAGGACTGATTTATCAGCCTATTAATCATTTTTATTTGTCTCTTGGTCTTTTATATCTCCTAGTTTTAAAACGGAAAACTTGAAACAGGTCTTGATAAAGGTCTCACTATTAAAAGTAGTGCACAGTCCCTACTTCGCGGTAATGGTTATTTTATAGTTCTTTAAATTTGTTTTTAAGAGGTTTTTTTTTAAAAATAACATTTTCAAAGCACTTTCTCATATATGTTCTTATTTTATCTTTACAGTAACTCTAAGAGGCAGATGCTATTTTTCCCTATTTTGCATCTAAATAAAGTAAGCTACAGACACATCAGATGTCCAAGATCACATAAATCAAAAGAGAAGTCTTTAAATCCCCTGTATATAAAGTGCTTTATGATATTCTGTAAAAATTTTTAATGTCTTAAATATATTTCTTAGCTTCAGCATTAGCATTTTATATTCACATTTAAACTTCAAGGTCGGTAACACTTAGATTTTTTGTCACTATATTGGAAAATTTACTACTTAATACCTTTCAAAAATTTTAGGTGATTTTATTTTTCTTCCCTCTTTTAAACTTGCTGATACAAAAGCTCTGATTTAAACATGGCCTCCCCTCAGTTTTTTAATTCGAATGTTTTATAGAGCCTTTCATCATGTATTTGGATCCTGACCACTCTGGATGAAGCTATATTTCTTAATAATTTCTGGAAATTGAGATGTTGATTATATTTTAGAGGCATTCATTTAAATACAGTCAGTATGTTTTATCTGATGAAAATTGTTCTTATTTAGTGTTAAATACAAAACAAAAAGTCCTCTTTATGTTTTTAAAAAGTACTCTATTCTTTTCCATTGAGGTTAGTAGTAAAATAAAATTCTGTAAGTTCTTATTTTCTGTTTGACTCAAAATACTGTAGATGAAAGATCAGTGCACAGTTTTAACTCTGGAAATCAAAATTCATTGCTATTTTTAATTTCCACAGTTTTCTGCACTCATTATCAGAAGTGTTAAATTTTGATGAGTCTCTTTGGGAGCTGAAGAAGTAATATTTAGAACCTATATTTTTTGTGTATTTTTGTTAACTTTGTATCATTCTTGAATATTTGCCATATTTAATTGTTTCAAGGTTATGGAAATTACAAAAAAATAAAAATAAATTTTCACCTTTTCTAAAACATTTTCTGTATATGATCACCAGTAAGTTTTGTTTTCTTTGTTGTATTTCAAGTAGAAATTACATGTAACAATGTCAAACTATTGGTTGAAAGTTCTAATTTTTACTTTGTTTTTGGTTCCAATTCTGATATTATATTCACGCCTATTATTTCCTCTTCATTAAAAAACAAAGAGGCTTTATAGTACAGGGTTTGAGATTTTCTAATTTCTGGTTTGTTTGCTTTTTTCATCAAATGTTACCTAAGGGAGTAATTTAGAGATGTTGAGACTTGTATGTATGGTCAGAAACTAACAGCTAACTTCCAAGCTGCTATCTTTTATTCCTGCTATCAGGCTGCTTTTGGTGTAGTACATTTATACGCTGCAAAGTTCAGAAAATATAAAATTGGGAAATTGAGTTCATATATTAAGTAGCAAATATTTACTGTGCAAGTATTCTATCCACAGTACTATTTTAGGCAAGAAGTAGTTTACTAACATAAAAGGCATAGCTGCTGACAGCAATAGCTTATGTGTCAAACCTTAACTCAGAGACTATTCTTTCTTTTCTTTTTTTTTATTAGGATATCATGTTCTTACTACTTGTAGCATGGAGGTGCTTTACCTCTTTGAGATGTTGACACCTTACAGAAATTGTTCTGCATCAGATACAGCCTCAAATTTGACATTAAGTTGAGGCATATTTTAATTTATGCTTTTGGCTCAGTTTGAGATTTAAATTTTTAAACAGCATGTGAAACTAGCCTTTTAACGTAAGTTTTAAAAAGTTTAAAATATAAATATCTCCTTAGTTTCATTATTACGTCACATAATTTGAGGTGAAACGATGTAGTAGAAAGTATACTGACCTTGCTGTTAAAAATGTGGGTTGTAAATTATTAACTGATCATTGGCATGTTTCTTTTCTTAATCTATTGTCTTAACAATGAGTGCCTAGTATATCTATGATACCTATTAGAATACCCGACATGAAATTATTATAAAATGTTATTTCTCCTTTGCTCCTCTTCCTCCATTGTTAATCCATCTCATCCTGTTTCTGCTCCTAACTATCAAGGATGTAAATTCCTGATTCTACTCTCAAACATCATTTTCCTGGATGTTAAGCTATATAAATACAAACTCTGACTTCTGAACAAATATGGAAAACATTCTGAGATCAGTTTGGTTTTCTTCTTTTTAAAAGTTTCTCCATATATTTCCTCATGTACGATATAAGCACGACAAGTTGCAGAGCTATTAGAATCATGTTTTAATTTCTTTTTCAAACACTTCATCAAAAATTGGTTAGAATAAGCCTCCTGGTACTACTGGTTAATAGAAAGTTTACATGGTCTGAATTTTTCTAAAATAGTTTTGCAGGAAGAAAAATTGATTTACAATTAGTTTTAAAATACAAGATAGAAAATTTAGTGGCAACATACTATTATATTGAGAAAGTACAGCTGATGCAGTGTTTTTGATTGTTTTGATTGTTTTTCTGTGATAAATTCTTCTTGGGTTAAAGGAAATTTTAGAGATACATATATTATTTGATCCAAAAGCTCTTATTGTTATTAGAGAAACATTTTTTTTTAGTTCTATTTGATAGTTGGTTGATTTTTATTTGAATTACTTTCCCAGTATTTAATTCATTTATTTCTTTCAGAAAGAATTTATGGTGGGATTTTTCTAATAAGATGTCTACCTCTTGAGCGATAGACACTATAAAAAATGTGCCTGTATGTAAACTAGGATACAAAAACAAAACACCACACCCCAAAATGTAGAATTTACTGGAGAATAAGAACAGAGAATAAATTTTTTGTTTTCTAATGATTTCCTTGATAATGTCATTATAGCGAGTATCATGTAAGACACTGAATTTTCACTTATGTATATTCTATTTTAAGTGTTGTACTGAGTTGTATTTTTATAGTGAGATATTTAAAAAGAATATTTGGTATATTTTTCTTTTATTAAACCATAGAATTAAAATTGCCTCTTTCCTTGTAATTACTGTCATGTGCTAAAGACTAAAACTTGACAATAAAGTGGTTTAATTTTAGTTTTAACTATATTAATGAGTTGTTAATATATTGATTTGTTACTCTGACCTCTAATTTTAGTACTAATACATCCTTTTGGATGCTGTCTTGGTGTTCAGTGAGTAATAAAAAAGGCTTCTTTCTAGTTTAATGTATATTGAAATAAATACTCATCATAATTTTTCCTTTCGAAAGCAAAAAAAATCTAAATTCTCATATACAGCTTATATAAGTTTAGATAATCTACAATAGGTATATGCTAAACATTGAAATGGTTCTATTCATTCTACAACTGTTTCTTTTTCCTGCTTTGTAAAATAATTTTTTTGGTTTAGTCTTTTTTCTACACATTCCTATCCTTGACTTTTCTTTCCAGATTTTGTTTCCTAGCCTGTTTGCCATGTTTCCCTTCTTACGTGTCAGGAAATTATTCTACCTTTCTCCATTTTGGTAAGATGACAATTTATAAAAGAAATGAAAATAATATATTCAGTATTAAATAGGTGGTGCACATTGATTTTTTTCTTTGTAATTTTACTAAAAGTGTACATGTTTGTCTGTCTGTTCTAACCCTTTGGTTTTCCATTTTAAAATAATATGAAATTCATGTTGGCAAAGTTTTTCTGATTAAAGATATTCTTTTGATAAATGTTTTTCTGTGTAATTGAGAAACATGAGAGTCAGTTTATTATCTCCCAAAATTTGATATTTCATTTTGATTTTTAAAAATACCATGTCTTCTTAGGCATTATTTAGAAGTGTAAATAAATGACTGGCAGAGTGACAATATGATGGCAAGAATTAAATGATTGTCATACCTTTTTTGCCATGTGTACAGTATAAATCCATTGTTACCACTCTTAGGTAAATTTAAATTTAAAAGTGTTTAAATATGTCATAAGTCAAAAATGTGCACTGTTACTAATCTAATGGCTTAAATGGAGGACCTGAGAGAGTTTTAGAATAGTAAAATTATTTGTCTTCGTGTCGTAGCCCAAAACTGGACATATGAAAGGCCTTTTTACATGAGCATGATGTATAATTTTTGTAAATGTACCTTTTATTTACCCTTTTAGTTTCGTTTATCTTCATCCCTTCTTTGTTTTTCTGTTTATTTCTTTTTCTTTCAGCAAGTTGCTTAAATATGCATTTGAAAATAATCTCCACAGGCCAAAATGATTATAGTGTACTTTTCAAGGATTTTGCGGTTTTTGTAGATTGTCAATACACATTTATCAGCGTGAAAAAGCAATTTTTAACCCTTCAAACTGCAGTATATTTTAACATCTTTTAAAATAACGATTGTTTTATGAAATTTACAAATAAAATGAGATATTTAAATAATTTCCTTGATAATATCATTATAGTGAGTATCACAAAAGACATTGAATTTTTATTTAAATATGGATGAGATTTTTAAGTGTTGTACTGAATTGCATTTTTATAGTGAGATATTTAAAAAGAATATTTGGTATATTTTTCTTTTATTAAACCATATAATAATGCATTTTCCATTAAAGTTGCTGTGTTTCTTATTATGGTTGGTTATATTTTATAATTACTTATAGATAATTATTGAATAACTCAGGACAGTAATTAAACCGTGCACATTAGATCGCCTGTTGTGATGTATTAACCTATTTACTAGATCTAAGGCAGAACACACAATATAATCCCAGAATGCGAAGATGGAGAAGAATTAAGAGGTCAACAAATATTTAAAGTTGTTATAAAATACATATTGCCAAACAGTGATACCTCTTCTTCTGCCTTACCCTTTGTGTCCTCCATCCCTTAAAAAAAATTATCTAAATGAATTACTTTGGATGTGAAAATTGATGAGTAAGCTTTGAGGTCAATAATGATAAGAATCTTTAGATTCTTTTAAGAGCACATCAGTGAAGTGTGGGACATCTAAATATTTGACAGAAAGCATTATACACATCTAGACAACAGTAAAATGAGGAATGATTCTATACCTAGAAAACTAGGCCAAAGATACCTGCTGCCATATCAAATATGTTGACTGATTAATACCCTTGGTTTGGAATCTGGGCTGAAGGAAGATAATATTGATAGTGGAAGTGTCTGGAGTTACCTTTAGGGTTCTTGTATCATTTATAGATATCTGGTCTTCAGAATTAAAGACCAGCTCCTTTAGTAAGGTTTTTCTGTATCATCCAGAAAAAGGAAAGGTATTACATACTGTTATTTCAGAGATACGAATTACCTAGATTTGTCTTTAAACCTATTATTGAATTAAAGGTCAACTAGTTTTTGATGGAAGAACAAGTGGATGAGTCATGTAGCATTTTCCCTTAGTAACTGATTTGCCTTAGATTTATAACTACAAGCAGTTTGAGTCTCAGCTACAATAAACTGTACGTACATATATAAAGACACATTATACTTTCACTGTACATTGAGAAATGCAATGGCAAAGCAATAGGGTCACAGATAATAGTTGAGTCCTTAAAATTTGAATGTTAGGACACTACCTGAAGAGTATAACAAATCGTATGTGTTAATTTTATGATATATTGTAATTAATTATAAGTTGAAGAAATAAATCATTTTTTCAAAGCAAGAACTTAAAGTGACAGCTTTTTTATGCTACTGCAGCTAATGGTACAGATTTATATTTTTCAAGAACTTTTTGCTGAGGTCTTTTAGAAATATGAACTCTATATTAATAAAGTTTTATGCTATAAAATGTATCAAATAAAGAAGATATTTGTTTTTAAGGGTGAGTGTTGTTTTCCAAATGCATATGAAAAGCACAGGTCGTCAACTTGTGAGTCCTAGTGGTGCTCTTTTTAATATAGTTTGTTAAAAATCCAGAAACATTCTTTTTTACCTTTTAATCATGTAAAGTTATTTCTTAGTAGATGTTTATTTTTATTCTCTAGATCTTGTAAATTTTGATGACATAGCTTCCTCAGAAAACTTACTGCATCTCACTGCAAATAGACCGAAGATGCCTGGAAGAAGGTTGCCTGGCCGCTTCAATGGTGGACATTCTGTGAGTTACACTTGTTGTGAAATGGAATTTAGCAAATCCAGAGTCCTTCTGAAGATAAGAATAAAGAGGATTTATAGCTCCACTAAAGTTTAAAAATCAAGAAGATAGCTGTTACACTCAAGTGGCAAATATTTTCTTTAAGGAGATGTGGGGAAAGAATCATGTTCATTTCAACAGAGCTTGGAATGGAAGGTTACAGAATCAGAAAGAGTTGTCTTTAGACCATAACCACAGAGCACAGGGTCAGAAGGGGACCAGGGTACTTGTATAATCTATCTAACAATAATAATTAGAATTGAGTGGTACATACTCATTTTAGGAAGAATGAGAACATTTTTTCCCCTTGAAATAGTGTTTTTTGAAGTACTCATCCTGGTATTTAAATATATAACTTTTTATGCTTTCTGTACATTTGCGTGGGATACTGGTAGTACATTAGTGTTAATATATTAGCTCTTAAGCACTACGGTGCTTTTAAATTACATAAGTAGAGAAAATTTTTATTACTAAGAGGCAAGCTGCTTTTCCCTCAAGATAAGCAAGTATATTATCCAGCTTGGAATCATGTAACATCCTGTTAATAATAATGGAGTATCTGGAACAGTAGCTGCCAATAACAATGATAAAAGTTATTTATTATCCAGATACTAACATTTCCTCCTTTGGTGTTTTCTGTTTCTTGATTTAAAAAAATCATTTAGCCAACTCAAAGCCCAGAAAAAATCTTAAAGTCACCAAAAGAAGAAGATAGTGCCAATGTAAAGCCATCTGACTTTAAAAAGGATTCATGCTACTCTCCAAAGGTGAGGTGTGCATTGTGGTCTAAGATTTGTATAATTCGTAAGATTCTTTGTGAACATCAAAACAATGGAATTTAAAGTGTCATTTAAAAATTATTTTTTCTGCTAAGAAATAATTCCTGCTCAAAAATTGAGTTATTAAAGGTAAGTCACACTATTTACTGTATATCTTTTTTTAGAAGAGCTTACATTATTTTAATTGAGTAATGTAAATGTTATATATTGCATAATTTTAAAGGCGTAGGTCTGTTTCATTTTCCTATTAAACAGGCACTCATTAAGTCAGAAGCCATCACTTCTTTACTTCTTACCTAGCTTGATGCTTGACACCATAATAAGCACCGAATATATACTGGAATGAATGGCAGTATATATTCGGTGCTTATTATGGTGTCAAATTTTAACACCATCTATTTTATGGTGTTAAAACTCTTTTCTAATTTTTGCCATTTTAATTTAAGATGGTATTACCACAGCTGGCACTCGTCTTATATTTAAGAATGTCATATTCCTCCTCAAATTCATTTCAGGGTATTTGGCTATTCCATTTTGGCTGCTATTCTAGTTTATTAGATACACTTAATCTTATTCTCTATTGAAATTTTACTTACTGTTTTTTTATGATACAGAAAAAAGGGTATCAGACCATGTATTCATTTTAATGCCTCTTCCATGCATTTACTAAATTCTTCATAATTACTTTAAGGGAAGCTCTTTGGATATTCTAAACAATAACTATTTAGTGAGGAGGATCAAAACAATACGTTAATGCTGTTACAGTATTCACCCCCTTCTTGGCAGGGATTCATTCCAACACCTCTAGTGGATGTCTGAAACTGGATAGTACCAAACTCTATATATGCTTAGTTTTTTTCTTATATGTACATACCTTTTTACTTAGGGGAAGCACTTCATGGCTTCTCTTTGGCATATATGAATTGTCAGCATCACTGCTCTTTTACTTTGGGGCCATTATTAAGTAAAATAAAGGTTACTTGAACACAAGTACTATGATGCCATGACAGTTGATCTGATAACCAAGATGGCTGCTAAATAACAGTCTGGTAGCATACACAGTATGGATACACTGGATAATAGGATGATTTACATTCTGGGCAGGACAGAGCGGGATGACTCGAGATTTCATCAGACTACTCAGAATAGGAAGGCACTGTGTATTTTTCTAAATATTCCACTAGGCAAACCATAAAGTAAATATAATGGATTTTTTTTTTCTTTTTTTTTTTTAAATGAAACCTTTGACATTTCTCACAAAACCTTCTGGTAATTGCAACTTTATTCTTTGGTTATTGGTTGGTTTTTCTGGTTGTGAACATCAAACTGCTTTAAGTATTTCCAAATTTACCATTTATCTTGAAGTCTTTAATTATTTATCTCCTTGCTAGAAAAATCTTTTGAACTTAAATATATTAAATATGAATACAAATAAATTTTTCTATTATGTTTTCAGCCATCTGTGTACCCTTCAACACCTTCAAGTGCTTCTAAACCAAATACAGCTGCCTTTTTAACTCCGTTAGAAATCAAAGCTAAAGTAGAAGCAGATGAGGGGAAAAAAAATTCCCTGGATGAACTTAGAGCTGAGATGATTGAATTACTGTGCATAGTAGAAGCACTGAAAAAGGAACATGGGTAAGTCATCTTTGTTTTCTTCTTTGAGTATACTATGTAACATGTGTAAAAAATTCTTCCAAATCATATGAAGTAAACATGTAATCTGCCAAGTTACTGGTATGAACAAATTTGTTTTCAGAGAAATTTTCATTAATAGTGCTTCTGTCCTGTTGGCAAAAAACTTGAATTAGAAACCTTGTCATAGTAGTCCAGTTATAGAAAAGTTACATATATTCCTATAATTAAAGGCTAGAAATCTGGCCAAACTCAGGTTGATTAGTCTTAAAATATTAGGAAAACCATATTGTATTTTGGATCTGGGAGTGTATCTGTATATCTAATTTATTTCTCAGAAGACTTTGCTGTTTCTGCTGAGGTTGAGTTGGATATTTATAAGACAAATGGGTTGGAATAGATGATCTCTAAGACCCTTCTCTTAACTCTAAAAGGTTTTAATAATGGTACATAGTGAGACATACCCTAAGTGAAAGAAAGTTAAGGATGTTTTAGAGCCAGAATATATTTAAAAGATCCCCTACTATATCCTCTGTATCCTCTTTTAACCATATCTTCTTTTGGTTCGGAGATCTTTAATCATTATTTGAGTTTTAAAATTTGTTAACATTTTAAACAATTTTGCAAAAGCTCAGTAGGTGAAACAAAGATCAGTTATTTTAACAGAACTGAGGGTGACGTTTTAGGTGCTCTTCCCTTTTTTCACCTTCTCCTGTAGCCTCTAAAAGCATTTCATGGAATATGAAATATATGAAAGTATAGAAATCACTACCAAAGACCATGTTAACTCTGAGCTTGTACCACTTTTTCCCTCAAACTCGGTAGACACTGGATTCTTTATTAAAAACAATATTGAGATTAATAACATGTATTTATAGTTTGCAGAACACTTTTATAAACATCTCTTATATAGAAACAAAAAATTTATCTTCAGCGACTGCTAATAAAACAATATATGATGCATATATATATCATATATAGAGAGTGTTTGTAATTTGATCCACGATAGTGCTTTCTTGTATCCTTATTAATCTGTTTCTGAGTCCAGCAAGTTTTTTTTTGTTTTTACAGATTCTGCAATATACACATTGTAAATTGTAAGTTCATACATCTAGTAAATATTTACTGAGCACTACCCATGTATCCAAGAACTCTGGTGATTTTAACATTTGACATTTTTGATACCAAGTGTGCTATTTTCAATAATTACATATACAAGTAGCCTGTAGGTGCTCTTAAATTAGCTGTAAAATGAATAAAATATTTATGATTTATATCCATTTAAAAACATAATTTAGAAGTCTTGACTTCTCTGGGAAAATGAATGGATAACAGGTTTTTTAATCTGAAGAAGAGCATCACAGGAGAATGGATATATATAGATATAGATATTGATATATTGATATAGGGAAATACTGTACAGTATACAGCAATAAAAATAAATTGTGGCTACATTTGTCAATATGAATTAACCTAAAAAACATTGGGGGTGGGAAATACGAGTCAGACATGCATATAGTATTATTTTATTTACATAAAATTAAAAAGCATACAAAACCAGACTGTATTGTTTAATGGTATATTTGTCTGTGTGGTAGAGTTAGAAAGAAGAAAAGGAACAATAAATACTATAAAACTTTTCCTGTGATGGGGTCGGGGAAAAGGACTGAGGAGGGAGGGTCGTTTTGGGTATCAGAGGTACTGGTGATATTTTATTTCCTACACTGACTTGGAGTTCTTAGTTTTTTGCTTTATTATTATATTTTATAGGTTACAAATATATAAATAGTCTTTATGAATTCAGTATTAAAATTGAAAATGCATAGAACAAATCATTAAACAATTGAAGGAGATGACATGGAAAGATTGACAAAGAAATAGATCAGTAATCTATTTCTTCAGGAGAAAAGTTACAGGACAAGATGTATAGTTTTTTATTAAAATTCCTGGGGCGACATTGGTTAATAAAATCAAATAGGTTTCAAATGTACAATTCAAAAATACATTATATGTATATTGCATCGTGTGTTCACCACTCATAGTTAAATTTCTTTTTATCACCAAATATTTGACCTCCTGTATCCCTACCTACCTTCACCCTCCCCTCTTCCTTTGGTAACCACTAATCCAATGTCCAAGTCCATGAGCTTCTGTTTGTCATGTTTGTTTGTTACTTTCAGTTCTTTATCCCACATATGAATGAAATCATATAGTTATCAACTTTTCCTTTGTGACTTATTTCGCTTAGCATGATAATCTCAAGACCCATCCATGTTGTCGCAAATGGCAGTATTTCATCTTTTCTTATGGCTGAGTAGTATTCCATTATATATATGCACCATTTTTTCTTTATCCAATCATCTATCAAAGGACACTTCGGTTGTTTCCATGTCTTAGCTACCATGAATAATGCTGCGATGAACACTGGGGTGGATATATCTTCGCAGATAAATGTTTTCAGGTTTTTGGGGTAAATACCCAGGAGAGGGATTGCTAGGTCATATGGTAATTCTATTCTTAGTTTTTTGAGGAACTTCCATACTGTTTCCCATAGTGACTGTACCAGTTTACGTTCCCACCAGCAGCATATGAAGGTTCCTTTTCCTCCATAGCCTCTCCAACACTTGTTATTTCTTATCCTGTTGTTAGCCATTCTAACAGGTATGAGGTGGTATCTCATTGTGGTTTTGATCTGCATTTCGCTAATAGCTAGTGAAGTGGAGCATCTTTTTATATATCTGTTGGCCATTTGTATGTCTTTTTTGGGAGAATTATCTGTTCAAGTCCTCTGCTCATTTTTTAATTGGATTTTTTTTTTTATTGTTGAGTTGTTTGATCCTATTCTTGTAAAAAAACCAGAATGTTGCATAAAAATTTTATATTTATAAATATGTTTTTGAAAAGCAATGAAAATGTAAGCGTGGTACTAAATTAGATCAAAAAGCAAATAATAAGAGTAATGTAACACTAAGCATAGATAAATAGAGCAGGGTAAATATTCTAGGAATAAATCCTAATTTAGTTATAAATATAATACAGTAAACTCAGAGTAACAGAATAATTGGAGAAAAGGAAATGGGAAGTTAATTAGCTTAGAAGTACATTTTATATCACATATCAAAATAAGCCCTAGATGAAAAATTTGAGTTAAAAATTATTTTTAAAATTATAATTAGTAGAAAACAGTAGAAAATTTGCTTCCAATAGAAATAGTTTTCTAATTATGAAAGCCTCAGAAGAAATTAGTTTTGAAACTATATAATTTAAAACTTCCTTCTTTCACATATTTTCCATGACAGTTTTCACGAGTTTCTCAAAGCTATTATTTCTACAGTATTCTTGAAGAGAATTTTCCTAGTATATGTCAAGAGGGTGAATATGTCCACACTTTTTGATTTAGAAATTCGATATGCTGATGTATTCATGATGTTAATGAAGTTCCTATTTCTCCCATTTCCTATTCTCCCGAAAGCTTGGCTATTTGAATACCAAATAACAGTTGTCAGAAATATGAAAATTTTAGCAGCCCAGAAATGTTTGAGAATACTTTGGGAAAAGATACAGTACAAAAAGAATATGTACTTATAGCTGTGGGGTTGGGGAATGACTATAAAGAGAAGGGAACACAGAAAAATGAAAACATGAGTTAAGGAAGAGGTATTGTTGAAGTTTTTTATTTTGTTTGGTTTGGGAATTTTAATACAACTTTTAAGTTTGAAAAATAGAGAAATGTAAAGTCCAGGTTATCTTATTACATAAAATATAATGTGCCTTATGGTATGTTTTCATATTCATTTTACCAAATTGTTTAGGCTCTTAAGATGTCTAGCCTGGGAAATGAATAATAACTGAATATGAGAAATTGCTTCTAAAGACCAGATATTATTTCTCTATCATTAACTGTTCTGTATTACCTTAAAAATTTTTTTTGAAAATCTCAGGTTTGTCATGGTTTTGCTGAGTTTTTAACTGTCATTTTGGAAAACTAGAGATGTTGAATTTTTTCTCAATCAGTATGGCTCTTTCCTTAAAGAAGTTTTCGCAGTGTTCTGGGATGTCAAGCAACAGAGAATCCTGTTAACATTAATCAAATGTGTTGTTTAATTGAAAGACTTAATGGCAATAAATACTTTGTTTTTAAGGAAAGAACTGGAAAAACTACGAAAAGATTTGGAAGAAGAGAAGGCAATGAGAAGTAATCTAGAGGTAATTTCTCCCAGCATCGAGATTGTAGTCAGCATAAACTAGATGTGTTTTTTCCAACCCAACTGGGTGATTGATTCCACTGCAAATTATGCTATCCTACTTTAGTTGGACACTCCCTGTTGCTTGGTAGCTGTTTAATTAATCTCTTGTTGACTCCCTGTCACATTCCATTCATTCATTCAGCAAATGTTTTTGGAGCACTAAATCTCATTGGCAGTACATGAGACACATTAATGAGACAAATGTGGTTCTTGCCTCTTAAGAGAATTTAGTTATAGATATTTTGCACTCAACACTGCTTCTTTCCTGAGCTTTATAGTTCTTTTTTATTCAGTTTAACTTTTTTCTTTTTCTTTTCTTTTCTTTTTTTTTTTCTTTTGCCTGGGGCAAAGCTTCTTGGTGGTGGGGGGGGGTGGTGGTAATGGGATGACTATAGATTGCTAACTTTGGTTTCTTATTGAGAGTTTACTTTGTAACTATAACATCATCGTGTTCACTCTGCCGATGACTAACCATTTCACTTCTTTTCTTTATCTTCCTTAATTTTTTTGCCATCTGTACTAACTTTGATCTTCATTAGTAGTCTTTTCTGCTTGTGTCCAAGAAAGTATGTCCTGCCTTTTTCAGAGACTCTTTCCATTCCGTATTTAAATATTTTATACTCCTCCCTATTTTTACCTTGTCTCATTACTTACCTATGTTTTTTGTTAGCACTGTGAAACAGAGAGAACATGAGACTTGCCGTTAAAAACTTAAGCTCCTCTTCTGACACTCTGACTTTCAGTTTTAAACCATGTGTCAGGTATACCTAACACTTTCTGTACGTTATCTCTTTGGACACATAATAGCTTGTAGGGATTATCGTTCTATTTAAAGGGTGAAGAAACTAGGGTTTTAGAATGATTAAGTCACCAGTGGAACTGAACTTTTTAATAGAAGCAGCCAGACTTCAGAACCTTTGCTCTTAGGGATTAAGTTATACTGTTTGAGTTTGAGAGAGTCTCTTAACCTCCCTTTGGTTTTAGTTGTTGAGGTAATAATGTATATGAATGTATTTGGTTAATGATCAAAACTCTGTTTTTACTTTTATATGACAGCCGTATCCCCTTTATTGGCTATTTCCCTTCTTTCCATGAAAATGCTTACTTTTTTTTCCTTATTCATAAAACAGAGAAAAGCCTCCTTTCAGGTCCATCTTGCATTCTTGTAGATCTACTGTAGTTTTCTCTTTTCATTTGGGTTCATTTGTTGCAAAACAAAAAGCCTACATTTACAGTCTCTAATTTTTCACCTTTAATTCAGTCCTTAACTCCTTGCATTTTTGGTTTACTCATGACAATTTCAGTATCTCTGCAATTTCTAGTGTTTCATGTTTTTATCATTGCTGCTCTTTCAAAGATTTGCCTTGTTTTTTTGTGATTTTTACTCTTCTGTCTTTAACTTCTCTATGTCTTCCTTTCTTACAACATAAATGAGGTTTTCCTTTAGTACTATCCTAGGCTCTCCTTTCTTTGCATTCACGCTTTGCTTATCTAGGCCCATGGATATTGTGTTTAGCTCTAGTTCATCTTTCATTTAAATCTAATTCTTCTTTTCCCATCTTCTAGCTATTAGTTTCTAGCTATTAGTTTCCCTGGATATTCCCCTATAAACAAACTTAAACTTAGCATGTTCATATTAAACTTGTCATCTTCCTTTCCTTATCCTCTGATTTTCTGTTTCTGTTGATGGTTTCGTTTCCCTTCTAGTCATGCAGACATGATACTTCTGTTCTCTTCTAATTCCATTCACTATCAGGTCTATTAGCTTTACATCCTAACTTTTATCTCTTTATTCCCATTGTTTCTTTCCTTATCTCATGCTGTTTATCTTCTGTTTAGCTTGCTGAGTTTCTTTCATTCTTATCTCAAATTAATCTTTCCTTGCTTAGTACTTTCAAGAACTTTGTATTACTTGCCGAATAAAGTTTAAACTTCTCAAGTTGGCATATGAAATCTTTTATGTCTTGATCCTAGTTTATCTTTCTTTCCTCACTTGTTCAATCCCCAACTGTCCCTTACAGTTAATCATCTGAAGTTTTACTCTTATTGTATTTTCCTGGATATTCCTTTGTCTCATCTTCTCATGCCCAAGTTCTACAGACTCTCTTAAGGCCCAGCTTGGTCACCTTAAGTTGGTACCAGTCTTCTAACTAAAAATAATTTGCCTTCTTCCAAGTTCATATCCTTTAGTTATGTAAGAATGAATAAGTACTAATTTTCTATCTTATCACTGTTACATTATGTACTTATTTTGCCCATCTTCTACACTGTAAGACTGTTGGAAGTGGGATCTGTGTCTGTTTCATCTTTGCGCATAGCTTCTAGGCCAGTGCTGTATATACATATTAAATAGCTAATAAATTTTTGTCAAATTCATAAACGTTAGAGGATACATGTCAAAACAGTCTTAAATTCCCAGTGTATAGCATAGTAGAAATTGAGAAATTAAAAAAAAATATTTCTGGACTTTCATTCTTTCTATTTTATGTATTCACATTTATATTCATATATGAAAATAAGGTAAGAAAGTAAAAAAGGAATTAATTTGTGTTAATTTGTCACAAAAATTATGAGAAAAGTCAAATGAATTATTTCTTTCTTGAATTTTATTTGATTCAATTTTTCCAGCAATATCAGCTGTTACTTAGCCTCTCACTGGCTTGTATTTATACATTTTTTTTACTTAATGGGGAAGGTTTTGACTCTTGTATTTGTAAAAGCACACTTATTTAGGCATTCAAGCTTTAAGATCATACATTCAAAGGAAACATTATATTTCCCCAAAGATTAAAACTAGTACTTTGAACTGCTATGAAGTTAACATTATATAGTATTAAACTGAGGAGTAATAAAAAGGGCTAAAGATGAACAATGAACATAAAAGAGCTAGATGAGAAACTATATAAGTATTTGCCTGATATCTAAATTTATGACAAATAGCGGTCTGTTGTATTACTGACTGCATATAGAATTATTTCCACCCCCTACTTCCTCTTCGACCAATGTCTTTTTCTTTCCTTACTCATTAAAGTTGGTACAGTTGATCAGTGTATCTTTGGAATAGAGACACTGATAGTACATTAGGTTGAAGATTGAGAGATTTTGTCTCAATTCAGTCTGAACATTATGACTTGTCCCAATCCAATGCTGTTGAAATGTTTTGCCAGTAATAATATTAGTTGAAGAAGAATATCAAGAAAGATCCTGGAGTTAACAAGTCATTCTTAAATGGTTAGAATCCCTTAGGAAAGTGTGAGCATATTGAATTCTACTTTTTAACTGTGGCAAAATGCTCATCATTTAATAATTAACTATTTGTTAGAGGTTAGTCATAGCATGTATTATTCGTATGTATTGTTGGGTGCATAGATGATGCTATCCTTAGAAGGTAAGGCCTAAATATTTCCACATGCAGTGAAAGGTTATAGATGATCAAAATATTATATAATTGTGAAGAGAATATAAAAACTGGGCTTTAGAGCCTTAGACCTTAGCAGTACAAGTTTTGTGTCACTTGCTACTGTGGAACTGTTGACATGAGTATTTAATTTTTTTGAATCTCAGTTTAGTTATTTGTAATATGTCAAAATTAAATAACTAGTTATTGTGAAAATTTAATGAATTTTCCATTTTTTAAAAAATTTCTTAAATTGCGAATTTCTGTTAAGTGAAGAATACAGTCTGCTTAAAGGTAGAAATATTTCCAACACAGTGACTGAATCTTAAATATATTTTTGGGCTTTAAAGATAACTTAATCTAGAACATACTATTTACAGGTCAAGAAATTGAGACCAAATGAAGTTAAATGATTTACCAATAACCTATAGGTTGTAAGTGAACAATATAGAACTAAACTGGTCCTTTAATTAATTTATTTTATTTTATTTTATTTATTTTATATATTTTACTGTTCTGTACTGTCCCCTTTGTTTAATTACAGGTATATGTAACTTTCTTAATTTGGTGTCAAGGGTTCTTTTGTTCTTTGTAGGGCTCCTTTTCTTACAGTTTTTTCAAATGCTCACATTACTTAACATTGTTCTGGCTGCAACAACTGTAGTTCTTTTTTTGTCGTCACCTGTCATTTAAGAATTTGCACTGTGGCATTTTCTTTTGTCGAACTTTTTCTGTATTACGACCTTGGAAATTTTATGTACACACCATTGGAAATTGGATTTTTTCATGGAAATCAACACCTGGAGGCTTAAAAGTGTGATCAGATCTTAATAGCATACTATAAAATAAAGAAACTTTACTAAAGTAAAGATATTTTACCTGTTGCTCAATTTACGTTTTGTATTTTAGGTAGAAATAGAGAAGCTGAAAAAAGCAGTCTTGTCTTCTTGAAGTGGCACGGACCCAGTGCTTTTAATCTTACAGGGATTCAGAAGCAACACTATGAATTTCAACTGACTTGTTACTTAAAAATAACAAATGCTGATGTTGTGATAAATATGAATATGTGAACTATAAAAGATCTTTAGAAAAGTAAGGGGAGGGTTAGTTTTATATATATTTTGTTTTGCCAATATGAAAAATAAGAGGCCTTATTTCTTATGTGCTGGGATTGCAAACTTTTTTTTAGTTTGCTTGGAAATACTACTGAATCTGTATAAAAAGGAAAGTTCACAATAGTTTTTTTATTGAAACTTGTACTATTATTTTTAAAGAGATCTATACTATAAATATGGTGATATCTTTACAAATAATCTGTAAAGTGTACTAAAGAGGGAGAAATTAGCTTTATAGTAACTATAGTCACTACTTTTCCCATACAAAATACATAAGGGATATAAACTTTGTGTGTGTATATGTATATATATATATTTTCCACTTTTACTCTTTACCCAGGATTACACTGTTGTGCCTGTTCGTTTGCAGTGCTGTTTATACTTTGGGTGATGAAATAAGAGTTTCCTGGCTATGTACCAGATTATTCACCCATGCGTATAGTAATAACTAATGAAATAATCAAAATAATTTCTTCAGCTTTTAGAATATTTTATATTGCTTGCACTATAGGATTCATGAAAGGAATTTAGTTTTAAGATGTATTGGATTGTTAAATATATTTGGGAAAATGAGCTGTATTTTAAATTCATTAGGTCTAAAGAACTAAAAATGTCAATTTAACCCTTAATGCATTGTGCCTAGAAACTACAGCACATATAATATGCAAACACCAGCTTCATTGCTGTACTTTTCTGCTTATTTTCAGGCTTAAACATTATTCATTTCATCATCTCGTGACTTAATTCTTTATGCCCCTCCCTCTAACTTTTAATAGTAGTAATATTAGGAAAACAAAACAAAACGTTCAGAAGTTCAGTGTGAAGTTTCATACTTTGACAAGTTATTGTGTAAATACTCAGGTTACAAGTGTAATTTACCTAATAGACCAAACTAAGTGGTGGAGTTACTTTGGGCTGTCATTTAGGAACCAACTTTATAAAGAGTGTTAGTATATCATAAAATGTAACATTGTCGTTTATTTAAAGCCAAATATAGTTGACCATATTCAAAATGCATTTTCATAAAATGGATGGATTAGCGGTCCCTTCGGAGTCACTTATGAAAAGTTGAAAATTTAAAAATGTTATATCTATAGTCTCAAAACATGGGGTTTTATATTAAAGGTAGGAATTTGACTTTTTTCATTTGCAAAAAAATACATTTTAAGATTTATTGTAGCAAGTGACTTTCAGATTTTGAGTAACATCTGTCATCCCAAAGTAACATTTTATGTTACTTTAAACCACCAAATCAATATTTTTCCTTTAAGTTTTGATCTTATAATACTGAAACCTTATGTGAATGACATTTTGTCAGGTTGTTTCAAATGAAAGAACTGAAATAGAAAATGATAGAAATTCCAGTTCATAATTACTTAATGTTAAATTCACAACTCACATTAGTGCTTTTGGAGAAACTTGATTGTCTTGAATATGTACATTTTAACTCTTTAAAGTCCTTAGGCTCTTCAAATGAGGTCACTACTGAACAAAATTGTTTAGTCCTATCTAATGTTTCTAAATGACTTGTCAAATGAATGATTTCCTTGTTAAATAAGTTAGCTCTTACTTTCTTTTAATGAAAGTCCTTAGGTAGAAATAAAAACAATATATCCTAGAAATCATTCTCAAACTTTCTGTTTGGAGAAATCTGTTAAGTGATCCCTCTTCACCCTAATGATGGGATGGGGGAAGTTTCCAGCAGATTTCAGACTGTTCTTAAAATTTTTTGTTGGTCATTTTCTCATTGGTATATATAATCAAAACGGTCATGAGTATGGAAATACATTTAAAGTATTTGCTTATATACTTCTTCAGTCAGAATAGAAAAGTAATTAAAATACTATTTCTATTTTTCTGCCTTTGACCAAATATAAAAGAAAACCAAACAAACTCAGACTCAAAGGGAAAACTGATTATTTTTTACCTAGCAATTTACCAGTATTTGTTCTTATATGGGAATTTTATTAATTCTTGTTCCTAAAGTTTATGTCACAAAATGTTATGTAATAATAATAGCCTTTACTTGTGGGTAAATCATTATTTTTTTCTGTGAGTGAGTATAAATGACAGATGTGGTAAATAGCACGGAATCTGTCATTGCCAAATTATTAATGAGTGTATTGTTGAGGTTTGCTATTCTTTGAAACATACAATATTACTAATTTTTCTTATTGTATTTCAATATTAGAAGCACTGTGTTGCGTGCATGTGTGACAACTAAGCTTCTTTACAAAATTTAAGTCTGAAACCTACATAATTTAAGTCTGAAGATAGAATGAGCCTGGTGTAACAGATGGTTCTCTTTTATTATATACTTCTTACTGTGATCATAGAAAAAAAACCCAAGTGCTCTCAAGATTTATTGGTAAACATTTTATGCTTGCATTTAAACTTGAAACATATGAACAAAATGAGACAATCAGTTAAAATCAGAAATGAGAAGTGTTAAAAAGTTAATGGCCTTGTTTTGCTGTAGCAATAAAATGACCAAGTGCAATGACTTGATTTAATAAAATCATCTTTTAAAAGTTGCTGCTATGAATATTTTAGCCATAAAATTTTACCCTTGTTTTCACTTGACTTGCCTTCAGTAATTATTATGTAATGCAGTTGGTGTTGTAGTATTCTAACATTCCAGAGTAGGAGGTATGGGGATTTTATATATATATGGGGAAACTCAAACTCAAAAGCCACTCACTTGTTTACAGGTGCTGTATAAAAGCATGCTTCTCTTTCAAAAAGAAAAATTAATAATAAAGAATAGTATTGCCAGTTGTGTCGGTCTTTACTGGTTATTCTTCATTAACTTTAGCATATGCTTCTTGCAGAATATAATGAAAATTATTTCCTATTACTTTGAATTTTCTAAATAAAAGAATATAAACAGTTAAAGGAAAGCATCTAAACCTTTGTGACATTTACTGAATCTTTGTGAGTCTGTTTCGTCACCTCAGGAGTAGCAGGAGAATTTGAAATGATTTATATAAAGAACCTTATAGAGTGCTTGGCATAGAGTAGATTTAACAAAGAAAAAAAGGAAGCTGCTATTTTACTCTTCTCAAAAACATTTTAGTGATGTATATGATTAAGAGAAAGGAGGCATAATACTTCCTCTCTCCCTGCTGTTGAATATAGCAGCTCTTTCGGGGAAATAGTCCTTTCATTTGTATTGTATTCAAAATGGGGCTGCAACCATCTTACAGATTCTGTCTCCCAGTGATTGGCCCAACGGAGAGTAGTTTGCTCAAATTAAGTTATTCATTTAGAGACTGAGATTTAAAAAATTTGAAACAAGGAGCTAGTCTTAGTACGGAAGCTCTCCACAGTTATAGTCTCCTGTCATGTAGAAGAAACTGATTTGAAAGAACAAAACTTAATGGAGCATAAAGAAAAGGGAAACAGAATCCACAAGGATTTTAAAACTGATTACACGTCATTCCTGAGCCCTAGCTATGCATTCATTGTTTGGTTCTTTAAGCATAAAGTTGCACATAACTTCTTGGGTTTCTGAACTTACAACTGGAAGTCCTGGTAAACCTGATAAACAAGGTAGTCAGAAGACATTAAAGGCCTATATATATATATACTCTTGTTGAAAATGTGCCATATACATGACTCCAGGCTTTCTAGAAACCCACTGGAAGATCTGAATCATAGAAAAGGAATAAGACACCACTGTGAAGTAATATGGAAAATAAGTATGACATGTCATTTAAGTTAAAGTTTGAAGTTTGAAAACTTCTACTTGCTGCTTCTTGGCCTTTATAAACAGGCATAAATTAGGCCTTGCAGGGACATGGCGGTAAAGTTTTGGATTATAGAATTTTAGTGTTTGCAGGGACATTGGAGATTGTCTAATCCAACCCCTGTGCAGGTGTTTTGTCTATAAGGACATGATTTTGCTGATTTAGTCCCATTCTAAGAAGTAAAAGCGGATAGCAATTTAATGCAAATGGATCTATTAGGTTTTATTACCAGTTAAGACTGGTGAGACTAGAATGGGTCTGGGTTTTAAAATTGTTTTCTGAATCCTAACCATTATTGCTTTTATTTTACCACTGTCACCTTTATTGTGAATATGCTTGTTCTATATAAGGAAAATAAATATAAATATCAGTATTTTTTACATAGAGCCAATAATTTTGCTATCACAGAAGGTGGTGTGGTTTTCATTTTGCAACTACTGGGTGGTATTCTTTCCTATCAGGTTACAAGTGTTATTACATTTCAGTTCCTAGAAAATTATGTGAATAAAGTTACTAAAAGAAAAACTATATTTTAAGTGTACCGAGTAACAAAATTTTAATAAAGGAGACCACTTGTTAACATTTCATAGTATATTTTTAGAAATATTCCTCAACGTTAATTGAACAGAATACAAATAGAATCTGATATGATGAAAAACAAATAGAATGAAAAATAGTATATTAAAGATTTAAGATAACAGCATCTGCAAATAAGTAAACACAACCAAAATTTATAATAATAAAAATACTTCCTAAATGTTTTTTGAAGTTTGGAACAAAATGACAGTCTCCTAGACCTTGTGCCAGATGTAGATCACTCTGAAGTGTCCATCTGATCATCTTAGTCCTACATCGTATGTAGCAGGATGGCAGGGGTTGTGGAAAGAGAAGCTACACTAATTGTCAGCCCTATTAATTTGAAGGCTGAGAATCTGGCAGGGAGATGTGCTCTTAGGAAAGTCAACAGATGCGATGAAAGGGTGTTTTAGATAACATTCTGAATTAAAGTTACAGTCATCTCCCTCCTGCGCCTCCCTGCACTAATCAGCAAATTGCTGACACCCTTCAAAGGTGAGTAACCAAATATCACACACAACTTTATAGGTGTGCATGTTATATTCAAACGTACAGTATAAAGAAAAAATGCTGAACCAAACTCGATTCTACAAATGAAAATCCCCATGTCCCAGGGGGAAGTTGTCAAGATACATAACACAAAGATACATTTTAAGTTATAGAACTTTTGGATAAAAAATGAATACTGATCCAAAAAGAAAATGAAAAATTTAATTGACTAATCATACCATAAATAGGAAATGTAATTAAAGCTGCACTACTAAAAAATGACTGTAAAGCCACAAGGGATCATAGCTATGTTTTAACTGCTTTAAACTACTCAGAGCTTTAGAAAAAGATAAATTCCTCAATTCATTTTATGAATCCAGCGTAACTTTAAACCTGATCACAGACCAACGTCACTTGTAATTTGATATCAGATCATCAGCCTTAATACATGATATGAAATGAGAAAAACGATCATGCTGACAGGGCAAGGCCAAGCATTTCCTTTACTGAGAATACGATGACACTTTGGTAGCACTGCTTTGATCGATGGGGACACACCAACAAATCTCACTAGTGCACTTACACCATCAATGCAGCTATCAACAGTGAAAATAGTAACTAACATCTTAGTATTATTATGGAAGTAGTTTTGAGTTGTGGACCACACTTTAAGAACTGCAGACCTAAATCAATATCCTGATATGGTCCCTAGGATAATGGAGACGGTAAGTGTTGAGTGGATGCCTCAAATCAATGAAAAAGGATATGGCCCTTCTTTACCCCTTGTCTTTCTTTACTCTCCTGCCTTTTCTTATTCAAGGATTCCAGTTGAAATAGCTTCTCTAAACCACTATCATGCCAATTATTATAAAATAGCCATGCTTCCAGGGACTCTGCATTAGGCTCTTAAAATACTTTTAACACATTTAGTAAACTAGGCTTTAAGTAGTGTATTTACCCTAACGTTTATAGTAAACATCATTAAAAATAGGTGTTATGTTAAATCTATCATCTATGTATCTATCATCTACTTAACTATCTTAACAATTTTATGTGATAGGTACTATTATTTTTCACATATGAGGAAACAGGCTCAAAGGTTAAACAACTTGGCCAACGCCACCAAACTAATAAGGGATGGAGCTAAACCCAGACAGATTGGTTCTGAAGTCTGTGCTCTTGATAATATGGTTTCCCTGCATAGACGATGTATAAGAAATAAGGAACATGATGGGGAAATTTTTCCAGTCTCAGTTCTTTTATTCTATGTAATCCTTTATATTAGTATCAAATTTTTCTATCAGGGAGTTAGACTAATTTACAAAGTCCATTTTCAGTGATCCCATAGTCTTAGATTTATCTGTGTGACATGATTGCACATAAATTAAGATTTTAAAGAACATTTTTTGTTTCTTAGTGTATTTGTAAACATGATTTTTGTGGCTTTTCAGCTAAGATGAAAAACAAAAACCCTACTTAGCTTCCATAAAGAAAATGACCACTAGATGGCAGTCAAATAAAGCTCAGCTGCTTTTGGGTATCTGGAAGGAATCACAAATACATGTGGAAGCTGCAAACAAAACCTTAGAAGGCTCCAACCCATTTAATTCACTCAGAACCGAGACACAACCATTGCATTCTCCTAGCCCAGCCACTTCTCTGCTAACTTGCATATGATTGATTGAAAGACTTGAGGCCTTGGAATCTGATCTGGCTTTGGAAACTGTCTTTAAAAATTAGCTGTGTGAAGTTGGCAATCTTGTCACCTTATCTATAAGAGAGCTAAAAAAAAATTGTTGGTACAATTTAAAGCCTTTCCTTTTAACTATATATACTCAGAGAGAGAGAGAGCAGGCCCTTAGTGCTTCATTCTTGTTTTTGCCCTGGAGAACAATCATGTCACAACAGCAGCAACAAAACCAACTTGCTTTTGGATGTTGGTGCCATGACAGCTTCTTTGACCCCAAGTTTGCTGCAGTGGGTACTCATGCCCTTCCTCACACTTATGATTTGCCATTGCCTGGCCTTGTTTCTTTGAGAGCTGCTCCTGTTTCTCCATTTTGTCCTGCAGTGTGTTCCTGTATTAACCAGGCCAAAGAACAAATTCCCTCCATGGTCACATATGACAAGTTCACAAATTAGTGAGGTTGTGTTATGGACTTCTTAAAGAGATTCTGGTGGGATAGCTCTTATTTTGTCACGTTTGTCTTCCCCACAAGGGCCTACTATGATTTACGTAGTGTTGGACTCTGACATTGCAGCCCAGAGCAGCTAGTCAGTGGAGAGTCCCCATGGTGCCATGACCATGCCTGAAAAAGTAAATCCATTTTCAGCTTTTCTCTCCAAAAAGAGGTTAAAATGTCCATCTCATGGTGATGACTACAGAGTCACAAAAGCAGAGAACAAGGCTACCCCAGAAAGGACCTGGTAATCTGAAATATTTTAGACATGGAACACATATGGTGTAGGATGACAGAGTAAAACGACATCACACGGCTCTTTCCACTAACCAATAAAATGACACCAAGCTATCTGCAGTGTCCTTTGGGGAGAAGCAAATCCTTCCACAGATCTCAGTTGATAAAGGCTCAGGTCTCAGTCACTTTGAGCATGTGACAAAACTAATGATTATGATTCTTAATAGCGATAAAGGTCGTGGAGTATGAAGAGAACACAGGACACAGAAAAGTATTCAGATGTAAAAGTGACCATTTTCTTACTCTCTTCAAGATTATGACCTGTCCCATGGGGGGAGAGAAGGAAATGGAGAATGAAATATGATAACATATATTTATTTTAGTCCATTGCATATGTCAATGTATGAGTAGTAAAAAACTGCTATATACTTTTGGTTTCATCTTCATCTAAAGTCCTTGTTCCCACTGATGGCAAGGAAAAAAGACACAATTTGTCATTCAAAGGCAATAATATCATCTGGTGTAAGTTATTGTACATATAAAGTGATAATTGAAACAAAGTTCTCAGATTGTTCCCACTCAAGAGTCTTTGTTCCCACTGTGCTGTCTGTGCGTGCGTGCATGCGTGCGTGTGTGTGTGTTTGCGTAGCGGGATCAGATATATCTTCTTGACAGCAGAAGGTGAGACCTCACCTGTCTGTTGTCCCTTATGCCTTCATTGGCCCTCAGGCCACAGTCTTCATGGATCATCTCTGAGCCTCTTGTCCCATGTCCACTGGAATGCTGCTGGTCCTGACTAGTTTTTCATGGCATCACCCTGATAATGCACTTGGTTTCCGCCAAAACCTCTAATAATGGGTCTCCAGGTACAACGCCTCCTCATCCCATCCCAATTCTTCCCCCAGTTCTCAAAGAGTCCCATAACCAAGGCATCCGCAGATTTCTGGGTCTGGTTATACCCAGTCAGCAGAAGAGAGATGGTTATCTAGCTCTTACCTGATTACCCTCTTTGCTTAGTTCAGTATTGAAGGAACATGCTGGATTCCTCATGAGGCCTCTCCAGGAAGTTTGAAACCCCACCATGACATGTCTAGGGAGAGGGAGCATGAGTCTCTTGTTCTCGAATCTCCTGAACATCGCTGTGTGTGTGTGAGCCCCTTGCTTCCCTCTGCCCTTTCCTTCCCCAGGTGAGTGTTGACCTGAGAAGATATTTGAATCTCATCTCTTGCCCTGTTGTTGTTCTTGCTCTCTCATCCAAAGGTTCCTCTTGTCTCAGAACCAGAAGTTCTCTGTATTCATTTTCTATTGCTGCTGTAATCACCACAGACAGTGCTGTAAAACAATAGAAATGTATTATCTCTCACGCTGGACATCAGAAGTCTGAGATGAGTCTCACTGGGCTAAATCGAGGGGTCGGCAGGGCAAGTTCCTTTCTGGAGGCTCCAGGGGAGAATTCATTTCCTTGCCCTTCCCACTTTCCAGAGGCTGCCTGCATTTCCTGGCTCAAGGCACCCTTCATCTTCAATGCCACGATGTTGGGTTGAGCCCTTCTCATGTTGCATCCCTCTACCTTCTTGTGCAGTCATATCACTCTGAGTGACTCTCCTGCCTCCTTCTGCCACTTTTAACAACTCTTGTGATTGCACCGGACCCACCCAGATAATCCAAGCTAATCTCCCCATTTCAAGGTCCTAATTTAATCACATTTACAATATCTCTTTTGTCATGAAAGAGAACATACCCACATGCCCCAGGGACTAGGACATCTATGTGGACATCTATGATATGGGAGAGGGAGGCGATAATTTTGCCTACCACAGGCTCTTGGCTTCCTATCAGATTGAAATGTTCCTCTATCCTCACCTCTGTTTCCCTGTCCCTTCTTCCCAGAGCAGTGTTGGAAGGCCTCAGGGAAACAAATCAGCTCACAAATGAGAGTAATTACTTTTTTTAGGGTGTGTAATTCAAAACATCATCCCCAATATAAAAAATGACTTACTCCTAGAGTGCTTGTGCTAGAGTTAGGACCGTAAGGTGCTAGGCAAATCCTTTGTAATTTTCATAATCCCCTGAGGTAAAAAGAAAACAGAACAAAACAAAGAACACTTTACATATTATTTCACATGTAGTAGATAGCTGGACTGGCTGGTTGCTACAAATGTAGAGACCCTCACTAGTCCCCCAGCTAACGGTTATTCAGGATTTATGATGTGCCAGGCACTATTCTTAGTGATTTTACATGGATTAACTCAAACAATCCTACGAGGCAAGTAATATTATCAAATCCTGTATTTGGATGCTTGTAAAAAAAAATTTCAGCACGGCATTATTTTTTTCTGATAATGCTGTAAATCAGGAGGCGGTTGGCTCAGAACTTGTGAAATTTCTCAAGAAGATATTTAGAACCACATCTCCTCCTATATTCCTAGTCTGTCTTCCCTAGGGTGGGGCTTTCATTCTTACTTTATAAAATAAATACGGTCACTCACCACATAATGACGTTTCAGTCAACGATGCATATACAGTGGCGATCCCATGAGATTATAATGGGACTGAAAAATTCTATTGCCTAGTGACATTGTAGCTGTCCTAACATTGTAACACAACACATTACTCACATGTTTGTGCTGATGCTAGTGTAAACAAACCTAGTGCACTGCCAGTTGTATAAAAATATGGCACACACAATTACAGTGGTAGGCTACACCATTTAAGTTTGTGTAAGTGCACTCCATGACGTTTATCTAACTACAAAATCGCCTAATGATGCATTTCTCAGAATGTATCCCTGTAAAGTGGTGCATGACTGTATTGCATTTGTTTTTGTTGTTGTTATTTTTTGTATAGCATTTGAATCCCAGGTAGAAAGAGGGAAAAGGGTGAGTAGGCCAAAGGCACATACCAACTGAGTCTGCTCCTCCCACCCCACTTTCTTTTAATGGGAAAAACAATAACTTTTCCAAAAGCCTCACCCGGTATCTTCAATTAATATCTCATTGACCAGAGAACTTGGCCATATCCTCAACTCTAGTGACAAAGGTCTGTAGGAAGGTACATATTTTAACAGAGCATGTTACAATTCTGAAAAAAAAAAAAAAAAAATCACGGCTTGTTAGTTACAAAAAAAAGGGGAGAATAAATACTGAGTGGATATATCACCACATTTCCGTTTGCTGATGAACCCACTAAGGAAAGGAGAGGTTAACTAATTTGCCAAGTTCACATAGCTGGTAAGTGATGGTGTAGGCATAAATGTATCTTTTCGAAAATCAAGTTCTGGTGTGCAGTGAGTGTTTATGCTTTGAGAACCCCTTGGCAGTTCTTTTCTTTTTGTTCTTTCTCCTCCTCCTCCTCCTCCCCCCGCTCCTCCTCTTCTTCTTCTTCCTCTTCCCCTTCTTCCTCTTCCTCTTTTTTTTTTTATGTGTGGGAGCTTTCTGCTGTTGCTCCCCAGCCCTTCCAGCAGATGTGTAAGCTTCTAATTACTTAGATTAAAACCCTTTATACTTGAAATACAAAGAGTATTTGTGTGCATTCACTCACGCACATACAACACACACAATTTCGATACAGTTTTAAAGATTTTATATGCTTCTATAGCCTATTAGTAGATACTATTTTAGGACCCCACGGAGGCTTTCATGGCACTAAATCAAATTAATAAGAACTAAACGTTTTTCTTGTAAAATAAAGTTTTGCAAGACAGGATATACAGACAATGTAAGGGGCAAAGGAAAGGTTGCATTTCAATATTTTTACTCACTACTGAGCAGTTTTTTTCTGCTCTTGAATTAAGAGATAAGTGTTGAGATCCAGATTCAAACCTGGCCTTGTGTTCTTCATCTCAGGGAACTTGACTAGATTTCATCATATCTTTGGACCTGTTTCTTCAACTGAAAAATTAAGAACTTGAATTTTAAGAGCTGTTCTAACGCTAACATTCTAAATATACATTAAAAAGGTAGTGTGTTTAGTGTTACTCCCTCTAGCCCTTAATTCCACCTATGTGAACAGTTGGTTTTATCTCCTCTTTAGAGTATTAATATTGCTTAATCTTAAAGAAGATTTCCATAGTCAATAAGTCAACAGTATCTACCTATGAGTCCACCAACTCCTGTAAAGGCAGGAACCAGGTGTGACTAGAGGCCTTCGCCTAAGACTGAAACCTGCAGGGTGCCAAGCCAAAACAGCAGCATCCACACTGAATAAAGGTCCTGGGAGGTACTTCTGGAAGTAAAATAGAATTGGAGCGGTCAGTATTAAACAACACAGGAAATCAGCTGCCACGACTGGTCCCTTAAAAAAGAAAACAAGGGGGTGGCTTGAGGTGCATTGATGAATACAATGAAAAGGAAACACTTTCCCCCTGGGAATAATTCACCATCACAGCAACCAGACTCTTAAAGCTAGCCGGCTGGCTAATTTTGTGGCAGATAATAACACCATAAGAGAAAATAACATCCCTTGCTGATCAAATTGGAGCCTAAAAGCCTATTTAGTGATTAAGATGAAAAATGAGGTTATTGGCTTCTTAAACAATGGAGTTGAGGGGAGGGGTGAGCAAAGAATAGGTAATGTAAGTTAAAATTGCGAGAGTGAGTTTTAGAACTTTACAAGTTTTTCCGATGGCTGAGAGTTCAAACCTGTGTGAAACAATACTGAAACTGAGCATTTCTTCCTGTCCCAATGGGAAATAACACACACACAAAATAAGCAAAAGTAGCTTAGGTACTGGCTCTTCAGGAAGTATTAAGTCCTGGAAGATAAGCTCTGAACCATATAAATAGCTTATTATCAAGAGTAGCAGCTTGCTCATGAAGGCTCACTGAAAACCTTTGCAGTGTAGTGCTCACTTAGCCAAGCCATTATGCCATAAACTCTGTTCTATCCCAACCAGTTCTTCAGTCTTCAAGGCTTGAAAACTTTATAATATTCCCCCCATTCCCCAGACCTCAACTTCCCTCTTCTGAAACCTACTAGGATTGTCAAGGTGTAGGCCTAATAGTTTTGGTTTTACTTGATCAATAGATTTTCCTGGTGGTCTTTGGGGCAGTTGACATGTAAAAAGCAAAGAGCTGCTCTTATGTATGAAATAAAAGTTTTTTTTGTATCATGTCAAAAATGAGGCCACCATATCATACCAGATTGTTTTTACATTTTGAATATTCGGTTAAGTGTCAAGATTTCTTCGGATCCCTCTGAGAATCTTGAGTCTAGTAATCCTTAGTTATTTTCACCCTTGGAAATTCAAAAAGCTCACAGAAACTTTATTTCTCATGTCAGTCCTGTGGCATCTCTTCTCCTCCCCGCTCCAACTCCAGAAAGCAGAATAAGGTGACCACAGACTGGTAGAATTTGGAGCCATGTTTTTTCAAGGATGGTTGAAGTAATTGCGGCTATTAAATGCATTTAAAACCAAATATTTACTCTGTGTGTACAGCTCTTGTTTTCCTGGGGGAGGGAGGATAAATAGACAACCTCCAAATAAATAAATATGTAGATAATTATGTTGGGATAAATGAATTGTGAGAAACAAATAGGATTATGGGGTCAGTGGATAGAAGTTTGGGGAAACCTATTTAGAGAGAATGGTCAAAGAAGGCCTCCTCACAGGTATACTGGAGCTTAGGCCCAAGAAAGGAGCAAAGTTGGTCCAAGAAGAAGCAGGAGAGGGTCTCGGGCATAAAATTTAAAGAAGTACCCACTGTGTGTCATGCTGGTGCTGAATGGGCACTTTCACGACCCTGAGAGTGAAGGCTTTCTGAAGGTTTGCTCCCAGGTCTCTCTCTTTCCTCATCTTAGTCTATTTGGCATGCTGGAGAAGAGAAATGGCCAATCTCACAAAGAATGTGGTGTGTGTGTGTGTGTGTGTGTGTGTGTGTGTGTGTGTGTGTGTTTGTGTGTGTGTGTGTGTGTGTGTGTGTTGGTGTTGAAGAAAATAGTGGGGCAAGGGACTTGGGAGAAGGAGGCATGACACAGTGATCCTAGGCAGAAGAAATAAGATGCATAATGGCCCAGAGGTGGAAAAGAGCTTGGTATCTTTTTGGAACTGAAAGAAGGTCCTTATATCTGCACCTGAGTGAATAGAGGAAGAGAGGCCCAAGGTGAGACTGGAGAGGCAGGCAGGTCCCCAGTTAGCTGGGCCTTATAGGCCATATGAGGCACACAGACCTATTTCTAAGTACAATGAAAATGGATTTTATTCTGGGAAATGATATGATTGAATATATGTTTGAGATTTCTGAAAAACAGGAAGGGGGCAAGGGTAAACTCAGGGAGACAGTAAGAAAGCGTTCGTATTAATGCAGGCAAGAGAAGAAGACAACCTAGGCTGGGTGGAAGTGGAAAGAAATAAGCAGATTTGAGATATATTTTGAGGAAGAAATCATAGGACTTACTGACAGGTGAATGTGGAACTTAGAAGAGAAATGTGGCCTGGAGATCTAAGGAGGGGCGGGGAGTGAAGAAGAGAGATAAGAAGAGGCCTTGGGAAACTCCACATTCAGAAGTCCTGTAGAGAAGAGACCAGAGAGGAAATCAGAATGTGAGGAATATGTGAATTTAGAAAGAAAATGTTTCAAAATCCCAAATGTTCACTGATGGATGAATAGATAAACATGTGATACATATACACAATGGAATGTTATTCAGCCCTGAAAAGGAAGGAAACCCTGTCCCATGTTACAACATGGAAAAGCCAAGAGGAAATTATGCTGAGTGAAAATAAGCCAGTAACAAAAAAACAAATACTGTATGATTCTACTTATATAAGTTATCTAAAGAAGTTACACTCATAGAAACAGAAAGTAGAATGGTGGTTACCAGAAACAGAAAGTAGAATGGTGGTTACCAGGGGTTGATAGATTGTTATTGTTCAATGGCTACAGAGTTCCAGTTTTGCAAGATGAAAAGTTTCTAGAGATCTACTGCACAAAAATGTGAACATACTTAACACTACTGAATGTTAAAAATGGTTAAGATGGTAAATTTTCTGTTGTATATTTTTCACCACAATTAAAAAATAAAAAAGAAAGGGTGTTTCAAAAAAGGGAGAAGTGAGTTTTGGAGAAACATGACAGAGTGAGAGATGTACCCAGATCTCTCCTCTTGAAACAACAATAAGCTGAACATCTAAAACTCAACAAAAAACACCCAAACTGCACTCAGACACAGCATGTCTGAGTGTGGGATCTGCATATAAGAGCTACCACAGATCCGAATCCCGGGTGTTGGGTGGTGGACTGGGAGAAATAAAGAAGCTGCCTCTCACAATTGCTGGAGCTCCCTGCAGGAGGAGGGAGAGAGGAGAAGGTGTGGCAAGTTCCCTGAATATCCCTGCCTGGAAGTGCCGTGAGCTCCACGCAGCCAGTGGCAGAGTCCAGTCATCAGGGCAGAAGGCAGAGAAGTGGGACAGCAGAGAAACAACAGTTGATTTTTACCAGGCCCCAGTTGCAAAACTGAGGCTGAGCCACAGACCCCAACCCCCAACCCAGAGGGCCCCTCCCCCCCACACCCTCCGAGACTGATCATCACAGAGCCCAAGGGGAATCTGAGCAAACACTGCCGAGACTGTATTAAAGTTACCAAAAATCAACAACAGAGACAAAATTCTCAGGGCAGCCATGGAGAAGAAAACAGTAATTTATAAAGGAAAACCCATTAAATTATCGTCGGACTTAGCGCAAATCTTACAAGCCAGAAGGGAATGGAATCAAATATTTAAACTATTAAGTGAAAGGAATTATCAGCCTAGAATAATGTATCCAGCTAAGCTCTCCTTTAGATATGAAGGAGAAATTAAGACCTTTCCAGACATACAAAAATTGAGGGAATTCTCCATTAAGAGGCCTGCTCTACAGGAAATACTGAAAGAGGTTAGCTCACCTAAAACAAAATGACAAAAAAAAAAAAATACACAAAAGAAGGAGAAGTGGCCAACTGAGTTGAATGCTTCCAAGAGATCAAGCAAGAAGAGAACAGAGAATTAATATACAGATTTAATAAGTTGGAGAACCCTGGTGACATTTTATACAACCAGTTGCAGTGGCGTGAGGGAGAAAACTGGATTGAGAGAGAATTGTAAGGTCAGAAAGTGGAGACAGTTCATGTGGACAGTTCTCAAGAGAAGGTTAGTTGGAGAAGAAAACTTGGGGCAGAGTCAGTAGGAACTAAGGGAGACTTTAGTTTCAGGAAGGAAGATATTTGAGCCTATTAAAATATTAATGGAATGATCCATTGTGGAGGGAGAAATTGATGCTGCAGAGAATAGGAAATCTTAGGGAATGCTGTCCTTGAGAAAGTCTGAGGAGAAGGGGCTAGAGCTCCTGGGAAAGGACAAGTTTTGACAGGAAGACATACACTTCCTCTAATATGGCAGGAGAGAAAGAAAAGGCGGGAGTATATGCAGGTGGGTTTGTGGGTTTGGAGGAGAGAAGTGGATAGAGTTGACATCTGATAGTTTCTATTTTCTCTGTGAAATTTGAGATGAGGTTGATAAAGTAAGGGGTGGGAGAAGTTTCATCAGTGGTTTGAAGAGAGTGAATGTATGTCATTCGTCATCTAGGATCGTGGAAAAACAAGCCTCTCAGTGAATCGCAACCGGTTTGACCAACTGCATGGAAGGCTGTGGAGTTCTGTATTCATTATTTTAAAGTGAAACTATCATATTTTATATTGTGTCTAATCTAAGATACACCTCTGAAATAGGATACATTCTAGTATTGTTCCCTAGTTTTCTAGCATTGTTTCAGAGTTTGTCAGCATAGTTTTTCTTAGCAGCCCATAAAACAATGAGCATCTTATAATCAGTGGCATCTTAGAGTCAGTGAAATATAGCAAATTAAACCTTGCTAGGTTCAGCCGTGTGTGAAGACATGGAGAAGACATTTCTCTCAGGATTGGGTTTCAAAGACAAGATGAATAGATAATAGCTTGACAATAGCTGTCAATCACAAAGAGGCCTATCTGAACCCACTCACATATAATACAGTTGAAACGCGATTGTAAGTACTGTCTGCTGAAGTGATCAGCTCTACATTCATCTGGAAGTTTGGTCTACAAGGCCAGTCTCTAAGACCTTTTGCCAATTTAAGACTCTATTGTAGAATAGAATCTTTTGTCAGCTCAACTATCATAAAACAACGGTTCAGGATTCCTTTGTCAAGGTGTCCAATATCAGATGCTCAGGAGTTGTATCCTAAATAGAGGGGTGGTTATTGAAGGAAGAGTTCAGGGAGCATATGTTGCCATTTATTAAATATTTATTAATTTCTTACTGTATGCCAAGCAGTCTGATAATTTGGGGGAAAATAAAAATAAGTAAAATCTGGGTCTGTGACCTAAACGAGCTCACATCTGTTATGAGACAGACAAGAAATAATGAGCTGTCACCAGAGGTATTCATTCATCTAACCACTTATGTAACGCATATTTATTGAACTCCTACAAAGTACCAGGCACTATTCTAGGTCCTGGAAATACAGCAGTGATAAAATTGACAAGGTTTCTGCCCCCATAATCACTGGGGAAGACAATCAACCAATAACATTCCCAAGAATGCTAATTTTGAGTAGTGATATATACGAGGAAAATAGTATTACAGATGGTGCTGCTTTAGATAAGGTGTTAAGGGTATCAATTAATCTACTTTGGCTTCAAGTAATAGAAGACCTAACAGTGACATAAGTTCTAGGAGCATTTATTTCAAAAGCCCAGATGTTATTGATCCTAGGGTGGGTTCAGTAATTTAGTGGTGTAATGTAAGGACCGAGACTTTTCCCATCCTTCTATTCCCCTGTCCTCAACATGTTGGCATTTCCTCAGGCTTGTTGCTTCATGGTTGCAAGATGGCTGCCATAGCTGCAGGCATTACATCCTCTTATGGTTTCCAAAGCCAGAAAAAAAAAAAGGTGGAGGAAGAGGGACAAGAGAACTTTTTCCCCTAGTGTAGCTCACTAGTGTAAATCCTACTTAGAAATCTCCTCCCACAGCAGACTTCACCCTAAAACTCAATGAACACAAATAGTAACCTGACTACATCTAATTCAGTGACCAGAAAATAGAACTTGTGTTGCCACAATTAGTTCAAAATAGTTTTGAGTCATCAAGTCTAGGTTTTTGGGGAGAAAGATGACAGAGTGATCTTGGATATGTAAATAATGACTGCTAAAACAGGGAATGCTTCTTCAAGGGAATGCCATTTGAACTGAAACCTAAATGATGAGGTGATGCCAGTCTTCTGTACCCTGGAGGGGGAAACTAGGCCAACGTAGTTTGTCATGGAAGATGGGACAGTAGAGGAGACACTTGAGGACAAGAATGAGTCAGCTAGGTGAAGCAATGGGTGGAGATGGGAGGAGGCCCTTTGGGCTGTAGTAGAGGCCGATGGAAAAGAAAAGGAATGTGAACCAATTTTACATTAAGCTAGAGCAAGACGAACAAGACAGGGTAGGTTGCAACTCTGGCAAAGATGAGTTCAGAAGGGAAGATTCAGATTCTAACATTACAAAATCAGTGACTAGGTAAATGTATGTAAAAGAAGAGATACTCTGTTCCATCTCAGGCTTTGGAGGAGACTTTCTCAAGAATGAGACAGTTAGGTTGAATCATGACTGAGGACAAGTTGTTCGCCAGCAAACAGAGGTGGGAAGGTTGTCCCAGGCATGGGGCACACATGTTCGGAAACTTGGAGGCTTTAACAACATGATGAAAATAGTAAGTCATTAACAGTGTGTAACATATGAGTCAGGGAGCAACTGGTGACAAGGCTGGACCCATGCTCGGGAGCTCTGCCTTACTAAGTTGAGGCCATTATTTTCCTTTTAAAAAGTTGAGAGTCCTACATAATAATAGCCAAGTTTTTTTCTGATTTGTACAGTGCGAAGTCGAGTTTGGATGATCTCCCAGGACGGTTCCAGCTTTTACCTTTCTGGTCTCTAGTAGATGCTCGATAAAAGTTTATTGCACAAATAAACTATGAATAACCCTCAGCGTTTCCTGCTGCCAAAG
Source organism: Pteropus alecto (assembly GCF_000325575.1). Lineage (NCBI taxonomy): Eukaryota > Metazoa > Chordata > Mammalia > Chiroptera > Pteropodidae > Pteropus > Pteropus alecto. Next base: position 37,413,587 of record NW_006494614.1, on the reverse strand, counting down.
TATGCTCGATATAAACCGGATGTGTCCTTCAATGCCTGGCCCAGCCCTGCATGCTCCACGAAGTGGCCCTGGACCACTAGTCTCCATCACCCTTTCCCTGCTTTAGACTTATTGCTTTAGCTCTTAGCAGAGAAGGCCTTGCACATTTCTCACATTTATGTCCCTTCTCTTCTCAACTAGACTGTAGGCTCTGTGAGGCTGGAGGTCATATTTTATGTAAACCGATATAGCCACAAATACATGGCACCCTGGTTATGTAGTATTTACACAATGGAAATATTTAATTTTCCCTTCTGGTGGATGAATTTGACTGGATTTCAGTTCCGAAGGTGACTCTCAAGTCTTCGGTCACTTGCTAGAAGATCCAGAGCAATCCAGGAAGCAAAACGAGGGCAGAGGGAGCAGCGGGGTTAAAAATAGAGGTTCGTCTTACTATGTTGAAGATCTTAGTAAGAGTTTTGAAAAATGCCAGATCCTAGATAAACATTAGTGTGGTTTTTGAAACACGATCTAAGGAGACCTAGGAAGTCCATGAATGATTTAAAAGAAAAGTGGAAAAGAATTTCAAGTGTTCAAAATTAGAAAGATACATCACTGTCCATGTTGCCTTCTAAGATCCTTGGTCCTTGTGTCAATCAGTAGAGACTAGGTTATGCTGAGGTAAAAAAGAGCTTCCAACTTTTGGTCACTAAGAACAATATAGAGTAATATTTTGCTCATACTCATCATAGGTCAGCAGGGTCCTCTGCTTATCGCAGTCGCTCACGGACCCAGGCTGATGAAATGGCTATCTTGTTGAATTGCTGGTCACCGTGTCAGAACAACTTGTATGACCCCGTCTAATCACAAGGAGGTTAGGAATTGCAAAGCTGTCTTGTGCTTGGAACTAGGGACAACCAGAAACAATTAGAGAACCGTACTGCCATAATCCTAGTGACTAGAAGGTCAGACAAAGACAAAGCTGTGAGCTTAGGCACTTGTGTTTTCCACATTCCATTTTGTGGCTTAGGAAGATTCATGAGGAGGTTAATAGTTATGGCCAAGTACCACAGATCCTGTGCCGCTACCGTAATTCTGGATCTCTTGCCAAAAAAAGGGAAGCCTTTGCTTTCTGTGAGAGTCTGTGTGTCACCTAGGGTGTGACTCATCCATTCTCTGGCACAGTGCTCCTCCCACTGCAGGAGCTTCTCCCATGCAGGACTGGTCTGTCAGGCTGCAGGGCCTCTGCTATGGGGCTCGCTGGCTGTGCCAGGGCAGGGCCCAACCTGGCTGCCTCAGCCTGGGGATTTGCCATTCAGGGCTAACTTGACTGCTCAGTGATACAGAAGCCCAGCCTACTGATTTGTAGCAAGATATGACAAAGGAAAGCCACTGACACCTGTGAGTACAGCCGCCAGGGATCGAGACAAATTTGCTGGTGACTTTGTTGTTGGCTAGCCACAGTGAGTAGTCTCACATCTTCCTTCTTCCAACGACTTCCTTCAGAGAGGAATTTCAGAGATGAGAAACTGATTATGATTCAAAAGTTTTGAGGCTTTGTAATTTGGGGTTTGATTAATAGCGTACATAGTGATGAGTATTAAAAAGGAATTTGGTAACTTAGAGACACTTAACATAATTCGATAAGAGTGCTAATTTGGTAAGAAAACACTTTGGTTTTTATTCCTTTCTTTTTGCGCCTCTAATCCCATCCAAATATCAGAGTCCAGGTAATTGGAACCTTTAAAGGAGTTCTCCTTTTCTGATGCTCTAAAAGCAATGAAGTACAAATACAGAAGCTAATTAACTGTTTTTTTTTTTTTAATCATTATTTCTTCTCATTGAACTTTGTAGTATTTTATCTACAATTCGGACTTGCTATCAAGATATCACCAGCTTTAAGGTCTCTATGAATTCGGAGGAATATTTTCACACCTTCACAAAAAACCCTGCACTTCCAGCTACTAACCTATGGCATTAAGAATTTTTGATCCTCATTTTCCTCAGATGGGACTCTTTCAAGAGCAACGTAAACTAGAGAGAGATTTCTCTTGGTTCATACGTTTGTCTCTATTGTGTCATTCTTTGCATCGGGGGAGGGAATACCAAAATGTCTACATTTCCATTGCCTTTCATATAATTCCCTAAAATATTGTTGTAATTGATAAATCTATTCCTTCCTTTTTTCAAAGGATTCTTTGTATTTGTTGAGTGTGAATTTTGAAAGTTTAATTTTGCTTAAAAAATTTTATCCTTTGAATTTTGACACAATGTGTTTTCTCTTTAAAGTAAATTTACAGATAAAAGAATGAGGCTTGAATTTATCTTATATTATTTTGGGTTTATTAAATTTCCTCTTTCAAAGTTCATTCATATAATTATAGCTTGGAAAAATTGGCTTGTTTGTAGCTCAAAGAAACGATTTCAAATACATTTCTGGGCGAATGATTAGCCTTCAAAGACTGCAAAACTTATATTTTATGTTTTTGGGGATTGTATCCTAAGATCCCACCATCCTTGGTACCGAGCCTGTGTTGTACGAGATTTGACTTAATTCACTAATGGAAAAATAGTCTACTTTAAAACATAGTAGCTACTTCCACAAAACTGTAGTTTAGCGTGTGGTTTCATTATTTTTAATTCCATTATCCTGGGAACTTATGGGTTCCGTTTTTTTTTTTTTTTTTTTTTAAATATATATTTCTCTTAACATAATCTCAATCTCTCAAGACAGTAAAGCCCCGGGCTTCATTTTTATTTAGAGGTGAGGCTGTAGAATCTAATTGACTCTGTGTACTATTCCTGAATCTTTTGATTGAAAGGAACAAGTTCCTAAGTCACACTACTTCAAATCTCAAAGGCGATTTTATTATAATGATATCAGTGTATCTCATAGTACCCACAGCATGAAATACAGGATCCTGAGTGTCACCAAGATGTTCTTTTTTTTTTTTTTAAAAAAAAATCTTTGTCCTTTTTGGTGTATCTGCTTCATTTTGTGCTGTCCTTTTCATAGTTGGTTTGCTCTCAATTACATATGATTATCATCTGGGATTATTCTCGGTTTTTTATATTAATAATTATACAAAACTGGAGAGTTAAAAAAATCATCCCTAAATGTTAACAATTAGTGCAATCTAGGTGAAGGGGTGTACTCTTTCAACTTTCCAATAGTGATGAAATTATTCAAATAAAAACTTTATTTGAATAATAAATATTACTGTCCAAGACTTATCTCCAGAAATTCTGATTCAATGGGTCTGGAGTAGGGTGCAGATATTGGTAAATTTTTTAAAAAGCTCCTTTGGGAATCCTAGTGTGCAATCAAATTTGGAAATTACTGTGGGAGGGTCCTGTCTTTTTCAAATTCTGTAGAAGAGAGTGAGTCCCATTTCTTTCTTCCTGTCAAAGTTTGAAAATTCCTGGCATGAAGGTTGGTCAACCTAGCTTTTGTCAGCTGCCATCCCCTAACCCAGTCAGCTCTGGCCAGGTACATCTTCAAACTGGCTGCAAGCACAGTAAACACAGAAGAATAAGCAGTTTCCATACAAGCGTGGGTGGAGTGAGGGGATAGCTGGGCAAAATAATTAATAACAACAACAACAACAATAATAATAATAGGTGTCCAGTGTATTCCTCCAGCAGAACTGAAAGTTGGGTCCTGAACAGCAAAATCTGAGAGCATCTGGCTGTTGATAAGCCAAAGCCGTCATTTCTTATACCAATGTTTCAAATTACATCTTTGTTTTAAAAGAATGAAATGATGAAGAATTACTTTTTATCAGTTTGAACATTTTGTATAGCAAAATACAAATTAAATATATTTAATAACAAAAACAAAAACTCCATCCATATCAAAATGGGCCTCACAATTTGCTATGCATTAAATAATGTATATTAATAAGTACCATTCGCGAAGGTCATTTCTAGGCCTAATGCTCCAGTTATATACATTTTACTCCATAACACATCTGGTCTTTAAAATTTTACATTTCCATGAAGAAATTCTTTAAATCAATGAGTAGGTGCTGACTCACCCCTTGCTCAATCGTCTTTCGGGAAATTTTATCTCAATCTTGTCTTTGAAGGGGCTGCCTCTGCCTAGGGTCTGGAAGGAATTCTGAGAGTGTTAGTCAATAACATTATAATAACTGTCTCGTGCCAGGTGGATACTAGACCAATCAGGGAGATCACTTCGTTAATTGTATAAATGTCTAAGAATCATGCATAAACTTGAAACTAATACAAAATAATATTAAAAGTTAACTAAAATTAAAAAAAAGAATTCTGAGAGTCTTAAGCAGTCTTAAATTGTCTTGTAGCTGGAAGAGAGTGGGACTGTCACTTCTGCATAAGCTTGGGCATGGAGACCTTTTGTGATGGTCCCTAATGCCATGGATCTCAGATTTTCAGTCCTCCTTGCACATGAGTCACCAATGGGAGGTACTATCACCTCTAGGGTCATTGGTTGCTGATGACCAGGGAGTCTCTGTACTTTGGGAGGATGCTATTGGTGAGAGAAAGCAGGAGATGCATGATGCATGCAAAATGACTGAGTGATGACATGTTTCTAGCTCGTTCTGAAAAGAGAACTGGGCTCCCTATAGCAAGAACTGGACTTTAGGAGAGAGAAAAGCTGTGTAATTTTGGAAAGAATCAGAGCAGGAAGAGAGAGTGTTGCAGAAAAATCAGACCGGCAAGAAACCAAGCACCACTCAGAGAGTTGGAGAACTCAGGTATATTATGCCGGCAGTCCCAGAAGAGTTAGCGCTCTGAAGGTCTGGGCCCTGAGCTCAGGGGTAACCTTGCTTATCTGTGCAGTTACAGTTGGCATGAGCCAATTGGTTAATTTATCCTCAGGCAGTTACAGTGCATGGGAGTTGCTATGGGTTACAGGCAGTTATAGAGTCTGAGATTTTCAGACAGGAACTTAGGCAATACATCTGTTATCTAGAGAAAACAAGCAAATGAGAGGACGAGTCTTTAGTTAATCTCGAGGTCACCCTGCCCTTCGGCCTATGTGGCAAGCACATCTACAGAAGCAGAACAAATTGCTGATTATAAGGTTAGCCTTTTGAGTGGAAAAATTCCTTTTCAAGAGGAAGAAGAATGCATGAAGACAAGAGACTGGACCTGACCTGGACAGTGTTTGGCTGTTGAAAAAATAAAGAATCGGTGTGATCTCTGGGCACCTGGATGCCAGAGAAGAGAGTGGAACACAGATGTTTCAGGGTGGACAAAGCGGGGCTGAGCACTGAGGCCCAAAGCCCAGCAATGATCGTCCATCTCAGCAGAAGCTGGCACAGATGGAGGCTTATCCTTGCATGCCTCGTCCCCGAAGCTGATGTTGGAATATCATTCCTGGGGAGGAAGGAAGAAGAAAAGAAAGAGGAAATGATGAATTGATCAAAAGAGGCCTAGCTTAAACTGAAAGTCAACGAGTTTACCTGGTATGGGAAAATTTCCATCATTAGGTCAAATAAGGGCTCCAGTACAACTTTAATTTGGTCATAGTGCAAAGAACAGTTACATCTGTTTCATGACTGCTAAATGTGTATTGCTACACATAGTCATCATGGTCTTTGTGTACTTGTCTTAAGTGTAGGCATCAAGTACCAGGTTTTCCTCAAATTGATTTATCCAGAATGCTGGCTGTGCTTCTGAGATGCTCTGTCCCTTTCACTCGACCCTCTGTGTTTTAATCCTCCTTGGCTGCTGTTCTCCTGGAATCTCATGCCATGAAAACCATTTCAAAACTTATTTGGTACAAAAGTCTCTTCCAGACCAAGGACCAAATTATAAACAAATCACCCTTTGAATAGAAGCATTGATGCCTTGGCCATTTACTCATTCATTTATCATCCAGAATGAGAGTAAAATAACAATATTTTTAGACATTCAGGGATGAAGAGTTTGTCATCCAGAGATCTTCATTAAAAGAAATTTGAAAGGATACATTCCAACAGGAAGTAAAGTAAATATAGAGAAAAGGTATGAAATACAAGGAAATCATCCTTATGTGATGAACTGTCATGTATTTTTGTCTTGTAATAGTTATAACTATTATATAATTTTATGATGGGATCTTTCATTTCTGAGTCTTCACTCACGTAAATCACATAGTTCTGGGGTGCTTTTGCAGAAGTATTAAGTATTGCTGCCTGATACATTCCATAGTTATCAGTTAAGATAACAAGATGGATTTTATAAAAAATAAATGCTGACATATATTGACATCTATGGAGAAAATTTGCACTAATGGAAATACATAAATCTCGAAACAATTTTTTTTGGCTAAATGCCACCTAAATATCACCTCGACTATCTCATTTATTTCTCTTATTTTCTAAACTTGTTTCTTCTGTATTTTCTCTCTTCATTACTGTTAATCAAAATTCACCTAGATGCTTAGCCTAGAAACATCAGCATCACCTTTTTCTCTATCTTTTGTCTTATTCTTTCTTCCCTAAACTTTTGCTTACTCTTCTAAACTTAATAATTAATAGTATTCTTCTCTCACTCTTGGGGTCTTCTGAATCCATCTTCCTGCCATTACCATAGTTCTGGTCCTTGATACTGTTCAACTGGACTAAGGAATGGCTTCTTCACGGGCTTCCTGGCTCTCGTCTCCGCCTTCAAACCCACCCTCTGCACTGTTGGCAGAATAATGTTTCTAAAATAAAATCTGATGCTGTCATTAAAGGATTTGATGAGTCCTCCTTGTCCATGGAAGAATCGCATTGCTTTACCATGGCATAGAACCTGCCTCACTTTGGCATGGGTGTACCTTTAGCTGATGCACTACATACATCAACTTCTCCTCACAGATCTGATGCTCCAACTTTGTGACCTTCTCAGTCATCCCTAACATGCCTGGCTGTTCTGCCCTCTCTGCTTTGGCTGTTCTGCACTCTCTGCTTTGGACCCTCTGTTTTTCTGCCTGGAATACTGTTTCTCCTTGCCCCCTGATGTGCGCACATCAAATGCCCCTTGTTCGTGATTTTTCCCTAAATCCCCTTAAGAATGGTTTATCTGCCAGGCCCAAGGTGCGCCAGGCCTCCCGAGTGCGCAGGGGGCGCCAGGCCCCAGGTGCACGCTGCTAGCTGTGGGAGGAGACGCCCAGCCTTCAGAAGTCCAGTTCTTAAGGGGAGATGTCAACATCCATAGGTCAGGGGTGGGAGGGGAGAGGGGAATTAAAAAGGGGGGAAATATGGTTTATTAGTTTTTGTCATAGGTTTCTAAAGTATATTTTGTATACTTCAAGGAGCATACTTATGACATAATTTGTATTATTTATGTTATCTGTTTTCCCTAATTAGACAGACTGTAGATTCCCAAAGGGTCAGACCAGGTCTTATTTGTCTTTGTAACCATCTCTTTGGCCTCAATTTTAATTAAGTATAATAGGTCCAAGGATGTCAGTGTTTTCTAAATGAAGAAATGAGGTCCAGAGAAGTTAAATATCTTACCAAATATCATAAAATGGATCATAACAGAACTGAGGGAAGAGCACAGATCTTTTGACTTACAGCTTATTTCATGATCTCCACCATCATGTTAAAAAGTTTATTTTTTTAAATTATAAATCTAATTCTTTGTAGAAAAACAGATTAGAGAGAGAAGCATGTGAAAAAATAGCTTATCCTTTTTTTTGGTAATTGCTAACATTTTGGTGTCTTTTCAGTGTTTTTATTTATGTTTCCTTTTCAAAAATAACATATAGAAATTAGAAAAACCTCAGGTATAAATATAACAATAATAAATCATCCATATTTCCTATTTTGCTATATTTGGTTTCAGTCTATTTCTTACTCTCTCCTTTTAAAAACCACACTTTGGTAGAAATAATACATGCTTATAAAGGGTCTAAAGAGAGCAGAAAATTTAAAAGATAAAACTAAAAGAAATCATTTCCAATTTTGCTACCTAGAAATAACCATTGTTAATGATTAAATATTATTCCAGATATTATTCTGTATGTATATTTATATATAAGGACATGATAGGTTAATTACTAGATATAAAGAAAGAAAGCAATACACTCACATGCAATTATACTTATAGTTAAGAGGTAATTATACTATATTTGTTATTTTAAGTAAAAGTTAATAAACTTAATTTTATTTAAATAAAATAGAAAACCTAGGGAATATTTGAACTTCTAAGATTTTTTCCCCTTCATAATAATATCTAGATATATTATTTTCTAGATGTTCCTAATGTTTAAAAAAAGAATTATGAAATATATTGAGATTGGAGGTAGTAATAAAAAAAATCTCTGTTAATATTAGGTAGCGTGGATTTCTTCTTTACTAGAAAGATAAATTTTTAGCACTCTCATATTTCCTTCCATTTTACTTTCACCTCTTAAGTATAAAAATTATACTTTTATATTGATCTTTTCTCCCTTTTAAATTTCAGAGAAAGTCTCTTGCATTATATCTGAATACAATTTTTTATTTTTGGTTGCACTCCATGTATGCTCTTCCTCAGGGACTGCAATTATGCTTGCTTTGTATTATCTTTGTCTTCCATTTCTATTACCTTCTGTTTCTCTTTTTCTTTTTCTTTCTCTTTTTCTTCCTGCTTATTAGCTCGTCTTTCATTTATAGTGATACTTCACGTTTTATTGTTGCCTCTTTTGTCTCTTGAAGTTCCTAATTTATGAATTTCATAAATTAAAAAAAGGATTATGAAATATATTGAGATTAGAGGTAGTAATAAAAAAATCCCTGTTAATATTATCTTGATCTTTGAGGTTTTATCTTAATCTACTATTTTAGAATTTCTTCATGAAGCTCATGTGTAAAAAGAAAAAATCATTCTATATTAACTTGTTCTATGGCTTGAACTAATTGTATGTGTGTGTATGTGTGTGCGTGATATTACCTTTTCTGTTCAAGTTTTTGGCCATTTTTAATAAGCTCTGCTTCTTTGTGTTTTTCTTCAAAACATTTCTCCATAATATGTTGGAGACATATTTCTTCTTATCTTGTTCATATTTAACTTGCTCTATACACAGCAAGTGACTTCTTGACCCTCCTCTCTCTATATGTGACACTACTTTATTTTTTTGCCATCATATGGTTTGAGGTCTGGGTACTTTGTGCTTTATTCACTTTTCTGCAGTCTAAGGGAATTACAGGGGGAAGAAGAGCTTGGCAACAGCCCTATTCCTGGTGTATCAGGTGAGCGCCGACTAGAAACAGCCAATACTCACAAAAGGATTTACCTGAAAAGGATTGAGCTGAAAAGAATAAATTGACAAGAATTTAATACAAAAGATTCTTTATAGAGGTGCAAGCAGGGCTAAAGGAACCAACAAGAGATAACGGGGAACTAGGGAACTTGCAGTAGTCTATTCCTAAAGCTCAAGAGGCAAGAGGAGGGAATCACTGGATCCTGGTGTGTACTGCAGCCTGAAAGAGAGAATGCCCAACTGGAACTTTAGCCAGGGGAAAGCAGTCATTGCTAAGATGGTGACCACAGAGGGAGGGAAAAGAGGGGATACTTATCTCCATGTCTCTATTCTCCCCTCCTCTAATCTTTGGCTGATGACTTCCAGTGGAAGAACCCATCTGAAAGCCAGAGAGGCAAGACAGGCTGCAGAGGTGGGCTCAGCTCTCTGCTACTGAAATTTTAAGTGCCCTGTACCAGAATTTACCCCATTTTTCTGGGTGGCATTTACCAATGGCAGATGTCATCAGGCTCTAGGTTGTTTCTCTGACTTAGGATCGCTCTGGAGTCTTTTTTTTTTTTTTTTGCCATCAGAGAGAGCCAGTCTCTGTTGCCATCCCCATTTACAATGTATTCCTAACATCCAATTAAAAAATTCTCCAGTTAGAAGAGGAAAAACAAAAGGATTCTCACATTTTGCTTCTTTTTAGATTTCTGAGTATTAATGAGATTCCTGAAGATTTTTCTCCTTTATTGTTTGGCTGAAAGGGGAAGAGAATGGGAGAATAAAATTTAGGAAGTGTGCTCTGCTTCTACAAACTTCAAAATTTTCAGTTTCTTTAGCAGTTTTTAAAGTTATTCCTTTAAGTCCTGACCCTTTTCTCATTTTGTTATAATTACTGGTGTTTCTGCTGGTTTTCAATATTTTCTTAGTGTTGGGAAAAATATTCTATGATTCATTTCCAATTGAGCATCTTAACTGGAAAATCTCACCAATTTTTTTTCACGAGTGTGTATATTTACAGAGAACATCTTAATGACTATTTTTCCCATTAATATTATAAAATTATAATATAACATACTACTACCTCCTACTAATATGAAATCAAAACTTTTGATAAATGTTGTTTTAATGTTTTTGTAATACTTTTTTATATAGATTTGTCATACTTTACTATCAATTTCATTATTGTTTGGCATCTATTTTGTTTCTATATATATATATATATTTTCTTTTTTTGCTACTATATACATAACTGTCATAGCAAGCTTGCATATCATGCTTTTTTCTGTACTGCAAGTTCTTTTTATATGATAGAGTTCCCAAAGTGCAATAGTTTGGGTTTGCCTGGTTACTGAGAGTCCGTTTCCACATTCTGAGTACTATAATAAATTTATCCTGGCAGCCTCTGACTGTCAGATTAGATTCTTTCTTAGTTTTGTGGTGACTCACGAGGTAGGTGATTCTTGGGCACACCTTTACCAAGTGCCTGACACAGATGCCATTTGCACATGCTCATTCTTATTTACCACTTACCTTCCAGGTGTGAGGAATCACCATAATTCAGCTCTGCTTGGAACCTGCATGCAAAAAAGGAAATATCCAATTTAAAAGAGGTTTAGTGAAACTCAAGGGAACCAATGAAAATGATTTAAAATTTAAAAAACTGGAGAAAAGTGAGGGTTAAATTAAACATATAGATAGGTATTTCTGTGGCTGTGGTTTGGGGCACGGAGAGTCATCCTTGCTCCCCGAAATTTGGCCTATTGACCTAGGTCAACACCTAACTTCCTACTGTTGAAGAGGTTTCCTCTAGAAAATAACAGTTAAAATGTAAACTTACCTGGGATGACTAAAACAATAAAAAAAATAGTATTCATTTTCACATGATGGATAGGTTATCTGTTTGGTTAATTATTCTTGGTGGTCAGAGGAATTCTGAAAGACTCAAGAAAGGAGGCCCACGATATGAGAAAGGTTGATTGAGAGGAGCTTTGCCCAAAGAGGGGAATTCTAGACTGGAACTAAAAGTGAGAACCTGAGCATCTGGGCACAGCAGGGAGACGACTCAAGATAAAGACAGGAATTCTGAAGGCAATATTTAGTTTGTAAATTTCTTTAAGTTCATATAGATTGCTAGAGATGATGATCTGCCTTTCTACGTCTCCATTGAGGACAGAAAGGAGGATAGGGACCGAACGACATAGTTAAAAGAGCCCTGCATCAGAAGTCAAAAGAGAGTCTAGTTCTTCCAATAACTTGGGGTATGACCTTGGGAAGGGTATTAACTATCTGGACAATTTCCTCTCTGATAAAAAAAGGAAAATGATAACATCTCTGCCTATCTCAGAGAATTTTTGTGATGTCAAGGCTAAATTATATGTGAAAATGTTCTGAAAAAATTTACCCCATACAAAAATCAGCAATTTCTTATTTTAGAAAAGCCACATGACATGATGAAAAAAATTACAAACCTGAATTCAGATCACAAACATATTACTTAGTACCTATGAGGTTGGGCGGGATCAACTTTTAGCCTCTTATTTTAGAAAACTGTGGAAGTGATCTCAGTTGCACAGAATTACTTGATGGCATTGAAAGAGGTAATGTAGACACAGTGCCACACACAGAATAAACAATAGCTACTTGTTTTCTCCTCTTCCCTTTCATATTGTCTGTAGTCATTGACTACAGGTGAACAGTGGGATGGTTAAATGATTGGCACTATGGAATCTTCCACCTCTGAGACCATCTGCAGTGTATTCCTACAGTCTGTCTGGAAACTTTGACAGCATTTTTGTGGATCTCACTCGAAGACTCAGCAACCTAATTATGCAAGTAGTAGTCTCAGACTGTCAGCTGACAAAGCTGGTGATTGAAATACTCCTGGGTGGCTGATAAATTTCTGTCTGGAGTTTTCTTTACTTTTGTTTGTGATTGCTGTGATTGCTATTCAATTATTTATTTTCTTCCTAATCAGGATTTGAGAGTTCAAGATGTAGGCTTTTGTTTTTGTTTTTATTTTTCACCCAAATCACCCTATAAAATTACTCTGGTCTCTATTGCTTGTGTGGGTGAATGTGTGTTTAAATTAAGCAGATGTTTGTTCTGATGCGGCCATCCACAGAACGTGCCCCAGCATGCTGTTTGTATGTTTTCTTTCTGCAGGTTTTGCCTTTCATTAGTGAGCTATGCCAGTTACCAGTCAACCACATGGCTTTGGGGTGGAGAAATTCGACATAGAAATAGGAAGAGATACTTTGAAATGAAATTGCTAAAAAGAGAATTGTTTTGTGGAATCCAGAACTTTGGACCACTTCCTATCATGTCTAGTCTACTAGCTTTGACTCCTAGGGTCTGCAGGTCCCTAGGGAGCAAGCCTCATCCACGTTTCCAACCTTTCAGGGGCGCTTCAGAAGCTCCATTACATTGTGACTTCCTTGAGGTGGTGATGAGGCAGGAAAGAAGTCATCTTTATTTAATTTCTAGCTGTTAGGACATTGCTTGGAAATGAGGGCCTTATTTTCTTTGTTGAATAAACACATAAATGAACATCTGAAGCACATTTTTTTAAATTTAGATTTGGAAAGCAGGCAACAGATAATGGGAAAGCATATCCCAGGTTGGATGGGTGGAAATGTTATCTCTTTGCAATCTGGCCGTTTGTACACTTAGCTGAGGAGGGAAGCAGTTTCTTAATTTAAAAAAAAAAAAAGAATTCTAGCACTTCGTATTTGGCACATTTTACTTTGTGAAATCTCAGTGTTGATGTCAGTGCTTCATGTTGTTTTGGTGTGAATCACATAGGTGACTGTTTTATCAGATTGCATGTTTCTGAGGGATAAACCTTTCCTGAAACAATTCTATAATGCATGTTATGGCTTGGACTATCTGAAACCAACATTTTCTTTTTCTTTAAAAAAATTTTTTTATTTAAATTAGTTTCAGATATTCAGGACAATGGTTAGACATTTATATCATTTATGAAGTGATCCTCCTGATTACTCTAGCACCTGTCTGGCTCTACACAGCCATTACTATACTATTGACTATATTCCCTATGCTGTACTCTACGTCCCGTGACCCAACATTTTCGAACGTTTGTTTGAAAGGGAGGAGTTACACTCCAGCTACTCTTGCATGTCAGAAAATGGGGCCAGAGGGCTCTGGGTGATAGGTAAGGAGAGTGAGAGGTCAAAAGATTGGATTCATGCTATTATTTTGTCACCATACCCTTTAGCTTCATCTAAACTTTTGCTTTCATGGAACTGGAAAAAGAGCTATTATGAAAAAGGCTTAATGTGAACAAATCTGGAAGAAAATGATTCTATTTAAGTCCAGATTAAAATAAGCCACTTTTAAAGTGCAACCAGTTTTATAAGCAAAATACAGAATGAACTTTAGAAAATGTTTCTTCTACTTAAAAGAATTGAAAAAAAGGCCAAAATTGCACTATGAACTAGGGTCACACTATTGCTGAAACTGGAGAAAGATAGCATTCTAGAGTTGTGGTCTTAGTTTTTATATGACAAGATAGACCTGGATTGTAAAAAAGATATTGGAAAATTCTGGGCTCAAGATAGCAGTATAACTATCAAAAAAGGGCATTCTGCAATGTCTAGTGAAGGTCATTACCACATAAAACACAAAGTGCTTACTTTGTTATACATAGAAACATAATTTTAGTAATCAAAACTCATTTTGATAAAAATTAAAACATCACTATATTTAAAATTTAAAACAAAATGACAGTACAATAAAGAATTTTTTCAATACAACATTTAAAAATTTTTAAGCAGACAGAATGGTTTTCATCTTGATTTGTGGGCCTTAACTAATCACTCAACTCTCACTCCCTTTTTATAAAAAAAAAATCTATTGAGTGTCTGGTCTGAGGATTGCTAACTCTATGAAAGTTTGTTGTCTTGCATCATTTCTTTATATCACTTTTTAAAAATTAGTTTCAGTTAAGAGGAAGAACAGTCTGTATGATGAGAACATCATGCATTTCAGAAAAACCTGGACTCATGCTCAGATTTTATTTCAGAAAAACCTGAACTCATGCTACACAGTCACCAAATTCATCAGTGATTTTAATTCCCGCCCCCCTCTATTTTTAATGATTTTACCTAAAGCAGGAACTGCGTTGGTGATGATTCTGATAAATCACATTGATGATATGCATCCTGGAATTTTCATCCATTTGAATGACTTAGGTTGGAATAAAGTAGGCAAACATGACTGCAATTTTCTTTAAAGTGTGTGTCAATCTAGATTGCTACTGAATACTTTTAAAAGTGATGAGCAACAAAGTAATCCTTTTGCTTAAAGAACTACAGACCTTCAAAGAACTGTATTGGCAATAGGCTGAAACAGATAATGCAAAATATTTTAAATAATCACTGGATGTCAGTGGAAATTCAGCTAGACAAATATTTCAATGCAGTAAACATGATTTAAAAATACATTTTGCTTAATCTTTAAAATAATGGCATCGTTTGCTATAGATTTATTAGTGCTTGAGATAAAGTCTATTTCTTTTTGGATAAAAATGGTGAATGGCAAATATCCACCATTTCAAAAGTCTCTGGCCTTTGTTGATGACAGCCAAATCTTCTGAATCCTTCCATCTGAAAGCAAAGAAACAGCAAATACCTTTCAAAGAGATTCTTGCTCAGGATGAAAAAAATGTCAAAACTGTTAATACCTAATATTAAAAATTTCAACTTACGCAAGTCCTCTGTAGGGCACAGACCCTGATGCAAATCCTCAGCTCTTCCCAACCACTTTCCCTTTCTCTCTCCTTTCTTCTTCCTTTATTGAAGATATTGTGTGCCCACCATGTGTCCAGCACTTTTCTAAGTGCCATGGAATCATTTTAGTTTTGGCAGAAATAAGTTACTTCCTACCTATGAAAATACAGCTACAGAATTAGGCAAAAATGAAGGATAATAGGCTGAGCCTGGTGCTTACTTTCCTTCGCAATGTATTTCGAGGCTGAGTTTGCACATAGGAATTCCAACTCACGTTCCACCGTAGCCACCTACATGTTTCTCAGCCCTGCCTAACCTAGAGAGTGAGCCACCATTCCCATTCCCTGAACATGGGCTGTTGTTTATTGCACCCCCGGCAGGCAGCTTCCTTTGGAAGGATTCCCACATGAGGCATCACATGCAAGCTGACAGCAGAGGCTGGAGGTTATCTCAGCAATTGCTTGCACCTCCCAGTGCCAGCTGGTGCTCACACCTGCCGCTCCAGGTGGAGCGGATGAGAAAGCACAGGGAGTCCACCTCTGGGGAAGGAACCTCTGAGTAGACAGCACTAAGGACAGAACCCAATTTCGCAGGCTTACTGGGTCTGCAGTGACATAGAACTTTGAAAGCTTCAAATTGGAGACCTTTTGCCTTTTCATTTATTTTTATAGAAGCAAGAAAGGCAGCTGTGTGGAAGACAATGACTCATACGCTTTTGCTGTACTGTTTAGTGTTTCTTTTGCTCGCAGAATCCTGCAGGACATTATGCCAGGTAAGAGAAAGGAGGTGGGAGGATGAAATGGTGCGGAGAGCAAACGGAAATAAAAACCATCAGTTAGGCAGATCT
>NW_006494614.1:37391381-37397785 GCF_000325575.1 Pteropus alecto | reverse complement strand
CGGTGGTAGAATGGTTTAGCCAGAAGAAATTGCAACTACAGGTAACCAAAACCCATTTTAGCCTATAGTTATTTTCCCCTCAACTTTTTCTGTAAGTTCCTATGATGCAATGAGGCTCAAATGATCTAAGGGTGATAAATTCTTTTCATATCCTTTGAAGTTTTCAGTTGCTTGTAACTAGGGCGGTGCTACTTCCTCAGGGGCACTTGAAAATGTGAGGGCGGTGAGGGTGTCACAAAGACTGGGAGATATTTAGTGGCATCTAGTGGGCAGGACCTAGGAATGGTCTGGCACAGTGAAGCATTGTCCCACCCAAAATGGCATCTTTTTTGAATAATCTGACAGTGAACACTATGGATGGGTTGGAAGGAGCAATGTGCAAGTTAGATAGTTAATCAAGGACTAACTGGGATGGGTTTGTAGCAGGTACTGTTTGTAAATTTTGCAGGACAGTGAGCCCTATGGCTCTCTCTGGAATATTTTTCCTTGTACAATATGTCATTTTAATTTCTTATTAGTCACTTATTTAAAATAAGGTATGGAGGGTCACTGAGGGAGAGAGTACATAAAAATATTTTGAGTTTCTTGAGAAGAGAATATTATTATTCAACCACAAAATCTGGAAGGAAGCTTTGAAGTCAACTGGTGAAGCTTCACTGTGTTATTTGGGAAACAGGTCCATGGTGTGACCTGCTTGAGGTCACATACCTACTTAGCTAAAGGGCCCCTGTCTTCAGGTTCTCAGTTTCTTCTTTCCATTTTAATATGTGCCTCCTCAGACAAGAATGGCTTTGGAAATTTATTCTAGGAGTTTCCAAATAGTATTTAATTTGCTATCTGAGTAGTTTGCCTTTGGAAGGGAATTTTCTCCACGACTCTCTCCAACATTAAGCTGGTGCCTAGTTTCTGGGAGAGTTTAGAGACCCTCTCAGAAAGACCTTTTCCAGGAGTCATCCCAACCCCACAGCATGCTATGATTTCCTCCCTTCATTTTCTTATCCACATTTTCTCATAAGATGGGATTTAGAGAGTAGGTGGAGCGTTGAAGATTAGCTTTGTTTTCTTGAAAGTTGGGGATCACTTTACTAGGAACTTTCCATCTTTTTCTTCTTATTAATCGAGTTGCTGGATGCTGAGCTTCTGAATGCCACCCTTTCCTGACTTGCCTACTCACTCAGGCAGCTCTTCAGGTTTAGCAGGTGGCAGGTTTTTAAGTTTTTTTTTTTTTTTTACAGTATTAGGTTGAAGATTGTTGATATCTGAAGCTAAAGTGGCCCGTATTGGATGCCACCCTAGAAACGAAACAATTGGGAGTTGTATATGGATGAGTCTTGGCAAATTAATTGGAAAGAAGTGAATCAAGTCCTTCACTAAGAAAGAAGTTTCCAGAAATCTTTGTAAACAGCATACCATGGCCTTCTGCCCACATTTCTGATTAATATAATGTGACTTCACTGGATTCTGTTTAATGGGCCAAGTGTTATTCACTTTTCTGTACTTTATTGTGGTGTATAGGAGACTATGGCCCTCTCAAGTTGGGCTGAGATGCTTGTACTTCCATAACCTTCCTCTGTCTTCTCCACTTGGCTTGTGGAAAGAGCAATGTTGTAGGAGTTAAGAGAGCTGAGTTCTAGTCCCAGCTCTAAGAGGAACTCCCTGCATGGTCTTGTGCAAATCACCTCATCTATCAAAGGCTCATTTTCCTTATCTGTAAAGTGAGGGTGTTGGACTAGTTAATCTATAACGTCTTTCAGAACTCTAAAAATATTATTTTAGTGTTCTTGTTTAGTGGAAGGCTTTTAACTCTTCTATGTATTTAATAAGGCTTGATTCTCTTGATTGTGGAAGAGAAGTAATCTTATATCAGTACTTTGAAGGCTGTTGTATTTCTTGAATTCTCAGCGATACTTTTTTCACCTTGGACAGACCCCAAATGTTCAATTCAGATTCTCCATTAATTCTCATTTGTTAGACTAAATGGAGTATTCAGCTTTGTTTCTTGATGATATAGAGAAAAAAACAATATTGTGAAGAATAAAGAAAAATGAACTCCAAGTGTTAGTCACACAGTAGAGTCACTGAATTTCCAGTTCCTTCCCCAAAGGTTAAGATCTTGGAATGTAAGTTGGAGCAATTGTACCCAGGCTTCTTCCAGCCACTAGAAGACGAACTTCTGGTGCACAAACAGACTCACTCTTACTTTACACACACACACACACACACACACACACACACACACGTACATATGTATATATGTATACATATGTACAAGACACTAATCTAGCTACTTAGGGGGATATAAACAAGCACAATATACAATCCATGTTCTTAAAGAACTTACAATTTAATTGAGAAGATAATATGCATATATAAAAAAGATTAGATAGCAAGATAGCAGGTCAGGTGAGTATATGCCATGCATTGAATGAGCAGTTTAGTGATATGGATAATAAATCTTATGGGAGCCAGAGAGGAAAAGATTTATCAGTTACAATTGGATCAGGAAAGACTTCTTGGAGGAGAAAAATTTGAGCTTTGTATGTAATAGATATTCAGTACCTCCATTTTTAGAGAATAATAATGATAGCTAAATTTTAAAGACCACTTACAATATTCTAGGTGCAGTTCTAAGTGTTTTCTATAGATGATCTCATTTATTCCTCATAAAATTGATCTGAGACAAGTATCATAGAATTGTAGTACCATAGTTCCTACCCTGTTTTATAGATGAGGAAACTGAGGCTCAGACAGATGAACTTTTCCAGGGTCTCAAGTGGTAATGTTGGGATTTGAACCTAGGCAGTCTGCTCCCAGAGTATACCTCTTGAATATGATGTGACACTGCTTCTCAGGGAAGGGTAGGAAAGAGAGGGGCTTCTAAACAGGAGAGGTGGGAATACTCATGATAGTGGGGAGGCAGGTTTTTGGGGGAACCCCTCTTAAAGAAAAAGAATACAAAATTAGAAATACAAAATTAAGAGAAGAGTGAATATCTACTTAGAATGAGAAAAAAATCACAACAAATTTCAAATTTAGAAGTGCTGAAGAATGTTACATTCAATAATTACTCAGTATTATTCAGTAGTAAATTCAGTAACAGAACTATTTTTATTAATGATCTATATACATTTTTATTCCTACATTTTTGGCTGCATACTTGCATGTCAATTTTGTAAATTTTTTTTCTACAGAGAGTGTAGAAAAATTAGTCTTTTCTCTAGCATTGCTGATTGACATTTTTTATTGTCCTAGTTTAGAAAAATATCCTTCAGCTTCTCAATTCATTGTTAGAAATGCAATGTAAATATATAGGACTGTTGTCAAATTTAAGAAAACCTCTAGCAAGTTTCTTTCGTATGTGACCTACAAGCTATCAGGGCACTTAGAACTTTCTTGTTCTGTGACTGGTTGTAAGTACTGCTAGAATTAATGCCACTTGCAAGTTGATGTCCTCACTGTAATGTGGGAATGACTGCAAACTATATAAGTACTATTAAATCCAAACTGAATATGTTCCAGATTCAGCTTCTACTTTTCCATATTTTATAAATAGCTGCAGCCTCTCTAGTGCTTTCCAAAATGAGAGAGAGTGTGAAGGAGGGGGAGTTGGAGTGCTAAAAAATGAAGGTTCAAACAGATGATGGTCAACTATTTTGCTTTTGAAAATTTAATAAAACATACAATCATGTGAACACATTGCTAGATTCTCTCTCAGTGCTTTGAAGGGGCCCGTAAAAGCAAGGGATTCTTAAGCTTAACCTTCATTAACTTCTTGGTAAATGCACCTCTGCTCATGATGTATTTCCTAGATAGAATGTAGCCCATCCTTACCGGAGGGGGAGGAGAGCTCCTGCTGGATAGCAGCAGGAGAAATAGTTGTCCAGGCTGAAGGGGACAAAGGAGCATGGGCCATACTTTATGGTCTTAGCTTTTGGTGGCTTCCTGGAATCACAGATGATTCAAATGTGTTTGTTAGTCTGTGACTAAAGTGAATCATTGGGCTGGTGTATCAACAATTGATTTTGACGTGGATTTTGATTTTCCTTTTCTAGGCTGCCAGCAAAAGCAAGGAGAAGGTGTCCGCCAGGCCACACGGTATGTTGGCAGTGGTGACTAATCAAATGGAAGTTTCACCATTCACCTGTTGTAATAGAGGGCCATTCTCGGCCCTGTCTTATGACATGGCAGACAAGACTCCTGCACGGCTTGCATTTAGACTTCTTTTTTATTTTTCTCATATTAAATTGTATCTTTGACCCTGCTTCCCTCTCCAACCTGTACCCTCTGCTCCATCTTGGTTTGGGATTTCTTTGCTATAAATCCTTTAAATTGAGCCAACTCCAACTGGGGCACTAGCTAGAAACAGGTCTGCGAGAACGCATTGATGATACAACTCATTATAAAGTTCCAGAGGTGGAAAGTTTCTTAGAGAATATCAGGTACAATGGCTCTAAACTGTATTCTAGGGAGCTCTTGGGGCCTGAGGAGGTGCTTAGGGGGTTCCCGTGGGATGTGAGAGTGACCTAGTGGACTGAACCATGGCCCCGTCCCTCTCACTTCAGCTGGGCTAGTTCTACTTTTATCTATTTGATACAGTTGTGTTCAGGATAAGATTTTGTTTGAAACAATAGTAGTTTGTTGCCAAAATATGTGACCGTCAGCGATCTACTCTACTCTTCCTCTACTTTACAAAGAAAAGACACCCAATGCCCACAGGATTTATGCGCCTTCATGTTTTGGCACCTTTGTGATTGGCCCGGCGCAGCACTGAGTCCCGACCTCTCCATCTGATGCTGATACCTTTATCTTCCCAGGTGAATGCGATGGTGTCTGTGTGCACAATTCCCACTGCACTCAGCGTTGCCCTCCAGACACTCAGGGAAATATGGGGTTTTTATGTAGGCAAAAGAAATGGCACAAGATCACTGATACCTGTCGGACGCTTGACGCCTTCAACATCTTTGAGGTAATATTCACATGCAAAGTGAAGCCCCAAATTAGCAATGCATATTGCACTCAGTAAGAGAGAGAGAGAGAGAGCTCCAGGCAGGATGGTAAGTAGGTGGTTTGAACACGAATACGTAAATACTTACCTGTCCTCTCTCTCTACACGAGGATGGTGTTCTTAACTTTGGGCTTGTAAAAGTTTGTGCTCCAGTCTCCAACATCTTTTATGACATAAGGAAATCTGATAATTTAAGTCAGAGCTAGAAAGGCTGTCTAGAATTGTCATGGCCTATTTCTTCATCTGTACCCTTAGCTCTTTCACACCTCACAGCCTCCAGTACGGTAGCCTGGGGCATCACTGAACTTTTAGACATGTGGAATTCAGGCCCACCCCCGGACGTGCTGAATCTAACTCTGAATTTTATTAAGGTCCCCAGGTGACTTCTGTACTCAATAAAGCAGAAGAAGAGTGAAGGACTACATTGTCAAACAAACAAATGTATTTCCACATACACTTAAGTAATTCCACTTTTTTAAAAACCAAGTTCTAAGACATAAAAGCAGGTCAAATATTATTTCTTCTCCTTTTGTTTCATTTTCTTCTCTTCTAGTAAGGGTTTTACCTTTTAGAAGTTCTGATCCTGATTCCTTCAGAAGAGTTAATACTTTAGTATTTCTTGTGTCCTAGCAACATTCTCATCCCCTGTTTTGGGGTGTGGCCAAGGAAAAGCAGTGGATGCTATACCTGAATTTTTCTGACCAGACTTCAAAACGCTGTCCACCCCTAATTTGAGGGATATACCATATGTCTTAATATTTAAATGCTTTAAATCAAGCTTATGAACTGCTAAATAAAATATGTTCTGTTAGCCTCCCGTCCCATATTCCATCCTGCATCTCAAGAGTGATGGAAAGCTAAGGCCACACATCCATAACACTGAATACAGGTGTCTCTCTGACACCTCTCAGGCCTATGGGTGAGCACACTGGTGTCACGGCCCATCCTCGGCAGCACAGACTTAAGGAAGGCCCTAGAAATGGGGTGGGAGTTGTTGAGCAGAAAATGTGGGTGTCTAGATGCAAGGACATGGGTTCTGAGTAAGCGCATCCTCTAGACCATGGACTTCTTGTCCTGCGTGAAAGGGCAGGCTAGAGAAGCACCAGAAAGGGGTCCTCTAAAGCAAGATTTGGTAATTTTTTTGTAAAGGGCTACATAGTAAATAATTTAGGCATGTGGGTCGTGTGGTCTCTACTGCAACCACTCAACTCTGCCATTGTAGTAGGAAAGCAGCCACAGATAATACTTATAATGAATGAACATGCTAAGTTCCTATAAAACTTTATTCACAAAAAGCAAGCAGCCAGCCTGGGGCCATAGTTTGCCACTGTTTTAAACTGTGGGACCCTGAGCCTGAATCTGTGGGAGATACTGTCTATCACTATTTTTAGTCATTCTT
>NW_006494614.1:37373080-37391320 GCF_000325575.1 Pteropus alecto | reverse complement strand
AAATCTAGTTCAGAATTTCTGTTTTAAAAACATGCTGTGTCTCATGCCTTGCCCCTTGGTAAGAGTAAAACATAAGCTTAAATGGCATTAGGAATTTACCTGTATGCACAGGATCTGTCTACAATGTATATCCACAATAGAGGTCTAAAGTGATAGCCAAAGATAACAGTTGCTACTTGGGGGTAGGGGGTTCAAGCATAGGCAGATAGCAAGCTGGGACTTCCATTCTCTGCTCATACACCTTGGTATTGGGTAAATTATTCCACAGCGGATGTGATTTTGAAAATGTAAAATAGAAGAACATTATGAAATATACACTTGTGTAATAAGGCTGTCGTACATTTTAGTAAAGGCACTTTTATGTTTAAAACAAAAGTAACATGACAAAAACATCTTTTTTTTCTGTCTCTTAGGAGCATTTAAATTCAGTTGCAACAGTTAAAGAAACAATAAAAATAAATGAATATTCCAGAGATTCTGAGACCATTGCAGATAAGTTGATGGAAAAGTGTCCTCAGGACTTGTCCTGTGTCATTACGAACATTCGGCGCTCTCCCCGGATACCGGGAAACATCGCTGTCATTGTGCAGCTCCTGCACAACATATCGACAGCGCTGTTGACAAATGTCGATGAGGCAAAGATGCAGGTGAGTATCCTTGAGTATCTGGGAGAGCATTTTTTGGGGGGAGGAATGCAGGTTAGTTGGAGTATTCTGTGAGCTTTTTGGGGTCTGAGGTGTCTTTTACCTCAGAAACTTTGACACTTAGCATGGTAAGCATTCAATAAATCTTCATTGAAGAAAGAATGAACAAATGGAAAAAGTGAACATATTCAATCAACAAACATTTAGAGAGAGTACTTGCTGGATGATAGATTGGATGCTGAAGTACACTTTTCCGATGTTTATTTTGGCTCCTGAAAACCTCTGAAAACCACAAGAGGAAGAGTTTTCTTTGTGAGTCAGAACAGGTTGCTAACATGGAAAATAACTGAATGCAAAGAAAACAGCCATACATGTCTGCTTCAGAAATGTGAAATGGAACTGGACCCATTTCTTTTGTTTTTGATCTTTGAAGTAGACGATAGTAAAAAGGAGGTTCAGTTTCTGGGGACAATTTCCAGTTTGGTATGTTCCCATACAAGGTTCCTGCACACAGTTTGGATTTAATAGATGTTACTTATTCAGTGGCTACTCTGACCGGGGTAAGCAAAATTGCTGGTTTGGCCCAGGTGTGAAATGAGCATGGTGAAGGCTGCCTGCTTGCCTGTCTCACAGGAAGTCATTGCATAAACGGGAGGAGGGCAGCTCCCTTGTAGCGTTATTCTTCAACTCATACTTGAGCGGTATGTGAGTCACCTGGAGATCTCATTAAGCTACTGATTATAATTCATTAGGTCTGGGGTGGGGCCTGAGATTCTGTATCTTTAAGAGGTTCCCAGGGGATACCTGTGTTGCTGGTTGGAGGACCACACTTTATAAAACTGAAGCTTGAGTGTCCTGACAGGTTCAGAAAGTGGCTCAGTACTAATGCCGGTTCTTCATTGGCAGAGTTACAGCATCATGGCCAACCACATTCTGAACAGCGAAAGCATCTCAAACTGGACCTTCATCCCTGAAAGAAACAGCAGCTGTGTCCTGCTACACTCAGTCAATACCTTTGCAAGAAAACTACTTATAAATAAACATTCCATTGACATATCGGATGTCTTCATTCATACTCTAGGCACCACCATATCTAGAGATAATGATGGAAAGAATTTAACTTTTTCAATGAGAGTTAATGACACCAACAATGAAGTCACTGGAAGGCTGTCGATCAGTAGAGATGAACTTGAGAATGTGCCTTCCCATTCTCAGGTCATTAGCATTGCATTTCCAACTCTTGGCGCCATCTTAGAAGCCAGTCTTTTGGAAAAGGCCAGTGTGAATGGGCTTGTCCTGTCTGTCATTTTGCCCAAAGAACTGGAAAGAATCTCACTGATTTTCGAAAAGATCAGCAAGTCAGAAGAGAGGAGGACACAGTGTGTTGGCTGGCACTCCTTGGAAAGCAGATGGGACCGACAGGCCTGTCAAATGATTCAGGAAAACTACCAACAAGCTGTTTGCAAATGTAGGCCAAGCAAGTTGTTTACCTCGTTCTCCATTCTTATGGCACCTCGCATCTTGGAGAGTCCGGTTCTGATTTATATCATGTACATAGGCCTGGGCATTTCTATTTGCAGCTTGATCCTTTGTTTGTCCATTGAGGCCTTGGTCTGGAGCCAAGTGACGAAGACAGAGATCTCGTATTTACGCCACTTGTGCATCGCTAACATTGCGGCCACCTTGCTGATGGCCGATGTGTGGTTCATAGTGGCTTCCTTTCTTAGTGGTCCAGTGACACACCATAATGGATGTGTGGCAGCAACTTTTTTTGTTCATTTCTTTTACCTTTCTGTGTTTTTCTGGATGCTTGCCAAAGCACTCCTTATCCTCTACGAAATCCTGATTGTTTTCCATACACTACCCAAGTCAGTTCTGGTGGCATCTCTCTTTTCAGTGGGCTATGGGTGCCCTTTGATCATTGCGGTTATCACAGTTGCTGCCACTGAGCCTGGCAAAGGATATCTACGACCTGAGGCCTGCTGGCTCAACTGGGACATGACCAAGGCCCTCCTGGCCTTTGTGGTCCCAGCTCTGGCCGTTGTGGTAGTAAACCTGATCACAGTCACACTGGTGATTATCAAAACCCAGCGAGCTGCCATTGGCAGTTCTATGTTCCACGAGGTGAGAGCCATTGTGAGAATCAGTAAGAATATCGCCGTCCTCACACCACTGCTGGGACTGACCTGGGGATTCGGAATAGCCATAGTCATCAACGATAGATCTCTGGTCTTCCACATTCTCTTCTCCTTGCTCAATGCATTCCAGGTAAGTGCAGAGGCTTCTGACCAACTCCGAAGTAAAAGAATTCAGGAAGACGTTTTGTGATCAGGAAGTCATGGTATCATATTTCTTTATAAGACAGTGGTTTGGGAATAGCATATTGGGTCAGGAAATTAGCTTTCGTTCCAGAAAGGCCTGCGTTCAAACCTTTACTCTCTCATTAATTAATGTGTAAGATTCTCCTGGGACATGTGCTTGACTTTTCCAAGCCATATTTTCCTCACTTATAAAAGGGGTATAATCTGCCCACTTTATGAGTGTTTAGAAAATGAAATAATGAACAGGAAAGCACCAAGTACTAAAATGACCTAAAGTTCATTAATAGCTTAAGTTTAGGCTGAGCCATAGCTGTTTAAAAATTAAACAGTAGTGCTTCGCCTAAAATAGAAGTATCTAACTGGAGGTATTTACATGTGCACATTTATATTTTATTCCATTTAGAATGTTTAGTTACCACTGGAAACATCTTATTTTAATGAAGCAAGCCATACAGAGTAATATTAAGGATATTTTCTCCTCTCCTCTCCTCTCTTACCTTACCTCTGTAAATTAAACAATGTTCACAGTTTCATGCGCATCCTTGCCAAATTTTCTATGGTTATATACTATATTTTTTTTCATATCATATAGGAGTTAAAAAACAATGTATAGTATTATGCAACTTACTTTTTCACTTAAAAATACATTTTAGCATTCTGAGACTGATGGAGTAGATGGAGAAGAGAGAAGGTCCAGTAGATGTGCGAGAAAGGCCCTTTTAAAGATTTATGGGTCCTAGGCCAGTGGGAGCACCTCCACTGGTTTTAAAGCTTAACCACCCCCTTGACTAAGGAAGAATTGTTACACTGTCAGTTGCTGCCTCGAATGCTACTTTGTCAATCCATAACTTCTGGTTGGTATCCTCTCTTGTGTTTACTGAGAATAATTGCGGTCTGGGTAAGTTTTGGGGACCCTCATTATACTGAGTGCCTTATAAACAACAGAAATCCATTTCTCAAAGTTCTGGAAGCTGGGAAGTCCAAGCTCAAGGTGTATGCAGATCTGGTGCCTTGTGAGAGTCAGTTGTCTTCTCGCTATAATCTCACTTGGTAGAAGGGACAGGGAGTTCTCTGGGGCCTTTTACAAGGGCACTAATCTCTTCCATGAGGACTGTGCCTTCAGGACCTAATCCTTCCCAAAGGCATGCCTCCAAGTACTTTCACACTGGGTGTTAGGATTTAACACATATTTTAAAACCTGGGCGAATACTGTGAGATTTATCTGCTCAAGTTGTGCTTTATCTGCTAAAAGAAATGCGATTAGCTGCTACCAATAAATTCTTCTCAATCAGAAACTGAACTTTATGATCAATATTTTATACAAGTTTTCTGAATGATATTTTGTGTAACTTTTCCCAAGGGGGCATGGACCAAGGAAAAGCAATCCCAGTGGACTATTCCCCTGTTACACATTTACAGCTATTCAGATGTGGATTGCACAATAAAAAATTTAACACACAGGCACACACACAAATACACAGAGGCACTATATTTTTTGAGTATTTATTTGATGTCGAGCCTTATGCTCAGTGTTGCAGATATAAATTTTTTTAATAGTAAGGCATATATATATTTACACTGTGTGTTCACCTCCCATAGTTAGATTTCTTTCTGTCACCACATATTTGACCCCCTTTATCCCATCTACCTCCCCTCTCTCTCCTCTCCACTCCCCTCTGGTAACCACTAGTCTATTGTTCATGTCCATGAGTCTCTGTTTGTTTGTCTTGTTCATTTGTTGCTTTTAGGTTTATACCCTACATATAAGTGATATTATGTGATTTTCAACTTTTTCTGTCTGGCTTATTTCGCTTAGCATGATTATCTCGAGGGCCATCCATGTTGTCGCAAATGGCAGTATTTCATCTCTTCTTATGGCCGAGTAATATTCCATTGTATATATGTACCAAGCTTCTTTATCTAATCATCTATCGTAGGACATATTGGTAGCTTCCATGTCCTGGCACTATGAGTAATGCTGCTATGAACATTGGTGTGAAAATATCTTTTCAGATATGGGTTTTCAAGTCTTTGTGGCAAATACTCAGTAGATGGATTGCTGGATCATATGGTAGATCAATTTTTAGTTTTTTGAGGAATCTCTATACTGTTTTCCATAGTGGCTGTACCAATTTGCAGTCCCACCAGCAGTGTATGAGGGTTCCTTTTTCTCTGCGTCCTCTCCAGCATTTGTTATTACTTGTTCCATTGATTATAGCTATTCTAACAGGTGTGAGATGGTATCTCATTGTGGTTTTGATTTGCATTTCCCTAATTGCTAGCAATGTTGAGCATCTTTTCAAATATTTGTTGGCCATTTGTATGTCCTCTGGCGAGAAGTGTCTGTTCAGGTCCTCTGCACTTTTTTTTGATTAGATCATTTGTTTTTTGTTGTTATTGAGTTGTATGAGTTCTTTGTATATTTTGGACATTAGGCCCTTATCAGAGGCATTGCTTGTAAATATATTTTCCCATTCGGATGGTTGTCTCTTTACCTTGCTGACGATTTCTTTTGCTGAGCAGAGCTTTTTAGTTTGATGTAGTCTCATTCAGTTATTTTACCTTTTATTTTCCTTGGTTTTGAGGTCAAATTCATAAAATCCTCTTTAAGTCCAAGGTCCTTGAGTTTAGTTCCTATGTTTTCTTGCAGATATAAATTTAATTAATCCAAACTCAAGAAACTGAAAATCTTACAAGGAGAGAAATTCCTCTTAGTCCTTTAGCTAAAGGAATGTATATTTGTGGTTGTGGAAAAAACACACTAGAATTGTGGTTCCCAGATTTTTACAAAATTTAATTCCTGAGAAAAATTCATGGAGATTCTGATTTAAAATGTATTCCCAGTGCCAGAATCAGATTGGGATGTATTTGTTCCAAGCATCTTTTTACGAACAGTACTTTATAACCTAATGGGTCATACCATCAATGACATTTTCTTAGTAGACCAATGACAGATTTGGATAGTTATCTTGTAGGCTAAGAGTGTCACACGAAAAAGCAACGTGAAAGAAACACTCCAGGCTTTGGAGCACTTGCTGGACTGGTTGAATGGAGTAGTGTATTTTAGTGTGTTTGGGGGAATGGATGAGCTACATGGCCATGCACTGGTCCCTGTGAAGTCCTCCACCTCTCAGCTGAGCTTTTACAAATCAAGATAGCAGCAGGTTTGTTTTTACCACCTGGTTGGAACATCTTTCTTATTTTGTATTAAACCCATGTGCCTTGACAGGTCTCTGCTTGGGTAAGAGTTCATATTTGATTATGAAAGCAGAGCAGCTTAACAAGGATGTCATCATCTCACCTCTCTTTTCAAGTGAACCAAGATCTGAGTAACCACACCTTCAAGAGAAATTTTGTCTAATGAATGTTGCTATCTACTGTATTTTGAAAGTTAAATCTCTGAGCTTCCTTTTCCTTACCTGAAAAATGAGATAAATACTTTTCCTTCTTCTTCTTGGGTGGTTTTGTGATATTGCATATGAAAAATAAATCAAAAACTCACATGGACTATAATGATGGAGGAACAGTCTCCTTTTGACTTTAATGGTGTTTATCTTTGTATAGATGACAAGAGATATGAGAGTGAATTCAGTCTCTATGTCATCATATTTGGAACACTTATTTCTGAGTACCCATTACGTGCTTAGAAAATCTGGTTTTGGGATTTTAGCTTTCCTGAGGATCCATGAACTTGGTTTTTCTTTGCAAGTTTTGTAAGTCTCTGGTTATAGATGTGGGAAAGAGGTTGAGCATAGCCGCTTTTTCTTTTTTCTGTGGAAGTTTCTTTCATTGCTGATCGTTCAGGGTCTGCAAGGCTGTCCTTCATTTCCCAACATCTTCTCTGACTCTCGCTTGGACCATTATCTTCTGGTGAGATGCACAGCTCCTGATAAATGCAAAACACTTCTATTTTGCTCAAATTAAAAAAAAAAAAAAGTGAATCAGGGACCTTGATCTGTTTGGTTTACTCAGACATGCCCAAGCATCTAGAACGGTGACTAGCGCATAGAAAATGCTGAATCAATATTTGTTGAATGAATGAATGTAGATGTTGTGACCTTAAAATGAGAGAGTCAAAGATTGAATACAATTGTTTTCATTTTATTATTTTTATTAGTTCCAGAATAGTAACTGGTAACTAATGCTGGTATTTCTTGTTATTGTTATAATTATTATTTTGTAAATGGCTCTTCTTCCCTTGTCTGTCTTTCTTAGGGCTTCTTTATCTTGGTGTTTGGAACAATCCTGGATCCGAAGGTACTGTAGATTCTTGTTTTTTTTTTTTTTTTTTTGCATTATCAGTACTTGGCCCTGAAATAATGCCCACTTATGAGGGTCTTTCACCTCAAGCATTTGTGCAGGCACTTGAACAGGACATCGCTCTCTTTATAGTGCAAGTAATATTGACTATCTTTTAAGCTCTTGTGGTGCTAAGCATTTTATGTACATTAGCGCCAATCCTTAAAATGATCTTGGGTATTTCTATTTTCCATTTTACAGATGAGGAAACAGATTCAGCATGATTAAGTAGCTTGCACAGAATCTCTAAAGAAACCCACTCTAACTAGTTGAAGCAGAAAAGAAAAATTTATTAAATCTTACAATATCTTCTTTGGTAGGTCTCTCTGGCCTGGAGCCATGGAGGCTATACACAATAGTTCCAATTCATAGCACAAAACTGCTCCACCCTCCCTACTCTGCTAGGCATAGAACAGCTCACTAAGCCAATGCTAGACAGTGGGTGCTAAACTAGAGTTGCTGCTACCGTTGCCTTAGGGATAGCCTTCACCCTACCCTTTGGGGTCCACTGGCACCTGCTTCTTGAATTGTCATGTCTGATTGGCTGAGCCCAGGTCACATGGCTTCATCTTAGCTTCTAGGGAGGCTTCTACCTTAAAGAGCAATAGATTCGAGGAAGGGAATTCTCTAAATACAGGGAGCGTGTATAAATAGTGGGTGGTGACAGCAAAAACTGAACAAATGAGCAAAACATCACATGTTTACTCAGGCTTCTAAGATCACTTTCTTTCTGTTGTTATTATACTACCTCTTGAAATGAGAAAAG
Organism: Pteropus alecto; assembly: GCF_000325575.1. Taxonomy (NCBI): domain Eukaryota; kingdom Metazoa; phylum Chordata; class Mammalia; order Chiroptera; family Pteropodidae; genus Pteropus; species Pteropus alecto. Next base: position 37,383,290 of record NW_006494614.1, on the reverse strand, counting down.
CAAATAACCCTTTCAGATATGGATGTAAATATCTTTACTGCAGCATTTATTTTTTATTTTTTTATTAATTAATTTTACTATCACTGCTATTCTGCTATTAAGTTCATATAAAAGGTTTGTGAAAAAAGCATTTCATAATGGTCCTTTCATTTTCTTATAAGGATACTAGTACCTAATAAAAATTATTAAGTTAAGAGTATTATCGTTTTAGTCTTGATATTTCCATGGACTAGCTGTGTGCCAATGAGGAGTTCCTTAACTCTTTATAAGTCTGAGATTCCTCAAGTGGAATGCAGAGATAATGATGCTTTTCCTCACTTTTCTGCTAGATTATGGTAAAGTAGAAAAGGAATTTTTCAAGTGAAAACACATAGAAAGCATTTAAGGTATTATGTAGTTGCATACCGTATTATTTTTTTAATTAATCTAATATCACAACTAGTATTTCTAGCCAAAGCATCATCATCATCATCATTATCCATTAGTGCACCACTGTTAGGTGTTATGAGAAGTGCAATGAACACTAATACATGGACACTTCCATCAAGATCAAAACTTCTTATACTAAAATTATAATGTAAAAGGTAAATACTCAAAGGTGTCATGATTAATTGATAAAAAGGTGTAGAGTAGTCCTCCTTTATCTGCAGAGGATATGTACTGAGACTCCTAGTGGATGCTGGAAATCACAGATAGTGCTATATCCTATATATACTATGTGTTTTCCTTCACATACATATTTATGATAAAGTGTAATTTATACATTAGACACAGTAAGAGATCAACAACAATAACTAAAAGTAAAATAGAACAATTATAACAATATACTATAATAAAAGTTACGTGAATGTAGTTTCTCTCAAAATATCTTGTAGTACTGTAACTTGCCTTTTCACTTAAAGAAAGCACTTTACATCTTCTCTTTGGCATACTCAAATTGCCAGCATCACTACTCTTGTGCCTTGGAACCATTATTAAGTAAAATAAGGGTTTCTTAAAGTTTACTTATTTTACTTAATAAGTAAGCACAAGTGCTGTGACACTGTGACAATCGATCCGATAACTGGGATGGCTACAGAGTGATTAACGGGTGGGTACTGTATACGGTGTGGATACATTGGACAAAGGGGATGATTCACATCTTGGAAGGACAGAGCAGGACAGCATAAGATTTCATCACACCACTCACAATGGCACGCAATTTAAAACTTACCAATTGTTTATTTCTGAAATTTTCCATTTAATATTTTCAGACTGCTATTGACTATGGAAAATAAAATCTTGAAAAGCAAAACCATAGATAACTAATACATGGACACTTCCTATTGAGTTCATATAGGACTACTGTATATAACAGTAGTTTTCAAACTTTTAGGATCAGTAAAAACCAGTGAGCACGTATCACCAGATATGTTTATTATTCACTTACGAAGTATTTATTATGCACATTATGAAACACAGAATTAAAGAAAGATGAGAGAGAAATTTAAATAGAGGTGCCAGTATGTCTTCACACATTCCAATGGACTCTTGAGAGCACAGCCACCCACCCAAGGAGTGTTCTTTCCTCTTTGAAGCTAGTTGAGAGATGTGCAAAAAATACTGCATTTTCAGGGAAGGGTGAAGTTGCTCTGAGCTAGAGGACTTTAGCATACATTAACTGTGAAGAAAGAACTTCTATAAGGCCTTGGAAGGTGAATAACATCTTGTATAGCAAAGCGGAAGAAGAAATAGAAGTAAGAAGAGAATGCCCATATACGATAGGAGAGACTCAGAGAAAATGACAGGGTGGTCTGGAGTCAGGGGACAGGAATTCAGCTCCTGGCTCTTCCTCTTTGTAGTTCACTGGTTTTGAGTACTACTTAATCTCGGAGTCTTAATTTCATTAATTGTAAAATGGGGATAATAGTACCTATCTCACAGGGTTATTTTCTGGATAAAATAAGATGATGGGTGTGAAAAGCACTTTAAAGTTATAAAACAAAATATAATAGTTGTTTATTATTCTTATTTTCTTGGTTCCACAAGCCTTTGTTATGCTGTATAGGATTCTTCTTCTTCTTTTTTTTTTTAACCATGGTTAGGCACTCTAGAAAAGGTTTGAATAGTTGATAGCCTGTGGGAAATGTTCAACTACTCAAGTACTCCCCCCAAATATTTCCAAAACTCTGTCAAGGAATCCTCTAATTTGTGGCAAACTGTGTTTCTTAGCCACCGGGTTCATGTTCAGGGTCCTGATTATATAAGTCTCCTACTCTAGCTTCACTTTTCTTCTTTCTCCCTATCTCCCCATCTTTTCCCAGACCACTCCACCAAGTTACTAATCCCTCCATACCTGGCTGGCAACATACTCCCTTGCACAATATTTGCCAGGCCCAAGCACATGTGTTTATTTCTTATAATTTTTTAATTCTTAATTCTTTTCGTTAACTATCCAGATACGAGAAGCCTTAAAGAATCGGATAACCTCTGCAAAATGGATCTCCAGAATACCAGAGGTAAAGCCCTCACAGTCATTTTTGCATTTAAAAATTTGACAAAATAACAACCATGCTGGAGTTTCTCGCAGGTGGAGTATTGCTAACGATCACCTTAAGACTTTACGGTATGGATTTTTCCGAAGGGCTGAGTGAGTGCTTCTTTGAGCTGTTCAGATTCTTTCTGGAGTCTTGGGACCACATCCAAAGAAACAAAAGTAGACAAATGCATTTAGAGGAGAGTGACAAGGCGGCAGTTCCTGGAGGGGAGAACCTCAAAGCACATAGCAGGAGAGCAGGTGATGAAACGGAGAAATGACAGATGATGAAAAGCCTCGGGTTTTTATGACAGCCTGCTTGTTCTTTATAACTCCAATTGGTTGAATCACATTCCAAAGTGTGAAAATTTCAGGGAAACAGATTCTGACCCTACACAAAGGACTTTCCAATAGCTTGATTTTCAAGAGGGGCCATTTGCCATGGTTACTGGAGTTGTAAAAGAAGGTTAAGAGCCTGTTCTGTCATTGGATAGTATGCGTCCTTTTTCATTTATCATCAATTCCTATAATTTAGAAATCAAATAGTATTGTTATGCAAAGGTGCAACCCAACAGCTGTTCTGAGTAAATGAAAAACCGGAAAACTTTTAAATAACAGCAAAAGGAGATTCAGGGTTGGCTCAGAGAACATACCCAGCAACAAGAGAAGAGGCCATCTACAGTTTCCCACACTAACATCCGATGGGATCAACGTGGGCTGGCATAGAATGGTGTTGCAGGAGATTTGCATGGAAAGGGGTGACAGATCATTCAAGAGGCCGGGCCCTGGGTAACAGCATTGCCCCCTCCCTAGATTCCTTGTCTTTTGTTCCCTATTCTTTGCTTTCTTTAGCCCTCCTGTCTTCTCTTTTTTTCTTTCCTTTATATTCCTATCCCCTGTTGCCTTACACTTACCACAGCTTTGACCTTGTTCCCAGTCTTCGGTCTTCATAATCGGGAGATTGCCAACTCCTCTACATTCCTTCTTTCTGAAAAACAAACAAACACCGCCCCCACCCCCACACCTTAAACCCTATCGTACTGTGCTGAGAATAAAGCGCTAGTTCTAAAGCAGTGGTACCCAACCTTGGCCAAACATCAGAGTCAACCAGGAAGCTTCAAAACACATTGCCTGGGTGCTACCTCTGGGGGTTCTAATTGAATTGGTCTGCAGTATGGCTTGAGTTTGGCATGAGTCTAAGGTAATCAAGGTTGGGACCCACTCATATAAGCCTTCCTAAAGTGTCTTAGCATTATAAATATTTTCTAAGTATTCCTTACTACCTCACTCTGGTCTGTCACCGTGCCCTCAGGGGAGAAGACTAACTACTATCCGGTCCCATTTGGCATTGTACCTTTCCTTCTGTATTGATCCATTTAGCCACCACAGAGAAATTCTGCTCATCAGCCATGGGAAAACAGACATTTTCCCCACTTTCTCTCTTTCCTTTTTTAAAAAAATACATCCAAATCATACCCAGAATTTTATTAAATTTTATTTTAATAAATAAATTTTATTTATTTATTAAAATAAAATAAAATTTTATTTTATTATCAGTTTGTTGATTGTCTGAGTCAGTGGTTTTCAATGCTGGTTGCACCTTAGAGACACTTAGAGAGCTTTTTAAAAATACCACTGTCTTGGCCCCACCCAAGAAAAATTTAACCAGAAAGTCTTAGAGGTAGGGTTTGGTCATTTTTTTTTTTTTTTTAAAAAGCTCCCCAGAGATTTTAAAGTGCCGCCAGGATTAAGAACCACTGAGTTAGGTACTAAGTAAATTTATTCCAACTTTTTGCAATCCTTCCTTCACTCTGCTCACTAGCTTTCAACCAAGTCAGTTTATCGGCCATACTCAGAGGGAGGAGTTTTATCATTTGTCTCCTCCTCTCCAACTTTATAGGCTTCTGATCCTTAGGTGGCCATCCTCTACAGTCCAGATTTAACTCTTTCTCCATGTGGTACCTGCCCAGGCCATGTCAGGACCAGCTCCTCAAACCTAGGATAATCATTGTGATGATTTGTGTTCATCTTATATCCTATGTGATGAATAAGTTTATGCTCCTGTGGTAATAATTTTACCCGTGAATTAATGCATCACCTATCTTAGGCAACATATACTTAAAACCTGAGGATATTTTAAACTCGGGTGCATCACAAGGGAAGGGCTGCGACCTTGAGGATTTCGGCAGGCCAGGTGAGGAGGAGCAATTTGAGGGATGTGAGGCATCTCAGTGTTAATCTCCCCCTCTGTGCAGCTCAACTGCCTCTCCCACCTCCCTCCCAAACTAGAGACTCCTTCAGGATAGGGATCCAGGCCAGGCCGGGGAGAAGGGCAATGTCTCACACCAGTCCATTCCTATGTTGTCAGAGGTTCTAGGTTCTAATATAAACAAGGAGAGGGAAAAAGTGAAGAGATAAAATAAATTGCTGTGGGTCACAATTCTCCATGTGCTTTGAATAATTCTGACAATTGAAAACAGACTAATAATGACTATGCAATTATACTTTTGTCTTCAACAGAACCTTTCTTCTGATTTCTCTTGTCACCACACCAAAAGGCCCAGTTAAGAAACCAGGCAATACTCCTAATTTGGGAGGTGAGTGCAATGCAAGGGGTCCCCATACACATCTGATATAGATGACATTTCTTTTAAAAAAAATCACAGTTTGATTAATTCTAATTAGAAATGATTTCTTTTCTTGTTTGAGAGAATTCTCCTTATGCAATCTAGCTTCAGCTAGCTGAAGTTAGAGATACATTCACACTTCTAATTCTTGCATGACTGAAATTCTGGTTGTCCCTGTAAAACAATCAGGACTGTCTGAGAATGCTCATAAATTTGCCTGGGTGTATTTAAGAGGAGAATCATTAGAGGTGGCAGCTCCACAAGGCTGTCCCCTCTCCTCCTCCTCCTCTCTTGTTCCCCAGTCCCAGGATGTCCTCTGGGATATCAACAGTATCCCCAGATTTCCCACTGTGGCCCCTCTCTTTTCCTTTATGTTAAAGGATCAAGGAATTATGATAAACACTATCTGTGAGTGGCCTCAGGGATAATATAGAATTTACATTTGAGGCGTCTGAGAGACAGAAGCATAGAGACAAACACAGAGAAAGGAGTTGCAGGGGCAAACAGGAATAAAGAGATACTTCCCAAGGGGCATGGTGGCTCACTGTTGGAAGAGAGCCGTCCAGATACACAGACGTGTGCAAATAAGTTTTCTAGCCTTTGTCTTCATGTCCCTCTAGATCTAGAGAGAGAAGATCAGATAGGGAGATGGAGACACCCACATTGGGAAACTCACAAAAACAGCCAGACAGAGAGATGCAGAGAGAGGCCAAAGGTTACAGGGAGAGACCCTGCAATACAGAAAGAAAGAGAGAGACACAGACACAGATTAAAACTCTCACAGAAACACATACAAGTGACAGAGGCAGAAACAGAGAGAGATGCAGAGAGGCACTTAGATATGTAGAAAGAGCCCCCCCACACCCACTCCAATACATCAGGCTTCCAGCAGCCTCTGTGGCTAAGGCCTTCTGCAGCATCCCAGGGCCTTATACAGAGCAAGGGGTATTTTCCAAGAGGAAAAGAAATAGTCTAGCTTAGAGAAAGACAAAGTTTGTAATTCAGCACATCTGGTAATAAAACAAGCCTGTTCCCTGGATTCCAAAGTGATTTAAAGGGAAGATACTCTCCATTTGTCAGGAGGGCTCTACCCAAAGGGGCTTATTGTTTCAAACAGAGCGAGCCAATAATGCAGTTGTCCTGAGGTTTCTAGGTCTTGCTACTTACATATTAAAGCTGTGATTTTCTGTTCTTGACAAGGTCATACATCCCAGGAATGGCAGAGCCCCAGGAGAAATGTGCTTATTCCTGTCTTCCTGCCTCTGGAGAGTATGAAGGAAGTCTCCCACACTGTGACGCTGACGGAGGAGGGCATGCCATGAGGAAAGGGTGGAAGTCCCCTCTGTCTACTTTTGTGCTGCTAAATGTTTCTCCCTCATCAACTGTGTGTGTGTGTGAAATATATGTGTCTGTGTGTGTGTGCGTGTGTATGTATGTGTGTATATATACATACATGCATATGTACGTGCGTGCTTTCACACACACACACACACACACAATACACACACACACACACATATATGCCATTCTGCAGATCGACTTGGGAACAGAAAGGCAAAGTGGGCCACAGCAGGCCCTTACCCTTGTTGCGCCTCTAGCTCCTGGCTGTGGGTCACGTTTATCCTCAGGAAGATTACTCTGGCTCGTTTCAGCTAAGGTGGCCTGGGATGTCACCTGGCTGGATTCTGTGGGTTGCTGAGGGAGGGGCCCTCATGAATAGTCACCAGGAGTTGAGCTGACTCTAAGTAGGTCATTGCTGGTTCTTTGTACAAAAGGAATCCTATTGCTAGCATATTCCACCCCTCCAAATTTAAATTGATTGCATGGTCAACTTGGCTTGCAACTTCTTTGACTGTGAGGCAAGTGAAATAGGTAGAGCTCTTGAACTAGAAAGATGCTTTTTTGTTTTTTATTAAAAAGAACACGTATTTCATTTATTTCCTCAGTTTTGTTGGGCTTTGCAGGAATCTTCTAAAAAGATGCTCATTTTAAGTTAAGGAGATTGAAGCCTGGAGCGATGGGTCACAGCTAATGGAGGCTTGAGCCAGAAGCCGAAACCCAAGTCTGCAGGTTCCCAGTCCTGAACGTTCTCCAAGGGCCTGGAGCCACCCAGGGACTGTTTGCCTGCTCTGACAATGTAAAATTAACCCTCACCAACAATATGTGTTTTTGAATGGGATGAGGAAGGGGGAAATATCATATTCCCAGTAGAGAGCTGCTCATTTTCTTAACCTTGTATATAAACAAATTCAACATTTAAGCCATGAGCCACAAGATAGGAGAGCAATACTATAGATAGAAACCTTTTTAGGAAAAAAGCCCTCCTTTTTAAAGCAAGTACACAGGCTGATACATTAAAAGATAATTAGAAGATAAAAGAAAAGGCGCAAAGGGTGGCCCCTATTCTTTTACCAAGAAGCCTGTATGAATGATGTTCCATTGTAAATGGAAAAATAAGGTTCGCTTTGTGAATCAGTGGGATCTTTCTTTCTTTGTCTCTTACAAAAAATTTCCTCTAAGTAAGGAAGTTTGAGAAAGCAAAAATATAATAAAGAGGTCAATCAGAAGGTAGAAAAATCCACCACCTGAAGAATGAGTCACCTTTCAATGGTATCACTCATATTAGGACAACAATTGCCCCTTTCTCAAGTCAGAAAATGGTTTGAATTTGACATTTCCCAGTATTTCTGTAGGATCTCTTCAAGGAAAGGGAGTGGGACAGGCACAGTCTTGGTTTCTCAATACAGAGATTTCAGTACAAAGAAATGTCACTTACTCAGAGTCAATATATTAAAGTGAGGAGAGAATTTCGTGAACCCAAGTAGTTATAGGATTACAAATCTAGAAAACCTTTAAAAAAGACTGGATCCAATTGCCTCATTTTATGGATGGGAACTCTGAGCACTAGAGAGAGAGAGAAAGAGGGAGAGAAAGAGAGACCTTTCATCTGCATTGTGTATGGAGCAGTCACATCTAGTATGAAAGCACATTCTACTCTGATATACTCACTCCCTACAATAGGATGGCTAGAAAAACATTCTCTCTAGGAATTATTATTAACTAAGGCCCATGTGTGCTGACAGAGAAACTATGAAATTATTTGGGAATCCGTTGAACAAGCTATGCCCTCTCCTGCAGCCCACAATTCAGTCTGCCCCATCCTGAAACATGTCCATGAACTGTATGGATTAGGTTGACTGTGGAATACCCTCGGTGGAGACACATTCAATGTCCTGTTCACACCTCATCAAAGAAGTGACTTTGTCAGATGACTCAAGGAAAAATTGGTGCTAACAGTGACTAAGGCAGATACGTGGTTAGAACACTTAATACATGATGATCCTTGGGAAAGTTATTTAAATTCTTTAGACTTTAATTTTACTCATCTATAAATTGAGGAAAATAGAGCCTACCTCATAGGATTGTTATAAAGATTAAATGAATAAATGTAGGCAAAATACTAAGAATAGTACTTGCCAAATTATAATTGGCCATTAAAATGTTAGTGGTTTTTATTAAAGTACCTGTGAATTCATGTACATGCACAGACACACACAAACACAAGCAAACACACAGCCATGGCCATGAGTTTGGATGTAGGCATTCTCATGAGAGTTAGTTCACTGACTTGTAAGTTAGAATTAAGTTTGTTGATTCAGTTTGTTCAACATCAGGAGTATCTGAGCTTGACATTGAATAATCCTTTTGGTCAATGTTCCCACAGTTGTAATATATATAATTCCCTGTCTGGGAAACAGTGTACATCATAGGGTTCTATTCAGGCCACCCTGTGTCCAAGCTTGGCTTCACTTTTTGCCTTCTCCATGAAGTCTCCCCTGATTAGTCCAACCAGAAGTGCTGATTCTCCCCACCTGATTTCCTACAATATTTATAATTAGTGCCATTCGCTTCATTTTTAGTATTTATTGTGTTATATTGTTTGTTTAATTTTAGTCTTTTTCATGTGCATATATTTTCATTCCCAGATAAGTCTATAAACCTCTAGGGGTAGGATTAACTCACTATGTTACTCACTTTTGTATGCCCAAAGTGCAGCTCAAGATGTCTTGCACATAGAATATGTTCAATAAAGTCCTTTGATTACACAACCAAAGGTTTGATGATACTGGTTTTTTCAATTCCCAAATGACTCGGTACTTAACTAGCAACCTCAACAGAAGTGAACTATTTCCACAAATATCGTTTCTTTGATCTTCATTCGTGTAAAGGATGTAACAAAACTGCTTTTTCATTTAGTCCTCCTTATTGTCAACATTTCCCCTGGCAATATTTAAGTGAAGGTTCATATTACATTTTGGGGACAGAAAGATATGTAAATAGAAGACACTGGAACTGGGATGTGTGGGACTATTTGATGATGAGAAGGACAATCCAAACTGGCTACCCTTTCGGAAGTCAGATTACGTGATGTTTCCTGTAGGTGGAGGCCATGGCCCAAGGTAGAAGGTCAATAAGAACTCCTTGGCCAAGTTACTAAAAAATAAAACAAAAATCTCTTTGGTGCTGAGGTAGGGATTCGATCATTATTTACTGATCAATTTCCTAGTCATTTTTTCCCCACGTTCAACATCAATACAGGCAAAAACATGATAGCCTTCTAAAATCATCAATGACAGCAGCATGACCTTGCATTTTAGCCCTTGCGTTCTAATTGCACCTGCGCAGTAGATGCAACACAGAATATCATGTGATCATCTGAGATAAAGATGAGAAATTAAAGGACAAACAAGTGACTCATTTTAATGGATATGCTGCAGACAAGAGAAACCTGTAATTTCTCTTAGGCGTGCTTGAAGGACCCATTGTGGAGTGAATCACAGACTCACGCAAGCCTTGAAACCCTGGGCAGTTTTACAGTTCTCAGACTGGCCTCTCACAACAGACGACTGGCTTGATCGGGGGCTTCCTGGATTTCCTTTTCAAAAAATGGAGAAGGATCACAGCCACTGAAGGAGACTGTGGGAGGTGCCAGGGAAGGCACACGTGATGGTGGGGCATGGTGGTGGGAAGCTCACGCCGACCTTCCTGCTGGGCTGCTATATCTCCT
>NW_006494614.1:37341270-37372884 GCF_000325575.1 Pteropus alecto | reverse complement strand
ATACAAGAATGAGGAAAAAGCGTGATTTATGATGGTGTCTTCTGGAATGCTTGATTATGTAGGAACTTTTCCTAACATTAATTAGAAATTGGCTAGCTCAAGGTTGAAGTGTTTCCTGTCTCCTTTAAATTTGTTTTTCTTTAAAAAGTCATTTGTCAGGCTCTAATTACTCATTCCTAGGAGTAAAAATCCAAAATACCTTGTCAGGCAATTAGACTGTCTGTTCTCTGATTGTCCTCTTGCTTGATAAATTGGTTGAGGAAACTAGCTTTCAATTCCTTTAGGTTGGATGTAAAGCTAGATTTTTATTTTAATTAATTAACTAATTAATTAATTTTTAGGTGAGGCAACCCTTGGTTGACCTCACAGATTGCAAGGACCTTGTTAGCTTACAATCCCTTATTTTTTATTTATTTTTTATTTTTTATGCCTACAGCGCCCGATCTTCCTAGATGGTCTCCCATCCAAGCACTAACCAGGCACGACCCTGCTTAACTTCTGAGATCAGATGAGGTTGAACTTGTTCAGGGTGGCATGACTGTAGACAAAGCTAGATTTTTTTTCAAACGAAGCATTCTTTATGAGTTTCTTCTTTTAGCGGGGCTGACAAAGTTGTCTTTATATCAACTTACAAGGAAGGAAACATTTCCTCCAGTTAAAAGTTGCTAAAACTTTTTTTGTAAAGGCATCACCCCTTGTTTTGAGTGGCCAGTAGTATGGCACTTGATGGTTTATATTTCTTATACTCTGAGGACAATTGTGGGAGTGCAAGAATGTTGCATAGTGAGGCGTGATTTCTTTTTAGTGTCATTACTCCAGTGAGCTTCCTTCATGGAGCAGAGCAATTGCTCTGTATATTGACGTTTTTGAACTAAGATATGTATCAAGACAGTTGGTGAGATGCTGAATGCCTTCCAACTCTGAAATTATATGATTCTTTGAACTTATCAGAATTCGAATCCAAACTGCAATTCTCAAAAAGGATACTGAGCTGCAAAGAGATTGGCTGGAAGCCATGTAAAATAGTCGAGAATGAGATGTTTCTGATTCTAAGAGATCTTTTATATCTTCCTTTCCCCGAAGGCTCTTTATGAAACAGCACATCCATGGCAAGGGAGAACTGGTAAGAGTGACTGTATACGTTCTGTTATTGAGGCCAAGAAACGCGCAAACAACTTGTTTAGCCATCTGACTATATAATCAGGGTTCTAATTACACTAGTGGAATAGATGGAATATACGGTTATGAAATTAGGCTGAGGGGAGAAAAACACATACACACACCCCAAAATGTGGGTCACCTAACTCTAATTTCCTCATCCTCCAGTTAACCTTTCAGAACCGGTCCTTTCCATCAATGGGATTGGCCAAGGAGTATGAGGTGAGTTGCCGCCTAGAAGGTTAGCAAACTAGTGAAGAATATGCCGTCTTCTCACCTTGGGATGAAGTTCAATGCAGAGAAACACTTTGAGAAAGTGTCCAACTAGTTCACAGACATTCCTGTCCATCTCACCTTAGGGTGTTTTGCATGAAGAGTTTTGAGAGATCACCCCTTTAGATGTATTCCTTCCTCCCTGACTGCAGTTCCAGTTCCCAGGCTGTACCTTTTTATTTTCTTTGAGAGTCCTGATGCCAGCTCTCATTCAGCATGTTCAGACAGGCGGAGAGTGCCTTGGTCTGCGTGAGTCATCTCCTACAACTCCTTCAGACATAAGCTCTGGGTCGCAAGCAGACTAATTGTATTTTTGGATTCCAGCTTTTCAGAAATTCAGCTCTAAGTACAAGGAAGATGGGACAAATAAGATGCTTGCACTGCCATGCCGGTGGCAGACATCACTGATCTGGCATAACATTGTTTCTTGCTGAACCTAGACAAAATCTTATAATCCTTTTGCATTCCAGGTAGTATAATAAACAGGAGGTCCATAGTAGGCCGGGAGCATTTCTACTTAAATTACAATGTTCCAAAATTATCTAGAGTTGCAGATATGCTCACCTGCCCCTCTGAGGTAGAAAAGTTGCTTTGTGATTTGAAAACAAAAACTTTAGAAGTCGCATCTTTCTCTGCAGAGGTCATTTACTCATTTGTTTATCCACAAACTTATACTGAGTGTCTCTCTCTTATGTATCTTATGTCCTGTTGGGTGCTGGGGACAAGAGAAATTTCTTCTATGTTCACCTCCTGACTAATGGTAACTTGATTTGTTTTCCCTCTTTTACTAGATGTAGTCTAATTTCTCTCTGGCTCTGCAACTTACACACTAAGTCTTGTGTGCTCTACTGACCTTCTGTTATTAGGGCCTAGAGTCACAGCAGTGGTGTGGGAGGCACCCATTGCTGCGAATTCTCTGGGAGGTACATCCTGAGACATATTTCTTCTGGGACTATTGGGTCTAGCTACATTTTTCTTTAAGCCTCCGAGGCCAGCAAATGCTGTTTTTCTCTCTGTGAGAGCAGAGAGCCCATAATGCTGCTTATTGTCAAGTGAAAAACAAAAGTGGATGGTAGTTGGTAATCATACTTTTATAGGGATGCACAGAGAGAGGCGGGTTGTGGAAGCAGGGAGGAGGAATTTGGGATATTACTTTCATAGGTCCTGAGAAGGTGTCATTCCTAGTTGCTTGTTGCTTTTATCAACGAAACACCATCTTTTAGACACTTTGGGAACAAGATGCGGAGTTGCCTTTATGAGTGCCTAGTGAAGAAACTGGAGGGAGTTTCTTTGTAAATGTCAGGTAACTATTTACCAAATTACCACAGATAGTCTCAGGCAGAAGTTCTTTTGCATCTTGTTTTCTCTTCCTCTTTTTCGTTCTCTATTTCTGAATCTGTCTTCCCTTCTTTTGTGATCATCCCAAACTTCCGTACCATCCCACCTGTGTCTGCCTTCCCTCAACTTCTCTACCCTGAGCATCGTGTTTCAGAATAATTCTGACTTGTTTCACAGATTAAATATTACCTGTCCATTGCCTCTTTCTTTCAGGATTCACTAAAGATAAACTATTACTCTCTGACGGACTACATTGGGTCACAGTGTAACTTAATTGAGCTCCTAGAAAAGCATTAGCACAGGTACTGGATTATGGTAGGTGCCCAATAAATGCATGTGGAGTCTGAATTTGGACAGGTTAATGTGTTACACTCCAAGATTATATATCTTGTCCTTGAACAGCAGCCTTAAATTCTCCCATAACACTTTTGATGATCAAGTAAATTTGGTAAAACCTGGGTGAAACAGTCTTTTTACCGGAAGGTTTTTCAGAACTTTTGCTATGCATATGTGTGTGGGGGGAGTGGCAATGGTAGTGCTGGTCCACATTGTTTCCCAAACTGATCTGACCGTGGAACCCTTTAGTCTTTTGTGAGACCAGTGGTCCACAGAAACACACTTCAGGACACAATACCTTGGCCAAATATCACAGACACCAAACTCTATATTGTTTCCCTACTAAGAGTAAAGTAGGCAGACTTTCTGAATTCATGGAACATTTAAGTCAGTGTGTACCAATGTCCTCAGTGTTTTTATTTCGTTTTTTATTTCTTTGCTTTTGGTGTCTGCTACAAACTGTTGAAAAAAAAGGGGGTGGATATTATGCATCATTTCTCGGGCATAAATATGCATGTTACAGCACTATTCTGTCAAGATTACTGCTTACTGTTTTTATCTCCCCACTCCCCACTGGGTGCTAAGATCTTGACTGATTGACTGATTGATTTTTAATGTCCAACATTTATGTTATAGATGTACATTTGGGGGTCCATAAGAATATGAGACCCTAGGATCTTGATTTAAATAGCCAGAGACAGTTCTTTTCAAAAGTTTGGTGTTTTCTTGCCACCAAACCCAAGGGATTTATGGAATTAGAGATTTTATGAAGACACGATATTTTTGATAAATTAAACATACTTTAGAATCAGAAGTCAAAAAATGGGATAAAGGTAATTTAAGCATAATGTACATAGAACAACTCTGGAAAGGATCTGACATCGACGCCATCCATTCTTCACTAGGAACTAGCAAACCAGAAGAGTTGGCCTCCGTTAGTTATTGCATCCGAAAGGTTCCTCTAACGGTCCTGTTTGTGTTATGCTGATATTCTTCTGGACCATCCACACTTTTCTTGTCATGTTTAATTTAATATTTTTGAATTTTGTCATCTTGTTCTTTTCTTTTCTTCATTCTTTCAAGAGATAACTTACTACATGAAGACATTGTGTCAGGTATTGGAGAATTACTTTATTTGTATTTGCAGACATTTTTTAGTTTGGAATTATGCAACACTCAAAGTTCACTTTAATTGTTAAGTCTTTATCAATCATAAATCTAAGAAAGTGTGCTTCCTTCATTATGTTCTATAAAACATCAACCTCTGATTATGAATTATGCTGGCAATGCTTCTTTTATTTATTTAAAAAATATTTCCATTCTCAGAGCCCTTAAGCTCTGCTTATTGTCACTCTGCAGAGCTTTCTGGCTTCAGCCAACATCTGAATCTGATTGGGAGCACTTCCATTCAACTCTTTCTGGAAAGAAGAGAAACAACCCAGTTGAGGCCAGCTTAAAACATCTGTCCATCTTACCCATGCCTGCCAATCATATTGGGCAAAAATAAGAATGTTATAACTCTTCTTGGATAACATCATTAAACATTTTCCATCCCCTCCCATACACATTTATAGTAACTGAAGGAAATTTACCATGTAATTTTCATATCAAATGGTATATGGGTTATATACAGCAGACTATAATAACATGAATGATCAAGTAGCAAATTAATTAACCTAAACCTCCAAACAGTCAGTTGTGCTCAGTTCAAAAGTTTGTGCTTTTTGGTCACGCTTATGACTTTATATTACATATATAATTCTACTAGTAAAGATTTTTTTCTGTCTATGCAAATACTTGAAATGCATCATTATTTCATAATGTTCCACAAAGAGCATTATGGCATACAGAAAATGTCATAGCTATTGGCCCTTTACTCTGAACACTTTCAGAAGCTGTGAACTTAGAGAGGCTTATACTGAAAACTTGATGAGTAAAAGTGGCCCTTCTCTGAAGCCTTGGATAGCAGGCATTATTATTTATAAACGCCTGCCTTTGGCTCACCTTCATCCATTTCGTTGTGCATTTCAAGTCATGTTCTCTAGGTAGAGAAGAATTGCATTTATCTTCAGCATCAGTCCTATTATTTGATCCTGAATGTGGGTATCTTTCCCCCCTCCCTGATATATGTACTTGGGTGAGGAGATTTCAATAAAATTGTAAAGAATAGCAGAGAGAAAATTTCAAAATGATTACTGTAGTAGGAAAAGTTAACAATTTTCAACTTGATAATGAAATAAATCTTATAGTCTATATTTCTATTTTTCACATTGTTGGTTATAATCTATTAGAGGGTTGTGAATTCAATTTAGTGGGTGTCAACCAATTTGTGAGAGAAAGTCAAATAAATAAAGTAGAATACAAGGTAAAAATCATGGACGTATCAGAGTGTCTTGCTCATGAGTAGGAAGGGTATTTTTTAAAAAGGTTTTAAAAAATATAAATCACATATATTTTCAATTTATATGTGGATATCTATATACATATATATTTGACTGCACATACTGAGTCAAAGTGTAAGATCTGTTTCTTATTGTGTCATAGTCAAAAAATTTTGGAAGTCACAGGTGTATAGGTGAAAAACATGGGCACATTTAAGACAACCTGTACTGGTTTTTCTGGTACTTCCTCTTGTGATCATCAATTAAAAATTTATCTGAACAATATTAACATTGCAAATTCCTTAGTGTGCCCATCCACCAGTTTGCTGAATACATTAGAACTTCATTCCACCAACACTATAAGATCACGAATTCTGCACACATATCCCAACACCTATGCAAATCTATTACTGCACTTTGCCTGTCATTCTGCCATGTTCACTTTCCCCTGCTCAGACTTGCTCTACAAGATGATGGTATAAATCAAAATACTTTTCTTCTGTTCAATGGTTAGAAACTCAAAGACAGTTTGGAAACCTCCCTGTAAGTGCCTGTGGCTTGTCATCACAGCTGAAGGCTCACTGGAGTCATGAAAGTCCATCTTAGTCTTGATTCTACCCAGGAAAAGTTTGACTCCTGATCAAACAGTTTTGTCTGCTCCCTGGCTATAGATTGCCAGGTGAGCCTAGATAGATCAGAGGTAGTTCATCTCCATTCGACCATAGGGAATTTATGTTTGCTGAAGGCCAGGTGTCTGCCTAGCCTTGTTCTCTAGGTACATTATATAAATAATCTCTCTTCTCTATTGGTTTGACTTGCCTGTGTTCCTCCCTGGACACCCTTTATGGAAAGAACAGCATCTTTTATTCTGTAGCCCCAGCCTCTGATACAGTTCCTAGCAAATAGAAAGCACTTGATTAATGTTGGTTGGTAAAATGAATGATCATATTACATTTAATGAAATAGATGAGAAAATAGGCTCAGTAAGGGCCAATGGCAGAGATGAGATTACAGTTTAGCTCTTGCTTATTCTAAAATTCATGATATTTTCATTTTGGTGTCTGTACTACCAGAAAAATAATTCTAAGGAAATTTCTTCCCACTAGGGGTCTTAAATGCTTCTATTCTGTAAGAAATGTGTGATGATGATGATCAGGATGACGCTAATGAATTTCAATGTCATAAAGATATGTCGTAAAGATACTTTCTTGAAGATTTGGCTTTGTAAGGTGGAAATATCAAGAAAAAAGCAAGAAACAGATGTGGCAAAAGAATGGAGAGTTATCTTCGACTGCCTCTTGTTTTTCTGTATAATAGCTTACCCAACTCTAAGAGGTAGTCTTAATACTTTCCAGTAGCAGATAATAGCATATATTCTTTTTATTTTAAATTACTTAACCCCAAATACTAAGAGACAGCATGCTATAGGACAATGTTCTCAACTGGGGGCAATTTTCTGCAATAGAGCACAATTGACAACGTCTGGAGACATTTTTGGCTGTCACAACTGGGTAGGGGGCTGCTCCTGGCAACTAGTGGGTGAAGGCCGGGAATGTTGCTAAACATTCTATGATTCACAGGACATCCCCCAATAACAAAGCCTTATTCAGCTCCATACATTAAGAGTGCCATTGCTGAGAGACTCTGCTATAGAGATTAAGGATTCCACTCCATCTGGACCATCTGGGTTGAACTTTTGGCTCTATCATTTTTTATCTGAGTGACCTTGCCTCAAGGTTGCTTAAGTCGGTGTGCTTTAGTTTTTCCATTGATAAAATGAAGACAGTAATAGTATCTTGTATCATATAGTTAAATGAGTTTAATGCAAAGAAAGTGCTCAGAACAGTGATCGGCAAATAGAAGTTCTTGATAAATGCTGCTTACTATTAAAGAAGCTTGTGGATTACATAAGAAATGATGCTTTGGTGAACATACGCTTTTCCTGGTGCTTCCGTCATTCTTGTCTACTATTTGTAGAAAGGGCAATAGTTGATAGACAGTCTTTCCATTTTTACACTTTAGATGGCTTGAATATAGATGTTGGTGTCCTTTCCTGTGGGAGGTTATTTGGTGTGAATATTTCAGAGTACCCAGAGACTCAGTAAGTGGTTGGTCAATTGGTTAAATATGGTGCTGGTTGTGTGGTATTATTACCTTCAGTTGGATCCACCTTCATTCTCTATTGCAGGTGAAGATTCTAATGTGTGAAAATGAAGTTCCAGGCAACCATGATTTGCTGTTTAATGTTATTTCTGGCCACAGAATGTTCTCACTATAGATCCAAGATCCACATAAAAGTAAGTTTGATCCAACCTTATGTGGCCCCATGAGAAAACCAGTAGTTCTCTTAGATGGTTAGATTTATGATAAATGAGATGTCATTTTAAAGAGCTTTTCAAATGACTGCAATTTTACTCTTTCTGATAGTAGTTTTCTAAAGATAGGAACAAAGAAGAGTTGAGAGGTGTTTGGGACTTACATCAATAAAGTCGCAAGGTGCAAATTGGTGTAATAATATAGTATAAAAATCATGTTGCAAGCCACAGACAATGTAGACAGGCAGTTGTCCAGAGGAGGAGGTACAGTCATGATCCACTTAATGACTGGGATACATTCTGAAAAAGGCATTGTTAGGTGAGTTTGTCATTGTGCAAATGTCATAGAGTGCACGTACACAAACCTAGATGGTATAGCCCACTACGCATCTAGGCTATATGGTATATCACTGTTGTATATGTAGTCCATTGTTGAATGAAATGTCATTATGCAGCACATGACTCTACTGGCAGTCGAGCAATTTAGATTCAGACCTTAATTTTGATTCTCGTTAGTTGTACAAGTTGCTTTGCTTCTCTGAGTCTTAATTTCCTTATCTATAATATAAAGGATATAATTTTTTCTTTTAGATAATCTTTACAGTCTTTAATCTTATTGCATCCTAAAGCTTATTTCGAGTATCTGCTCATTCCTTCCCTTATTAGGTTATACAGTATCTGGTAGGCCATATTAGTTCCATTTTATAGTTATAGTTAGTACGGGCAAGGAACAGCTTAGTGCTATAATCGTCATCTCTATGTTTTCTCTGGATACTTAAACTTTCCAAAAGATGTACCCAATCCTCTAACCTGACCTTCAGAGCCCAAGTGACCACCATCAAGTTTCCAACCCTCATTGGAGGGTAGTGTATTCTCCGTCCATGCTCACATCCATATTTCCTTCAGCAAGATCCTGCAATGTCAGCACATGGACCTCCTGCATTTTCTTCCTAGTCCTGAACACATTTTTCTCTTCACACCTACATCGAGCCTCTAAATTGAGATGAGAGAGGAGAGTCCCACAGTAAAGAGGACCTTTGGGAATTTATGTTTTACAGGATGAAGATAAACTTCAACGTTCTGAAGAGAAACCCAAGACTGGAAGGATACAAGGTATGTGGCTATAGAACAGTCTTCTTCCATTTGGAGACTGGGCAGAATAAAGGAAGGACATTAGTATGGCAAGCATGTCTCCAGACCACAGACTTTCAAATAGAATAGTAATCTCTGATAAGTTCTCAATGTTTACCAGCATTGATAGATTTCCTTAGAATTCACTATCCATGGCATAGTCAAAGCAAGTTGGCAAATATTCACGTGAGTTCTAGAATAGTAGAAAAGTGTTCATTTTAAAACACCAAAAGGAAATTTTGAACTAATGGGCAAACAAGAGGCAGAAGGGGAAAGAAGACGAGATTCATTTATTCCTCCTTCAAAGACATTTTCGGGTGGCTTAAATGTATGTAATGCTTTGGTGCTAGGAGGTCTGCTGAAGTGATGTCAGGTATCATGTTGGTGAGACTGGTCACTCTTGACAAGTGAGAGAAAACTTTGGAAGTAATCATTAGTAGCAAGATACTGAAATCACGTGATTCTCACCTAAATAGTAGGAATAACTGGATTCTGCACAGTCATGCACAAGTATATACGTGGTGGCAGATAAATCTTTACATAGATATGGGATTGAGAAAAAAAAAAGAGAGAAAGGGATGTAACATTTATTGAGCATTTATAATCTAAGTGATGCACAAGATGCTGTCTCATTCAATATTTGTAAAAACACTATGACTTCATCTACAAATTATATGGATGAAGAAATTGAGAAGCACTCAACTTAAATAACTTGCCAAATTGATACACTGGGTACATGGCAAACAAAGGTGCAAACTCACTTGTTTCCTTTCTCTGTGAATGGATTCATCCACAGAGCTGTCCAAGTCGTAAACATGGGTGCATGCCTTGACTCATAGACAAGTGGTCACCACATCTTATCAATTTCAACACCTTAATAGCTCTTAGCATCATTTACTTCTAACAGCTTCATTCTGGGGCTTCCTGCCTCAAGTCAATCTATGTTACCCATAGCAAAATCTGGCCTGCCACCAGTTTTTGTAAATAAAGTTTTATTGGAACTCAGCCACATCCATTCATTTACATATTGTCTTTTACAGTTTTCATGTACAAAAGAAGAGTTGAGTAGTTGTGGCTGAGACTGTGTGACCCACAGTGCTGAAAACATTTACTCTGAGTCTAATGTTGTCATATTTGGCCAAAAAAAAAAAAAAAATCTGGTGAAATTTAAATTTCAGAAAAACAATGAATAGTAATGTGTGGCCATACATACCCTAAAACATTATTCGTTGTTTATCTGAACATCTTCAGTCAATCTTCATTATTTGTGGATTCTACATTTGCAAATTCTCTTACTCATTGAAATGTATTTGTAACCCCCAAATCAATACTCACAGTGCTTTCTCAATCATTCACAGACACGCACAAAACAATAAAAAACGAGTCAGTCCAAGTGCACATTCCCACCAGAGGTTGAATGAGATGGTACTCTGCCTTCTCTCCTATGATACACAAGTGTTCTTTTCATGGCCTATGCAGTGCCACGCGTTTTGCTTTTCTGTGCTTTTTGTTGGTGATTTTACTGTTTAACATGGACCCCAAGTCTAGTGCTCAAGTGCTGTCTAGTGATCCTAACAAAGCTGTGATGGACTTATGGAGAAAGTACATGTGTTAAGTTTCTTTATATGCTGTCATGAGTTATAGCGCTATTGGCTGTTAGTTTAATGTTAATAAATCAACAATAGATATCAGATAAGGTGTCTTTAAATAGAAACACACATAAAACAAACATATATTGATAGTGATCTGTTGAAGAAAATGTACTCAGAAGCTCCCAGGAACCTAACCCTGTATTTCCCCTAGGAGCGATGGTTCAGTATTTGCTAATTCAGTGTTTGTGGTGGTGACTTCATAGAAAATAACTACTGCAAGTAATGAGAATCGACTGTATCTGGAAATAAAATTAACATTTAAATGAGCTTCCTGTATTTTATTTTATATATATCTGGTTCTTTACAGAAAAGTTTACAAATTCCTGCTCTATGCTATTGTTATTTTTCAAAAACAAATGCAGTCATGTTTTCTAGTAAACCCCATGTTAGCACAGCATTCAAGGTCCTTCATGATTGGATCACCGCTTTACTGCCTCTCATCTCTTGCGACTCTCCCGTCAGACGCTCTGAACTAGCCTTTCTGCGTGACCTGTGATCTCTCCTTTCCACATGCTGTTCACTCTACCTAGACATCAGCTTCACCATCTACCTGGCAGGTCTTACTTGTTGCTGAGGACCCAGATCGAAGTCACCTTCTCTGGAAGCAATGCCAAATCCCAGAATGAGTTAGATGCCCCAGTCAGAGTGTGAGAATGCTAATTAGGCTTCTTTCTCTTTCTCTTTTCCTTTTCAGAGAAATGCAATGAACCCTGCGTCACTTCTTCCAAATGCAGCCAACCCTGTGCTCCCCATTATCATGGAGAAATAGGATTTACATGTAATCAAAACAAGTGGCAAAAATCAACTGAAACATGTACAAGCCTTTCTGTGGAAGTACTCTTTAAGGTGATGGCATTTGCATATGACTGGCTACAAGAGCCAATCCCTTGTTATAGGAGGTGATAGAGGCATTTTTAATGTGTTCTGTTTAGCATGACAATGAGTCTCAGATCTGGACTTAGAAAAATCTACAGAGGGGGTTCATTTTGTCTTTTCTTTTTCCTTCCTTACCTAAACTCTCAGGTACTCTCCTCCTTCCCCACCCCTCTCTAATCCTTCCTCTCAGAATCTTTTCTCAAAAAGAGATCCGAAACTCATTTACACAATGGTAAATACTTAGAGGTTAAAGTTTTGGCTCTGAAGATAGATTTGCATGACTCGTGATAATCATTTAATCAACTAAATGTGTTTAGAATCAAATTCATTTTGATATCTTTTTCTAATATTTCAATCAGTTTACCAAAAAAAAGAAGAAATGTGTGACCCAGAGACAATAGAAATCCAATAAATACAACAAATCTCAGTTAAAATTAAAATATCCTATATTATCTCCTTTCACTTAACCATCATTTTCATCTACCTTCTCTCCAATCCTATAGAAGCACATGAATCTCCTAAAAATTTAAGAGTGGCTTTGTAAAGGGATTGCCATGGAGTCTCTGTCTTTAGTATAGGTAGAGTTCCTTGCAACACTGGAGGCATTTGAAAGTGAATTAAAGTATTGCTTTGATTTATACAAAGTTGTATTTTGGGCAACTCAAGTAAAAGTAAGGAAATAAGCACATAATTTCTCCTAGTTAATTAACTCTTAACTTTTTGAAATTACAGTTCCTTTGTGTTCTGTGTGAGACCTGTCAACCTCTAATGTCCCTCACCCCACTGAAATTCCATGTGGTTCCTCCTTAAAAAAATTAAAATAATTAGACAAATTTCGATTCTAGAATTTCTCCACATCTCTGGAGATAATTGTCTTGTTATAATACTTGAGTTAAAAATCACTCTCCTTAAAGCAAATTCCAACAGGAAAAGTCACTATCTTTATCTCTGTGGGTTTTTGATAGACTCTCCTGCCAGTTTGTGACCCTACCTCTGCCTCTCCATACTTCTCAGCATCTAAACCATTTTTTAGGACCATTTGTTTCTCTATGTGTTTGCCCCATGTGGGTTAGTTGTGCCTTTAACTCCTTTAGTCTGATACATGTTGAATGAAGCAACTTTTTTTTTCTTTTCTTTTTTTTTTTTTTTTACAAAAACAGGACTTAAATACTGCAACACGCCTTTCCATCGCGGCACCATCTATCCCTCTGCACATTCTTGACTTTCGAGCTCCAGAGTCCGTCGAGAGTGTAGCTCAAGGAATCCGCAAGAACTGCCCCCTGGACTATGCCTGCATAATTGATGTTGTGAAATCCTCAGAAGCCACATCTGGAAATATTGCATTTATAGTGGAGTTATTAAAAAATATTTCTACAGATTTGTCTGATAATGTTACTCAAGAGAAAATGAAGGTAGGTACTCTTTGTTAATGTCATTAAAAAATGCCCCCCGCCCCCCCTGCTTTTTTTCAAAATCTTGCACTTTAACAGTTTCAAATGTACTTTTCAGGGTAAAAGCTACAACCGCCACAGACACCATAACAACAATAACAGGCATTTCATTTCAGGCATTATATTCTAGTTTATGGAAGTTATCAAGAAGTTAGAACATTTTTTATACATATTTTTGTACGGACTTAATATTTTCAAGAAAATACCACTTAGTAATGGTGTGAACAAGACTGTGTCTACTTTAGTGTTTCCAAAATTTCATTCTGTAGAATATAGATGTTCTGAGAAATATTAACAGAGTTTTCGTTGTTAGTAGAGAGTTCCATAGTACAGCAGAGGTAAGGACTCTGAGTTAAAATTACGCAGGTTTCCTTACTGCGGGATTTTTTTAGCGCTTTTAATGTGTTAATGAACTTTGGCACTCTTTATATGTGGGGGATTTAGAGATATGATATCAGTATTTCTCAAACTTAGGTTACCATAGAATCTATCCCTAATCTACTCTATTAAACAATCATTAATATCTCATGGGAAACTTGGGTTATACACACTGCAGTTTGGAGATGCTTTCCTAATAAAGCAGATAAACTTTATCTGTGTTACATTTTATTTTATTTTTTAATTTATTTTATTTTTGGCATTCTTTTACTTTCCTGTCCTTGCTCTAGGCTTATAAATATGAGATTCTACTAAAGAGTGAATTTGAAGAGAAATATGTCAAGTAAAATCAGATAATATGACAGAAATTTCAGATTTTAGAAATTGACTTTGTACAATCATGTGTGAATCCTTAGTATAATATCCGCTTTTCTCCACTGCAGAGCTATAGTGAAATGGCCAACCACATCCTCGACACAGCAGCCATTGCAAATTGGGCTTTCATTCCTGACAAGAACGCCAGCTCGGATTTGCTGCAGTCAGTGAATTTGTTCGCTAGGCAACTCCATATCCGCAATGAATCCGAGAACATTGTGGATGAACTCTTTATTCAGACGAAAGCGTTTCACATTAACCACAACACCTCAGAGAGAAGTTTCAGATTCCCCAGGAACATTAACAACACATCAGAGGGTATCTTAGGGATGATAGAAATTCCTAGGCATGAGCTGTGGAAGCTGCCACCAAATGCGTCCCAAGCCATCAGCATAGCTTTTCCCACTTTGGGGGCTGTTCTGAAAGAAGCCAACTTGCAAAATGAAAGTCTTCCCAGGCCGGTAAATGGTCTGGTCCTTTCGGTGATATTACCAGAAAGATTACAGAAAATCCTACTCACGTTTGAGAAGATCAATAAATCCCGGAATGCCAGGGCTCAGTGTGTTGGCTGGCACTCCAGGAAAAGGAGGTGGGACGAAAATGCATGTAAAACGTTAGATATCACGAACAAAGTGAAATGCCGGTGTAATTACACCAATGTGGTTATGTCTTTTTCCATTCTAATGTCCCCCACATCTATAGACGACAAAATCCTGGATTACATCACCTGCATTGGACTCAGCATCTCCATCCTTAGCTTAATTCTTTGCCTGCTCATTGAAGCCACGGTATGGTCCCGGGTCGTGGTGACAGAGATATCATACATGCGTCATGTGTGCATCGTGAACATAGCTGTTTCGCTCCTGATTGCTAATGTGTGGTTCATCTTAGCCTCTAATTTTAGCAAAAAGGCCCAGGACCACAAGTGGTGTGTCGCAATGACATT
The DNA here is from genome assembly GCF_000325575.1 of Pteropus alecto. Taxonomy (NCBI): domain Eukaryota; kingdom Metazoa; phylum Chordata; class Mammalia; order Chiroptera; family Pteropodidae; genus Pteropus; species Pteropus alecto. The sequence goes on along the minus strand of NW_006494614.1, from coordinate 37,358,274 downwards.
TTTTAGCCACTTTTTCTACCTTTCTCTGTTTTTTTGGATGCTCTTCAAAGCCCTGCTCATCATTTATGGAATATTGGTCGTTTTTCGTAGGATGATGAAGTCCCGCATGATGGCCATTGGCTTCGCCATTGGCTATGGGTGCCCATTGGTCATTGCTGTCACCACACTTGCTATCACAATACCAGAGAAAGGCTACATGAGACGTGATGCCTGTTGGCTTAACTGGGACAATACCAAGGCCCTTTTAGCATTTGCCATTCCAGCCTTGGTCATTGTGGCTGTGAATCTTCTTGTGGTTTTGGTTGTTGCTGTCAACACTCAGAGGCCCTCTATCGGCAGTTCCAAGTCTCAAGATGTGGCCATAATTATGAGGATCAGCAAAAATGTTGCCATCCTCACCCCACTGCTGGGACTGACCTGGGGTTTTGGAATAGCCACCCTCATAGAAAGCACTTCCTTGATATTCCACATAATCTTTGCCCTGCTCAATGCTTTCCAGGTAAGTTCCAAGACTGAGACTTATTTTATTAATTAGTTATTAATTAATATTTTATTTATAAAATATTATTTTTTAATTTGTTATTCTGGTTATACAACCAAAGATGGCTATGATTTTAAAATACAGAACATAACATGTTTCTTCCATTTCCCTCCATATCTTAGAGACATTTAGATGTGGCATCTCTCACCCTATTGATTATCAAATTAGATTTAGCTGATCAGACTAGTTGGGTGGGAATTTCCTCCCTTCTCTCCTCACTGATCCACCTGTATCTCTCCTTAAGTTTATTTTTCCCCCCATCTTTATCGAAATATAATAGACAACTAGTTGCCTGCATTTACATCGTACAATTCATTGAGTTTTTTTTTCAATTATAGTTGGCATACAACACACCAGCCTCAGCTGTACAGCATATTGATCAGAGATTCATACAACTCGCAAAGCGCTCACCCCACCAATCTAGCCCCCTTTTCCCCCCACTTATTCATCCCAACATCCCCATGCTATACTCTACATTCCCATGTCTACTCTGCAACCATCCACCTGAACATCGCCATCCCTTTGCTCTCTTTCCCCCACAACCCCCTCCCATCTAGTATCCCATAAAATATGCTCTGTATCTATGAGTTTATCTCCACTTTTGTTGTTGTTGTTGATTTTATTTTTTTAGATTCCACATGCACGTGAAATCATGCGATATTTATTTTTCTCTATCTGACCCATTTCATTCAATGCAATACCCTCTAGGTCCATAAAGGCAAAATCTCTTTCCATCCCTTTCCTTTTAGTCTGTGTGTGTCTTTTAATCTGAAGGGAGTCTCTCGTAGGCAGCATATATAGGGATCTTGTTTTCTTATCCATTCAGCCACTCTATCTTTTGGCTGGAGCACTTAATTCTTTTCCACTTGAGGTGCTTGTTGATAGGAATGTAGTTGTTACCATTCTTTATTCCTGTTTCTAATAAATGTTTTTTTCTTCTCAAAACAGTCCCTCCAACATTTCCTGTAATACTGGCTTGGCGATGATAAATTCCCTTAGCTTATTTTTATCTGGGAAGCTCTTTATCTGCTCTTCAACTATAAATGATAGCTTTGCTGGGTAAAGTATTCTTGGTTGCAGATCCTGGATTTTCATCACATTGAATATTTTGTGCCAAGCCCTTCTGTCCTGCATAGTTTCTTTTAGAAATCAGCTGCCAGTCTTATGGGTGCTCCCTTGTGGGTAACTATCTGCTTTTCTCTTGCTGCTATTAAGATTCTTTCTTTGTATTTAACCTTTGGCACTTTAATTATGATGTGTCTTGGCATGGGCCTCTTTGGGTTCCTGGTTTTTGGGACTCTCTGAGCATCTTGGGGTTTTATGTCCATTTCCTTCACCAGGTGAGGGAAGGTTTCCATCATTATTTCTTCAATTAGCTGTTCAACATCTTGTTTTCTCTCAGGTACTCCGATGATATGGATATTTTTACCTTTAATAGTGTCCCATAGGCTCTTTAAATTATTATTAGAGTCTTGGCTTCTCTTTTCTTGCCATTCTGATTGAGTGTCCTTGGCTTTCCCATCCTCTATACAGGTTATTTGATCCTTTTCTTTATTCACGTTGTTTATTCCATTTAATATTCTTCTCATGCTAGATAATGTTTTCTTCATTTTTGACTGGTTCTCTTTTATAATTTCCATTTCCATTTTTATGTTTTTTACCTATCTGTTGAAGTTCTCACTGAATTCATCTACACTTCCCATAAGTTCATTGAGCATTTTTATAACCAGTGTTTTGAATGCTGCGTCTGTTAGGTTGCTTGACTCCATTAATTCTGGATCTTTGTTCTGTTTTCTCATATGGTTTCTGCTTCTTGTCTTCTTATTTTGGCTACCTTTCTGCGTCTCTTTCTATGTACTAAGCAAAGCTTCTAAGTCTCCCAACTTATTAGTAAGGCTTTGTGTAGTAAGTGTCCAGTGGCACAGTCCCGAGAGGAGTTTAGCTGCAGGCCAAATTTAGCTCAAGCCCATGCCCCTCCGGGGCCACCTGTTAAGATTCAGCAAGCAATCCACAGATGCTGTGCTTATAGTTGCCTCAAAAGGCCACACCAGAATCTGAGGCCAGCTGCCACCAATGTGAGTCTTGGTGCTGCTCAGCAAGCAGCACCTGACTCACGGAGAGTACACCTGCATGTGGCTTGGGTGGGGGCCATGAGTTGGAGGAAGCAGAGTTTCAGGGAATCCTCTGGGCAGAGTGACCACTGTTATCCAGTTTGATGACACCTCTGCTATGGCAGCACTGAGTCTGTGCACTGGTGAGGGGAGGGCTCAACAGAGGAACAGTGGATACCATCAGCACTTCTACTGGGGAGAGAGCTTCACCGGGGCCCTCGCTCTGACAAGTCAGTGTCATCCTATAAGTTCCTGCACAGCCAAACCAGCACTGATGCTCAGAGCGAGCAGGTCTGTCACCACAGAAGACCGCTCACGGTCGCGGCCCCTTTAAGAGGAGTCTGCCGTTGCCGCAGCCTCTGTCTCACTGAGCCGCTTGGGACCAGGCCGCCTCGTGGCCTCTCCCCATCCTATCTTCTGCCATTGCAGGGTGATTTCTTAGATTTCTCCCTAGTTGTATGGCTTGTTCATCTAGCTCCCAAGCTAGTTTTCCTTGCTGTTTGCTCTTTGTTTCTGTCGCAACATTGATTTGGTTGCCAGGGGGTTGAACGGAGTCTCTGTCATTTACGCCATTTTTTCCCCTCCCTCTATCTTCACCTCTCCTAAAGTTTCAATGTCAGAAGTTGACCTTCACTTACAGAGGACAAATCTTTGGTCAGTAATGTGCGAGGATAAATTCACATGTCATGCCTCGAAACAAGCACGGTTTTGATCCTTTCTCAAGTAGTTTGAGAATTCAGGGAAATGAGTCATTTTCCATGGTGTGAAAAGATGACTTTGACATTCTCTTTGGGTATTAACCAGTCAGGAGTTCTCATGCCTCTTCCCTGCTATTTCTTATGGTAAAAATGTAGGTTGTTATTCATAGAAATGGATCTTGCTTCATGTTATCGGATCCTGGGAAAGTCACTTTTCTTTGGACCTCCACCTTCTCATCTGTAAGATAAAGAGATGGATCTAAAATGCTCTCTATTGTCTTTTCTTCCTTAGCATATTTGGTTGGCACGACTATCCCTCTAAGAGCTCTTTTGTTCCATCTTGGCTACTAAGCTTGCACATTTGGAAAACTGTCATTAGCTACACTGCTTTTTCATACCTGTGGGTAATAGAAAATTTGGCAAGTTAATACTCTTAATTATGGTTTTAATCAGAGATTGGCAAACTGTAGCCTGTTGTCTATTTTTGTAAACAGTTTTATTGGAATACAGCCATACTCATTCATTTACATTTTGCCTGTGGCTATTTGAGCTACAGTAACAAAGCTGAGGTAGTTGTAACAAAGACTTTAGCCTACCAAGCCTAAAATATTTATTATCTGCTTCTTTGTGGGAAAAAAAATTCAACTAGGGTTGAAATAAAATAACTATAATAACTGCATAATAAAGCAGCAAAGTATTCCTATTAACATGTCGTTACTACTTTATTTAAAAATTTGATACAAAACATAAAGCAGACTTTAAAGAAAAGCCAACTCAGATGAATTATATATCTTATTCATAATTCTTTAATAATTATGGAGAACATTTATTTCACTCTTTGCCTTTCATTGTTTTAAAGAGAAACTTTTGACTTTTTTTTTCTAAATCAAAAGCTCTTGGACTTAACATAAATTTCTCCAACTCTTGAAGAGATTTCCACCAGTTACTCTGATGACTAATGATCGCATCTTATTTTTACTTTGGAATTTAATACCTCAGAAAATTTTGTTTCTTTTTTTAGATCATTTTTTTCTCTTTTCTTTTTTCCCCCCTTCTTTAATTGCCCCCCACCCCACCCCGCCACTTCCACCCCTGACCTATGGATGTTGCCGTTTTCCCCTCAAGAACTTGATCTCTGAAGGCGGGGCGTCCCCTCACACGTGCTCGCAGAGTGCATCTGGGGCCTGCGCATCCCGAGCCTGAGCATCCGGGGCCTGCACATCCAGGGCCTGGCGCACTTGTGGCATGGTCCATGGCTCTACCTGGGGTGCGAACCCAGGACCTTCTAAGTGTAGAGCAGATGTGCTAACCACTGCACTATGGAGCCAGCCCTCTCTTTTCATAATAGAAAGAAAAACACTAAAACACTAAAACATTGTGACTCACATTTAAAAATTTCAGTCTTCTGATTAGTGTTTCTTCACCATGAAACTATCTGTAGAAATCCAGGTTTCCCTCCACTCTTATGGCAGGATCCAGATTTTTCTTAGACCTCAACTCCTGTCATTTAAAAAGATTGACTTCCACTTATTGTGACTTTATAGGTGACCGAATAATTTAAATATGAACAGACTCTGGCTTTACAGGTCTACATACTTTTCTCTTTCTTTTATGCAGAAACTTCCTCCACCAGCATAGAGAATCTGGCTGCCTATTTCTTGACTTTTAACTACAGCTTAAAGTAGACTAGAATACAAGACTCATTTTCTCAAGATATCTTCCATGATTGTGACTTTGTGTTACAAGAGTCCATGTCACAGTATTACTGTCATCATAAGGAAGAACAGCTACCTTAATATTTAGGAAGAAAGTAAACAGATTTAATAAGGTTGAAAACCCAGTCCTACATCTGTAGCTATTCAAAAAATATCAATAACTGTTATGCATGAGCAGGAAGGTGATCCTCTTTCTTTGAGATACACTCAAAGAAAATACATATCAATGCATTTTTATCTAAATCAGTAGAAAGTGACATTTCTAATGTCTGATAATGGTCCTAGAAGGTATCTAGAAGAGTGATATCAATATAATAATGGTATTAATATGAGTGGTGTCAATATAATAGTGGTATTATTAATATAACATTAATATAATGGTATTAATATAATATAATATATTAATGTAATATACTAATATAATAGAATATATTATATTATAAACATAATAGTAACATAATATTGTCTGCAAAACTGTCCCTCATACTTCTGTTGAATTTTGCCACAGGGATTCTTCATATTGCTGTTTGGAACCATTATGGATCCTAAGGTAATTTGAATTTGTTTAGCTCACTGTAAATGATTTCTGTATGGCAGAGGGAAGTGGAAGGATGAAGCAGGTTTAATGAAGGAGCATGCCTGGGGTGTTGAGTTTGTAGGGATGACAGGGCATCGGCTGTGAGGGGGAAAGGGAAGAACTATACTCTCACATTTCCTGTGCTTCATTAAGTCAACAGGAGACTGTATGTGAGTATAGCTGCTGAAAAGAATTGAAACCATAACCACAATTTTAATCTTAATCGTAGATCTCGTTATAACCACATCTCAATTTTTTTCTAAATCTCATTATTTGTCAAACACTGTTCTAAGACATATGATACTGCTTCTGCCAGGGTTATTGGTCTCCAAATTTCAAGACATGAGTCTGGGGATTGAGGATGTTGTCATTTCTTCACTGTCATTGCTTCTTTAGATAAGAGATGCTTTAAAGATGAAGATGTCTTCACTGAAGGGGCGATCAAAAGTAGCAGAGGTGAGCCTCTCCCTTTCAATTTCAATACTGGAGGGTCAGTGTCCTTAGCAGTCATGAAGAGACAAATATCATAGTTTAGTATTTAGGATTTGTTAGCAAAGAAAATCATTAGGACATACTTTCATTCATTCATTTCTCATTCAACAAATATTAGAGTATCCTGCTAAAGCTTAAGGTGAGCAGAATATACCCCTCGAGAGAATTTTCTATTTTGGACATATTTCAACTTGACATTTGGACCACTGAGATAGAACAAGGACCCAGAATGATAGATTCATAAAATGTTAGTGCACAGAAATGAGGGACGAGTTAGAAATGAAATTCTAGTCTACCCTGCTCATTTCACAGGTAAGGAAACCAAGGCCCAGAGTACTTAAGATTCGCCCAAAGTGACCCAGCTAATCATGAGAATTAGCATTCTTCTTGCTCAGGGCTCTTTCAGTAAACCACACTTCCTTGACTTGAAGTATCTGTGTATTTATAAATCTCGAAGATGACCTTTGTCCAAGTTGTCTTTTAAGATATTGACTATAATTGCTATTATTGCTATATTAATTAGAAAGAAGTCATTTACTCAACCAACAGTTTCTCAATAAGAACTACTCTCTTAAAAACAACTAAAAAGCTTTCTGGACATATTAAGAGTCAGCACTAATACTTAGCTAGTATTCAGTGTGATTTTTAACATAGTTCACCAATTCTATGGCAGGCATTTTCTTCACCTTTTAACATGTCTGAAATTGGAATTTATCTTACAATCAATGGCATGCCATCGTTTAATTTGCATTTTTTTCTTTTTCTTTCTTGATGGAACATAAAAATAATGATGTAGCTTGCAATGTTAGATTCAGTGAAATATGATAATTTAATTCTGTGCAGTTGTGTCAATTTAGGTACTTCTCTTCATGTCTTCATTTTTACGTGTTTATCTCTAGGCAAGCATATACATAAATATATGTGCATTTTTGTCAATGCCATTACTCTTTGTAATTTTTTTTTTCATCGAGAATGCATCACTAAGCCCAACCAATGGATCTAAATTAATGAATCGCTGAGGATGAGATGTGAGTATTAAAAACTTAAGGAGAAGCTTCACTTGCAAGTTGTGACAAACTGCTCAGTGCCCCTTATGAGCATGCTATTGTCTACTCTGTGATGCTGAAGTAAGGTGGGAATGGAACAGGTGGACATATCTTTCAGAGATTGGAAATTTCTTTATTGCCCAGTACATAAATGAAAATATGCACAACTTCTTTAAAATCTAAGTCATCGCAGCTTACATGACTGAATCGTAAGCACACTTTTCTTTCTCTTTCTTTCCTTCCTTCCTTCCTTCCTTCCTTCCTTCCTTCCTTCCTTCCTTTCCTTCCTTCCTCCTTCCCTCCCTCTTTCCTTCCCTTCCCTTCCCTTCCCTTTCCTTTCCTTTCTTTCTTTTTACTTTGTTCTAATTTCTTTCTGGGAGTCAGGGTTAAGGGCTTGTTTTTCCTAAAGTGTCAAGGCACTTTTCATTTTTGGTTTAACTTTTTCATTAATAATGATGACCATTAGGAGCCCTGGGCTGTATCTATAAATGCGTTAGGTGTCAGGAAAGGAGATTAATTACAACAGCTGACATAAACAATCAATCTTGTAACACAACTATGCTGACAGCCCTTTGGCCAAGGCCTAGAGCAGCTCTGCAAAGGATCCACACTTCTCTTTTCTTATTTGTGAATAACCAAGAACATGGAAAATTTGAGAAGTAAAACATTTTCTAATGTTTCCTTTCTCCCTCTTACTCTGTCGGTTAAATGACTTTCAATTTTCATTTTTATTATCATCATTATTATTAATGAAAGTAAAGAATATGTATGAATAAAAAATTTCAGCTAATTTCTGATGATGGATCATAACATACAAAAGACAAAATGCTGCAAATAATGACAATGGCATATTTTTCTAGTTTTCTGTTATAACTGGTACTTATAGAGAATTATAGTAGAGTTAATGTATTTACATTTGTGTGCATGTCCACAAACTCTCCAGGTAATTAGAGCCATGAGTGACACTATTTTCTGAACTAGCCTCCTTTCCCAGTGTATCGGTAATATTTGGAATTCAGAATAGGCATGTCTTACTTCATGCTAAAATCTACCACAAAGTTATGTACAAAGAAGTTTAATTAACAGAAAATGACATATGACCAATATTAATAAATGATTCAGGGAAGATGAAATTCCTCAGGCTTTTTAAATCTCATTCTTTCGGATGTCTTCAAAGGTTAACAGTCCCAACCTCTACCCATTTTCTAGCCTGTAGAGTTGCACCACAGTGGAATATCTCTATAACATTACTTGATTGGTTACTAACTGAGAGGTGGTTCAGATGATTTGTTAAAGGTGACCTTTCCATCAAAGTCCCAGTTTGAGCTGTTAGGAAGTTTATTAGACTGTCTTAGCTGGAGGAAGCCCTTCCTTCTGGGGATCATACATCCAGCCATTTTAGAGAAGAGAAGCAGAGTTGAGGTCTTATGCACAGCTAATAGGCATACCCGGTTGGTTGTAGTAGAAGCTGGAGAAAGCCAGTAGAAACTAAGATCAGACACCACTACTTACCAGAACTGGGAGGTGCATAAGGCTTGGACTCATGTAAGGAGGAAGCATAGGAAGGAGATGTAAATGCACTAACAACTCTCCCCAAAGAAATCCACACAGTCTTCAACTTTCCACTTCTATTTTTGAACCTGTGAAGTGGAGAGTGAACTGAGGATTGCATTCTTTCACCATATTCTCCTCCTGTGGCCCTAGGCCTATTGAATTTTCTCAGTAGTTGGGGCTGTGCTTCTCACATTTGGATGCATGTGGTATCAGAAGGATCTAGGAACAATTGGCACCACGGCAGACTATGATGGCGGGGTGGGGTGGGGGTGGGGGGCTGAGAAGGGTTAGAAGACAGGGATAGGAAATTCACACTGGGTGATCTTCCCAAGTCCAGAATGGAGAACTGGAAGCACGAGGGAGATTTTTTTAGCTGAGATCGCAGCTCTCCTACAGGGGGTAGGTCAGAACTACAGCTCAGTGACATGGAATTTATGGTAAGAGCAAGATAGAGTCACAATCCAGGGCTGGACTAAACCACAGGGAAAAGGCAGTATTTCAGACCTTCAACAGAAGACTGATGATAGAGTCTTAGGAGGTAGGTAGAATTCCGGTAGCGAGAAAGCGGGAGGGAGGTCAGAATTGAATTTGCAGAGAATCGAGACCTCTGAGTATGGGTGGCAGCTCCTTGTATTCCAGTGACCTTTTGATCAGATAGATCTTAGAAATAAGGTCTTGAAGGTCCTGTCTGGAGGTCCTGTGGTCGTGAAAGGCCTGTTGAGGTATGAAAATCAAGCTGTTTGATTCAGGTGTAGATTCTAATTTCGGGACCCCATCCCACTGAGGCCGGGGGTGGAAAGGGGTCGGCATTCTGATCATGAGACCACGGCTGCGCAGCACCCTCTGTTGTTTATATTCAGGCCTTTACTATGTTCCAAACAGAACCAGTTTCATCCAGTATGATTTCAGGGTCACCTGTTCTGTTCCTCTAAAATCTCTTCCATATATGCCTGAAATTCCCCCAAAAGGATATAGAACTCTTCATTCCACAGTGAAAAATGAGACTGATTGCACAAATACTCTGAGAGTAGCGACAGTGTTTCCTCTGTAAAGTTGTAAATTCAGAGCTGCTGAATCATTTTAGAGACCACGGTTAGATAAGGGAGGAGGGAGAGCAGGCACTGAGCACTAGGTGTTGAGGGAGCAGCATGGAGAAGGCATAGGGCACACAGATCAATAAAACTGGGAGAATAGTCTTCCTACTGTGTAATCTTGGGGAAGTTGCTTAATGCCTCTGTTTCTCAATTGCCTCATCTCTAAAATGGGGCTAATAATAGTACATACCTCCTGGATGGTTTTAGGATTCAATGAGCTAATATTCTTAGAACAATGTCTCGTTCAAGTTAATAAACGCCAGCCATTATTTCTTGTTTCAAGCATCTTGCCTAGGCTTTCCCGTTTCTCATGGATGTTTGGTGCCCTGGATTGAGAGCTGAGCTCCAGGAGAAGAAGGCTGAAAAGTGGGCTGGAATGAGAGGGGACAGTTTTGCTTCCTTGGAAGACTTTTTCTTCTTGCTGGGAGTAACACCTAAGCTCCCAGTGTGGAACTGTTTGCTGAGAAGGAAAAAGTCGAGGATAACATTTGGTGACTAGGCTTTAAGGAAGTGAATCTACTGACCCTTTGACCTACCCCTGACCTGCAAGGGCCAGGCTTCTTGGTCAACCTTGGCAAGATTAAGACAACCTGCAAGCTATTTTATGACTGCTCGACAAGCCTGGGCCTAATGAGGCCCTGCTGGACTTGGTCTACTTTCACTCTTGAGGTCCACTCTGTGTCTCTGTGTGCTCAGTCATCCATCACTCTGCATAGATTGTGGACATTTTGAGGGAAAGGGGTCAGATCCAGTTTTAGGGGCAGGGATGGGGGTGAAAGTGGAAAGTGGGGTGGCAGGAGAAACGCCAAATTTACTTTGGAGGCAGTTAAGTCATGGTAGGTTTCCTAAAGATAGGGAACAGAAGAAAAAGAAGAGGACTTTTTAATGTGTTTATTATTTTAGTCTATTTTAGACCTTGAGTAAAATTAATTTAGCTCCTAGGACATTAAGTTCCTCATTTGTGAAACAGGAAAAATATTCTTGTAGGTATTATTTTTATTTATGTGTATGTGTGTGTGTTTAAATCACTATGTAAAAAAGATTCTGGTTGTATTTTAGAAATAAAAATGAAAACACTAGCCTTTCACAATTTACTCATTCAAGATCGACATCCCCACTGGTACCACAACATTCTGGGGTATCACCCCTGTTATCGTTCCACCTCAACTCATTGACCAGATCCACAAGAGGCCCAGAAATACAATCTTACCACATAGTTCTAAGGTGAGAACCTGGAAATATTTGACGAACAGCACTATTATCTTTCAGAGATGCTTAGTAAAATTTCTTTCACAAATTTGATTTTAAACAGCAAGCTAGTCAGTAGGGCTGAAGATGGCCGTATGGTTGTGGGTAGAGCAATCTGATCTAACCGGAAGTCATAAAAAGCCATTCAGTCACCCCTTTTCACAAAACTCACAAACAAGTGTGTCCTTCTTTGCAGGGCTGCTTTCAAAACCTTTAGTACTGGTAGTTTAGAAACAACACAAGGATTGGTTTCAAACCAAATAATAATTATTCAAATGATGAAATTTTCCAGTCAATTGGAAATTATGCTCTTCTCATAAAATTAAAGTACAATGTTCATAGTAATAAACATGAATCTAACCTCAAGATTATATTTCCTGAGCATTAATTTATTGACTCGCATTTCCTTCCTGACTCTTGCTACTATAAAAACAAATTTTATTTCTCTCAAGTCAAGATCTAGAAACTCTACAGCATCATGTAATTCCAAGCCAAATAATTGCCTTTAGTTTGGTAGATTTATTTGGTACTGTAACAAGGCCAAATTAATAATTTCCTTATGCTATTAGCATTTGAGTTCCTTTCTTTTCGGAATTTTCCTAAGCTCTTCATCTTTTTAGTGCATGTTAAGGGGAACATGGTGTTGAATTTAGTGAGTTCTGCAATAACAGGGCATAACACCTTTCTGAAAATCACTTTGCCATGCAAAATTGGCACTAAAAATTACAGAATTTATGGGATAAAGAAGATTAAGGATATAACATGCCAGCATGTAGGCATGAACCTTAGGCAGGAATATCTTAGACCTTAGCTACTCAGCTTAAAGATAAATTTTCTCCTGGGAATTTTTCTGTCCTGGTAATTCTTATCTTGGACACAACTCAATGACTCGGTGGTTGTATCCCCACTGAGAAATCCATTCTTTTAATGCATTATGTAGCCAAGTGATAGTTTATCATCTCTTCCCAACCCCCTCCTTCCCCCACATCCCATTCATTCCATTAAGAGGTGTGGCTGAAAGTTTGCATTACAAACTGAAGTAGGGTGGCTACTACTTGGTGTTTGGTTTCCCAACCAGATCTTCAAGACTTAACAGGGAGTGGAGAATTGTTTTCCAGAGAGATAGAGGATCTTTGGGAAACAGCAAATTAGAGGTAACCACTAAAAGATGCAACCAGAAAATGAAAGTCATATCTTGCCCCTTTCTTACAACTTCCTCTGGGAGGAGGCCTGCTAAGATTTAAGAGCCTTCAGTGCAGGGTATGATGAGCCAACAAAAGAAAGATTTTCGCTGATAAACTGAAAAATGTTGAAATTCATTAAATAGAAAATGATCAAGTTACAGAAGGCGTTTAGAATTTTTGTTTAGACACATAAATGTGCTATGCAAGTCAGGGAGTGAAGAGTGTGAATATCTCAGCCTCTGAGTCTAGAGATTTTCGAACAGGATAAGTGTGGATTGAGGCTTGGCTCTGTGAGGCTTGGCACTCAAGCGCAAGCAGTGTGGGCCAGTGGAAAGAAATAGGTTTTGGAGACAGCCAGATGTGTTTCAATTCTGTCCTTTCCACATTCTAATGGGTGACTTGGGCAAATTGTTTAGTCCCTAGGCATCTCCTACTTTGCTCATCCATAAAAGGATAATATAAACCACACCTTATAATATTGTGGAGAGTAAAGGAGATGATGTCTATGAAAACACCTGACAGTGTCTAACACATGGTAGATGCTTGAGAAATGTTAGTTCTGTTTCCCCTTTCCTCAATTTGTCTGGGGATGGAAGTGTGTGCACATTACTTTTTCTTTGAAGGTGCTTTTGGCTCTGTGCAGCAAGTAGAATGATGGTGTGAATTAGAGGGGTGGAATCAAAGACTTATGCATTAGGACTTTCATTGGGCTCAAGAGCAGGAGTTAGAGAAGGACTTCAGGTATCTTTCTAGTGGATTGGCCTGGTCATAGGATAGGACAGGGGACAGGATTTCAGAGCAAGGGATCTGCTTCGGCAATAAAAATGAAAACGAGATCTGGAACTTGGTGCAAGAGAACAAAGAACTCTATATGAGATAACAGTAATTTTCTGAGTAATAGTTATAAAGAAGACATAGTCTATTCTTAAATGACCTCATCACTTAATTTCACAATCCAAAACAAGCTTCATGGAAGGTTAGTGATAAGGGCCCTCTGCATGTTAAAATGAGTAAGAGTGTGCAAAGGGTTCTATAAGAACAGATGTCCTTACATTTGCATTACAATTAAGAAGATAAACCATTAGGATATGTGACATGAGCTGTACATCGAACCATTCAACATCCCTATCTCAGTTTCTCTATCTGTAAAATGGTAATAAAAGCATGAGCCTTCCTCACATCCTGTTATGGGGTAAGTTATGTCCCCTAAAAATTTACATGTTGAAGTTCTAATCCCCAGTACCTCAGTCTGTGACCTGAGACAGGGCCTTTTTAGAGGTAATTAAGTTAAAATGAGGTTATAAGAGTAGACCCTAATTCAATATGACTGGTGTCTTTGGAAAAAGAGGACATTAGGGCACAGACAAGTGTCAGGAAAAATCATGTGAACATACAGGGATATAGACAAATATGATGCTATGCATACTACAAAGAGTTTGCTGTAAAAATGGGTCACCCTATTTATATCCTCAAGGCAACCATCTTGAAGTAGTCATTTGTAGTGGATGCTGTGACACACTGCTGAGATTCTTCTTTCAGGAATGAGATACTCACTCTTCCAACTGCCAGGAGTGTTGCTGGCTGATGGCTAATAGTCAAGTTCATCTCCAAGAATTGTCCTCCAAGGACTAAAGGAAGCTGCCTCTCACCAGGTCATACCAGAGTGAGCTCGCATTTACGGGGCTGAGTGATGATGCATATAAAGTCTCAGCTCCCTTTCCCAAACTTAGAACATTTCCGAAGGACCATCTTAGCTCCAGAGTTTCCTATGGGATCAGCCGAGGCTTCTGTTGTGACTGCATCACAGTTCGACCCTCCCTCTGCCCTCTGCTGCTTCTCTCAGTCCCTCAAGGGTGTCCCCCAATAAATTTGGTGCTAGCAAACTCTGTCTCAGAGTCTGTTTTTCAGCATGTGACCAATGACACTATTAATTGTCTACGAATTTTATTGATATTCCAAGACTTTTCTTTGCTCTGAGTAAGTTGAAGTAATTGATAGTCTGAATAATGTTCTGCATGGTAGACTGAGGGAATGTTGGTGAAATTTTTCTAAGAAGAAAGTTTGGCTGCATTTCTGAATCTTCAATTCACTGACCTACTGTTGTCAGAGGCTCACAAGGAAGAATTGCAGAGGGATGCTTTGGCCATTTCTCTTTCTCATGAGCCTTTTTATGTGCAACCATATTCCCATGGGGAAGCCAGAGTTGGGAACTGGGCCAGACCATGTACCTGGGATCCATAAGAACAGACATCTTTTGGTTTCCTTCCTCTCTAATCTTGACTCTCAAGGTCCAAAATGAAATCAAAGTGCTTTAAATGTAAGCAAATATTTCTCTGTAGTTCTTGGAGCAGTGGCTTACGTTATAGGCTCCAGGTTTCCTAGTTAAGCTACTGCTGCAGTCAGTGGAGACACCTCTGACCTGTGCTCTCTGCAGAGTATCTGTGTTGTAACCCTTACTTCTAAGACTCCGTTGCTGTGATAATAAAGTCTTATCAGCTCAGTTCTGCCCACTTCTAAGCTAATTCCAATCATTTCAGAAAGCATGCTCAGAGTTTCACGTACACCCAGGATTAGGAAATGGGATTTGTGGCCATCAATCTGGTTTAGGTGTGCTGAATCCGGGGTGTATTCAGTCTGTTGATGTTTCCTTTATCTTCTATATTGGTAGGGTCAGGTTTAATGAACATCTGTCATGCTGTGACTAGTGCCCTGTTCTGAGATCAACCTTACAGAGCCAGAACCCTGATGTCCTCTCTGGACAGCTTCATCCTTTGAGGCTGTCCCTTGCCCTGGTTAGAGCCTGGTTCCATTGGTCATCCCCTAGCGATGGATTGTCACTGCTTACCTGTAATTTGGCTGATGCACCCTGATCCTAAACCCCTTAGTCAAGTGCCAGTTACCCAGCCCCTCTGGACTCTAGGAATCGGGTGGCTACTCACTCCCTATGGAGCCAGCCCCGCTTTGCTTCCTCTCCTTCTCCATTAGCTTCTTCTGCTGAGGTCTCAGAATACTTCAAGGAAGAGAACTTCCTTTTCTTTTGAACCCCCGTCTTTACCATCCTACATCCTGTCGTTGCCATCCCATCCTATTACCTAAGGGAGCTCAGTAGCAGTCTCAAAAATAACAAGTTCTCCCTATTAAGATTTTGTTAAACTGAATTTTTTTTTTATTATTTTATGTTTTAATCAGTGTGTATAGCAAGGGTCTCCAATATGTAATGTACCTACTTGAATCTCAGTATTTCTCCTCAGCTGAGGTCGTTGATCTTAACCTTCAGGATCAGCCCTGCCTTAGGCTTTTGGGCTGACTTTGAATTTAATCAAGAGGAAATATAAGAAATCTTATTTGGTAGGAGCTAGATGATTCAATAGCTAATTAAGTTTTTTTTTTCACCATATACCCCAGCTGTAGCATTCTACCTTTCTCCTAAACTTCCTACTTTCCATATTGCACCAGCCCTAATAACCAGCCTGCACCCTGTGTTGATAGGCTTCTCTGATTTTAGGTCTACATAAGCCTGGGTCTCCACCTTGCTCCAATTCTTTCTCTTTGAGACTGATTCCTAGGTCCTCCTTGACCTTCGCCAATGTCTGCTCTCAGATGTCCTTTACCACGTTCTGCCCACTTACTGAGAAACCCCTCTTACCTTCATCAGGAACTCCTCTTTGCCCAGTATTTGCTTGAACTGCCATCTATTTCCTGTTTCCAAATATGTTTATTAATTATTTGTTGAGCATCTACAGTGGGCTTATAATTGTGAATGAAACTCAGTCTTGTCTTCAAGGAGCTTACAATTTATTGGAGACAGATGATTAAACAGGGTATATGAGCAGCAGATAACTCTGCAAAGGATATTATCTAAATAAGCTCATTATGAACCTTATGAGGGAGATATTATCTCTATTTTATAGACATGGAAAATGAGGTTCAGTTAGGTTATGTAGCTCATCCCAGATCACACAGACGGGAAGAGGCAGAACTAGGTTTAGAGCCCAATTCGGCCTGGCTTAGCTGCACTATGAATCCTCACCTCGTGCTGTGATAAGTCTAAGTACAGTTTGTCCATTGATACCCACAAAAAAACCTGCTGAATTTTGGTTGAAATTACATTGATTTTACATAGAATGAATATCTTTGCAAAACTGTGTCTTCTAATTCATTAACATAGAATCCTTCTATGTTGGTCTTTTGATCGATGATTCCTTAAATTCTCTACATGTTTTGTGGTTTTCTATATAGGTTTCTTGCACCTTTTTTATAGATTTATTCATAGTATTTGTTTTTTAAAAATATTTTTGATATTATTTTAAAAATATTAATTTCTAATTATTTATTGCTATTATGTAGAAATAAAAAAATGATCTTTGCGTATTCTACCTACCTTGATAAATTTATTTATATTCTAATACCTTATCTATAAATTTTTTCCTATGTATACAATCTAGTTACATGCAATAAAGATGTCTCCTTCTTTTCTACTACTTACATCTCTTATTTTTTTTCTTGCCCTACTGTTCTCATATAATTGCACTACCTGAATAAATGAAAGATAATTAGGATGCCATAGGATACATTTTTCTCTGACCAATTTCACAAGTTTCTGTTGTCTTTACTATACTGAGGCTTGTTTAGTAGTGGCCTTTATGTAGCCTACACTCTGATGT
This sequence comes from Pteropus alecto, assembly GCF_000325575.1. Classification (NCBI taxonomy): domain Eukaryota; kingdom Metazoa; phylum Chordata; class Mammalia; order Chiroptera; family Pteropodidae; genus Pteropus; species Pteropus alecto. Next base: position 37,341,350 of record NW_006494614.1, on the reverse strand, counting down.
CAACCAGCATTAGGAGTGGGTGGCACCCAGAGTTGCTAAGCATTGGATCTGTGTAGCTGTATGAGCGCTTCTCTCTATGA
>NW_006494614.1:37324468-37340821 GCF_000325575.1 Pteropus alecto | reverse complement strand
GGTTACCTGTGGTCAACCATGGTCCAAAAATATTAAATAGAAAATTTCAGAAATAAACAACTCAGAGCTATGAAGTTTTAAATTGCTGCCATTCTGAGTAGTGTGACAAAATCTCTTGCTATCCTGCCCAGGACATGAATCATCCCTTTGTGTAGTGTATCCCACAATGTATATGCTCTTTGCCAGTTAGTAATTTAGTAACCCTCTCTGTTATCAGATTGACTATTGTGGTATTGCAGTGCTTATGTTCAAGTAACCTTTATTTTACTTAATAATATCCCAAAGTGCAAGAGTAGTGATGCTGGCAATTTGGATATGCCAAAAAATTGTAGAGTGCTCCCTTTAAGTGAAAAGATATGTATGTACAGGGAAAAACGTATATATAGGGTTTGGTACTATCTGTGGTTTCAGGCATCCACTGGGGGGGTCTTGGAGCATATCCAGCATGGATAAGGGGGAACTACTGTACTTTCCTTGACCTTGGCTTTGACTGGTCATCAAATGCTGATACCTCAACCCAAATTATAATTCTGATCTTCACATTTCAGTTTTTACTTCTTACTTAGTGTTAGTGGGGCAATTGTGGAATGTTTAGGATTGAGACTCTCATATAGTATAAGGCTGTATACTTCAGATTTTTTGGTTTATGTGCATTAGATAAGTAGTCCCCAAAGAAACTTCTTGACTTCTTGGTTGATATTTATTGACAAGTAGAAATATAGGGGAAAAAACTCCCAAACATTTAAATATCAACATCCCTTTCCATGAAAAAGAGGATAAAGTCTATAGAAAAACTCTGGGGCTATTTAGTGACTAAAGATCAAAATCCGGGTTTTCTAAGCAGTACAAAGTTTTCTCCAGTATATTGTTTTTCACCTAGAATGCCATTGTAATTGCATAGTTATGAACACAAAATTTTGATAGTGTATGGCTTGATAACTCTTTCTATTTGTCTATGTCTGTTTATTTTATATCTACATCTAATAGATATCAGGACCATTCACAGTAAACTTACTCCCTCTAGGTCAATTTCAATCTGTTCAGAATATATCCTCCCTATTCCATTCTCACTCCTATCTTCCTGATAATTCATTTTAATTTTAGAAACTTCCATAAGCTTCATGCAGCAATAGAAAAGAGACCTCGAATCCTTGGGCATGCTCTATCATATTAATATATACTGTGTCCCATCTGGTCCTTGGGCACAATTATCTTTCCATGCTGACATGTGCTGAGACTTCTGTGAATGTATTTTGTCCTGGGCCATATGGCTTGTCCCACTTTCTTTATCCTCTTCTCTTTCTCCTAACTTCCTTGCATTTTTCTCAGTATATAGAGAAGATTCAGCTGTCATCCCATGACTCTCTGAAGTCACGCAAAAATAGTGAAGCTGCCTTATCCCTCTCTTTTGACAACCTCATAGCCATTTCCATTCTATATCCTTTGCCAGTATAGCAGGGAGAATGTTTTCAAGCATTCCACCTTCCGAAATTGCAAGTAGGAGTATGAACAAAGTCTCTCTTTTCTTGAACCCCTGAACTTATCATCTGCTCTCTCCATTCACTCTGTTTAACCTCAGGGCATAAGACCTGTATCAGAAACCTTTAACAATAGTAAATAATCTTCCTGTTTCTCTATCTCTTCTCTCTCCTTCAGCCAGAAGAATGCTAATCTATTCTGTAATCAGAAAAACCCATTTTAAAATTGAAAAAAAGTCTCTCGAGTACTATTTTTAAGTCTTTCTTTCTTATTCACAGACTAGGTTTTTCAAAACTAAAAAGATAAGAACTCGATGTTTGATTCTGTGGTGATGATTGTAGCTCAAACAGATGTCCATTTCACATCTATAAGTCCAAGTTGGATGAGAGAAAATGTCATGAAGTTAAAAGGGATTCGTATGTATGAAAAACATTGATTAATGCCTCACACTTGTCTAAATATTCATCCATCAATCCTCTGAATACTGCAGGAAAAAATGTTGAAGATGCTCTTTGACTTGGGCATGACAGGTCAAAATATTAAAAATCAAGGCATGTTAGAAGTTCCAGAACATATGGTAGCTGTGGTAGGCAGAATAATGGCCCTGATGACATATATGTCTCATTCCCTGAAACCTGAGATTATGTTAGGTTATCTGGCAAAGGAGAATTAGGGTTCCATATGGATTTAAACTGGCTAATCAGCTGAGCTGAGATAAGAAGATTATCTTGGATTATTCAGGTAGCCAATGCAATCGTAAGCATTCCTATAAGTGGAAGGGAGAAGTCAGAATGAAAAGATTTGAGGATACTGCACTACTGGCTTTACAGATAAAGAAAAGTGTTGCAAGCCAAGGATTACAGGCAGCCTCTAAAAGCTGGAAAAGGCAAGAAAAGAGATTTTCCCTCAGAGCCTCCAGAAGGAGGTTCCTCAAAAAATTAAAAATGGAACTATGACCGAGCAATCCCATTTCTGGGTATATATCCTAAAGAATTGAAAGTGGGGTCTCAAAGAGATATTTTTATACCCATGTTTATACCAACAGTATTCACAACAGCCAAGTCATAGAAGGAAACCAAATGTCCGTTGATGGATAAAAGGATAAGCAAAATGTGATACACACACACACACACACACACACACACACACACACACACACACAATGGAATACTCTACAGCCTTAAAATGAAAGGAAATCTTGTCACATGCCAGAACATGAATGAACCTCGAGGACTTTATGCTAAGTGAAATTAGTCGGTCACAAAAAATAAATACTGTAACATTTTATGTACATGTGGTAATTAAAGTAGTCAAATTCATATAAACATAAAGTAAAAAGGTGCTTACAGGGGCTGGGGATAGGAGATGAGTTGTTTAATAGGAATAGTTTCAGTTTTGCAAGTTGAAAAATTCTGATTATCTGTTTACAACAAAGTAAATATGCTTAACTTTACTGAACTATATGCTTAAAAATGGTTAAGATGATAAATTTTATGATTTTTTTAAAAATAAAAATAGTGCAGAGTATTGGAGTACAGGATAAAGGATGGCAAAAACAACCTCCCACAGGTCATATAGGTCTTTGGCTGAGGCCCTATGAAGATTCTGGTACACTGGAGAGGTGGGCTGGTGGCTATGGCTTTGAATAGAGCCTACATCTCAGAGAATGAGTCCTGTTCAGATGATCCCAAGAGCTTCTTACCATTTTTACATGATTCCACTATAAAGCTTAACTTTAACCCTTTCATCCTTTAACTTGATTTTCTGCTAATCATTGAAAAAGCCCAGTTCTCCCATCAGCCATGGGTCATTTCCTGCTGGTATAAAGTTCTGGTCACATTATGCTCAGCTCTTCCCATTACAATTTTTTCTATTATTTATAACTTTATAATACCTCTGAGTTTAGAGGTTGAACTTACTCTCATAACCTATTTTAAGGGAACTTGACAGGACTTGAACTAATCTAATTCTCTTAGGCTTTTCACCAGCCTACACCATTTCCTAACTCTCTAAAAACACAGTAAGTGCAGGAAAAGGGTATGTAAGAAAACATACCTGGTTTCACCATTTGCTTGCCTTGGATACCTCAGTTAGTTTAAGAACTGCTTAATTAGTTCTTCTGGTTTGGTTCTTATCTCCTAACAGTCTAATTGTCAACAAAGTAACCTGAGTGATGTCATGAAAGTGATCAGTGTTTTGCTTTATGTTTGTGTTGCTAAAATTTTGTTTAAAGAAATTCTTTTTACCCCTAGGTCACAAAGATATTTGCTTACATTCAGGAATTTATTCCATTTATAGAAATGGTTCTCAACTGGGGGTGACTTTGCCTCCTGAGGTACATTAGACAATGTCTTGGAGAGATTTTGTCACAACTTGTGAGAATAGGGTTCTACTGGCATCTAGTGGCTAGAGGCATAAGACAGCCCTCAGAACAAAGTATTGTCTGGTCTCAAATGTGTTCTGCCAAGTCGAGTGTCCTGATATATAGTTCATTCTTGGACACTAGGATGTTAGGTAGAAATCCAGTTTCATTTTTTTTTACCCATAACAATCCAAATTTCCCAATACTTATTCTTCAGATTTCCATGTACCCTCTCTTTAATACAATTAATGATAACTGCTAACATTTATTTAGAGCTTAATACATACTAGGATCTTGTAGGTGCTGGTATAAATATAAACATTGTAATAATTCTCCCCAAAATCACACAGATCAACAAGGAGATAAAATGAAATCTCCCATAGCACACATACATAACATAATTAGAGACATCACTGCAAACTTCAGTTTACATGCCAGTTGGGAAATATTCACTTAAGACTAGCAAAGCTGCCTCTAGAGCCTACATTAGACTGAACGCTCAGGAAGGATTTGCACAAAAGAAAGGAGAGGTCAGTGCGGTCCCAGTGGCAGAAGGGCACAGATTATGTCAACTAGGACTTACCCTCCAAATGAAGGGGACCTAGCCTGAATCCCAGGGAACCAAAGACCTGGTTACTGGGAGTCAGTCAAATGAAAGAATCTCGAAGGTGAGCAGAAGCAAACTTGGCGACCTTGGGAAAGCCCTAGTTCTGGAGGAGAGAGAGAAACATAGAAAGGAGAAATGTCTCTTGGAAGCATGGAGATGAAGGAGAAAACAGAACCAATAGAATAAAAGTCCCATCTGAAACAAGGGGTTATCAAAGAATCAGAAGCAGATAGATAAGAAGGGCATGATTTATTGAAGAAATTGTACTTCACTGAAGCAACAGATGATAACTCCGTTCCAGGCTAACTTCCTTATAAGTAAAGAATTTTTCTTAATTGAGAAGAAAAAATTCAAAAAGGATAAGGATAAATATAAGAAAAAATTTAAAAAGTATAAGGATATGGGATAAGATATAAAAGGACAGTTCACAGATAAAGGGTCCTTACCCATACGAAACATAGGCTTGTCTTCACTCATAATAAAGGAAATGCAAATTAAAACTACAATAAGAAACGATTTCCCAACTATCAGCTTAGCAAAAATACAAATGTGTGATAACACGTGTTTTTGGTGAGGCTGTGAAGACATGTGTAGTCTCATATGTTGCTAGTTGAAGTAAAAAGTGGTATGACCTCTATGGAGTCGCAATATTTAACAAAAGTACACATGCCTTTACTCTTTTTCTGTAGCACCATTTCTAGGAATTCAGTGTAATAAAACACCTCCCCAAATATTAGACAACATATTCATAAAGTTATTCATCGATTCTCTCTTTGTATTACCAAAAGATTGGAATCAACGCAAATATTAACCAGCTTAGGATTGGTTGAATGAACTATGGCACAGCCTCACCACAGAGTATTGTGCAAGGGTTAAAGGGAACAAGTATGAATTTTGTTAACTACAAAACAGAATAAGGGGCAGAATTTGGATATAGTATGGAATCTTTCATGTGAGAAAGAAAGAAAAATTAGAGTAAACACATGTATTTGTTTATTTAGAAAAAAAAAAAATATATATAGCCATAGGAAGGGTACAACAGAAAGTAGAAAATAGTTACCGATAGCAGTAGGATATGGGGGTAAGAAAAGGGATGTGTATTAGTTACCCAGGGCTGCTGTAACAAGTTGCCACACATTTAGAGGTTTAAAACAACACAAATTTATGATATGATGGTTCTGGAGGTCAGAATTCTCAAATGAGTCTCACTGAGCTAAAATCAAGATGTCAGCAGGGCTAGGCTCCTTTCTGGAGGCTCTAGGGCAGAATTCATCACCTTCCCTTTTCCAGGTTCCTAAGAATGCCCAAGTTCCTGGACACCCTTCTTCCACTGTCACAATGGGTTGAGTCTCTCTCCCGTTGGGTCACTTCGACCGCCTCTTCTGTAGTCAAATTTCCCTTTTGCCTCACTCTTCTGACTCCCTTTTCTACTTTTAAGGATCCCTGTGATTATACTGGGCCTAACCAGATACTGCAAGACAATCTCCCCATAGCAAAATCCTTAATTACATCAGTAAAGTCCTGTTTTCCACGTAAGGAAATACATTCACAGGTTCTGGAGACTAAGACGTGGACATCTTTTGGTGTGTGTGCGGGAGTTGGGGTGGGGCGGGAGTGGCCACTTTTCCCACAGTATGGAAATGATCTTATAACGTTTTAACTTTTTAAAATATGTAAATGTTTTACATATTATAATGTTAACAAATTAAAATAAGAAAAAGAAAGCAAACATGCAATGTATGCTTTACATGATTCAATGTAGCTAATCTTATTTATTTATTTATTTTTAGGCAGGCAACCTTTGGTTGATGTCACAGATTGCAAGGATCTTGTCACCTTACAATCCCTTATTTTTTAAATTTTTTTACGCCTACAGCACCTGGTCTCATAGGTGGTCTCCCATCCAAGTACTAACCAGGCCTGACCCTGCTTAGCTTCCGAGATCAGAAGGGATCAGGCTTGTTCAGGGTAGCATAGCTGTAGACTCAATGTATCTAATCTTTAATAAAATATATGAAACATTTCTATCTGTTATTTAATAATTTCCCCAAATGATAAATCCAGTTAGTGGCAGAATTATGATTCAAATTCAAGTTATTATGACCTTGGAATATTTCTCAAGGTCATTCAGTTAAACTAGCATTTAAACCCCAAGCCGATGGTCTTTTCATTACTTCACTGCTGCTCATGGTCAGTTGTAATGCTCACAAGAGTCTTTTTTTCTCTTCAATCTGTTGTCTACATTAAGAAAAATAGTAAAATCTCCTCTATTGCCAAATTGTTCTGAAATGTCCTTTACATATTCCTTTACAGGCTTCTTGCAGTTGGGAAATATCAATATGAGCTGTACATGTAAAACTTCTTATAGCTGTGATCTAGTACCCAGGGGTTGGACCTGCCTTTAGATAGTAGCAGCTCTGGCAGTGAGTAGAAAGCAAGAGTCAATGAATACAGAGCCTGATGGGTAGGCAGCAGCAATGGTGGGAGTTTGTGCACGTTCTTTACTGGTTGCTTCAGTTTTCTCAGTGAAATAGGAAGAACGAAGATAAAGGAGAAGATGTGGGAACTTAGGAGGAGAAAATGTGTGACTTAGTCATTTTGGAGAGTGGGATATTCTTTGACAGCTGGGCAGTATAAAGAACTCGATGATTATGGTCATAGATTTAAAGAGGGTGTAGGAAGAGAAGGCGGTAAGTTGGCTTAACCTAACCGTTGTTTGCCAATTATGTTTGAGCAAGTGAGAGAGGGACGAGGGTGTAAAGGGTGTATGCCAAGGATTGATTATGAAATTTCAGCCTGGTAAGAAGGTCAGTGAAACCATCAAGAAAGTAGGGAACAGTAAAGAGATTTAAGGAGCAATGAATTGTAGGTGTCAGTGGGGCAGAAGAATAGTTGGCACAAGGCATTAGAGGACAGAGAGTGGGATGTATATACCTGAAGTTATGGAGGGAGGACAGCTGCATACATGATGATAATGATGAGATCTTAGGCTCTGGCCATGAGAGCAGCTCAGGTGATGGAAGTCTCAACTACAAGTATATTGCAATCACTAAGGATTAGGACCAAACTAGTATCAGAGCGAGTGACAGTGAACCAAGAGTCCCCTTGGAAAATGAGGAGGAATGACTTAGGGTCAATAGATGACAGTTACAGTGAGCTTCAGAATTAAAGGGAGAAGGGCCTGAAAGCAGCATGAAGGTTAAGGGGTGGGTGAGGAGGACACTGACTCTCTTTTAGGTCTAGGAGAAAATGGCTACTACTAGAGTTTGCTGCCGGATACACAGTGTCCCCCAGAGGATAAGGTTTCTGTTGGAACAAAAGGTGAAGCAACATTTGTAAAAGAAGATGACAATAGAGGGAATTTGTTCTCTATGACTTACTGTGAATCTAGGCAACACCTCAGGATCTGGGGAGAGGGGAAAAAAAAAAGACTGAACTGGGGATATTCAGAGCCTTATAGAACTACAATGTGAGAGATGAGGGGTGACCTTGGGGCTTGGGGCTTTTGAGGTAATTCTCTTAAACAGGGATAAAGTGAGTAGTGTGGACCCCAAGGAGGGAGTCAAGGTAAGGCTTTGACTAGAGGATTGGAGAGGGTGGGTTTCTGGAGCTCCCTCTTTATCCCTGATGGTGGGGGTAGGAGGTAGAAGGTCAAGGGAGACATGTTCTGACACAAGGTATGTCAGCTCTCCCTTTCTCTGCTGGGGGTTTGGGCATTATCCCAAGAGTGTCTTTCTGTCTGGCCCCCTTATAGATGTCCTGGGAGATTTCACCCATAATGATAAGGGTTGAAGGTATCATCTTGCTTTTACGACAATGAAGTATGATTTTATAAAGCAACAGGCCAGGAAACAGAATTAAATTCTCTTAAAGAGAGGGCAAACCTAACTGAGGGTATCTGCAAAATTGGCTAGAGTTTACATTACTGTCATAGGAAGCATTCAGAGGCGCTGAAAACAGTAGAATCCTGACTTCTTTCCCTTCAGTTGATGGCGAGTGTCTGCTGTACACCTAGTACTGTGGAGGGTGCTGCAGGACCCACAACTAAGGAATGAAACACAGTCTGCCCTTGAAGCAGACCCAATTGGAAAACAATGGAAAGAATTATATATAAAGCCCAGTGCCGTTCTGAGGGACACAGACTATGGTAGGGATTGTTATAATTTATCCTCATTATTTAACCTAAGTATGACTTTCACAAAGTATCTGCAAATCAAAAACCAAAAACCAAATAAAAAACACAAGAGATTGATTTATGTTTCCTTCTGTTGTTTTCCTGTAGGCATGTTAGATTTTTAAATTTGTTACTATTATGTAGATTATATATATCTGCAGCCAGAAATGCCAATGCGCCATAATGGAAGTTTTTTTCTGCATTTTAAGATCAATGTATTGAAAGCTGAGTATCTGTATTTTATATTTCCGTTTTAATAGGTAATCACAAAGAGCTAAAAACTAACTGATAGATCAGGGATTTAAATTCATCGATTTCGAAGCTTGTATGGACTAATTCTACTTTGCCTCTTCTGTCGTCTTTTTTTCCTTTCATCTAGGTCTTGCCCTATACCACCATCTCTCTTGATACTAATTATATTGCTGAACTACTGTCAAATATAGAAACTCATATGAGTGGGTCATCTAGAAATGTTTATCCTATTTTAAGAACAAATTAAAAGTTGCATTAGTTGGTGGTGTCTAACTCTAACTTAGAAGAGAAAAAATACTAATAGGAATCAGCTCTGCTTATTTAACAGGTGAAGTTGGTCTGTGGTGTCCATGGGGACGCTTGAGGACAAGCCGATTAACAATGAGATGTGTGGAAATAGGATCAATAGTTTTCAGTAACTGAGGAAGATTACCAGAAGTCAAGGGGACCTTTGACAGGGGCTGTGCAGCTCTGAGCCCAGGCCTGTCAAGCACTTGGCAGGCAATCGAGAAAGTCTAATTGTGGTTGATGATGAGTCATTTTACACTATTGGCACACCTCCGTTCGCCATGTGCCATTTTAGGAACAGTATAACTTGCCCAGCCAGAAATTGCCTAATTTAAACCCTGATTCTTACCTGTATGAATCAAAATGACTCAGAAACTGCAAATACAATATTCTTAAGAAGTCAGTGATTGTTTCATTTTCTTCACAGCTTCTCTTCCCAGAACTAAGTTCATGCGTATAGAAGAAACACGAGTACTTGAGAACTGAATTTGGGTGGCAAGGGGAAGAAGAAGTTCCCACAGGACAAGAAATCAGATTCTACGTTTGTCTCTTACATGAGGATAACAGGGTAGGCTACTTTAAAATTTATAATCAAGGTTTTAATTATACAAAAAATGGAGTATTCTCTAAAAGAAAATTGTTGCCCTTTTAGTGTAATTTAAACATTGATAATAAACAGAAATAGAGGGTGTATATGTGTGTACAGGCATTTCTCTGACATGGTGTGGATTCGGTTTGAGACTACTGCAATAAAGTAAATTTCACAATAAAGTGAGTCACATAAATTTTTTGGTTCACCAGTGCATATAAAAGTTATGTTTATACTATACTGAAGTCTATTTAGCGTGCAATAACATTATGTCTAAACAAACAGCATACATACCTTAATTAAAAATACTTTATTGCTAAAAAAATGCTAACCATCATTTGAGCCTTCAGCAAGTCATAATCTTTTTGGTGCTGATACTTGCTTAACACAGGGTTGCCAAGCACCTTTAATTTGTAAAAACTGAAGTGCGATAAAGCAAAGCACAATGAAAGGAAGTATGCCCCCTTCCCACCCCCCATACCCCCCACACTTTAATCCTCTATGAACAGCTCTTATCTGCTGCCTATTTTCTATCCTCTGGGCCTGAACCATTCTCCAGTGTCCAATGCTTCTTTTTTTGTTTATGTAATAGCCACAGCCTAGAAACTATAAAAGAAGACGCCAGAACTCACAAAAGTATGGCATATTGATCTATGAAGCCAGGAACAGGCAGCACTGAGTAGTTAGACAATTCATCAGACATGGTTTGTTCTGGCATCCAACGAACACTGATTTCTACAGCAATAGCCTTGGGTCACCTAGAATGCAATAGCTAACATTTCCAGTTTTTCTTCAGCTGCACGCTGAAGTACATTATATAGTACATTCCAGTTTTGAAGCTGCTTTAATATATATTATCTCATTTGACCGTCACAAACGCCTTGTGTAATAGAGTATAAATTTTTGTTTCTGCTTTATAGGTAAGGAATCAGAAATATAGAAAGCTTAAGTGATTTGCACAATATCAAATGATCCTACAAATCATGTATGTTGACTCCTGATCTAATGATGAGTAGAAATATATAATACACAATCCAAAAATTTTGACCATAAAAGTATTAAAATATTTGAAATAGTGAGAATGTGATGTTTCTTCTATACACATGAACTTAGTTCTTGGCTTTAATTACATATGTGAAACATATCATTTTCTCTGGCTAATTATATTTTAAAACTAGGTTGTAATTTCTAATGTGCAGATTATTATTCCTTGATTCCTTTTACTTAATTTTATTTGTAAAGTTAGGTTGTTTATTTGAGATCTTTCTTTCTTCCTTAATGTAGGCATTTATTGGCTATAAATTTCCTTCTAATAATGCTTTTGCTGCATCCCATTTGCCGTTTACTATTGTTTGCTGTAGTTCCGTGGGACTCATGATGGAAGCCCTATTGGCTGTTAGAGCTAGGTGATTTAGGGGTCTGTTCTTAGGTGGCAGCTGTAAAAAGTTGGGGTGCTAGGTGTGTGGACAAGCTCCTTCTAGAGAGATATTAGTAACTTGGTTTTATTGTTAGAGTGGGCAGGAGGTAGAAGGAGGTGGGAAGTGCCCACTGGCTCCCTTGGCTCGGGGGAGGATCATGTCAGCTCCTAGATGTGTGATAATTAGAAGTCAGACCCTCAGGCAGCAGCTTGTAAAGTGTGTAATCAAACCCTTTTCAGGGAAAGATGGGGAGATTGGAGTGTTTGGCTGTTTCCTCTGTGCTCAGACCCCAGAGGCATAGCCTCTGCAAGTGCTTGCACCTATACCTGTTAAGAACTGCTTATTTGTTTACTAAAGTCCTGCAGGACTCTTGAATGCAAACCCTGCTGGATGTCAGTCAGGCAATTCAGAGGCTCATCCTTCAGGTTGCAGCTGAAGAAAAAGTGGATATCAGGTTTGTGTATAACCTCCTTCCAGAAAGATACTGGTGACCTGGTTTTATTGTTTAATTCCTTTTGGATTAGCTGTTTCCTATTATATATCAGGGAGCCCCTTTGTCATTAGAAATCTTTATCCATATTGAATTGTGGTATGGGTTAACGACATTGTGTAACATTTCTCTATACTAGTTGTAAAGGTAATACATGTTCATTATAGAAAAATTAGAAAGTACGTTTGTTTGAAAAATAAAAATTATTTATCTAGAGAATAACCACTTTCTATATTTCATTATGTTTCCTATCCAGACATTTAAAAATATGTAATGAAGATGTATTGTACATACACATTGTGTATTGTTCTTATTTTTATTATTATTCTATAATTATTTTTCAGTGTCATTGACATTTCTTTGAATATATTTTAAATTGCCGTATAATGTTTCATACCTAATTTATATGCTACAGAATTTATGTAGCCACACCTCTATCATAGGACATTTATGCTATTTCCAATATTTTTTTTGTGATTTTATTAGTACCAGGATGAGTATTGTCCAAATTTATGACTGTCTTTGGGATAGAGTCTAGAAGCGGTACTATTGGGTCCAATGATGCAAACATTTTCAGTCTGTTGATGAATATTGCAAATTGCTTTCTGAAAAACTTATCCCCCAGCTGTGCAGCATGCTGCATCATCCACTGTGGAATTTAGTGGGATTAGGGTTGAAAGATGTATTGTTGCTGTAACAAATTACCACAAACTTGGTAGCCTCGAGTAACACAATGTATTATCATGAGTTTGGATGTCAGAAGTCCTAAAATCAAGGTGTTAGCAGGGCCACTTTTCTTTTGAATGCTCTAGGGGAGAAAGGTTTCCTTGCCTTTTCTAGCATCTAGAGGCTGCCTCCTCCTTGGCTAGTCATCCCTTCATCCATCTTTACATCTTCAAAGCCAGTAGTGTAGCATCTTCAAATCTTTCTCTTTGATCTCTGCTTCTATCAACACATCTCCTTCTCTCCCTCTGATCCCCTTGCCTCCCTCTTCTAAGAAGCCTGTGATTACATTGGTTCCACCTGGATTATCCAGGCTACTCTCTCTTTCTCAGGATCCTTAATTTAATGGCAGCTGCAAAGTCTTTATTGCCATGAAAAGAAGCACATTCACAGGTTCTTGGAATTAGAACATAGGTATCTTCGGGAAGCCATTTTTCAGCCAACCACAGAAGATAATACATAATTTGATTTTCTATTCTAACATGTAGTTTGCAGAACTGCTAATTAGTGTACTGATCTTCATGTCCTGCTAGTTCAGAATTTTTTCATGGTGGAAGAAATAAAACAGAATAGAATATATTGATTGAGTCCCTACTGAGGAAGCTGAGGTTCGGTAAGATAGCGAAGCATCTCCAAAGTCAAACGGTGGAAGGTGGAAGGTCTGTTCAACATCTAAGCTCATTACCTTTTTGTTGTTGTTGTTTGTTTCTTGGTTATATTATCTTCAATTAAAAAAAAAAACCTAATGATATATGTATGAAATCATCACTTCAACATCTAAGCTCATTACCTTTTTGTTGTTGTTTTTTTATTGGTTATATTATCTTCAATTAAAAAAAACCCTAATGATATATGTATGAAATCATCATGTTGTACACCTTAAACTTACATAATGTTATATAGCAATTATATCTCAATAAAGGTGAAAAAAAAAGAATGATATCAATACCAAAAGATATAGCAAGTTTCTGGCTTTAAAGAGATAGTTACTGATTCTAAATATCTCTACTGTTATAAAATAGCCTATTTTTATGTCAGTAATATTAGCATGTGACAGGAATGATTGTGGGAGGGTGTCTCGGTGGGTTGCTTCCCTGCATCAGTTTCAGTGGCACCATCAGTGGTTGCCAGACCCATTTATCTTTGGCCCATTTATCTTTAGAAATAAAATATAAATCTTGAAAGATATGTATGCATTTAGAAGAAATATGCGTTACTTAGAGGAATGCAGATTTTAGTGGGCTTTGTGTGTCATTAGCTACTTCCATTAAGTCCACAAACTGGAAAGCATCGTTTGGAAAACCTTACAGAGGTCTTATAAGGACAATCAGCCCACTCCTATTTCTTCAAAGTATTAAGGACAAAAATTAATAGTTAGCTATAACGTTAGCAAGTGTGTCTCAGAGAAAATATATATATAATTATCAATAGTGTTTTGAACCAGATGAAATTATTAAGTTTTATATTTGATTCTGTGGGTCTGTGATTTGGTATAATTATGTCTTTTTGCATTAAGCTGTTCTTGCTAATATTAACTCATACTAATTCAATTAATTTTGCTATTATAAGTGACATGACGATTTGGGAAAAAATGCAGCTAGTATTGGGAAAAAATGCAGCTACATTGGGAAAAAATGCAGCTAGTATTCAGTATGTATGTCTGAAGCACCGAAAAGCAACTTTTGTTTTCCTCTCGAGTATGACAGTTTCTAGGCAGGTTAGTAACAAAATGACAACCAAAATTTAAGAGAAGGGTTTGTGACTTTCAATGAACGAGCACAGGTTAGAGCATCTTGTCAATTTACTTGATGCAGTTATCAATATCTTTATCTGCTTGGCTTTCTTCAGGTTGCAGTCCACGTTGATTAGTTTACATTCGTAGTAAGTTTTATGGAGACCCAAGAAGGCAGGAAAGAGAGTATTGACCCTACGAGAAAGTGGACCAGGTACCTGCTGTTTCCAGAATGCAGGATTACTGTTCTAATTGTAGACTCACATATGCCTTTGAAGAGAGGTTTCAAGGTTGGCTTTCGAATCTTAGTCAATTTTGAGGCCGTAAAGAAAGGCTTGTCGCACTACAAAAAAAAAAAAAAAAAGCCCTTGCCTCTCCACTCTGCTTGTAATCACTGAGAAAATAAGTCTACAAAGGTCTTGGTTGTAGAGTAGATAATAATTAATGGAACTGGGTATGTGCCACTAGCAGAGAGATATCCAGAATTTCGGCCTTCGATCTTTCTATCACTGATCATGCCATTTATTACTTTCTCGATGACATTGTGCAAGTCAGGAATATCTGAAAAGTGTTTAGGACACTCATATGACATTCCCACATTCTCTACTAGAATATCAATTTCTAATAATTATCTTCTGATTTGAAGTTGACAGCAATGATCCTCGTATTTGCTTTGATTTGTTTCCATTTCCCTGGAAATGTGGTTCAGTTTATCTTGTGATGCACTGATAAGCACACCTTCATTCCACTTTTTACTAACTCTTCTACATGAGATTTCCAATTCTCTCAGTCTATCTGTGATGACTGCCTATTCAACGAGCTATTGCTGGAGCCTCACCTCCGCACCTAACGCTCGGATTCCAAGAGCAGTGAAGAGTAAGTAAAGGATGCATAGGACCAGCAGACCGTTGCGCTGACACCCTCCCGGTACAGGAGGCCAGTGGCTAGGAGAGCACTCTCTATGACTTTCAATTAAGCCTCCTATGTTTGTGAATGTATAAAATGAATGAATGATTCCAAGAGAACGCATCAGCCATTATGTTGTAAATCACTATGTTCTTTAACTTGTAATATAAGTTATAAGTTAAGAAGGGAAAAAATGAAGAATATTTTATTGAGAAACAGAGCTAATAGGTCATGTGACAGGATCTTGACAATAAAGTAGGCAAATTTAATCTTTATTTAACCTCTTTATTGGAAAATTTTTCTTCACTAATGATTGTGCTATTCCACAAAGGGTTTAAGGTAGCTAGCTCAAGGAAGAAGACAATAAAATAAAAATATAAATTAAAAAATAAGGCTAGGAAAAATACTGACAAAATATCAGGTCCAGATGAAGGGACGTTTAGAAAACAGAGCAATCTGTTCTCTTCATCAACCTGAAGTTACAGAGAGAGAAGAAAAATGTTCTTTTGTTCTTGCTACAAAGACTCTTCCAATGCATTAGCGAGAGCCTGGTGCTCTGAGGAAGTTTGCCGTAATTCACTTTACTCTCACTAGTAAGCCAATTTAATCTTTTCTCTTTAAATAAATATAGCTTTTTGATGGCTCCTTATTATCCTTTTAACTTATAATATTGAACTTTCTGATTACTGTGAGTGATTTTCTTTTAGCATCCAATTAAAAGTTTAGACTACTAGGGATTTTGTAGAGCTCAGTTCCTCTAAATCAGCCAACTGGTGGACAATATTCACACTTTCTTGGTCTTTGCGAAACAAGTACTGAACGTGCAAATATAAATAAAAATGTCAGTTTCTATAACGGCTTGTTTTCTATCCTATTTCTGCATGTATTGAACCCAAATGAACCTGAATGGTTCAATTTTTTTCTAAAAGGAGCTTCTATTTTATTTTCTGAAGTAGAAAAAAAGAAATAAAGAAGAAAAAAATCATTTCAACTCTCTACCAATTGGCCTAGATATTAAAGAAAATATATTTTATCCATTTATGAATAATAGTTACTTTGTTAATGATAGCTTACAAAACAAATCCCATTATTATATTCCAGTGGTAGAAAGTTCTGTTATTGTGTGTATATGTGTGGGTAAATAGTAAATAATCATTTCAGAAGTCTCATCAGCAAGAATTAGAAATTAAGTTGAGCCTTTAAAAAAAATCTAATTGGAAAGTTCAAAATATAGTGCTACTCATCATACAGTAGTCTTCCTTCCTTCCTTCCTTCCTTCCTTCCTTCTTTCCTTCCTTCCTTCCTTCCTTCCTTCCTTCCTTCCTTCCTTCCT
>NW_006494614.1:37310186-37319010 GCF_000325575.1 Pteropus alecto | reverse complement strand
GACTATAAAAAGATTTTGCTCTGCAATATATGTTCCTTTCTAGTCCACACTGTTATATGCATTAGTCTATCATGCCAACGGGTATTTAAATAAATGAAATTGAACTATTGGGTGCTCGATCTATGTATTTTAGAAGCAAAAAGTGGTTATAGGAATATGAAGAACTGGTAGAAAGAAAAGACAAAAAGAAACTTCAGAAGGATCACAGTAATTATATGCATATGCAATATAAAAATTGGACACTAAATATAATTCTCATGGCAAAATCATTCATTGTCATTCATGGCTATTAGTACTTGTCTCAATCCCACATCTTTTTTCTCTCTTTTTTTCTTTCTTTTTTCTTTTTTTTTGTAATTCAGGAATAACATTAGGTAAGCTCTCATTTTTCCAAGCTAACATAAAGCATATTTTAAAAATTGTTTAAATATAGTCTTTAATAATTTTACTGAAAATAATAGTTACATACTCTCTAAGTTCCTTTCATATAATATTTATTTTAAAAATACTGTTTACATGTATATAGGTATATATATTATTTTGAATTCTGTGTTTTTATGCAACATTTATTTCATTTGCTAGCTTTGTGTTCTTCATATTTTCCATTTTAATGATTGTATAATATATGATCACCTGGCATATTTTTATTTCCTTAAATATTATACTGGCATTGGGTGTTTTTCTTTCTTTTCACTATTATAAGTGCACAGCAAATATATTCATAGCTTTAAAGCATGATTTTGCTGATTAAAATTCTTTGAAAATTACTGAAACTAGCTTTTAGGGCCCTGCATATTCCAAATGCTTATGAAAATGTATGTCTTGCCATTGCTTAATGTAGTGCTCTGTATATGTTAATTAGGTTAAGTTGATCATTCTTGCTGTTCAAATCGTCTATATCCTCACAGTCCAATAAAAATATGATGCTATTCACATATATAATTTTTATTTTCAATTTTCTAGTAGCTGCATTATAATGAAAAGAACAGGTAAAATTAATTTTAGTTATAATTTTATTTAACACAATATCCAAAACATCCTTTCAAAGTGTAATTAGTATAAAATTATTAATGAGATTTTTTTCATATTTAGCTTTCAATAATCTGATGCATATTTTATACTTACAGCCATCTAAATGCAAGTGCTATATTTTGATCCCTATTTAGATTTCATAAAGTTTACTGTTGGAAAAGTAGACACAGACTCACATATCCAAATTATTTCAACCGAATTTAAAAGTTTTCAACACCCGAATCAAGTGTCAAAAAATAATTAAAAAAATATTTACATTCACATTGACAAAACTGGTTTATTCGTTTTATTTGTGATCTAACTTTTGAAGCAAAGGCATATAATTTTCAAAACTATGTCTGTTCAAGTTTAATAAATTTGCTAACTTTTATGCCAATTCAATACTATTAACATCAATTTCAAAGGCAAATTTTTAAAGTTGAAAGCAATTTTACGTTTATCAACATCGAGAGAGTATCATTTAAATTTTTCTGTAGTGTTTGTGGTCAATTTATACAGTATTGGAGATTGCAATTAAAATCTTCTATATGTAGATTCATAATAAAATAGTATAAGAATAAGTATTACTGACTTGTCTTATAGAATGTTTTGATGTTAACATAAATTATCAGATCTGTCTAGCTAGGGTACAATAAATTTTCTTTTTTCTCTTGAAAAAAATAACTTGAAAATTTAGCTCGTTCATATGCAGTGTGATACCAGTAAGGAAACATAAATCAAATTCCTGATTTTTGTCTTTGATTATTGGATATTTAAAAGACATTTCTTTTGTTTCAAAAAGAGCTTTAATTGAAGTTAATTATACAATAAATATTTGTTAAAATCTTCCACAATTTAACCAATGAACGTTGGCAAAGGACACAAGATAATTCAATTCAAATTGTCTTCAATTTCTTTCAAAAGGTCTGTAAATTGGTAATGAATTCTAGCATTTGCATGCAACACATATACACATATATAACAATTTTACAATTGTACACCAGATACTTTTCATATAGACTATATTAGAAAAATACAAATATTTACAATATATATCATACATTGTACTAATAAATTAATAAGGAAATAAAGTAATAAGGAATCAAATAATATGGAATAAAGTAATACAGAAAGCAAGAGTCTCTTGTTTAAATTTCCAATAAATATGGATTTTTGATCTAAAATAACTGGAGCACTCTCTGTTGTGGCAGAAACTATTTTTTTTCATGTCTACTTGAAATTTTTCTTTGACAGATGTAATGAATTTAAGAATATGCCACCAGCATAAAATTTTAGGCTATGAATTTCCAACTTTTCTTGTTTTGTAAAACAGCAAGTCCTTTGAGATACCCAAAATATTAATTGGGCAGAGTCTGTTATGTTGTATGACTCATCTAAAGTTAAAGAAAAATATTTACAATTTTCAATTTTCAATAAATTGATCTTTTATATTTTTAGAAAGGGCTTTTATTTTATGGGCAATGGTTTGATGGCCTAGTCAAAGATATTTTACAAAAAGTAAAATTTTGGGGCTTTTATTATAACTTTCTAGCAAAATTTTCATTATCTAAAATTATGATTTATTTTCTCATATTTCTATCTAAAAATGGTTTTCTATTTTGTGTGAAATCCAAGCTGTTTTATAGCGGAACAAAGTTATAAGATTAGCTCCTGTTAAAAATTATTTAACACTTTTTATTGGACATTCAATTCTAATTTCAAGTGGCTAGGTTTGCCAACTCTTTTTCTGACTGTTGAAAGTGCACTTCTTATATAAAGCTGAACATGTTTCTTAATATTTGTCACTGTAGCTTAAAAAAATTTTTAAATAACAGCTTTTTTGCTTTGTTCTGCCACAAAAAGTTAAAATTGTCATTTATTATAAAATTTGCAGCATCCTTTTCCCCAGTCTTTTTAAAAAGTTATTGTATCAGTTATAATATTAGTGTCTGCATCTCTACTCATTTCTGCACCTGTAGGATGCTTTAATTTTAAATTTAAAAATTTGTGCTTACTAATTTTTTAAGTTAGAAATGTAATTTAATTACATTATAACTAAAATATTTAATTAATACTAATATAATTTACAAAGTCTTTAATCCTTGCTGTCTACATAAAATATTTAAATAAACACGTTAAAGTGTTACACTGGTATGTAGAAAAAAATTCTTCCAACTTAATCTGTTGACATTAACTAGCTTGATGATCTTTATGTTTAATAGTAGAAATGGTGCAAGCACCTGATACATTTACTACATACAGCGATATCTTGCTCAACTATTTAGTTAAAGTGAACTGCAGCCATACCAACACAAAAAAATTATGTTTAACAAACAACTATTTCATAATCCTTTAGTTTTTAAATTTGAATGGAATTGATTAAAATTATGTATAAAGTTAAAAATGTTATGCTAGCCACACTTTATGTTTTTAGTAGCCCCATGTGGCTAGTGGTTATTAAATCAGACAGCGCAGCTCTATATTCTTTTTAGTTTTTGCATTTGTTCTATCAAAAATAAAGTATGTTAAGACTGGGAAACTGTTTATTTCTAAGTTAGTGCCTAATTTGCTCTTTAACGTTGTATCTATTGCATTTCTAATTTCATTTATATTTTTCAATTCTAGAATTTTCATTTTATACTTCTTGTTGATTCTAGTTCTCTGCTAAAGTTTTTTATCTTGTTATTAAATTTTCAACATAAATAATTGTTTTTTCAATGACTGTTTATTAATTCCGATATCTGTATTCCTGTATTTTTATCATCTGTTGTATGTCTTTTCTTTTGATATATATGCCTGGTAATTTTTTATTGGATATCAACCATTGTGTATGAAATATTATACGGGCTCTAGATCAGGGTCCCTAATGCCCGAGCCATGGACCTGTATGGGTCTGTGGCCTGCTAGGAACTGGGCTACACAGTGGGAGGTAAGCAGCAGGTGAGCCAGCGAGAGTATTTGCAGCCACTCCCCAGTGCTAGCATCACCGCCTCAGCTCCAGCTTAGGTCATCAGGCATTAGATTTTCATAGGAGCACCCAGCTCTGGTGCCAAAAAGGTTGGGGACTGCTCCTCTAGATGACGATCTTCTGCCAGAGAAGAACAGATCATCTTAATTCGGTTAGAACTTAAATGGATTCTAAGCTTTATTTCAGTCTTTTTAAAGGCCTGGTCTATTTCCGCCTCACCTTAATTTCTAGATTGCAGTCCTTCTGAAGCCTTCAATGGTTTATTATATCCCTCCAAAAAAGCAGACACGTAATTCTGGTTTTTATTTACTCAGCACAATGCAATTGCCAATAGTTTTGCTGCAATTTTAAACCTTTTAGCAGGCACTCTTTGTTCAATTTAGGCATTGAGTTCACTTTTCAGAGCTTCTCCACTGCACAAGATTTTGGTTGCTCAAGTTCTGACGGCGCTGGTAGCTCTAAACTCCAAATACATCTCTTCACTCACATGAGACTGTTGAAGATTATACTAAAATTCCTCCTGTTATCCAGTTTTTGCTCTACTTCTGAGCCTCCTTGCCCACATTATTTATGAATTAGCAAATGTTTTGAAGGGGAAAGCTTAGAAGAATGTCAGGCTCACCTCTGTGATCTTGGCTTCTTAAATTCTGGCTGCCTCCAGGTAGCATTTTGATACTTCATTTAGATTTTTTTTTCACTTGTTTGTTTTGCATTTCACAAACCTCCCTTTCTTTCTTAATGGGAGAATTGCTTTTCTCCAAGTTAAACCTTTATAGCTGGAAGCAGAAGGCTTTTTAAACCATAGAAACTAACACTGGCTGTAGTTTTTTTTCTCTTAATTAAATAAAGAATAAATATTTGTTTTTAGCAACTATAGATAGAAGACCCAGAAAAAATATTAAAAGAAGTCATTCATTTTCCAGATAATTATTTCTGACGTTGATGTATGCTATAGACTAAATGTTTGTGTTCACCCAAAATTTATACATTAATGCCTTAATCCTCAACGTGATGGTATTTGGAGATGGGGCCTTTGGAAGGTAATTAAATGATGAGGCCAGAGCCCTGGTTAGATGGGCTGAAAGAGCTGTACTACCCGAAGAAACACTTTGCTGCACTGAGGATAGAAGAAACTGAGAATGTCAGGGAGTAGCAAATGAGACAGTCGTCAGTGCTGGAGACTGAAAGAGCAGATGCAGAGGAGTTGCGAAGAATCTATAGAAGCAAGGCAGATCAGCAATGAAATAGACACTGGAAAGAAACATCGAAGAACCATAGGTAAAGGGCAGCATTGGTGGGCAGAAGTGGGAGTGGCATGTCAGGGTGCCGTGCTCATGAAATTTGAAGCCTGAGAATTTGAGAGAGGTAGGGTGATAGGGTGGCTCAGGCCATCTTCCTCTTGGTTTATAGCCTAGGCTCTTGATTAATTTTCCCATAAACAATGTAACTTAGAGAATCATATTGGTTTTTGTTGTTACTCATTTTATTCCAAGTAATTTCAATTTATTTCCTTCCACCTGGAATAAACATATTAATCCTCAACAAAACAGGACCATCTTGCAAATTAACAAACAGATTGCTGAATCACTTTTCTAGAGCCTTTCTCTTAGAGTAAAATCGCTGCGCCTAATCAGAAAAATGCACAAGCAAAAAGGAAAACGAAACAGACTGCAATCCAGAGAAAAGTTACAAAGGTTGGGGAAAACATCTTCAACTGGGGAATCTGAAAAAACTTCATGACAGAGGTGGCTCTTGAAATGAATCTTGAATGTCATGTAGCATTATGAGAGTGATGGTGAAAACAGTTCCACCATCTTTTAAGTACATCTACATGTCCTTAGCAAGTACATTTGCTAAGGCTTAGAAACACAAAACCATGTCAGTAATTAGGAAACAGTGAGATACGTGGTTGACTGGCCCACAGGTTTTCCATAGGAGGTGGGAATCATTTAGAAAGCACATTTAAGGCCATGTAGCAGTAGACTGCATGCCAGGCAGAAAAGACTCCAGTGGAGCAGGAACTAGGGAAATTGCTGAATTATTTTGGGAAAAATTACTTTCTTTTGATTTCTCAGAATAGTAATTTAAAATCTCCATCCTCGTTTTTTCCTTTAAGCATTTTCTCTGCTTTAAAAATCAATAGAGGACTATAGAGAACAAGTATAGCAAAAAAAAATCACCAATAATTTTACTACTTGGAATTTTTTATTTTTTATTTTTTTCTGCAAATATTTATTTAAATACTTGCAACATATTAACATTCATGAGGTTTTAAAAGTTTAATTTATATATATATATCGCTATTAGCATTTCTTTATGCTATTATACTATTTTCATAAATATCAGTTAATGGCTTCCAGTATTTCATGATATCGGTGTACTGTATTTTAATTAATCATTCACCTCTTGTTGGCTTTATAGGTTGCACCCTTTTTTTGAGAGTGTTGTAAGCCTGCAAAATAACGATTAAAAAGATCCCTACAATTTAAAATAGTAACTAGAAACAAAGAAAATTTAAGAGATATATGTATAGTCCTTTTAATAAATTAACTTATATTTTAGTTTCAAAAAAATAAAAATAAAAAGTATAGGTAAGATACTTGGAGAGCTGACATGAAAAGGACCTCACACTTAATTTAATTAGACTCTTATTGAAATGATAGTTGTGATCTGATATTGTGAAATGATATTGTGATTTATAATCAGAAATATATATTTGGTCTTCCTCACTTTTCTGGCAAAGAACTTCTAAAATTCTTGGGGTTTACTAAGAGGTGAGAACAATAAAAGCGTCTTTGTTATGTTATGTGAATAAGAGGTGAATTTTGGAAAGCCCTGAAGTAACCTAAAGATGCGAGCTGGATGCCAGTGGAGCTAACCACATGATTAGAGGGGTGGAACTTTAGTCCTGCCCCCAACTTCCAGGGAGGAGATAGGGGCTAGACGTTAAATCAATCACCAGTGGCTGATGATTCAATCAATCATGCCTATGTAATGAAGCCTCCATAAAAACCCTCAAAAGGAGAGGGTTCAGAGAACTTCTGAGTTAGTGAACATGTGAAGATTTGGGGAGAGTGATGCAATAATATAGGGCATGGAAATTCTGCATCCTTTCCCACAGGCCTTGCCCTATGCATCTCTTTTATCTGACTGTTCCTGAGTTATATCTTTTTATAATAAACTGACAGCTTAGTAAGTAAAATATTTCTGAGTTCTGTGAGTCACTTTAGCAAATTAATCAACAGAGAAGGGGAGCATCAGATCCTTCAGTTTATAGCCAATTGGTTAGAAGTATAGGTAACAACCTGGACTTGCATTTGGCATTCTGAGTCAGAGGGGATCATTGGAAACTCCCATTTGTAGCCGATTGGTCAGAAACACAGATAACACTGGACTTTCGACTGGTGTCTAAACTGGTGGAAGAGGCGTGGGGAGGAGCAGTCTTGTAGAACTGAACTCTTAACCTGTAGAATCTGATGCTATCTCTGCATAGATACTGTCAGAATTAAATTGAATTGTAAGACACCCCATTAGGATCTAGAGAATTGCTTAGTGGTGTTGGGGGGGACCCCCCACATGTTGGAGTTAATCTCAGAATCAAAGGAGACCAAATAACTAATAGAATATTAGGTTTTTAATGTAAAGGATAGTGGCACAATAAAAGTAAAAAGGTCCCTCTAAACTCTGATAAGTTAAAAAAAAATAATTGTTTGATAATGAATGAGAACAAGACAAAGTCAATATTTCCCAAGGTGATTGCCCTCATATATAATGATGAGCTTCAGATTTTGACTAAACATAGATTTGTCATGAGAATAACTAATGTTACTTTCCAGAAAGGCTTCCTCCATGACATCATGCTAATAATTTTCTCAGTGATCTAAGGGTTTTAAATTAAAGAAACTGTTGGAGTCCTTATTCTGACCTTGAATTTCTAATATACATAAATATGTAGATGTCAGTGATACAGGTTCAGAGATTGGGTTGAATGGAAACAAAGACCTTGGTGTAATGCATAGTATAAAAGGTTCAATTATAATGACTGTTTATTCAGTAAGACCTTTTGCAATGCTTGCTAGATAGGCAGGCTAGGTGAAGATGTGAGGTATACAGAGATGATGAGCAAAATACAGTCTGTGTATTTAAGAATGAAGAAGTCACATGGGATCAGCAAGGACTCATGGGATTAACTAGGAGCTAATGAGATGTGTGCTATAATAGTGGTCATTATAAGGAAATATGAGAACTGAAATGAGTGAGGAATTAGTGATTCTCCATATTGAAGTGTGATGACAAGAATGGAATGATGCATACAGGTGACATTTAGTTGATTTTGGAAGACAGAAGATAAGTAATCCAGAAAATAGTTGAAGCATATGATAAGGTGGAGAAAGTCTCCTTGACAAAAATAAGATTCTAGCTAGAAAACAAGCTCTGAGGCATAGGAGTCTATTAAGGCTTGAAAGGAAAGTAGATAAGTATATTTCAAAGGTCTTTTTAATACACTGGTTGCAATCAAAGAGGTTTTCTTCTTTTAGTTAGTCAGAAAATTATTAATAATTCCTGATGAACAGTGTGCATTACAAGCCAAATCTCATTTATTCTTCACAGCAACTCTATAACATAGGCATTATATTGTTATTCTCATTTTGCTTCCAGGGAAATGAGATTTAGGGAGTTTCATTATTGTCTTAAGATCACTCAGCCTGACCTAGTATTTGAACTCCTCCATTTATCTTTAAGAGCATGCTCTTAACTTCTACTTGTTTTCTAACTATTCAGGACTATTTTTAGTGTGCAGACATGTATGGTGGAGATATATATCCACCATACATGTCTGCACAC
>NW_006494614.1:37292853-37310141 GCF_000325575.1 Pteropus alecto | reverse complement strand
TATCTATCTATCTATCTATCTATCTATCTATCTATCTATCTATCTAGATATATATAATGATTGTTTATTATTGCTTGACAACATGGATTATATTGTTCATTTTGCACACATCTTTTGGATTCATTAACTCTCATTCTCCTACTTAAATTTTGACAGCAAACCTTTCTACACACTCTTCTAAACACTTGACCTATATTAACTTACTTAATCTTGAGTCACTTTCCCAAAGGTATACAACTAGTAAGTAATGGAGCTGGGATTTGAATTCAGTAAGTTGGACTCCAGAAGCTATGCTCATACCTATTTAAATATACTTATTTAATATTATTACTCACAAAGTGATCACCTCAATAAATCTAGTGCCCCTCTGACACCGTACATAGTTATTACAATATTATTGGCTATATTCCTTATCCTATACTTTCTATCTCCATGACTATTTTGTAACTACCAATTTGTACTTCTGAATCCTTTTTTCATCGGCCCCTCCACCCCCCTCACATTTAGTAACCCTCAAAATGTTCTATGTATCCATGAGTTAGTTTCTGTTTGTTTATTTTTTTCTTTAGATTCCACATATATGTGCAATCATATGGCATTTGTCTTCCTCTATCTGACTTACTCCACTCAGCATACCACACTCTAGGTCCATCCTGAAATATCTTTTTCCATCCCCTTACTTTTAGTCCATGGTGTATCTTTTAATATGAAGTGTCTCTTGTAGGCAGCATATGTCTTGCTTTCTTATTCATTTGGCCACCCTATCTTTTTATTGGAGCATTTAATTATTTTCTATTTCAAGTACTCATTGATAGATATGTAGTTTTTACCATTCTTTATTTAGACTTTTAATACATACTTTTTTCTTCTTAAAAAAGCCCCTCTAACATTTCCTGTAATACTGGCTTGGTGGTGATGAACTCCTTTAGCTTTTTCTCGTTTGGGAAGCTCTTTATCTGTTCTTCTATTTTAATGATAACTTTGCTGGGTAAAGTAATCTTGGTTGTAGGTCTTAGGTTTTCTTCACTTTGAATATTTCATGCCAAGCCCTTATGGCCTGTAAATTTTCTGTTGAGAAATCAGCTGACAGCCTTGTGAGCTTGCACGTAACTAATGGCTTTTCTCTTGCTGCTTTTAAGATTCTCTCTTTGAATTTAACATTTGGCATTTTAATTATGCTGTGTCTTGGTGTGGGACTTTTTGAGCTCATTTTGTTTGGGACTCTCTGAGTTCATTCTGTTTGGGACTCTCTGAATTTCCTGGGGTTGTATATCTATTTTCCTCCCCAAGTTAGTGAAGTTTTCCATCATTATTTCTTCAGATAAGTTTCAATTCCTTGCTCTCTCTCTTCTCCTTTTGGTACCCTTATGATGCAAATGTTGTTATGTTTGATGTTGCCCAGAGGCTTCTTAAACTGTCTTTATGTTTTTGGATTCTTTTTCTTATTGCTGCTCTGATTGGGTGTCTTCTGCTACCCCCTCCTCTATGTAGCTGATTTGATCCTCCATTTCATCCATTCTGTTGATTCCCTTTAATGTACTCTTCATCTCAGATATTGTGTTCTTCATTTCTGACTGGCTCCCTATTATGTTTTCCATCTCCGTTTTTATGTTTTTTATCTCTTTGTTAAAGTTTTCACTGAGCTCATCTACTCTTCCCTTAAGTTCCTTGAGCATCCTTATAACCAGTGTTTTGAACTCTGCATCTGGTATATTGCTTGTCTTCATTTTGGTGAATTCTTTTCCTGGGGTCTTGTTCTGTTCTTTCATGTGGGACATGCTTCTTTGTCTCCCCATTTTGGCTGCCTACCTGTTTCTGTTTCTATATATTAGGTAGGGCTCCTAAGTTTCCTGGTCTTAGTAGAGTGGCTTTATGTAGTAGGTGTGCTGTGGGGCACCTTGGCACAGACCTTGGAGGGGTCCAGCCTCAGGCCAAGTTCAACCGCAGCCTGTGCACCTCCGGGGCCATCTGGTAAGAGTCACCAAGCAATCCACATACAGTTGCCACCTGTGCTGGGCTTATAGGTGCCAAGTCAGAAACCGAGGCTGGCTGCCACTGGTACAGGACGTGGGGGTGCTCAGCAAGAGGTACAGGGCACACTAAGGCCAGATGCTGCTTCTTTGGGTTTTGTGAGCCTTTGAGAGATTTAATGAAAGTTCACAGCAGGAGCCATGATAGCCCATTTGTATGGAATAAGATTACTGGAAGTTGCTTGGGTGGGCCCACAAGTGGGGAAAGGCAGAGTCTCAGGGAACCCCCTGGGTAGAGCGACCTGTGTTATCTAGGTTGATGGCTCCTGCATCTGCAGGCTGGAAGCAGGGAGGGCTCAACAAAGGAATAATGGTTTCTGCCTGAACCTCTGTCTGGGCACAAGCTGCCCCTCCAGCCCTCGCCCTGAAGCCCAATAGCTCAGCACCTCCATTTGTATCCCTGGTGCCCCTCAGGCAGCTGCCCTAGAGCTGGAGCTCAGAGAAAGCGAGTCCATCAGAGTAAATCCGGGTGTGGGCCCTTTAAAAGAAAGATCTTCACTTCCTGCAGCCCTCGGTATTACTCAGCCACAATCTCCACTGGTTTACACAGCCAGAGGTTGTGGGGACTTCTCTTCCTGGCACTGGAACCCTGGGCTGAGGAGCCCACCGTGTGGCTGGGACCCCTCACTCCTCAGGTAGGGGAGGGGGCTCTGCAGCCAAGATAGCCCTCCCAATTCTCCATTCCCACAAGTGGTTGTGGGATCGTGCCGTTTCTCATTCCGCCCCTCCTACCCTTTTGAGGTGATCTGTTATTTGAGGTGACCTAGTTGTAGGGCTTCTGTCCAGCCAGACCTCTGATGACTCCATGTACTGATTGCTCTGTAGTTTTCTTATAATTTTGGTGTAGTCGCTATAGGAAATGTATACAGCCTCTACCTTCAACACCATCTTGAATCCTCACTCTAACATATATATTTTTGACTTTCCTTTGCTGGCTTGTGGGCTGTGATCACCTCCTTTTTTAATTAACAAACTATTTTTTAGAGTAGTTTTAGGTTCACAGCAGAAAGGACTGAGTGTTCTTATATATCTCCTGTCCTAACAGGAGATATATGTAGGATCTCCCTAAATATCAACGTCCCTCACCAGAGATGTATATTCATTATAATCAATGAACCTATCCTGACATATCATTGTCATCTAAAGTCCATGGTTTACATTAGGGTTTACTCTTGGTGTTGTATAATCTGTGGGTTTTGAGAAATGTATAATGACATGTATCTATCATTTAATATTGTACAGAAGAGTTTTATTGTTCTAAAATTTCTCAGTGCTCTGCCTATTCACCCTTCCCTCACCCAGACCCCCTAATCTTGTTGCTGGCTTCATAGCTTTGCCTTTTTCAGAATGCCATTTGGTTGAAATCATATAGTTTGTTTATTTTTATAATGGTGACATTGTTTAACAAAATTCAGTAAGTTTCAGTAAATTCAGTAAGTTTCAGGTATACAATTCAACAGTAAGGCACATATATATATTGCATTATTAGATTTCTTTCTGTCGCCACATATTTGACTCCTTTTACCCCATCTACCTCCTCCCTCCCCCTTCCCTCTACCCTCTGGTAACCACTAGTCTATTGTCCATGTCCATGAGTCTCTGTTTGTTTGTCCTGTTCATTTGTTGCTTTTAGGTTTATATCCCATATATAAGTGATATTATGTGATTTTCCACTTTTTCTGTCTGGCTTATTTCGCTTAGCATGATTATCTCGAGGTCCATCCATGTTGTCACAAATGGCAGTATTTCGACTTTTCTTATGGCTGAGTAATATTTCACTGCGTATATGTACCACAGCTTCTTTATCTAATCGTCTATCATAGGACACTTCAGTTGCTTCCATGTCCTGGCCATCGTGAATAATGCTGCTACGAACATTGGTGTGTAAATATCTTTTCAGATATGGGTTTTAAGTCTTTGGGATAAATACCCAGTAGAGGGATTACCGGATCGTATGGTAGATCAATTCTTAGTTTTTTGAGGAACCTCCATGCTGTTTTACATAGTGGCTGTATCCATTTGCCGTCCCACCAGCAGTGAATAAGGGTTCCTTTTGCTCTGCATCCTCTCCAACATTTATTATTACTAGTCCTGTTGATTATAGCTATTCTAACAGGTGTGACATGGTATCTTATTGTGGTTTTGATTTGCATTTATTTCCCTAGTAGCTAGTGATGTTGAACATCCTTTCATATGTTGGCCATTTGTATGTCTTCTTGGGAAAAGTGTTTGTTCAGGTCCTCTGTCCATTTTTTAATTGGATTGTTTGGTTTTTTTTGTTGATATTGAGTTGTATGAGTTCTTTATATATTTCACTTTGTATAATATGCACTTAAATTTCCTCCATGCCTTTTCATGGCTTGCTAGCTCATTTATTTTTAGCACTGAATAATATTCCACTTTCTGGATTCACCATAGTTTATTTATCCATTCACCTATGAAGGATATCTTGGCTGCTTCCAAGTTTTGACAATTATGACTAAAACTGCTGTAAATATCTATGTGTAGGTTTTTGCATGGTCATGTTTTTAACTCATTTGCGTAAATACCAAGGAGTGTTATTGTTGGATCAGATGATAAAAGGATGTTTAATTTGGTAAGCAATTGCTAAATTGTCTTTGAAAGTGGCTGTTGCAATCACTTCTTGCTTCTGCTTTTGCATCTTTAGCTTTCCTCTATACGTTGTGTGTGTGTGTGTGTGTGTGTGTGTGTTGTAAAACAATAACATGAGATTACCCTCTTAAAGTTTTAAGTGTACAGTACAATATTATTAGTATATGCACATTGTTGTACAGCAAATCTTTAGAACGTTTTCATCTTGACTGAAAATCTATACCCATTGAGCAGCAAATCCTTATTTTCCCTTCCTTCCAGCTCCTGGCAACCCCAATTTTACTTTCTGCTTTTATGAGTTCGACTACTTAAGATCTTCATATAAGTGATCATACAGTATTTGTCCTTAACGAACATATGATCCAGCAATCCCACTTCTGAGTACTTATCCAAAAAAATTGAAAATAGGATCTTGAAGAGATATTTGCACTCCAGTGTTCATTGCAGCATTATTCACAATAGTCGAGAGCCGGAAACAACCTAAATGTCCATTAATAAATGAATGAATAAAGAAAATGTGGTATATATATAAAATGGGATGTTATTGAGCCTTAAAATAGAAGAAAATTCTGTCATATGCTTCAACATGAATGAACTTTGATAACATGCCATTTCTGCACTTTTTATCTCTTCTTTCCAACACCTTGTAGTCAATGCAGCAGGATAACTAAGTTTGTTAAATTGGTGTCTAAAATAAAAGTAAATAGATGTATAGATATGATCAACTAGATCCTGTGATGCACACACCCACATCTATATGTATGTACTTAGAGACTTTTCTTGATTATCCTTATTTTTATTTTTATTATTTATAATACACACTGTTATACTATTACAATTAATATAAAGAATATAAGTAGGAAACAGGTATAAGCAAAAAATGTTGCATAAAATGCATGGAGTTGAAAATATGTAATAAACAGCAATAACGGTTTAGGTAAACTTTGTAAATTAAATCTACTGTTCAGAACATATTTGGAGAGGTCTCTGATGCCTGTCGTCATTAGCTGATTAGCTGTCATTTTTATGCCCTGATTAACATGAGAGAGGTGAGAAAATTTTGTTTACTTTTAAAATAAATTTTGAGTTGTGAGAGATTTTTAAAATTTCATCATCGTGTCATTATGATATTTTTTTTTCATGAAAGTGTCACCTGAGGGGTTCTCAAAGTATGTCAGAATGAAAATTTCAGTTGGCACAAAAATAACTGTGTCTTAAAATATCATTTACTTCACCTCACTCACTTTTTCCCCTTTTTGAACCTTTTTGTGAAAAGAAGTATGTCTGTACTTTGCTCCCTGTAAATCTCCAGAGAGCCAGTTCAATGAGAACTTAATAAGTTTCCTTCAAATCACACACCCACACAGCTCTTTTTCAAGTTTTCATATCTGATGTGATTTATGTTTCATTTAATCACAATGTTTAGCATTTCCACACTTTTCAGGGAATTAGACTAGAATTCATGAACGTGGCCAGTAATACTGCAGCTAGTTTTGACTCTCCATCCCCCTCACTGCCTCATTCGGGAAGGCAGCATTGCAGAATGAAACGGTGGGTCTTCAACGGATAAACCAGGGAAGTTCATGAAATTTTATGAGGCTCAAGCAAAGAATAATAACTTTTAATAATCTAAAATATGAGCATGATTGGTTCGTTGATCGAGGACCAAAACTTTTTTTAAACTTAGCTTTTGGAACTGTTTTTGTATTCATATTTACAAAGTAAATACCAATACCAATTTAGGCAAATACAGTCTCTCCTTCTGCGCGCGCGCGCGCGCACACACACACACACACACACACACACACACATATAGATTTGGTATATAGTAGCCACTCAATAAACATAAGAAGTGTTATTATTACCAATATTTTTTAATTATCATCTTAAGTCATCAGGTGAAAAAAAATTTCTTTTGAGTAGTAGTGAGAAATTTCTCCTGTGTAATCTTTGTTTCTCTTGATGAGAAATCTGTCTTGTTTTCATTATTTTAGAATCTGTAGGTTCTTACTGATATTTTATAATGTGTGGAGCTGATTTCATGTTTAGTTATATTTCATATTCCATCATGTTTGGGGCATTTACCTGAAGGACATGAGCTGTCCTGTTGGGTTTTCATGGATGGCACCTTACATTACGGTTGGGGGCACATTGTGACGTAGAAGGGAGGGGTCTAATGCTCTTCCCATTTCTTGTTCTCCTGATGTTTTGTCACTGCTCACACATGTTTATTTCTGAGGAATTCTTTACTTTAGGAGAACTCTGTCTCATTACCTCTTCACATCAACATGGAAAATAAATCAAGGACAAATATAGTCTCACGTTATATAAGTCAGTAGTTTTAATTAATCACAGATGTGTGTTCAACAAATGAACAGAGGGTGTTTAAATGTCATAACAAGATCAGAATTAGAATTCCGGTGAAGGCCAAGCATATGCATTTTAACAAGCTTTATAAGTGATTCTAATGTCCATTTAAAATTTTAAATCACTGATCTAAAGCAACCTAATTATAAATATATATACTCTCACTGTTCAGTCATTCACTGAGGCAAATTCCATTGGATACACAGTTCCATGGGCTGTTCTTTCTTTCAGGAAATATTTGAATGGCCATTGATGGGTATATTGAGTGTTTTTTGTTTTCTATTTCATTGATTTCATTTTAATCTTTATTATTTCCCTTCTTCTGTTTACATTTGATTTTTTTAAATTTTAGTGTTTTAAGATGTAAATCATATTCATTGATTGAGAAACTTCTTTATAAATGATGTGCTGAGGTATTTTTGATGAATTTATCCCTTTATCATTATAAAATGACCTACTTTATTCTGTATAATTTTCTTTGCTCTGCAATTACTTTTTCTGATACTAATATAGCCACAAGAACTTTCTTTTGATTAGTGTTAGTATAGTATCTCTCTTTTTCATTTTTCATTTTTAATCTATTTATGTCTTTATATTTAAAGTGCATTTCTTGTAGGGAGCATATAGTTAGCTTTTGCTTTATTCTCCAATTGGACAATATCTGACTTTTTGTCTTTTTACTGTTGTATTCCCAGTACCAAGTAGATTTCTTAGCTTATGATGAACAAACTGATATTTTTTTCTTCTAAATAGCTATTATTACCCTTGTAGTTATATGAACACTATTATATTGTATGGAAGGTGCCAGCATCTTTCAAGCCATTGGTATCTTCTCCCTCAGAATTCCAACTTTCAAGTGTCTCTTTGTACACGTAAGTCTTATTTTCTATGGCCATTAGTTATCTTTTTATATAGTTTATAAGTGCAACCAATCCTGGAACTTGGGTCCACTGAAATAGTTAGAGATTTCGTTTTGTGGCAAGCATGAATCTGTACACAAGGCATGGCTTGGCATGAATAGAAAATCACATGCAACTTAAGGAAGTCATTGTTCTCTGTACTGTTTTTTCCTCTTTTCTCATTTAAGCATCTTTTTATTATTTTTCTCATTCCAGCAACTGTCTTTGGAAAGACATGGGATTTTTAAATTTTAAAAAATAAATCACATACCTTCAAGGAAGACAAATTTGTGCTCCAAATCCATGCTTTTGAAAATAAAGTATCTTATCTCCAGGTGGAAGTTAGGTGCATGAATGAGAGATGAATCGGGGCATAACTGTTGGTGAAACTCTTTTCTAGAAGGGGACCATATTGATACCAAGATATGGGAACAATCTAAGTGTCTATCAAGAAATGAATGAATAAAGAAGTTGTTTTATACATATATGCACACATACACAATAGAATATTGTTCAGCCAGGAGAAAGAAAGAGACTACATAAATGGACCTTGAGGGCAATATGCTAAGTGAAATAAGCCAGACAAAGACAAATACTGCATAGTATCACATGTGGTATATATATATTCAAACTCCTAGAAACAGAATAGAAAAGTAGTTGCCAGGGGCTGGGAGAATTAGGGAGAGGCTAGTAAAAGGTATAAAATAAGGTTTGAGGATCTAATGCATACCATGATAACTACAGTTGACAACATTGTATTGTATAATGGAAATTTGCTAAGTAGAACTGAAATGTTCTCAAAAGTAGAACTGAAATGTTCTCAAAAACAAAAAAGATAAATATGGGAGGTGATGGATGTGTTAATTACTCAATGGAAGGGAATCCTTTCACAATGTATATGTATATCAAATCACTTTATGTATTTAAATACTTTAAATACATTACAATTTTATATGTCAGTGATTTCTTAATAAAGATGAAATTAAAAATGGGTCATATGATCGGAAAAGCACAACTGTGGTGTTGGTAGGATAGGATATTTAAAACCGAAATTATATTGGAAAATCTGGGAACATTTCTTTTAGGGGGGCCGGTCTGAAATGACTTGCTATCTTTTAGGAGGCTCACCTAAAAGGATTGTGTTTATTTGACACATTACATATTTTTCCCTGAAAGAAACATAATTTTTCACTTTTCTCCATGAAAACTTATTTGAAAGCAATGTTATATCTGTGGATTAAAGCCTTGTTCATTGATTTAGTCAATAAGTGTTTAATACGATTCTATTAAGAGCTAAGTAGTATAACTTAATTTCTCAAAATCTCAGTATTCTTATCGACAGAATCATGATGATAATAACCTCCCTCACAGCATTGCTGTTGTAGGGTTGCAGTGGAACAATGCATGTGAAACACCAGCACAGTGACAGTTGTGGGGGAGTTTACCTATTTAATGCTAGACATTGATATTGGGGGTCCTTCGTGCTAAAGGACAAAAACCTCATTTTCAATCCTGACAAAACTTTTGGGCTGTCAAGACAATGTGCTAACTTTTATCTTTTAAAAATTATTAGTGGGCTTCTCTTTTTCTCTTTTAGTGTTCTTTCTCAAGCATTTATATTGTTATTAAAAGAGAGTATGTTTTGATTTTAAAAAATAGCCTAAGAAGGCAATTAATGAAATCTTTAGGATTTAATTCTTGCTTATTTAAAGATTAATCTGAGATTTTAAATTCGAAAAGAAAAAAGGAAGTATGTGACATCTTACAGTACAGTCAGCAAACAACACTATTCTAATTTCTGATCAATTATAAGAGCCAAGTAGCTGCTGCTGGGTTTTTAATCATCAATAAATTAAGCTTCCAAAAATTGCATCTCTCCTCATTCAATAAGATGAGATGATTTTTTTCCAACAATATGATTGGTCCTTTCTGCAGAGGGGCGGAGAGAACAGGACAGTCTAAAAAATGAATACCTTTCACTTGATAATGTTTAAAATCAGCCGAAGGGCAGAGTAACTAGAGGGTTGCTTTGGAAAGAACCAATAGAAAGCCTTGCGAGATCTGAGCAAATCCAGCCTGAGAAGACCCAGGAAAGAAACTTCCTTTTAGCAGGTCCCTAAATTGGTGAGTTTTAACAAGGGGATAGAATAACTAAGAAACGACAAATTCTAAGATTTACTGTCTGGAAAATACAACTTTGAGTTGCGTGGTCAGTTAAATGGAATTATGATGACAGCCAAGGCATGATTCATGGGACGCAGAGACAATGGTTCTTAACTCACTTTTAGGGGGTTTCTCCCTCTCTTTTTTTGTGAGATTGTAATAATTAGGTGTAAGTTAGAGCCATTCTGTCAGAATCTTTATTCTGAATACCGGAATTGTGCAATTGATGACGTTATTGGATTTTTTTTCTCTTGTTGAGTTTAGGCTGAAATCTACCAACTAATGCATATCGACTTATGTTTAAAAGGCATCTTGGAAACAGAGTTTTAAATCAGGAATAAAACAAGGGAGGCACCCAGCAATAGAATAATGAGAGACTAAAACTGCAGCTTCTGATCTCCCCTAAGTACTCTGAGTGTCTTGGCAAAGTAACTGTCTTTCTAGTCTATTTGTTGCTCCCAGTTTTTTTTAAACCTTGTGTGGCATGGATCATTTCTTTTTAAGAAAGAATGCATAGATTCTATTATTGAAAATTCTCAGCTATTTCATGTTGACCATTATTATTACTGAGGGCAACTTTGTAACTATAGGTCACAGCTAACATGATCTGTAGAGATTATATAAGCCCAGAGCAGGAGCACTCAAATTTGGGAAATAAGTAGGGGATTTCTGACCATGTATTTCAAAGTTATTTGATTTTGCCTGAGATTACTTTTACGGTAGAATTTAAGGGTTGGAGGGGAAAAAAATGTCCACAAGGAGGGTGCAGAAAAAGGGTGTTTTCAGTTCGAGAAGGATTTGCAGGTCCTGTGTCCTGTGATGATGCGAACGGGAGTCCTGAGGTTCTAGTTTCATCTCCAGGGTTTAAAGTCTCCCAGATGCTCTCAAGCTACTCTCTAGGCCAGGTGCTACTCTGATTATCTGCAGAGGTTTGGGCTATTTGATTGCTTCTTTAGAAAGAGCTCTTGGATGTATGGGAAGTCCCCTGGGAGAGGAGGAGGAGAAAGAACCCCACGCCAGAGCTGGGCAACATTGTCTGGTACTTGAGTTGAAGGGGCCTCGTGTTCTGAGATTGAAAAGTATCGAGGGCTGGAAATTAAAATAGTAATTATTATATGAAATATTTACTTCATCCCCTTTGCAGAAAGGGAGTTGGAGAGGATGTGGAATAAATCAATTGAAAAGTTATTACTCAGAAGTTAGAAAGAGAAGAGATGGTTAAAATAGGAGTTAAATGACAGGTGACACTTTTAAAACATTAATATTAACATTTAAGACAATATTAAAGCAGACATCTCTATTGTTTACAATTCTCTCATTACCCTTGACTTGTCAGTTTGCTTCAAGCTGAACTGCTTGGGAATAAATTGACACAGAGGTTATTATTCTCAACAGACAACTCTGCCTCTTTTTCACATGGCTTAGAAGATATTGAGTTGAATTGATTGCTCTCTTGCTGGCTTGGTTCTGCAGAAGAAATGTTTTTATTTTCCT
This sequence comes from Pteropus alecto, assembly GCF_000325575.1. Taxonomy (NCBI): domain Eukaryota; kingdom Metazoa; phylum Chordata; class Mammalia; order Chiroptera; family Pteropodidae; genus Pteropus; species Pteropus alecto. The sequence goes on along the minus strand of NW_006494614.1, from coordinate 37,298,575 downwards.
TCCTTTTTTCCCTCCCTCGCTTCTTCTCTCCTTCCCTCCCTCCCTCTTACTTCCTATATTTCCTGCCATATTTCTAGTTAAGTGGGTTGAAAAAAGCACAACGATTTTCATTTTCAGTATCATGTTGAACATGGCAGAAAAACGTGAAGAGTGCACGTGCATTTCTGTTTGACAGCCAGCCTCAGCTGATCATTAGTTTTCATTGTGGCTGTGAACATTTCCCTGGTAGAGAAGGCGAGACTCTCATTAGCACTAACAAACAGATAAATGTCACTTCTCTGGAGACCTGGATTGGGGGTATTTCAGCCTGTGAATTCTTTATTTCTGATTGTTGCTTTATTGAAGAGCTTATAGGTTCATTTTAAATAAATACTATATCTTATATATATACAAAATAATCTGAATCTTTTCACTAGCATACAGATTTGATCTACAACATATTAGTATGGGTATTATTACTGTTTGATACATATTAAGCACCTGTAGCTACTGACACAGAAAAAAATGATTGTGAAGAGTAGGCTTACACTTATTGAATTTACAGAACACTCAGTAATCAAGAAGAGACAAAATTTCTGAGGAGAAAACCCATGAGGTATCACCTGGGGCCTCAACCTATGGCTGACACACATCCAAAGCAGTGCTAGGCATATAATCAGGAGCACGGATGTTAGCTTCTACCTGTGTGGTGAGATTTCAGGAGTATGAGTAGAGAGTCCTTTGCAGAAAAAAATATTCTTTCTCAGCTCCTGTGATGTACCCCGTTAATGGCAAAGCTCCAACGGAAGTAACTCATGGACTTAGTAGGGGCCTGCCACGTAATCTGTGGTCACTAAATATTTATACAAATGAATGAATGAGTGTAAAATTCTACTAATATGATAAATAATCTGTAACAAGCTTTTTATTAAAATATGGACAATAAATATTATAAAAGTAACACACCAATGTTACACAATTAGAAAATGAATATATCAAGTGTTCTCCCCATAAAAAGTCAAGAAAAAATTACTCCTAACATCACTATTCATAATAACTATACTATCACTATTCATAGTTTTAAAAAATTAAGCCCTCAACATATATCTATGTATTTTTTCTATACTTTTCTTTCTCCTTAAAAATGTCTTATAACTCTGATAATTAGCTTTTTTCCCACCAAATAGATTGTGAACATCCTATGTCAACAAAATGTATCAACTCCATTTTCCTTTAGAGAAGAATCTGATAGGTAAGGACCAGGGCGATGGCGTGCCTTGGTGTGATGCTCACATGTGGAAGGCCCAGCTGGGGCTAAAGAGGAGAGGAGAGAGACTAGAACAAAGGAACTAAAGAAAACTCACTTTCTGGTGTTTAATAAAGCCCTTCTTGCCCACAATGATGGGCCTGCGATGGCTGATTTTCCAGGCCAAGGTGCAAGAAAGTTTGATCCTGAGTTGCTGGTCCCTCACCATAAAACACTAGCTTAAGTGAGTGACACAAATTTCTGAAGTTGATGTCAAAATGAATTTAATTTAACCACAGACCCTTTTTTCTGCAGGCTTGTTGTGGGTAATTCTTAAAGACAGTAGTAAAAATGGGCACTCACTCGACAAAGACCTGTATAAGCCATCTCTAGGACGTATACATTTTTTAAGAACTGTGATGCCTTTCTTACATTTTATCAGGCTTCACACTAAGAAATTTTACTCCTAGAGGATAAGTATTTCAATTTTTGCTGCTCATTGTTCTTTGCCATCCTTTCCCTAACTCTTAGATGCTCCTTTGTTAAATTTTTGGACATTTCATGGACTTCCATTTTCTTTCAAAGATACCCATGGGTTACGTTGTTTCCAGCTCCCTCCTCTGTGTTATAGTTGATATAACCTGTGCTACACCTGTTCTCAGCTCCCATGGCTGCTGCCAGGTATCAAGTAACGACGTTCACAAACTCCTTCATGTTAAAGCTTGCGTGGGTGATAGATTCTAATCTTATGTTCTCAGATAAAATACATCTAGAAATACATTTTTGGGTGATAAGGCTTTAAGGCAAAAAAAAAAAAAAAAAAAGGAAAAGGTTTCGGTGGCCAGAGCAGGCCAGTAGCAAAGCTCATTTTGGGCAGAATACTTTCTGATACTCGGTATAAGTAGCTATCCACAGAGTCCATGCTTTTTGCTAACTCTCGCCTTAAGGCAGTGAAAATGTAGCAAGTCAAAGGGAAAGTTTATTGCCTAATAGTTTTTGAAGCTAATTTTAACTAAGACTGGATAAAGTTGAATCGTGTGACTGTCATCTTTAATACTAATTTATTGTGTTTATTTCCTCTTAGGAGATGACACTTTGCTGTTTTATTTTCCATATCTGCTAAATATCCATTTTGTAAGTCCATTCAGTTTAGGTATGTGAAGATGTGGGTCTGGCTATACCTTAAGTTATGCCTTAATTTTTATTGTGGAATCATAGATTTTTTTCCCCAGGTCAGTCCTAGTAACTAAAAAATATTTATAGCTTTTATGGGCGATGAAGGGTGGGGATGTTTTCATATTTTTCTATAATAAGCTGTTACGAGAATAGTCTTAAGAAATATTATTCATGGTCAAAGGACCATGAAATAGCACAGGTGAGGGCAGTAGAGTATATCTCATTCCTTAAAGGATTGTGTTAATGCGAATGACCACATATAATTTACTCCAAGAGGTTGTCTTTATACCTTTGGATAGAATCATAAATTCAGGAGAGATCTTGAGAATATGCTAGATGAGACACTTCCCTTGCAACTCCCTTATACCTTCTCTGAAATAATAGATTCTTCAAAGAATCACTTGCAGTGGTATGCAGTATTTTCCCAACAACCAAAAAATTCTTTATTATTTCCATTTAAAGTTAAGTTTCTCTAGATGCAGTATACTTTTAGAATTCCCAAATCATAAATGTGTTAAATTCTTAATTCTTTAGTACAGTTTTACTGAGGCAGCATTTCCCCATGGACCCTCTTGGAGATGATCTCTTTGTAGTTACCACAGTCTCTGGAAGTTGTCCCCAAACCACAGTATTTAAGAACAACTAGAGCACAGTCAACAATTAGTATACAAAAAAAAAGAAAAAAAGAAAAAAAAGAACAAAACTAAGTATATAGATGATTCAGATGTGCAGCTGGTTGAGAACCATTGGTTTTGATTATAGTATGGTATCTCAGGGAACTGGGGGATGTGGATGCACTGGGAGAGAGAGAATGGGACACTACGTGCCACAAGCAATCTTCAAACATAGGAGGTAAAACAGGGAAGAAAATAACAGTGAGATAACTCAGAAAACAGGGAAGAAAATAACAGTGAGATAACTCAGGCTCATTCAATTCTGAAAAAACAATTCCCTAAAACAGATCTCTGAAATCAGGACTTCATGTTGCATTCATTACAGTAGGTAGTACAGTTAAAGTTCTACAGAAACACTCGTGATTTTTGCTTTGCTCCATCCTGCTTTTATCTTTCTCAGATGATGAAACAACATCACCACAAAGTAATAATGACCCTAGAGCCAATGCTCTTTCTCTGTGCATTGGTACCTCTGCCCTCTTCCTTTAGGACGAAAAGTTATTCTATGCATGTGAAGGTAAAAAAAAAGATAAAGAATTAAGTCAATTAAGCACGACTAAGTACACTAAGAGTGCTTTAGGGAGTAGAGAGAAAAGGGGCTTCTCTCTCAAGGATCTATTGAAGGAGCCATTTCTATCTTCTGAAGGATGTGGACCTATGGACAGGGGCCTGAAGTCAAGTGGAAATTGAATAGACTAAGAAGAAAGGAGACAAACATTACATGTAGGAGGAACAGCATGTGCAAAGTATGGATTTAAAAATGAGCCTGTATTGTATGAGGAAGAGTGAAGGGTCCCCAAGTAGACAGTATATTCAGGGTTCACTATCTCCTTCTCTCATATAGCTTTAGGAAAAAAATGGAAATACCTATCCTCAAATATTTTCTAACCAAAATTGAATAATAGCACAAATTTTGATAAATGGATCCAGGAAAAAAAAAAAGCCCATACATGATATGTCAAGAGCAACTCTTTGCCAGGCATTCTTGGTCCTACAGAACAAGTTCTCATTTTACCAAGTCAAGGTGGCTATTACTCCTCACCATTATAAACTATTACAATGAAGGCAGTCTTCTATCCCTTATACGCTTTATTTTCATTTTTGCCTCTAAATATTTGTTCATGTTATTCCCCCATGGAAAATACTTTCCATAATTCTCACAACTTCTTAAAGCCCCTCGAGGCTCAGCTGAGGTTTTTCAACATCATTATCAATGCCAACACATTGAGTCTTACTCTGTGTAAGGCCTTGGTGACCTCCAGGTATAGAAAGAACAATTTTTGATATTAAGACACGTTAATATAAACATGCAGTATAGTTAATTTTCCAGATCACAATTCTTTATGTCATTTATATAACATAATTATTTCCTGACTTTGGAAAATTATTGTCTAAAGCCAAATAAGGCATCATTTAATTGTTTTACATTCTCGGATTATTATTATCTAATAAATAGTTGCATCATGTTTCTGTCTGAAATAATAGTTATACTCCTTAAGTCTAGGGAACATGATACACAGTTCCTATCTTACCTCACAGTGCTGGGTTAATACTAGATGTTCAATAAATACTTCAATTGTTACACGAGCATACATTTATTTAGCATAAAACCCTGAGAAAATTTGTCATAGAATAGCTATGTCTTCATGGATGGACAAGTTTGAGAAAAGTAAGTGTCCCAGCACATAATGATTAGACGAGACTCCCTATTTACAATGCTCTTTCAAATCCAATATCCTATTGTTCCTGAAGCAAGCATAAGTGTCAGGTAAAAACGATAATGGCCCATTTTATAGATGAAGTGAATGTGGTCCAGAGAGTTGAAATGATCTGCTCCAGATGAGAGGATGAGTGTCACAGCTGGACTTAGACCCTCATTTTATGATTCTGAATGCAAAGTGGAAGACAGGATGAGACAGCCAGTGGGCAGGAGGAGTCTGTGATAAGGAGAGAATTTACCAGGAGAAGGGACAATGCAAGGGTAATTAGGAGTTCTGAAGGTCTTAAGATGGGGCGGAGTTCACTTCCTACAGCTTCCCCCACTCCCTTGGGAAGAAGGATTTTGAATGAACATTAACCACGTGACTATCCTCAAGCCATGAGTGGAAGTAGACAGTAGCTTCATCCAAATGGGAACCAAGAGGGTCACGAGTAGGTCGAGAAATCCTATTTCAGCTGTAAATCGGCAGTCAGCAAGGAGTTAAATCTGTGTGTTTTGGAAAAGTTGATTGGCATTCTTAGATATCCGCTGATCATCCTGTCAACAATTGTGGGGCATACAAATAACTGTAAATTCCACTTGCAGGCTTATAAGGTCTGCCCCAGATTGCTTCCTAGAGGGCTGAATAGTGACATCTAATGGTTCAATTTGAAATAAGCAAGTTCAAAAGTGGTTGGAAAATCCACATTACTATTTCTCCTCCTTTCCAAATAAGTAATAACGGTCATTCCAAAGGAAGTCATGACAGTATGCTTTATCTCAGGAACAACACACACCACTCCAACCTTCAGTATTGGGAGCATTGTGTGACATGTTTGCATAGGGCCCACCAAAAGCTTTTTTTAAACCTTTGAAAATCAAAATGTATTAGAAGCACTACAAAGGCCTGTGTGTTTTGGGAGGTCATCATTGCTCAAGATTTCATCC
>NW_006494614.1:37289085-37292836 GCF_000325575.1 Pteropus alecto | reverse complement strand
GAATGAACAAATTTAGAGAATGAATTTGAAGGGGTGGGGATGGAAATAATGAAGTTGCTTTCTGCTTAGAAAACCTGAAACCCACATCTTCATGTGGATGAGGCTTGTAAGTTACAACCAAGACTGAATTCTTTTCTAATTGATCCTTTGAAAGGTATCCTTGAAAATCTAGCTCTTAACTTCATTCAGTGATATATATATCTATGTTCATTTGTACCTGATGCTCTAATTACCAACCCTATTTCTTCTCATAGAAAAAATTCTAAACTTCACTGAACATATAATTAATAGAGATTTTTTTTCCCCCTGGGCAATTTGGATAATTAATATACCTTGGCAAATTTTAAAATATTTTATATATTTATAATATATTGAAAATATTAATGGAGTGATTTGTCTATCTATCATCTATCTATCTATCTAACTATCTATCTATCTATCTATCTATCTATCTATCTATCTATCTATCTACCTATCTAGTGTACATATCACACAATATCTTCTCTTAGTTCAGACCTTTACAAAAATTAGTAAGAAGCAGTAAAATGGATGGATTTAGCCTTCAAGCTCATATTCACCCAAGGGAGGGATGAATTGGCCCAAAGAGGGTATCATGATGAAGAAATGAGATAATGCAGACTTGAATAATCTGCACACTGAATAATTGAATACTGACATGTTTGAATGAGCCTTGTGAGTTACAACCAAGACTGAATTCTTTTCTAAATAACCCCTTGAAAAAATTATCCTTGAAAATCTAGTTCTTAACTTCATTTAGTGATATTTCTATGTTCTTTTGTACCCGATGATCTAATAACTAACCATATTGAAGAAAAATGTCAAAATGTTCACCAGTTTTTTATCTATTTCCCGTTTTACCTGAGAATACTCGCCAGCGATGCTTATGGCTGTAGCGTTTACCCTGAGATAACTCGTGGATTACAGCCCTAACCGTACCTCCAAAGTCTGCCATAAAATATTTCGCTTTTACTATTATTTTTTGCATCATTCTAGTATATCGATAGTCTTTGGAAACAAATGACATCATTTTATTTGTAGCATTCCGTTTTTAGTAGTGGTATTTCCATTTACAAAATATAGTAATCCTCTATTGCGAAAATGTCAAATCCTAGAAAGCATAGCATTCCTATGTGTGACGGTAACATCGTTCTCGAATAGTTGTTAGCTGAAGATTTATTTGATGAATCCGACTTATGTATACATTTCTGTTACATTAGGATTAAAGACAAGTTCTGTTTCGAAATAACTCCAAGAAGAGTTTTTATATTTTATTTTCTCATTGAAAACCAGTCAGATTTGCTTCAACCTCAAAGAGCATGTTTATGTAAAATAAATGAACGCTGACAGTGAGCTGCACTTATTTTTCCTAACTGAGAAATGGCTTAATTAGGAAATTAAGCATGAGTATGGGAACCTGATTTTCACTTTACAACAAGAAGCATGGTTATGCAATAGTTTAAGTTGGCTCATTCAGGTTGAGATCTATACCAATTTGCCTTTCAGACTGTTGGTCGCTTGAAAACAGCATGGCACTAAACCACACGGCCCTGCCCCAGGACGAGCACTTGCCACATTACCTTCGAGACGGAGATCCCTTTGCTTCCAAACTTTCCTGGGAAGCGGATTTGGTGGCTGGGTTTTACTTAACAATAATTGGTAAGCTTCCTTAAATTTTCTGTGCAAAATCAGCAACTAGAACACTCATGGGCAGACATGTTGATTTTGTACAAAGATTCCAGTATTCTCATAAATATTTTGAGTGGAGGTGAAAAGTGGGAGGAAAGCAGAAGATAGGGTGGCATTCTGGAGTTCAATAAATGTTTTGTAGAAATGACACTATTATCTTTATTATTAGGGATAAATATTCCCTTGATAATCCAAAGTTTTACGGCAAAAGAATTTATCTTGAGACCACATTTCATTTTTGTTGTTTTGATAGTTGGTTTGTCTTCTGAATAACAAAATTAATGATAATGAGCTCTTATTTAAATAAAGTGTTTTTACTTGTTAAAAGATACTTTGATATAATCAAAACATTATAGGCTTAGAGTGGACGTTAGCAATCATCTAGTTCAGCCTCATCTTTTCATGACTGACGAAACTCGGGCCAGTGCTGTAGTGATGATGGACACACTGAGTTTACTTCATCTAAAGTAAAGTTGCACCATGATAGTTTTACTAAGTGATTTTGATAAGAGTCGAAAAGATGTAATGCTAATAAATAGAAGTCAGTCCAGGGTCGAAGGCTTTTGTGTATAATTCACAACATGATGCGTCTGCTTCCAGACTATGCTTTCCAATGTGGTGGCCACATGTGACTCCTGAGCACTTGAACTGTGATTTTTCCAAATTGAGAGGTGCTGTAGTATAAATACACACCAAATACCGAAGACTATTAGGAAAAAAATAATGTAAAATAGCTCATTGATAATTTTTTAAAAAATGACTATATGTCCCACCATTACCATTTTGGATCTATTAGGTTAAATAAATATGTTATTAAAATTAATTTATTAATATTTTTATTTTGTTTACTGTGGCTACCAGAAAAAATTAAAATACAAACGTGGCTCATATTTCTGGTTTACATTATGGTTTTATTGGACAGCACTAGTCTAGGCAATTAGAATTCAACCACAATACTTTTCTTAAATTTAAAATTGTTGTTTTAAATTTGGGCAACCAGCATGCAGGTGGGTTATGTCTTTAGGTGTGTCTTCTGCCTTTAAACTTTTCAGATGTTGGGTCAAGCTCTCTCTCTCTCTCTCTCTTTCTCTCTCTCTCTCTCTCTCTCTCTCTCTCTCTCTCTCTCTCTCTCTCATCTATTTATTACTGGCTAAGAATTTTGTTTAAACTTCTGAAATAGCAAAACTCACTAGAAAAGTCTGGAGACCCCTTTATAGTCAGTACTTGAGGCAAAAAAAAAAAAAAAAAGATTGAATCAGAAATTCTGCTGCAAAAGGATTCCCTTGGTCCTTGGCTTTATTACTAGTTATTATCTAACTAATTTAAATGTGTCCTTTCAAACACAAATAGATATTGAGTGTTCATTTTTTTGCTACTATTTAAGTTGTTGGGAAAACAGCAGTGAATAAAACATTTAAGTTCTCTGTTTGCATGAGGACTGTCTGGTAGTAAAATCCACACTGCATTTTTATTAACATAAGTACATTTAGTGATAAAAAAAATACAGAAAAGTAGACATCCTATAAATTGAACTTGTCTCAATCAATTGAAAGGAATGAATTAAAAAGTAACATCTTTAACCTGCCAAATTTCCCCAGAAGACAAAACAGAGAAGGAGAGCAGGCCATTCTCCACCCTGACAAGAGGGATCGCAGGAAGAGAGGCAAAGTGGGGTGAGGGGGAATCCAGATAATTTCTCCCTCGACGAATATAAGGTTGGAAGGAAAATCCAGTCATTTTTCAAATGAGCATGCTGCGATGACACTAGATAAAGAGGTCCAAAAAGAGTCTTCAAACAAAGGGAGCATCAGGTGACTCAGGGATCTGGGGGTGGGGCTTAAGACGCATTCTAGAACAGTCATTCAGTCACATCAGGGTCAGCTGGAGGGGCTTGGACTCAACTTAGATCCAGCTCTTGGGCTTGGTCCTGTGTCTAATTTTCACCCCTTCTAGGATACACCTGGGGATGCTCCCAAATTCCTTTTAAGAAACCAGAGTGGAATGACATTCTTGTCTAACTTTGTTAAATACTAGAAGTTGTAGG
>NW_006494614.1:37252892-37288940 GCF_000325575.1 Pteropus alecto | reverse complement strand
GTGTAGGGAAAAACTGGAAGATGAGAAGATAAATCCAAGTTTGGAAGGGAGGAGAAATAAATTAGAGACCCATTTCCACCCTCTACTCTTTTACTATAAATACTTAGTTTATTAACACTCTACATATGTGATTTTATATTTTTGTATTCATAGAGAGATTCAAGAATTTGATCATCTAAAAAGTCTCCCTTTTAGTCTTAACCTTCTTAATCTTATTTTCCTTTAACTATCCTTGAAAATAAGTTGGTATTCTCTTGATACCCCCTACAGATAAGATTGCCCGTGGAAATAATCTACATACAGGCAGCACACAGAGAGTTAACTATTTATAGGTAATGCTTTGGGCACTGGGTAAAGCCTTATGAGGCAGAGTTAGTAAAGAAAATTTAAGAATGGAAAAGTAAGAAAATCGAAATTCTTAAAAGAGACGTAGAAAGACAAAGGGCGTTTAAATGAGCTTTGTCTATCAAATGCATATGCATAGTTATTGTTTTTAATATTCTTAGATACAAAGCAGATGGCATCTGTTTATAATTTTTCAAGCCATGTTTTTGCATTTTAACTTCCCAGTGTGCCTTGCTTAGCTGGTTTTTGTTAATGAATTATAGGCTTCACTTCAGTTGGTTTGCTCTAGAACTCCATAATCTCTCCTATTTTTTTCCCTCTTCTGTCGTAAGAAAGCTAAAGAGATTTTAAGGACCATTAGGTAGCACTACTCCAGGGATTCAGAATTTACTAAGGGCACAATGCAGTTAGTTCCTGGTGGTTTCATACCATCAGCTGAAACACACATTTCTTTCCTTGCCCCCCAAATGAATTGTGGTGGAGAAGTAGAGATTAAAATAGAAAAATCTGGGTTTCTCCTGTTAATACTCTCCTTATTCCTTACTACTAAAGGCAGCTGTACCAGATTCTCATTTATACACAGCTACACTATGAAGCAAGAATTCCTGAAGAAATCTACTCTACATGTTAAGCTATGGAAGTAGGTGTATTCTTTTCTTAAATAAAGTCAGTAGTGATTGGGTCTTTTTGGATTTAAACTGGGTTTGTAAGAACTTTTGGACAGTTTCATTGTAATTCCAAAGCCAATTAGTCATTAATGAAAGGATATAAAAAAAAAAGTGGGAACACATTTATACCATTGTCGGTAGGTTGGTGGGTTGAGGGCAGGGTCACTTTCTCTCCCTTTGGTGGGAGGGGGAGAGCCCATATTATCAATTGTCACCCACTTCCCCCTGACACCTAGTCTGGTAGCAGCTGCAGACACCTAGTGTCCATGTGTCCCCAGGAGGCAAAAGTCCTGGGATGTGTCTCCAGGAGATGACCCTTTCCTTGCAGGGAGTTATGCCAGCCTTATCTGGCCTCTGCCTCTCCTGAATCCCTCAGGAGTCCACACTGATAGTGAAAGCACTTCATTTGGTTTGGGGTCACTTCATCTTCAGAATTTATCAAGAGCCAAGGCATTAACAACCCTCCTTATCAGAGGGAGGGCCTTCTATAAAGCCAATACTCCATAAAAATGGCGGAGGAAATACTCCACCCCGGGGGCCAGTACGAGAGCTGACCATCGGGATGCCCACGCCCTCCTAGCATCACTGAGAAGTTAGTGGTTCCCTTTTCTGGGTAAGTGAAGTCTTGTAATCCCTGACTCCTACCCCTTTGGAGACAACCCATCCCTCGCCTGTCACTCACAACTCATGCTTTTTATTTCATCTTCTTAATTTAGACTTTTATTTAGAGTCCTCTCACTACCCTCTAAATCTATGGTGTCCATTTTTCAAATTGAGAAGTGTTTCATATTCAAGTGAACTCTAAAGCTTAGTTTTAATGATGGGAATTTATATTTTTCTTTGTAGGGATTCTGTCCACAGTTGGAAATGGGTATGTCCTTTATATGTCTTCTAGACGAAAGAAGAAGCTGAGACCTGCGGAAATAATGACTATCAATTTAGCAATCTGTGATCTGGGGATTTCAGGTAACACAACCGTGTTTTTCTTCTTTGGGGGTTTGAATTATGCCCCATTTTAAAGTCCTCACTGGCTTGGAGATCACCTCCTACTGCCATGCCTTTATGCTCCTCCCTCCACAAGTTATATTTACAGAATCTGTGGTAAGTTAATGAAGTGTCTGGGTAAAGAGATCATTCACTTAACATTTATTGAGTCCTTTCTATGTGCCAGGCATATTAGATGCCGAGGATACTCTCTGGAAAAATAAAAGATCCCTTAGACACCTGGAAGTGTAGTGGGCTAAATGAATCAGAAAACAGAAACTTACAAGCAGGCTGTAGATCACTGTTTTGAGCTCCGTTATGCCCCTTCCACACTTATGGAAATTTATTAAAATAAACATTGAAGGAGTAAATAAAAGGTAAATAATGAACGAAGACAGGCTGAGAGGCAAGTATAGGAAAAGAGAAAAGCTACGTTGCTAATGATATATTTAAGTGTGGCTTAGGGACTGACTGTAAGTATAGGTGGTTTCCAGCTCATTGGTTCTCAAACTTGGTTGCACAAAAAAGTCACTTGGGGAACTTAAAAAAAATACGCATGGTTGGATTTCATACCTGGAAATTTTGATTTAGTTGGTTGAGAATGTTACCTCGACATCAGGATATTTAAAATGAGAGTTTCCAGATAAGTTTGATATGAAGTCAAAATTGAAAACTGCTTCTTCGGTTTCTGATAACCCATTAAGTAGACAATGGAATAAAATTTCTCTTTAATTATAATTCATTTTTACAAATGTGAATGATTTTGGATAAGTCACCTTCTTTTGCTTTCATCCATAGAATTCTAGGGTTGCCTAGATACATTCAAAGGTATCTTCGGAGCCCAGCATTCTTCTCTTTAGAATATGGTCTTAAGTTACTAGAATTGGGGACATTGAATTTGAACAGTACACATTAATCCTCTTTCTGCTGGAATATTTCTAACAGTTTCACATCTAAAGCATCTCCTTTTAAAATATTTTCTGATATTTGACTCTCTCGTCACAAAGGGATAGTTAAGCCACTGCCAATTTCTAAAATCAAGGCTCATTAATAAGCCTCTACCTATCGAGTCACTATCTATCACACAGCAGCAGAGAGTTTGGAGGCTCTAGGTTATTTAGAAAGCCTTTACTCAGTCTGGATGGACATAAATACCATGAGCTCTTATGGGAAATACACATGCATATCAAGAGGAGCATGACAGTCAGGCCCCTTTCTGTGAAAATAGACAAGATGAACTCCAGGAAAATTTTGAGGCTGCAACAAGGCTGCCATTTTAGTTATTGCCATGCGATGGCGGTGTCGCAACGTGAATGATAGCTTTCCTGGCTCGCTCACCTTGCTTACTGCTTGATGGTTCTCTCCCTGGTACTGAAGGTAAAATGCTGGAATGAAATCTGCCATTTCAGCCACATCCTTCACCATTGAATCACACCAGACTCATACTTAAGGCTAAATTAGATTAGGCTTGAATAAAAATGTCCTTAATTGGTTGGATACGTTGAAAATGCTTTCGACCAAGCAAGTCTGTTCTAGAATTGCACAAACCATCTCATTACTCTGCATGCCTTTTGAGCAATTCAGCAGAAAGCATTTCTTCCATGTAATAGCTTTCTCTGATTAACTCAGGTCATTTTTTCCAACTTCTGAGCACTAGCTCTAATACGCTTTTCCCTTCCAATGAATCTTAAAAATATTTATGTCTGTTTTATTTTTTTCTTGGTCAACTATATTCCGTTATAAGTACCTTAAACAAGCACATCCTAGAGACCAGGTGTCTATACATCTATACAACTAATATTTGTTATTTAAATCCCAGTGGCTCACAACTGTGTATATGTATTAGAATCAACTGGGGAGCTAGAAAAAAGTATATCCATACCTGGGCTTACTCTAGATAAATTAAATCAGATCATCTGGGAGTTAGAGTCCTGGACATTGATGTTTACGATAAATCAAAACAAAGCAAAGCAAAACAAAACAAACTCCTCCAGTGATTCTGATGTGCAGCCAGGTTCAAAACCAACTCACTAAGAGGAGAAGGGGGAGATATTCTAAATGACATCCCAAAGGCTCATCAAAAGCTCCGCTCCAGAAGGAAGCTTAAAATAGCTTTTGCTAATGGGTCCCAGACACAACAGACACCAATTTCACTCCATCCGAGTCACTTTCACTTGTCTTTTGCTGCCTTTAGCACCCATCCAGCAGATACTTTGCAAGAGTTTTGAGTTTGCTGTTTCCTCTGCCTAGAATATTTTCCTCTAGATATTTGCTTGAGTTCTCCTCCATTGATTTAGCATCTGCCTCAATGTCACATTCTCAGATCACCTTATGTAAAATGACACTTTCTGTCTATTTCCTTCCTCTGCTTTATTTTTATTCACAGCACTAATCACCATTATGACATATTGTATCATACTACAAATTATTTGTTTCTTTTGTCTGCTCTCTCTATGAAAAATGAATTTGTGAATCTTGATCTCCATTTTGTCCTCTAGCACCTTGCTCCGTGATTGTTACATAAGAGGCACTAAATAGTTATTTGTTGAATAAAAACAATTCTTTTACACTCAGTTTCCTCACTGACAATGGAGTTCGACTAATTTGGATTAAGAAACTCTAATATAAAGGTGCACAGTCTAGCAAGATGGAGAGTGACACTAGCTATTTAGACAACTAGAGATGTGTGTCTAGCTAACAGAAGGCACTCAAGAAATATGTGTTAGTTGACAGCACTAACAGGAACTTCCATATACCTTTGAATACTGAGGAAGTGGCACACCTGGGAGGGATGGGGCAGGCGGGCACCTGTAAGCTTTGAATATCGGTTACTTGGTTTTCCTAATGCAATCACTATCATGTTAGGAAACCTTCTTTTGATAGATATATCAGAAAAAGACATTGAAGAACTTCCTCAGCATATTCCTTTTAGGGAGGGTGAAGATTAAATACAAGGACTGAATAGGGAGGGTGTGGTGTATGAATTAAACTACAGATATGCCTCAATATATGATGGGATTACCTCTCAATAAACCCATCTCAAGTTGAAAATATCTTAAGTCAAAAATGCATTTAATACACTAACCTACTGAATATCATAGCTTAGCCTAGCCTACCTTAAACAAGCTCTGAACACTTACATTAGCCTACAGTTGGGCAAAGTCATCTAACACAAAACTTATTTTATAATAAAAATGTTGAATAACTCATGTAATTTATTATGCATATTGCTTTCACACCATTATAAAGTTGAAAAATCGTAAGTTGAATTATCCTAATTCGAGGATCATCTGTAGAATACTTTCTAGAAAGTCAAAAAAAAAAACCTGACAAACTAATGGAGGCCAAAGGAAAAAATAATTTAAATCCCAGAAATCTGGGTCTGATTGTAAACAAATTGAACCTAACATTTACTAAAATAGTTATCTCTTTGAGTAGGATATAATTCAACAGTGAGCCGAGGTAGGTAGGTAAATGTTAACTAGAGGGAACTTCCCTTGACAAGTTGCTTGGCCCTCTAGTTGTAGGCAAACCGTTCACGATCATCTCTTGCTTCTGTCACCGCTGGGTGTTTGGCTGGATTGGCTGCCGCTGGTATGGATGGGCTGGATTTTTCTTTGGCTGTGGAAGTCTTATCACCATGACGGCTGTCAGTCTGGATCGATATCTGAAAATCTGCTATTTATCATATGGTAAGTAGGAAGGTTTCTTTCTCATTCCCTGATGGTTAAAGCTAAGGCGATTGTTGGAGATGAACAATTTTACCCCTGAGTAATGAATAAGGATTATTGATAACCTCATTAATATTCTTGGCAACAAGAATATTTCTATTTATAATCTATCTTACTTTAACATATTTTTGAAGATTTAAAACTATGTCAATGTAGGTTTCTTTTAATATTACTTTTATAGAAATGTCTGGTGTTTGGCTATAATGCTTTTAGAAATATAATTTTCCTGTGCAAAAATGTGTAAGATTCTACCATGTTTTTTCCGTGCAAACAGAAGAAATAAAATACTTTGGAAGGATGTTAGGTCCATGATGTTTGTCTGGTTCCCCACATAGTAAGTTTAATTATTTAAGATATTTCTGATTCTCCTTTAGTACTCTGGTACCCTATGATTTCAGAGATGAGGAATTCCAAACAGTCCATCGCTAAGTCAGAGAACCTTGAAGCTATGCCTGCAGGAAAGGACACAAATACAGACATAGTGCTTGATGTTTATTTTGTGGCATTGGTAGGTAGAAAGATGAATGACTAAGAGAACTGATGATAGATAAGCCAGCAATAAACATGTTTTTAGGAGATAGAGATTTTTTAAAATGATTGGATTAATCTACATGTTAAAATAAATTTTTATTACTTTTGCTTCTTGAGGTTCTGGGAATTTATTGTGCCCCAAAGAGAAGCATTTGAGCCCTTAAGTTTGATATTGAGAACCAGGCGCAACCAGGGAATAATATGGTTTCCTCTGAAAAAAACTGCTTTGTCTGTCATTCTGTCAGTCAGAGTAATTGTGACCGTAGGGACAGAGCAAGGCTTGGAGCCTGAAGTGGGAAAAATCAAGTTGACCTGACACTCTCAATGTGGTGAAAATTTCCTTTACATTCTAAAAGTTTATAGTCCCAAACTCCAAGGAAACCATGTGTGGGGGAAGGTCAGGTCATGATCCACCATCTTCACAATCCAGCACTCATTTAAAAAAAAATTTGCATCTTTTTTTTCTAAACAGTTTAAAACTTCCAATAGAAATAGCTTAAATATTTTAATAAGATAAAAATATACAATTATGCATATTCTGGGAGACTTTGATTTCTTTCTATAAACTTATTTTTGGTCGTATCAAATAGAACTTAAATATACCTATAGATTTTATAGAAGAGAAGGTAAAATTTCAACTTCTTGAGAATATTTTAGGAATACTAAACATGAAAGTCTCTGCTTTTTAAATGTTTTCTTGAACTTAGGCTTCATGTCAATTAAAGAGATGATACTGCCCATCCCCAGAATCATTGCAGGACATAACTTCATATGGGAACTGTATATATTTTCCAGCTTCTTCTAAGAGTAAATCTCAATAGTATGGTTTCATCATTTGGTTTTGAAGTACTTTTAAACCCTCCACACAGTGTTTTACGATGTTGGAATTAGAAGATAGCTTGGAGACATGTAGAGCTTTCTCCCATGTAATGTGATAAACTGTTTGAAGGCATCCCTGACAGATAGCCACTTGGCTTCTTCTTGAATAATTCCAGTGACCAGTGATGGGGAGCTTACTACTGCACAAGGCAGCCCATTCTCTGATTGGTCTGCTCCCATTGTTACAATGTTATTCCTTATATTAAGACAAAACTGCCTCCCAGTAACCTCCACCCATTGGTCCTAGTTCTGACTTCTGGAGCAACACAGAACCAACCTACTAATCTACTCCCTCCTGTACTTGACAGCCTTTCACCATACTCGAATGTAAGTATAAAACACTTCACTAAGTAACCCTGACCATAAATGCTTATACTTATGCCTATGCACATTCCCACAAATCATGTACTTATCTGTGCCAATTTTTATCCATTCTAATGGAAAACCAAGAACTGACATATATTATGGTTACAAAATTGTAATCCCTGTCTGGTTGGGCTTGAGAAATTTGCATTTTATAATATAAAATGCCATGTATTTAAAAAAGTAGAGACAACAGAGAATGTAAACAATCTGTTATATTTCTTGTTAGCGCTAAATGAGACAAACACAGGAGTAAAAATTTATGTTAATGTAGGTCTTTATAGCTTGCAAAACAGGCCTCGCATTATTTCATTTAACCCTTATTAAAACCTGTCAGCAATATAGTCTTTCTTCCTCTGTTTAACTGCTAAGAACACTGCCATATAGAAAGGTTACATGAAGGTCAAATACTAGAATTGAAGCTCTACTGACTTTTCAGACCTCACATGGCCCTAAGCAGAGGTAGGCCTTGAGTCTATGCTGAAGAAATCATTCAGTTTTTATTGAATATGTTTTGATATTTCTTCTCCACTAATACAAAACCAATGCAGTAAGGAATCACTTCTCTGGCCCTTTTGGTTTGAGGTGATAGCGAGGTTGGAAATAATTTCCCATGGAGGCTGCAGCAATAGATCAGGCCAACCTGTTTGGTAGTTGTGTGGAACTCTGGAAAATGATCACTAGTGCTTTACAGCTTTTCTTAGATGACTGCAGTATTTCTTCCTCTTGGAATTCTGTTTTGGTTAATGAAAACTAGTGCCGAAAAACAGCTAATTTTTTTGTTTTTCTGAGAATATTTTCACAGAGTTACTTTTGCGTAACATAATACAATCTACTTAGGTTCTCTGCCTCTCTTTCTATTGCTGTGTGAGTGTGACTATTGTGTTAATAACATTTGAAGATTTAAAACCTGCTCTCATCAAGCAGAGTCAACCACTTAAATGTCACACCACACAGTCATGATCATGGCTGAACCACCCCCAACTTGACAAGTACCTAGAAAGACAAATGAGATGGGAGACACAAAAGCTTTTAGGGAGTAGGGTATTCTAAAGACACGAGCAATATCTTATCATTTCTCACCTACCTCAAAGATTCTTACCTTGGATGACCCACTAATACCTGCTTTTTTTGGGCTTGGTCCTAATATTCTACCAGTTGGTCTCTTGCACTGGATAAGATCCCAAAGGTTATTCTGCATGCTTTTTGAAGATCCTCCATTGTCTTAAGCATCTTCTCATCTTTTTACTGTCCCCCTTTCCTAGATTTTGTTACTTCCCCCTCTCAAGGCTCTCAGATGCCCAGAGAAAACCTTTTTTGTGAAATCAGTTTTGATTTTATTTTCTTGGAAAAATGCCCCATCTCTGCAACTTTCCTCCCTTCCTTCCACTCTCCTTCAGGCTTCAGTTATCTCAGCAATTCTCCCAGAATCCAGTGGAATAACTCTTTGGATGTGGAATTTGACATATTCAGGGGAGGTATTTGGGTGAGGGCAGATTACATCTTGGTAATGCTTTTCTTCTGCCTTCAGGTGTTTGGCTGAAAAGAAAGCATGCCTACATCTGCCTGGCAGTCATCTGGGCCTATGCTTCCTTCTGGACCACCATGCCCTTGGTAGGTCTGGGGGACTACGTACCTGAGCCCTTTGGAACCTCGTGCACCCTGGACTGGTGGCTGGCCCAGGCCTCAGTAGGGGGTCAGATTTTCATCCTGAACATCCTCTTCTTCTGCCTCTTGCTCCCAACGGCTGTGATCGTGTTCTCGTACGTGAAGATCATTGCCAAGGTTAAGTCCTCCTCCAAAGAAGTAGCTCATTTTGACAGTCGGATTCATGGCAGCCACATGCTGGAAATGAAACTGACCAAGGTAACTGCAGTAATAATTTACAGAGGTGTTTTCTAATCACTTAAACTTCATAGGGCAAAGAGAATAGTTTCCTGAGAAAACTTAAAACCTCTACTGTTCATGCATTTCTGAACTTTGGTATTAATTTTCTAAGCCTTTGTAGTATCTCTTTTCTCTGTTTCTGTCTCAGTCTCTCTGTCTCTGTCTCATTTACACACACACACACACACACACACACACTTTTCTAATAGCTACCAAATCTGTACAATGGATCTATTCTTTTTATTGAATAGAATATTACTGGTTCTTAAAAATTATTTTTGTAATACAAATAATAAATTTTATGAATCACAAAATGCCTCACAGTACTTATGCTTTGTATGGACTTTGGTGGGCATGATTAGCAACATTCTGCATGGTCACATTATTTACGGAGTAAGAGCTTATCACATCTGCTTTCCTGTGGGAAACACACTAACACAAGAGCAATATTTGTAGGTTTCAGTGCCTTGGTAAATGCTAGTTTCAGAGCTGGCAGCTCTTTAGACATTGTGGTATAAGGAAAAGAGCAGACAATTTGAAAACAAAGTAGGGTTTTAATTCCATCACCAACACTTTCCAGGTTTGTGGCCCAGAGATAGATACTTCTTTAAATCTCTGTTTCTTCACTTGTGTAACAGGAATAGTAACATCTATCTCATTGGGTTGTGGTAGAGATTCAGTGAGATAAAGCATACTATCCTGTCATCTGGTGCATAGAAGATGTTAAAGAAATTGTGGTTCCTCCTTTCTCTTATAACTTCTAAGAATTCTGATAAAGTCTAAGGCAGTAGTCTTTATACTTTCATCAGGTCTCGCCCTATGGTGAAAAATAACTTTTTAGCACATGCCTTCAATATAAATGACATACAGATCATACCATAAAACTGTGTATTTAATATCAGAACACCCGAATTTCTATCTTATACTTGAAAAATAAAAATAAATGTAGACTGAAGTTCTAGTCACTCTTTCTGGTATCCCAATCAATCATGTTGATTGATATCTCACCTTCAGCTGTCCTCACAGCCTACTTTGGAGACCACTGGTCTCAGGGACCTATAATATAATACATTTCCTTGTTGACCAGAGATGGCTTCCTAATAAATCAGAGCTTTTATTCTAGTAATATTCCTGTCTCTAAATTGTATACTTTTTAAAGCTGTGCTAGGATCTCTTGGTTGCACAGTGTGAGCTAGAAATTCATTTAAAAAAATTAAAATATAGTCGACATACAATATTACATTAGTTTTAGGTGTACAATATATTGATTCAACGTTTATATTACTTATGATGTGATCATCACTATAAGACTTGTAATCGCCTGTCACCATACAAAGTTATTACAATAATATTGACTATTTTCTCTATGCCGTATATTACGTCTCCATGACTTGTTATTATTTTTTTATAATTGGAGGTGGTTCATACCTCTTATTTCCCTTCACCTTTTTCCACACTCCACTCTACTCCACTCTCGCAACCATCAGTTTGTTCAAGCTAGAGATTCTTGATGGTTCCAGTTGACCTTTACTCTCTAAACTCCACATGCTGAGTAGGAGAAAGTATGAGGAAAGTTTTTATCACTCTAAGTCTATACTAAGAAATAGAGCAGTTCCTCCTGGAAAAAAAATGCAGAATCAGGAATTGTGATCTACTTCTATCTTATAATTAATCATAAAGTAGGAAAAATGTTTCCATAAAATGTAGGATCATGAATGAAGGTATTAATTTTTAGTACTTCTTTGAGCTATTATCTGTGATTAAAAAAAAAAAAGAAATTTAATCCAAATAAATGAATACAAATTAAATGTGGGTTACATTTAATCTAAATGCTATTCTGTACCAAGTACTGTTCTAGGAACTGGATAAAAGCAACAAAGATAAAAAATTTTCCTTTTTATGGAAGTGTGCCCAGGGAAATATCAGGATGTTGATCACACTGGTACGTGGATGTTAGCTTACCTTGCAGCCCTGTACTTAGGCATACCATGAAGCTGCTGAGATGTCCTGTGACTTTTTTTCTCTTCCCACCATTCCCTAATGTTATTGGCCTTGAGACACTTTGATGGTCTTGCCCAGTGAGTCTGGATCCTCATACCCATGAGGCCGTTCTCCAGGTTCTCTGAATCTGTTACTCATCATCCTCTCTCCTGTTAGTTGAAATGCCCTAAGCGTCTGTACTTTGTGTATTTTTGAAAGTGGGCAGCTTATTTAGTCAGTGCTTCTGAAGCTCATTATGCATACAAAGTGAAGCTATGCACACACCATTTAATTTGATTTGTTGTTATCCTTCTTCTTGACTTTGACTGTCTAGATTAGTCAGGCTCACCCAGATCAGATTAACTAAAGAGCTGTTAAATGAAAAGTGTTGGCACATATGTACATGATTTTATTTTATTTTATTTTATTTTATTATATCTTCGAACATATATATTAAATGACACTATATTGTATATAATGCCTCTATTATTATATATTATGTCTACATTTCATATACATATATAAAACATATAGTAAAATAACTTAAATATACAATGTTCTAGTTATTAACATTTATGCAAAAAATTTAAGTCAAACTTGAACCCACATTGAAAAATAAACAGAACTTTTTATTGTGACATCTTCTGTACTAAATTTAAACTATTTGAAGTTACTATTTAATTTTGACCTTGATTTTTTTTTTATATTGAGTAAAAATAAATAGAAACAACCTCATGCTGGGCCTTTTCATAGTCTTAGAAGTCTTATTCTTCATTCAGCTACCTGTCAGAATTGGCAATTTGCCTGTTCACTTGGTGCTTCTGATCTTCAGAACAGCCTGGTCTCAAGCTTATTATTTAAAGGCTGCCTCTCTGTATTCTGGGATCAAAATCACTTACTTTTTTGTGTATTGTAATTATTTCTAGGTGAGTTATTATCTGGACCTGCATTTTGCCATTTTGGCCTCATCAACTTAAAAATTGATGTTTTATCTATAAACCTTTCTCCATGTTGTAGCTTCTCTTTAACTTATTTTAAAAAATGGTTTTGCTAGACTTTTGTAGCAGGCTAAAATTTCACAGACCACAGAAATTGCAGAGATATGCAAAAGAAAAACTCCAAAGAAACAAACAAACAAAATCCCTCTTTCTATTTCTATGACTCAGTATAATTTCATTTTTATGACTGCATTTGACCTTGTAAAACAAACAATATTAAACAATCAGGATGAATTCAATTGAATCAAGAATTTCCTCCTTTTCTCATGGCAATGTATAAGTTCTAGAAAGGTCTTTTTAATTCCATGGTGCTGATTGGTGGGAGCTCCTGGTCTGGTTGTCGTTTATTGACCCTGGGATTGTTGAGATATTTAAGGTTCTTCTGGTCTCAGTCATCAGTTGTAATATGTCACCTTATATCCTTCTTGTTCCAACTATAAGGCCTCTTTAGGCCTATCAGCAATTCTAGCTACTCCTACATCTTTTGACCGAAACCCATCAGGTGGCTGTTGGGAGCTTGGTTAAGACACTGGGAAGTGAGGCACAAGTTTTCCACTCTCCTATCCCCAAATGTATTGAGGGTCTATTGCTCCCTCATCCCCGTCCCTGGCCCATCATGCTCAGCTCAGTGGAATAGCTTTAGGAGAGGTTCTCGAAGTCAGTTACAAGCTCTTCCAACATCTTCCCTTGCATTCAGGCTGTAGGCTCGTTACCCACGCTGGCTCTTGCATCCACATGCATCCGTTAAATTGTTCACATAGTAAACTTAGTGCCCTTAGTCCAAGTCTCTGGCTATGTATGCATAAAGTCATTTTTATCACATTCAAAACTTTCTTCTCTCAACTATTTTCTCTTCTGTAAGTTTTCATTTTTCCTTTTACTTTTTCTTTTTTTGAAACTCAGAAGCCGAAAATGAATGTTTTACTTCTTTGGGTATTTCTGCTTGTAAAAACCTTCACACAGGCAATAAACACTCTCTCTGCTCCTTTAATGAGGGGGATGGTGGAGTCACAGGAAGGAAATATCAGAAGCATAGATTAAGTTTTTCAAATATTATTACGCTAATTCTATTAACACTTTATATTTATTCATTGAATACTCATAGACTATCTATAATGTTCCAGGCTCATATAGTTAGTACCTAGATCCTGCGGGTACCTGGCTTTCTCTTAATTTCCCTATTTCCACTAGAAAGCCATCTCAATTCTCCCTGCCTAGTTTAAGTCTCTCTGCTATGGGCCATCAGAGCACTTGGTGCATTTACTTTACTGAATCCTGTGTTTGTTGTTGTTGTTTTTTTTTTTAGAAGACAACAGTTAGGTGAGGGCAAGTACTGTTTGCTGCTGAGCCCCAACTGCCTGGTGCCTGCTAGATGCTTAATTAAGATTGCTGTAATGAATATATAATTGAATAAGTTAACCTAATTACCTTGATGAATGTTAAGCGGTCCCTTGACCCCTGGCTTGAATGCCACATTCCCTTTATACCTGAGCAGGCATTTTGTTTTGCTTTGTTCTTCCACAGTGATTGCTAAGTCTTTTTAAAACTCATAAATATAAATGTCTGCTTATCTCTAATGACTCCTGTCCTTAATTGCTCATTGAGTATCATTTATCATTAAGGGTTCAGATTCAGGGAGCCCCATGTGAACTCTAAGGGTAGTTTTTGAGAAAGCTGAAATGAATTGTTCATTTTTTAAAACCCAAATAATTAATTCTTTTTCTCTGTTTCTTCTTACCTTAAATGTCACTTCCCAAAGAAGTATTCCTCGAATTGAATTAAAGTCTTATTATAATGTTTTAATGGGGCCTTTCCATTTTCTTCTTAGAACTTGTCACAATATATAATTAATTTAAAATTACATACTTATTTTTGTGATTATTTGCTCAATGTCTGGTTTTACCACTAGTAATCAGGCCCATGGGGCTAACAACCATATTGTTTTGTTCACTTTGTGTTCCCCGGACCTAACACAATGTTTCAAACATATACATAATAAACATATTATATATTTTATATACATAAAGAATTTTAAGCTAGGGGTCAATCCCAGTTTTGCCACTAACTCACTGAGAAGTCTCACATAGTTGACATTTGTATTTATTTTGGCTGCTGGTGGCTGACCCCCTTTTCATGTCTGGAATTTTCACGTTGAGGAATTCCAAACATTTTTGTCTTACTGGGGAGCAAAGATTGCCTCTTAACTTAAAAGATGTAGAAGGACCAGTTATTAATTTCTCAAGATTCCCTTGCAGCTAGGGTACAGCTATGACACTAGGCTCCAGCTACGTTAGCCTGTCTCAGGAACTAGTGATACCAGAGGAAGGGGCAGGGAGCTCTCTCCCCAGGCCATGACTACAGCAGCAGTGGTTTCTGCATTAGAATCAGGTCAGGTCATAGTTTTGGGTATCATTTCTGTCTGGTTGGCCTCAATTCTAAGTCCAGCATTCCTAGTGATGCTGTGTCCTAACCAATACATTCCTCTTTATGTCTCACTCAGCCAGTCAGTTTCTGTTGCTTGCAACTCAGCATCTTGACTGATTCACCTGAGTCTACTACTTTATCTCTCTGGGCCTTAGTTTTCCCACCTGTGAAAAAGTGTGGGAGAGGAATTAAAGGATATCTAAGTTACCTTCTAAAACTCTGAGTTTCTATGAAAATGGCTAGATTAGTTGGATTGTTTAAAGGTCTATGGCAATAGTTCTTATTACTAAAACCACATGGCCTTTCCATCTGAGTATTTGTTCTCCTCCGAGTCGTAGTATCCCCATCTCAATGACCTTGGTTCATCTGTAATGATCAGTGAACTCTCCCTTGTTTTGTTAAACCAGATACTTACAAATTTATATTTGCTGTTCTTTAAGTCAGCCACTGCCTCGTGGGGGAATACTGTGTTCAGTTTTAGACTAAAACTCTAAAACAGATGCATAGTGTGACATGACCTAATTTACATCCTCTCCTTTCAAACATAGCTTTTGCTTGTTTTTAGAGTAGTGGTATTTTAAGATTTTAGAAAATTGCAACTGGGAAGTACAGAATTCTCCTTCTTTTGCTTCTTTTCTTTAAGTATGAATTAATATTTTCTGCTTGGATCCCAGCCAGGGCTAACATATGGCAGACACATCAAAGCTCTCAGAAGTTTTTTCTTTATAAGTGTATGAAGGAGAGTCTGGGACAGTTGGCTTTAGTCATCATCCTGCTGATAACATAGAAGGAAGGAAGAAACTCAAACTAGACATGTTGTTGAATTATTTAATTCTGCAAAGGTGGAGTGAAAGCTTACTATCACCACCCTTGATTTTATATAGGTGAGGGAACTGAGAGCCAAAGAATGTAGGTGACAGCTGTCAAATTTTCCAACTTCTTCTATGCCATTGGTTGTATCACTCAATGACAGGCTGCAAGCATGTGGAGGGCAGTAGTCTCACAAATGGCATTTGCTGTTGCATTACCATCTTTTAATATTATCTTTCCTTCTGCAAATCTATACACTTGCTAGTTAGAGCCAAGACGGAAAATCCAAATCTTATCATTTTTATGCTCCTATCAATTGTACTCTCTCCTTCCAATTCTCTCAATTTATGGCTGTGGTGATCCCTCTTCTTGTGATGTGATCTCATCTCAGCCACTGAAACATATTTCTTACCAGTAGTCTAGCTGCCTCTGTATTGTGATTCAATCTTGTTATTGGTGGAGAATTTATTCCATATCTTTGTTCCTCCTGTTATGCCTCCACTTGCACGTTAATTCCATTTCCTCTTTTCATCTATTATTCAAGATGGCATGTAGCTTCAAACATTGGCTGAAGTCTTATGTCTGGGTAAAGGTCCCTGGTGTAAGGGATTGAAATGGCAGTTCTTAGAGAATCAGAGATTCTGTCTCAGTCACATTAGTCAGTGGAGCAGAACTGTGATTGGAATCCAAACTCCAGAGTATCGCCTTATCAGGGATTTTCCCATGATACCACACTACCTTAGCACACAGAAGACAGGACATCCTTCTTGGAAACCTCTGCTGGAATGGTTCAGATGCACTGGGCCCAAAGGCAGAGCCTTTTTTAACTTGGAGAATTTATTTTTAACCCGATTGCTCTATTATTGCTTTAATTGGTTAATACACAGGAATTGATCGATTATGGACAGTAATACTTACGTGAGACTTGATGCTGTAGCTGGAATGTTCTGATATCTCTTGGTCCTCTGCAGCAAGATGTATTTGAAATGAACTGGGTTGCAGATGTGTGATTCTTTTGTAGAAGCTAAACACGTATTCTGTGAATTTCCTCCCATGAAAACTGCCTAAGTTAAGAATTTGAAGTTTTTCTGCTTTTCCAGTGAACCAAAAGGTGAGGACAAAAGAGAAGCAATTAAAAAATAAACAACAGAAGAAGTAGACCAGTACAAGTGCCTGTGTTAGAACTGATTTAAGGATATCTAGGAGAGAAATTTGGGAAAACAGAAATGAGGACACACTTAACAATGAGGAAAAGAAGAACAGACTGAGGAATGAAGAAACATATCCAAGCTGAGTAGAAAGTTCTCAGAAAACTGAGCATAATATGAAAGTTTTGGAAACTTTTATAAAGTGTATCATAAAATAGCTTAACATTTTTAATATTTAATATTTTGTGGAAAATATTTTTACATGAAAAGGTTGTAAAAAAAATAAATGTGCCTCATATTCACTTTGTATTCACTTCAAAAATGTAAGTAACATTTTGCAGTACCTTTTAAATTTATGCTTTTATCACTCTGCTTTAAACTTTCTTTCTAGTCATTCAGTTTAAAGTATTAAGCTTTATTTTAATCTAGAAAAACCACACTGATTCATTTGCTATGCATTTAATATGATGGTATATTTAATTCTCCTATGTTTGTTTAAAATATATAATATAATACAAACATTTTAAGTCCTTCCCGTTGCCCATTGCACACTCCCATAAAAGTAAAAAGTATGTAAAATGTGGAAAATATTATGGACTAAGTACTAATCTATTTTTTGTCAATGACTTTGGGAGCAACATAGAAAACAGCTTTCAAGATACTGTGAAATCATCATATGACTCACTAAGGGAGAAAGGATGGAGCTATGTTAAGTTCCCAGACATCTGCTAAAGCAAGATTTTTTTATATAGTTATTGTTTATTTGGGGATTTAGAAAAAAATATTCTCAATGTGAGCCTTGAGGCCTCCATTCCATTTACAAGCAAAATTCACATAGACAAACCAAATACAGTCTCTCTTGGGTAAGCTTCTGCAGAAAAATGGAAAAGCAAGCGAGCAGGAGATTTGCATGTGTGCATTAGGCCTTGTTTATAACTGTGAAGTGCAGGTGAGAATTTTGGTTCCGGACCTTAAAGCAAGGCTGCAGAACCCTAATGCAAGGCTTTAGGGAGTATAGGAGGTCTGGGCTAATTTGATTTCTCTCTTTGGGATGAAGATTCTCAATATTTGCAAAATGAAGCAAATAAATATTGTCGAGATTTTTTTCTGCTATAGTTAATTTTTAAAGATAAGCCTTTAACTTACTGGATGGAATTTTAGAACCTGAGACTTTAAGGTAGATTTCCCATGCTTCTTTCCTGATACACCCCACACATGTGGGGTTCTCAGGGCAAACACACCCTACTGATAGGATGTTTCACATCTCCAGTATAGATGATTCCTTGCTATAATACTCTGCTCCCACAAAAACATATTTAAATGCACATGCGCACAAATGACTTCCTTATAAGAAAAATTTATCCAATTGGATTTCTTAAGCACAAAAGCTTACACAAGTATTGTTGCTCTATTAATAAAACATTTTGTTTCATTACTCATCATTTATCCTCTATACTAGCTTGTCATGACCTTGATGTTGGGAATTGTAATTTCACTTCTTATAAAGGGGATGGGGGAAGAGGGAGTGGCGCCAGGGCCTTAGATAGCTCCAGCCTTACTTCTTCCCAGGGTTTAAGGGAACTCAAAGGTAAAAGAAAGGCCCACTTTTCCTGGAATTCCCTTAAAAATTCCCAAGATGGGTCTAATTATGCACTTTAGAGGCATGTACCCATCCCTGTTTCTACTACTGTAGCTGGGGCCACACAGCCCTTTGGTCAGCCTGGGCCATGTGATGCTTGTGATGCCAATGTCATAACATGGCCTGGGGGGAAGAGAGAGGACTGGCAGTGCTAAGATAAAGGGTACACTGGGAAGAGGAAAATGAACACACAAACAAACAAACAAACAAACCAGATGCTTACTACACAGAGGGCTAATTTGAATGTAGTATCTTTATAGCAGGTCCTTGAATAACGTCATTTTGTTCAATGTCTTTTTGTTATAACTTTAAGGAGATGCCTTAACAACTTAACTCTTATTTGTTTCAATTGGCCTGTAGTAAAATTGGTTCTGTCATAAGAAGTTGTCTCACTTAAAGTTGCAGAATCTGTTGACGACGTTCAGTGAGGACTTGCTGAATTTATCTTACAGAAAGAATATTCTCGTAGATAACAGTGAATTTAGTGTCCTTTTTCTCAACGAGGGCCTGAATTTGCTGAAGTTAAAATTAAAACCAAAGCTTGGACTTCATTTGCCAGTGTCAGTATTCTAATTAATACTCCTCTTAAGTCTTGTGTAGACTGTTGTCTAAACAAACCTGCGAGAGTAAACATTCTATGCGGGCAGTGATTGTGTCTGCTTTGCTCATTGCTCTTTCCTCAACATAAAACATATAGGAGATGCTCAATAATACTTGTTGATTGAATGAATAAACAATGACCTTTCTATGTCTTGATTTCCTCCTGTTCCATTTCATTTTTACAGGTTAATCTTCCTAAGCACAGCTCTCATATGTCTCCTTGAAAAGCTACTAGAGCCTCAAAGCATATGGAATTAAGTGCAAGCTCAGTTACATGTTATACAAAACCCTGAATATATGGATGTTATCTTTTTTCCAGCATCATCTCCCTTTGTTGCTTTCTCATAGGCCAAAGTGAATTGCTCAGTAGTTCCTGTGCAAACCTCACTTGTACCTATCTATTGCCTTTGCCCCGCTGGTGTCACTACTATTCCTTTATTTCCACTCACCAATGTGTAAGTTATATGCCACATCCCTCATGAAGCTTAAACTTATTCCATTGCATGTAATTTTGTCTTCCTCTGAGCTGGCACTTAAATCCTATTCAGCCTTGTACTATAGTTATTTGTATTCTGGAGGGATACAATTCAGGCATCAAGCTGTATTGGCATCCCCCACAGCACTTGCTAGCATATTGCACAGAACACTTTCTGAAAAGGGTTTGTCAAATTAAAGTGAGATGATCTATGGGGTCAGGTAGATAGTTACCGGGCAATAATTAGGACTACATTACTGAAGTGACACAGTACAGATGGTGAGAAACTATTGAGGGTGTTTTAAACCCTATTTCTAATTAGTCTTTGGTCAGAAAGCTAAGAGGCCTCTAAAATAAATATAATTTTGTGAGAAAGAAAAGGGCTTTTTGGAAAAGTCTTGTTTTATACAACCGTATCAGTTTGGATAAAGTTTGATGATTCTCTTCTACTTTGTATCTAGTGAATTTCTACCTTCTATCCCTCAAACTTAAAGACTTGAGCCAAAAGAAATAACATTTAATAGAAATCTCTGAAGAAGATTCATATTAGAATTTCAAACAAGGGCAGAGTTTCTAAGTTTCCTGAGGCAAATATGGGTGATTTAAAATTTCATCAAGGTGAGCACATTTTCCATTTAGTTTTTAAGTGAATGTGGGCTGCAAAGTCTGTAAATTGAGCAGGAACTGATGTCTTTTTAGCATGATTTCCTGCCCAGTGGAGGCACAATCTGACAAGGGTTTGTGGGGTTCAACTTTGGGGTTTTGGGTACATGCAAATTCTCTAGTGGAAAATAGATGGGATGTGGTAAGTGGGAAAAAGAATTGTAATGCCTTCTGGCCTAACTTCTCAGAAATCCATGAGAAATGAGTCCTAATGTCAAGGTAAATGGAAAGATAATATATAGACTTCCTTGGGTGTCCATTGGCTACCTGCTTCTCCCCCACTCCCATCATTTCCACCAGGTGTCTAGATATTGTTCTCTGTTGCTTTCTCTCACCAGGTGGCAATGTTGATTTGTGCCGGCTTCCTGATTGCCTGGATTCCTTATGCAGTGGTCTCTGTGTGGTCAGCTTTTGGAAGGCCAGACTCCATCCCCATACAACTCTCTGTAGTGCCAACCTTACTTGCAAAATCAGCAGCGATGTACAACCCCATCATTTACCAGGTTATTGATTACAAATTTGCATGTTGCCAAACTAGTGGTTTGAGAGCAACCAAGAAGAAATCTTTGGAAGACTTCAGGTAAAATTTCAGAAGCTGGAAATGAGTGATACTCTCTTTGTTTCAAAATCTCACGGGGGTCAAGCCACTCTGATATGCTCTCTTTTTAGGGTTAGAGCTCATCACTTAGGAGTAGTGTTAGGAAGGCTTATTGTCTGTTTATCAAAATTCCTGAAATCAAGTAATCATGTATGTAGGGGTTGATGACACAGGGAGAGAGTGAGAGAAGTGATTCTGTTTTTGATTGTAGAGCAACTAAGATTTGCAGCTATGTCCATTTGAACAACCATTGTATATCATTCTTCCTTATCTGGGACCAAACACATTTTATTCCAAGAGTACTGTTCCACATGACATCGACCCCAAATTAAGTTCTCACAACAGTAAAAGACTTTCTTGTTTGGGATGTTACTACCGTTAATTAAGAATATGTAAACTTTGGGCAGGCAAAGAAAGAGAGAAAGGAGATGAGTTTCATTCTCTGCCAAGTTCTCAATTTCATTTTTACAAGAGCCTCATGTTATTCCTTCTCTTTGTCAGATAAGGAAACTGAGGTTCAAGTAAGGTTAAGTTACATGAGCTGCCCTTGTTCACACAGCCAGGAGGTAGCAGAGTAGGGATTTAAATTCAGGTTTTCAGGTTTCAAAACTCATTCTTGTTCTATGCCATTTCTGCTATACAGGAAACAAGTGAGTTTGAAGATCTAGCATCATTTTTCCTTAAGGCTCAGGGCGAATTAAGAATTGAGGACTATTGGTGGGTTTCTGTGTCCAGTCAGGGCCAGTCTTAGTGATAGAATGTGGGAGAGACCCCTCAGTTCACAGTCTTGAGGTGAGGGATGTTGAGAAGGCTCCAGGTTCTCTGAGCTCTTTTTTTTTTTCTTACTCACTTGAGGTCTAGTTATTTTTCTAAACTATTTCTCTCAAGAAAGTAGAAAACAGAGAAAAATAATAATAGGAAGAAGTAGCTATGAGAAGAGGTGGGTTTTTTTTTCTTTCACTATTCTTGAATAAGTGACCAATCCTTTGACCTTTAGTTCCCTCACCATGTAGGTACAGGATCAAATGAAAAAAGATAATAAAAAAGGCACAAATAAAAGGTAGTATTGTCATTGTTGCTATGGTACAGGGGCAGCAACACA
Organism: Pteropus alecto; assembly: GCF_000325575.1. Lineage (NCBI taxonomy): Eukaryota > Metazoa > Chordata > Mammalia > Chiroptera > Pteropodidae > Pteropus > Pteropus alecto. The sequence goes on along the minus strand of NW_006494614.1, from coordinate 37,267,115 downwards.
CAATTTGGAAATAGGAGGCCAATGTTTAAGATCGATTTTGCTATTTACAAATACTTAGAGCCCAGGATTGGAATTAGCTGATGGCAATACTCATTTTCCTGAACTGTAAGAATTTCACAAAATGCATGTGTGAAAAGGACAAGGTTACAACTGTTAGTGTTTTTTGTTTGTTTGTTTTACATTGTTGGTGGTTAATGCCTTCTCTGTTGAATTAAAACAATCCAAATGCTAAAATGCATCTATGTTGGAAGTAATAACACTTTGCCCTTATCAACTATTAATACTCTATTATGAAAACAGATAGAGAGAACATTTTTAATAGAATAGTTATGAGAGACAATAATGAGGCACATCTTCCTCATTATGGAAGTTTGACAGGAATGGCTGAAGGCAAATTTCATTTACCTCATAAGTTTGCCTCAGACTGACTCTGTGTTCTGCACATTTGCTCACAAGTGTGAGCAACACATACATATTCAACACGCAGCAATGAGAAGGGGGAAATTTATGTGGAAGAAAGCGACTTAGGGCTACGAAACTTTGGAGAAATCAGCCAGGCAAGAGACAGTTCGGTTCACCTGCTCTCATTAGCCATTTATATGAAATATGGCAATTGCTTTGCCAGAGGAAGACAGGAGCTTTTTCCTTACTCCAGAGTTCCAACTTTTGGTGGAAAAAGCAGGTGATAGTGACGAAGCAAGGAGGAGCCCTTGGAGTCCAGAAATTGAAGCATCTTCAGGGAAGGAATGCTAAAGAGATATAATGAGTTGCAAATTTTAGAAGAATGTTTCAGTCAAGAGCAGAAGGCTGAGAAGCGGCTATCAGAGGTTTCTTTTTAACATTTTAAAGAGGAAAAAAAAATCTCGTTTGTCTTTGTTGCAATTAAGAAGCTAAGAAAGTGGGTAACATAGAGGCCCACAGAGTGTAGTGAAGTGACTTGAAGCCAGTTTAGAATGGTTAATGTACTACCAGAACAATTAAATCGAATTACATTGAATTAATTGATATCCATGTTTTTTCTTTCCTTTTCTGAACTCTGGAATGTATTTGCTTTTAATATAAGATCCTCTTGGGAAATAGTGTGATTTCAAATAAAAGAGCTAATGAGTTGAATACGAGATTGTGGAAATAAATTTTGAGTAACTGTAACAGTTCATTAAAAGTTAACTCATTCACCCACCACCCCCGCCAGAATTGAGTCCCTTGAGATTTTGGTGGATGTTGATAAACTAAGGAAAACTGTGGCCAAGAGCCCTTTTTGAAAATGTTACTATTCACCGCCACGGAGTATCCAGATGTAGTCTCTTGTATTTTGTAAGTAGTGCTTCTCTGTCTCAGTTGGGTGGAGAAGACATCCGGAGACTTTGAAAAACTGCTGCCTGGACCTCACCTGCAGAGATTTGGTTTTAATTGGTCTTGATTGGGCCTGAGCTTCAGTTGTTTGATTGTTTAACTCTTCCAGGTGATTCTCATATACAACCGTTGTTGAAAGTCAGTGCACCAGAGCCTGGGGAAGGAAAATGACATTGCACTCATGGGCTCACAGGTCTTTCACCTGCCTACCTAGAAACCAGTGGTCACCTATTAAATAGTCAGTGACAGGTGAACTTCAGATTTTAGGCCAATCTTAGATGGATTCTAAAATTTCAAAAGATGGGGGTGTAAAGAACTGAAACGTTTTATATTCCTAGGATTTTAGTAAAGATAAAGAACAAAAAAGAACAAAGCCCCCAATTCTTGCATTGCTATTATCATCAAAAATCCCCTGACCATCTTAGTTTCAATGCTGTCTTTGCAAAGAATGCTCTTTCAGTAGGAGAGTCACAGGGCTCAAATGAGTGGTGGATAGATTTGCAGTAAATTTTTTTCCCAGAGAACAACAAACTCGCTAGGGCACAGGAAATATGCCATGAACAAGTGGCTTGTTTTGGAAAGCATCTACACAAGAGATTTTTTGGCTTTGAAAATTCTAAATTGACTTATTATTTTCCTTCTTTTTAATTCAAGCTTTATGCATATAATCTTTATAGCAGTCAAGTTTGACATGACATATATATGTGTATGTATATATAAATAAAACATATTAAATTGCATTTCTTTTCTGTACTTAGGCTGCACACTGTAACCACAGTCAGAGAGTCTTCTGCTGTGCTGGAAATCCATCAAGAGGTATGAAGACGGACACAACAGCATCACTTATGGACACAATTGTTTGTTTATTTGCCTCTTCATTGATGTTAATGTTTGATTGTGACCACACTTTTCTCTTTATATTATATTTTTATATTTTGTACACTTTTCCTCTTTTTCCTTAAGGCAGATTTATTGGGAAATTCCAATGGTCAAAAGAAATCTAGATTATAGGATACTACTTTCAGGAATATTACTAGGAAGAACCTCTCTGGAAATCTCTTTTATTTTATAGTGTATTTATTTTATTTATATATTTATTTATATATTATTTTATATTTTGAAACCTATCGTCATGTCAAACAGCATTAAGTCGGATGTTAAGAAAAATGTTTAAACGGTTTATTTATTAGGGTGTTATTTAATTTCATCACATCATCACTGTTATTTCTTAATGCAGGGTCGGGAGGCAGTGTCTGGGGTCCATCGAGGTGGGTGATCACTGGGACAGTGTGCTGGACCACGGCTCTTTGTTGGGTAGTGCTTTTTATTCTCACAGCCATTCTCTTCTGCTGACAGAGGGTCCCACTCTACTGGTAGTGATTCCACAAAGTAGTCCTCTAGGGAATCAGTTTTGCCTTAAATTCTTTAATGGATAAATCTCTTGAACTCTCTTGAATTCCCACTGATGATAATTTTACCCATGAGTTTTTCTCATTAAGTTCTACATACTAATATAGTGGATGTATAGCAAAAATAGCTATACATGTGTTGTTTCTTTCATTCATTTGTTACCTTTGTTTTTTCCTTTGGTCAATTCTTTTTTTTTCCAACAAATACCTTGTGAGGTTTATAGGTAAACAGCTGTAGGTAACAAGGAGGTGGAATGATTTCAAAGTCAGATCCCTGTCCTTTAAGAGTTAACCAAGGGGGCAGGCAGGCATGTAAATACTGGGTCCAAATTGGCCTTCAAATCAAAGCCTATCTGATCTTTTTTCCTAATCCAATGAATAGAGCCATCTTTTTTGCAATTCTTTTAATCAAAAGCCTAGCCAAGTGTCTTCCATGCTCTATGGCTCTGTTCACCTCACCATTCTGTTATGAACCAAACCCCGCTCACCAATTCTGATCCTACCTTTCTGAAAACAGCTGGTGAGAGAAGTGAGAAAGGGAAGAGAGAGGCCCCTCTAGCACCATCGATAATCTCTCCGTGCCTTCCATTCGAGGATTTATAAAGAATGGGACCCTCTTACAAGTTTCAGCCCTAGGTAAAAGGCACCTTCAGTTTCTTTGTCTTTTAGTTTTCTCCAGAGTTGGGTCAGGGGTGAGGAATAAGCTGATGTGTGTCAGTGGTTTAAGATAAGCACTAAATAGAAGTGTGTATAAGATACATTTTATGATTAAAATGAAAGAAGCTACAATTCTGCCTGGGGGTTGGAGCTGCTTACCAAAGTCTAGAGAAAAAGAGGCAGAACTGTCATTTGAATAGAGAGAAAAGGGACTTTTAGGCAAAGTATAAAGTACAGAGATGAGAAAAAGTGTTGGGTCACATATGGGGGGGTCACAGGTTTAGAGCACAGAGTTAGACCACCTGTGGCAGCACCCCAGGTCCGTGTCCTTTGGCGAGCCTATAAAATGGAGATAGTAAAACAGTTCATTTATAGAATCATTTTGGGGCATAGATGAAAAAAAAAAATCCATATGAGTCACTTAACACCATGACTGAGGAAGTAGCCCCTACGTATTAGCAATAGCTATAATTATTTACTAAAGTGGGTGCTGGTGGTCAGAAGTGGGGCTGGAAATGGTGGTCAGACAAGGCCAGATCAGACTCAGGGAGCTTGTCGTTCATGCTGTTGTATGAATTTTACCTTGAACACAATGGGGAAACCCTGCAGGATTTTAGGCAGGAGAAGTAATGAAGTTTATGATTTTTAGAAAGATTAGTCCAATGGCAGTGTGGAGGGTAGATTGCCCTGGGTGATGGTGAGGTTCAAGATTAGAGGTTGGGAGACCAGTTAGGTGGTTTTATCAAAAAATTACAATTTATGAGGGCCTGAATTAAAGAATGTAATAGAACGGAGATAAAAATATAGGTTTAAAATATTATAAGAAGTAGATCTTGGCAATTGATTGCACGTGAGATGGAGGAGTTGAGGGTGCCATGGGGGCGTCTGCTGAGGAAACAGTGAGAGTGATGGTGTCTACAGGGGGAGTGGGACGAGGGGCAGACAACGAATTGTATTAGAAATGTGTTGAACACAGCATCCACAACACAGGGGAAGCTATTTAAAATAGGTATTTAAAAATAATCTGACGTCATACCCGATGATACAGGGGTTATAGAGTTCAAGAGTTATGCAAGTAGGAAAAGACAGTTAAAGGAGACATTGCTGTTTTAGAAGACCTGAAGAAAATGAAGTGAAGGAGTTTTTGTTTTATTTTGTTTTTGAGAGAATGATTATGGAAGTGAATGATGGAGAGAAGAAGTGTGAAGGAACATTCAGATTAGTGTCGCTTTGTCTAGAAGGTAGAATGTAACGCTGATATTGCACAGAAGTCCCTGAAGGTAGACCATACCCTGTCATTTACTGACTATCTAACTAGAATGTGTTCTTTGACATAGCTTTAAAAAGTGCGTGTAAGATGGGGGTTAGCATAGTTATGGGATGTTTGGGGGGTAGAGTTTAAATACTAGGAGTTTTAGGAGAAGATCCAAAAATTAACTTCTGTTTCCAATTTAAAAAATATGATTTAAAAAGTGATCCTTTATGCTCTGGTTCCACATTTGTTTGTAATATTCTAGGAGCTTGGAGGCACCAGAATTGTTACCAGTATTGACGGGGAATGAGAGAGCTGATTCTTTGGGTAGGTGGAGGAAGAAAACAATGGTCCTTGAAGGTGGCTATCCTAGTTAGTTGTCCCTTTTCTAGGGCTTCCCATGATTTGAGAAAGCTCTGTGAAGTCCCCAAACATGTGTATAAATTCAATTTAAGTTTATTTTACCTTAAAAAAAATATTACATTTTGTGTGCTGATAGGATCGTGTGTGTGATAGACTTTGAAACCTTGAGCAGATAGATACTGCCTGTTCTCCTTTAAGTTCTTGTAACAGTCCCAGTGCCTGACACGGGAAGAATACTTGGAAATTAAATGGTTGAAATTTGAAAAAGTAGCTATCAGGGTATGATTCAGGAGAAATTTGGAAGCATGGGATAGAGTGTTAAACTGAGAATGTAAAATCTTAGATCCCTGATTTATTCCTTATTTTAAATTAACTTGCTTCTATGGCCCTCCATTTAAAAATGACCTGTCTCATTAGTAAACAAATGAATATATAAATCTGTGAAATGAATATTAAAAATAGAAATGCCCTATTAATTTGAAAGGTTGTATTTCAAGAATCATAATAAAATCCAAATATATTTTGATTTTTTTCCAAGTAGAGTGAGGCAATAGGAATATATTACACAGTAAAACTCAATTATTCGATTCTTAGAAATGCAGTTGTCTCAAGATTCAAGCATTATACTTATTTAGAACTGAAATGATAACTAATTTTTTTGTTTTATTTATCTTTTCCTTGAAAAAAGCATTTCCACCTTTAACGATCTTTAGAATTATAATCCCCAAATCCACCAATGGGGATGCTTCTCTGTTAATTTTGTGCAAATGAGGAAGGAACAAAGAGAGGCAGGAGAGAGGAAGAGACTGAGAGTAAGCTGACGAATATTGAAGGGATCACTGGTGCCTGCAAAACAAAATGTCTTAAAGATTGGAGGATATCAGAGGATGTTTTATATTGAGTGAAGATATATGTCATTATAGAAAAAAGGTTAGCGAAGGTAGCATCGGCCTCTGATTTAATTACTAATTTTGTAGAATGTGAGTCAGGCCTATTGCCCAGTAGGCCAAAGAGTTCACCATTTTGCATTCCTCTTGTGAAAATGGGGCAGATGAGGAGAAATATAAGAGCTAGAGAGGATTTGGTAAAAAAAAATACATTGGCAGGCATGCCCATTCTCAAGCCATTAGCCTCCACCACATAGCAAAACCACTTGTCACCATGGTGACCTTGAATGACTTTTTCAAAGATTATATAACTTTCAACGTATATGTTTATTAGGTTATAGCACTGTATGGAGTATGTTCTGAAAATAATTGTATTCGAGAGACTTAAATCAAAACAAGCATTGGATTTCAAAGTACTTTTCTCAATTACTTTGAATGTACTTTTAAAATTTATTTTTATTTTTATTTTTTTTTGGATGAGGCAACCCTTGGTTGACCTCACAGATTGCAAGGACCTTGTCAGCTTACGATCCCTTATTTTTTTTATTTTTTAGGCCTACAGCACCTGGTCCTCCTAGGTGTTCTCCCATCCAAGTACTAACCAGGCCCGACTCTGCTTAGAGTCCGAGATCAGACGGGATCGAGCTTGTTCAGGGTAGCATGGCCACAGACCGAATGTACTTTCTTTAATCACGTCAGATGGATGAGACACTGCAATAATTACATGTAGGGACCTCCCAGTTTGATTATAGGCTATATCTATATGTATGCACATATATATATATCCCTCATGTACCACAGGCTCTAGAATAGACATACATTATACACATTACATGAAACATATTTGAAAGCAAAAATCATCCCAAATTATATATGTTATGCTACATATATATGCATTATTACTGGTTTTGTTTTATTTTGGTTTTAACATTGGCCAAATCTACATAGGCAAATAACGTATTCTCTCATACAGTTTTGAATTCAGGAAGGTTTTATTAGGTACCCGTAGCATATGCTGTTCTTAGAAGATACCAAAGAAGGAGAAGATGTGCTTTCAGTTCTTTAAGAATTTGAGGATTTTGGCAAAGCCTCGACCTCTGTCTACAATGTAAATGGTTTTAATAGTAATAAATTTTAGATGGGGATCTATGGACACCAACAAGGTTTACTTTGATGGATTACTTTGAGAAACTGCAAAATGTCAAGACAGATCCTGGGGACTGATTTATTATATATGTGTCTCTCTGCCCCAGATGAGGAGAGAAATATGAGACTTCTAAAGCTGAATTCATGCATTGCCACAGGCAATGATCCCCTGAATCTCTGGGTGTTTGAATGCGTAGTTTGAGCAAAGGAAAAGGTCATGAATCCATTTTCTTCCTCAGGATACAACAAAATTGGACCAGCCATGTGATTTAGGGTACCTTGAATTATACATTTTCTCCCAAATAAAGACAAGAGCATGAGAGAGACAGCACAGTACAGAAGTACAGAGTACATTTTCTGAGTTAGCCAGATCTGATCTCAAACTCAGGCTCTGTCATCTACCAGCCATGCTGGCATGGCTGAGTTACTTGATTACCCAGGATCCTCAGCTGTTTTAGCTGTGTGATAGGAGCAGCCTTACCTCATTAGGGTTTGTTGTAATTTGAATAAAGTTCATAAAGTTCTTAGGACGGTTCTAACTCATTGGAAGCATACATAAATGGAAGCTATCATTACCATTATTATTAGAAGAATAATATAATTATTCCAAGCAGGTTCTGAGATGATAAGAGAGTTTTCTTCAAGATGTCTGGTCACTGTAGATCTGAGAGATGTTCAACTATTTGAGAAGGTGAGAAACATGACACCAAGATTCTGTGGGAGTGGCCACTGGTATCTCTGCCACAGGGAGCTGCTGGCGTTAGAAACCGCCACTGTGGGAAGAGGCTTGCCCCTCTGAGCCATGGTTGCGGGTAGTATATGAGACCAAGAGAGTAGAGGTTTGCTGTAGTCTAGTGGGAGTCATCCTGGGAGGAGAAAGTACCCAGAGTACCTTGTCTGTTTAGTTCAGACAAGGAGGGATCAAGATGATCAGCCTTTTGTAGATACTTCACTGAGGTGAGAACCCTATAATTTCCCACTATAGATCTTTGTAGGAATAGAGGAAAAATAAGAAATTCTCTTTGGGGTTCAAACTCATTACAGAAATTCTCCAGTCACCTGATTTTCCGGTTCCTAGCTGGAGAGTATATTTAAGCAGAGAAGATTCCATTTTGAAGTCTTTTTAATGTGCTAATGTCTATATATGATATTGTAGACAGTATGGCATAAATCCTTGTTATCCAGAGTGTGGTCTTTATACCTAGAGCCTGGTATTTCTCTGGAGGTGATTAAGTACACAGAACTTGGACCTCAACCCTGATCTACTGAATCAGAATCTGCAGTTTAACAAGGTGATTTGAATGCCCACTGAAGTTAATTAACTCAGTGACTATGTTAAGACTAATGTGGTATGAGTCTTTTCCCAACTGGGTGTGGTAACAATCAGAACTTACTTGAGTAATGGCACCCCAGCCAATGGGCAGCTGGTGTAGGAACAGGAAACTGGGGCCTTGAAAGTACCCCTAGGTATATGGGTAAAATATATTCTATGAACAAACTGGGGCAGTTCTTATATACAATTACTATAGTGTCTCATCTCTCTGGCATGGTTAAGGAAAGCAGGTTCGAAGTAATTGAGAAAAGTACTTTAAAATATGAGCCTTCTGTAAGAAGAACAGCCTCCAAGCTGTGTTCCACCCTCAGAACAAAGGTACAGTATGGCATCAGGTGTCTCAGGGGGGCAATTCTGAGATGACAGCCTCCTGTAAAATGCTGGTGAGAAGGGCCCAGGGGAGGGGAACAAGAAGCTCTTGGGTGAATCAGCATATTCCTCTTATACAGCAGTATTAGTGCAGATTGACTACTCAGAGTTAACTTGTTCAGTCGGAAAGGAGGATATTTTTTTCTTGTTACCAAAAGTCACACTTTTGTAAGTATTTTCTATTTTGAAAGAGTCATCCACTTGTAACACCCACCCTACCCACATACAGAGACACCCAAATGAACAAAATCTAATTTTGTTAGAGGAAAAGAAAAGCATCTGATCCATTTGAAAATTGAGCCAAATTTGGCAGCAAGCATGTGGGATTTATCCAAACTGCCTAGAATGAAATCGGAATCTACAAATTTTGACATTCCATCCGTGTAGAAGCAAAGCCATGTATGAGCCCAGAGTTATAAAAAGCTTTAAAGCACTGGGAGTGAAGAATAACAGCATTAAGTCACTCTCAGCACTCTCAGAGAGTGGAGAAACTGGCACTCTTCTCTAAATATAGGACCAGGCCTGAAAATTGTACAAACACTTCAGAGCTAGTGTTTTGCAGTAACTTGCTGCCAGTAGGGAACTGGCAGGACATCCCTCCAACATATAATCTAATTCTGCAGTTGAGCCTGATTGTGGGCCATAGAGGGGACTTTAGCTCAGAGTTGGCATGAAACCAGGCACTCGCCAAAGATGATACCTCTCCAAAGAAGGGAAAGATTCCCCAAGATGAGAGTAGCTCCTATCCACCTTTTTTGAGCCTTTTCCTGTTATCGTTAGCTGAGGCAGCTGGATAGGCACTAATGAGGAGCCTGCAATGGAAGGTGTAGACTGGGAGCATGACAGCCCTGTGAATCAGCAGTCAGGTCAGCCTGGGAGCTGGGAGACCAGGTAGGCCCTGCTATAAGCAGCAAGCAGCTCAGAGTTGTTCGTGGCAAGAAAAAGCCCCTGGAGTGTAATGAGTTGAGGGGATAAGGCAGAAATAAGAGACAGGGTAGAGGAGCAAGGGAGTTTCCTGTCTCATGCTGATTTGAAGAAGTCATTTTGTGTCCAGGCCCTGCGAGTGGGCACAGCCACTTGGAAGATCAGATAAGTTGAGACCACGTGGGCAATGGAGAGCAACAACTTCTTCTAGGAAAACTACAAAAAAACTTGCTTGCAAAAGTTGGTATAAAAAGGAGGCAGGCATGGCTTTTTAAAATTCCTTTTTAAAATGATTTATTTATATTTCGCTCCTGGAGAAAATGCCAGAATTGGTTAAATCATTGTACTCACAATTTAGCAGCACAAGCACCGCAACTAGAACATCTAGCTGTTGCTTTACTCCTTGGTCTCCCTAAATTTCCTGGGCTATAATACTGAAGCCATGACTTTCTAATCAGAAATTTCTGAAAAATTCTGAAGGTTATATGTATGGCACTGTTAAGTATAAATGTGATACTGGAGGGAGGAAAGGGAGTGATTTATTTTATATTCATTAGTTTAATGGCTTGGTTTCATTAACTATTATCTTGATTTAATTTAGTGCAATTATTAATTAACATAGTTTATCATTCAACATCAATGATTTTCCAATGAACAAAATCATTCACATCAGTCAGGAAGCTACTATCAGTGCCTCTTTCCCAGTATAGAGTCTTTTGGGGTTTTTCAAATTAAGTTTTGTGTTTCAGGATGTTTGGAATTACAAGGAGAGGTAATTATCCCAGAAAATACTGGTTTTATTTCTGATGATCGATATATAAATTAAGAGTGGTGGGAAATTCTCTGAGCGTGTGTCAGATGAGAGCTCATTTTGTATTGATTCCAACACAGACAGTATTAAGTTTAACCTGTACAAATATTGTGCTAGTGCAGAAGTCAGCAAACTACATCCCTCAGGTCCAATCAGGCCACTGCCCGTTTTTGTAAATAAAGTTTTATTAGAACACAACTACACTCATTTGCTTACATATTGTCCCTGGCTGCTTCCCCTTCTGAGTAGTAGAGAGAGAGACTGGCTTGCAGAGCCTAAAATATACACTTTCTGATACACTACAGAAAAGGTTTGCCAAAATCTGCTCTACTGTTTTACATGACTTAACAACTATAGGAGATATTCTTTGTCCCCAAAGAGGAAACTGAGGCACAGAGAATTTATGCAACCTGCTTAAAATCATATGGCCTGTCAGTGGAAGAGCTGGGGTTCCATTTCTCAGACTGCCTCTGAACCCTATGCTTCTTACTACCATAGGGGATGAGGTTTATTCTGTATTTAGATTTTCTCCTTTCCTCTTGCTTACTTTAAAATCCTGCTCTAGATCTCTTATAATAATTCTATTTTCTTGTCTGACTTGCAAGTGGAATGAGGAATTAATAACTGTAATTTCTATTCCATTTATGTTATAAGGAGACCAGTTATATGGGGAATTATTGAGGTGATAGCAGGTGAGAGTAAATTCAAGTAAACATTATTTAATGAGTGCTTCCTATATAGGAAGCTAGGCAAAATATAATGCATGCTCTTTATGTGAAAACAGGTCATGGTCTGGTGAAAAGCAGAAGAGTAAATAGATGATTTCAATATATCATAAAGAGCACTATGATAGAGATTGCACAAGGAGCTATAAGAGCATACAAGGGTTCTCTTGAACCTGATTTTCATGGGAAGGGGATGGGACCCAAGACATTTTGGAAGAGGAAATTCCTGATAGGACTTGGTCAAAAGAAATTGCTGGAAGGGTCTTCAAAACTGAGAGGTCTTTGTGAAAAAGAGCACGCCATACATATGTCATGGCACAATGTGTTATGAAGGCTCTGAGAGTGTGGATCAGAGACCAGGAAGGGGTCATCAATTCATGAAAGCCTTTGTACATCATGACATTATGGCCAATAGTTTTCTTCGTTTCAAGTTGACTGTGGGAAACTATGTAAGTGTTCTTAGTCCATGTAGATTGTTTTCAGATTTCCATTTTGGCCCAGTTGAGGTCAAGGTAGTCTGCATTTTCATAAAAATGTGGCAATTGGAACACCTGTGTCAGAGTTGCTTAAGATGGTTGTTTAAAATGAAAATCATCGGGCCCACTTCACACCTCCTACATCAGACTCTCTGTGGAGTGGTACCTATTTAAATCTGCGTGATGTTTAAATCTAGTGGGTTTTTTTTTTTTTTAAATCTGTACTTAAATAAATATCCCAGGTGATTCTTACACATTCCAGAGTTTAAGAAGCATTGGAAAATAGTTTTAAGAAGGAGTTGGAGAAAACAATTAGTCTAAGTGAGAGCTGATGAGGGTCTGAATAATGGTGCCTGGACCACAGAGGAAGGGATGAATTTTAGATGTATTTTGGAAATAAAAATGGACAAGAGCTGGTGATTCGTTGGATAAACATAGGCAGTGGATTGCAAAGGTAAAGAAAATGTCCCTCTTGCTTTGAAAAGTTTTGGCTTAAGTTATTGAAATGAGTTAGAGAATATTTTTCTCCCACCAAAAACTGCACCTCCTCATTCCTTCTCTCCCAGATCAGTTCAGAAACTTGCTCAGTAACTTCCCTGTTTTTCACTCTGGAGGTGAGCACTGAGTTTAGTCCTCTAGAAATAAAAAAACAAAACAAAACAAAACTATGTCCAGAGTAGTTGGTTGGAATGTATACTTATTGGAATGAAGATCCTGATACATAATGTTATATTTTTGAATTGTCATGCCAAATGTGAGGGAGTCTGGCAAGAAGAACAATTTAGTTAAATTAAAGAATCTGCTCTGTAGGTAGATTGGCCACTAGAGAGCCAATGAAGACTTGTTTATGAACCAATATCATATTTTTTTTTGTGAGAAAATGTTATTTGGTTGATTGTTTTTATCATTCCGTGCTTCTGTTGATCAGATCCTCCAAATTAAATCCTCGGACTTTACAAATCTCCAAGCTAATCTGTCATAGATAACCTAGAAGTAAGATAAAAGGTCACTTCTGTGTATTTGAAGGAGACACTTTTGAGGGTATAGTTTGCATTGGCTGTTCTCAATAACACAAGAGAACAGCAACAAACCCTGTTGTAATTTCAGCAAAGCCCCATGCAACATGCTTACTGGAAAGAGTTATCAGAACTGGGTTCTGCTTCTGGTTAGTTGTATGACGTTGGCCAAGATGTGAGAGTGATTTGGAATAAGACATGAATTTAACCCTCAAAGATCCTATTTTCTAACAGGAAAGTCAGGGAGGAATACATAGTTTGGCTTCAAGGAGGAAGTACAGTTTGAATAAAAACTTAAAAGATAGATTAAGATTTCAGGCATAAAAGGAGACATGACTAGAGAATTTAGAACAGTTTGTGTTGAATGGATCAGTGTATATAGGAGAAAATTAGACTGTACAGATGAGCAGGGAGCAGATCCTCTAGAACTTATGTATTAGTTTTAGGAGGTTGCATTTCATTCTTGGTAATACATTGGAGTAAAGACAAGGACATGGGTTGGGAGAGTATGCAAGTGTGATAGATAAGAAAGGAGGTCTGAACTAGAATAGTGGCCATTAGAATACCCAGGAAGGGAACAAGATAAGCTGCATCTGGAAAGTTCAAATCTATAGGACTAATTGCATCTGGATAAAGGGAGAAAGGAGTTTGTAGAGAAATTGTACTTAATGACAAGATCCATCCCCATCCCTGTCCTTCTGGTGTATGTGTGTGGTATGATTAGGGTCTAAATTTAGTTTTGGAGTCTCTCCACCTATAGACAGTTTGCTTTTTCCTGAAATTCTATTTTTTCTTTTCTGCAATGGAAATAACAAACTTATTGGTAGCGAAGAGTTCATCTAAAGTGCTCATGTAATTTCTGGCACATACAGAGGAGGTGGCTTACAAAGGTTGGTTCTTTGACCTCCCACCACCACCATATATACCTTACCAGGAGAAAAGTAATTACCAGGGAATATCAAAATAACGATGCACCCTAGGAATGTTGAAGTCAAATATGTTAGGTGAAATATCCCATTCAACTATAATGGCAGAGTTACCAACTACAGAGTATTAGAAACCTGCACTTTCACATCCTACAATGTACCTATACCTCAGTCTCGTAAGTAAAGGACTGATTTCTTACTGAATTGGAGCTTGTAGAAGCTGATCTGGACATCAGCTGATTGAAGGAGGTCAGTCTGCGTCTTCATCTGGGGCAGCATCACCCCACATCTGTAATTTAACTTGTTCTCTTACAGATGAAGTGCTGGGCAGAGGTGAGTGTGGATTGGTGAAAATATATTTTTATATAACTGATAGAGCAATGCAGAGGAGTCTTCTACTAATAGGAATGGTTCCAGAGTCTGATGTGCTCTCTGGAGTTTTACCACAGAGAGGGGCTCTCTGGAGTTTTAGGCCAACTCCAATTTCAGTGAGGATAGTGTGGGTTTTCTGTGCAGAAACTGTCCAATTCTTGCCATTGAATTACTTCCTCTTCTTTTCCTCCTTCTTAAGGATCT
>NW_006494614.1:37215769-37252862 GCF_000325575.1 Pteropus alecto | reverse complement strand
AAGTCTCTGGAAAATAAGAAGTCAGACCAGGGCAACCTGAATTAATTTTTTGTAAAGGAGAGAATGGAGATTCATTATTCCTGTAACTCAAAAGAATAGCTTCCTCACCGCCCTTTCTTTTTTTTCTTTGTTTGAATTGTTCAATAGAAACTAAAAAGAAGAGTTACCTTAATTTCAAGAGTAACTCTTAGGTGAAGAAGAAGGTCATTGTGCATGACCAGAGGGAGAATGAAAACAGAAAACTTAGAGCTTCAAAACAAACTTAAGCAGCTTATAAATATTGAATGGATTGTAAACACATAAGAGGTGAATAAAATCAGTCCGCTAGAAGTCTATGAAATAGTTTCATTGGGAAATGACTAACGTGTGAGCACAAATCTTGGTGACAGGTGGGTTAGCTATCTGTGAACTTTCTAAAGGTTAAGTGAACAATAATAGGATTTTGTTAATGCCCCAAAGCGAGTTTAAAACATTAAATACGTGATGTAAATATGCAAGTAGCTTTAATTGGGCATAATTAATAAAATGAGGTATGTTTAAAATAATGACATTTAGAACAAGAGAGCAGTTAGGGAGAATTTGCCTAAAAAGCCAAAAAGTAGTAGTTGCTTTGTGGCTTCATTATTCGCAGTAGAGATATCTCTCTTAATATAAATTGTCACTTTGGCAAACGAAATAGGTTCTAGATTAACTGCAAGTTTCTTGAGATTCCTTGGCAGATAGAAATGTTGGTATTCTCAAAAGACAGCTTTAAATAAAAGATGGGTGTGAGCCTTCAAGTCAAGTCTATTATTTTTTGCATCAGGTCAATTGAATGTTTGACATATTTAATTTTCTATTATCAAGGGCTGATTCTGTTTTTCCCTTCTGCCAAAACTTTGGTTGATTTTGACTGTAGTAGCATATCTTGAAGCCAACTAAATTCTCCTTGACTGTTGTCACCACAGGTGACCTCTTCAATTTCTTTCAGGTGTGTGAAGAGCTTCATCTCCAAGTTAGTGAGAGAGGCAGATAATTTACCTTTGCTACAGTGGGTCTGTGAACCTCAAGAGATTAGTCATTCCTTGTAGACTTTCTGTGTGCGCGCGTGTGCGTATGTGTGCGTGCGTGCGTGTGTGTGCGCTCTTCTGGTTTGCTTAATATCTTTTAAAAAATTTCATGGAAATTTTCAAACATATACAAAAGAAAAGGAATAGTATAATCAACTCCCATGTATCCATTAACCAGTTTCAACTACGATCAACAAATAGCTTATTTTTCTGTATGTATACTCTCCTCCACTTTCTTCTCTTCACTGCCCTCTGATTATTTTGAAGCAAATAACATTCTGGGATTTCATAAGTTTCATGAATGTCTGATTTGTGAGAACAAGATTACCCAAAATATAATCTATAGAAACCTTGTTCTGCAAAGCTATTGCAAAAAACAGAGTTCTACACTTCAAATTCTTTGGGCAAATGCAAGACACCATCTCTGCTTTTCAAAGTGTTGCCCTGTACATTAACATATTAATGATTGTAGCAGTTAGAACTCATTTAAATCAGTATCTTTCAATCTTAATGTTGAGTCTGGAACTTATTTTCAGGAGACCCTATTTATATCATATGGTAGAAATGTTAAAAGATAATATTTACAACGCTTACTAGGCACTCGCTGTATGCCATGTATTTTGCATGCATTACCTCATTTAATCATTATAGTAATTCATTGAGATAGAATTTATATATGAATATATTGTCCCATTTTCAGATAAAGAAAATGAAGCTCAGAAGTATGATATCACTTTACAAAAGTCACATATTGGGTCAGAGACAAGGACAGGATTTTCACCCAGAACCTGAGCTCTCAACCACAAAGTTATACATTTGGAGAGGAGGTGCTAGTGGCCTGATGTACTTCTCTAGTGGCCTTGATGTACTCCTGTTTTCTTATAGTGGCATGGGAAGCAAAGGTACAACACATTTGGTCAGATTCATCAGGCTAATTATTTTGTTTAATGATATTTTTCTATTTTCATTGTGCTATATATTTTTTAGATTATTCTCATATCTATTGTTTTAGATAAACTTCCTAATGTCGAGAAAAAGGTAGGACCAGCATTATTTTTATTGAGCCAATAACACACAGAGAAGGTACATGTCTTGCTCAAGGTCACAAATTCATTACAGAGTTGGAATTAGAATCTAGATATTTATGTCCAGTGCATTTTCTTTTGACTGTACCATAAATAGTGCATTGACAAATAGGGTATGCCTTTGGCTCCTGGCTTGTTCTGGTTGAGGTAAACTGGGAGGCAAAGGGAAAGGGGTGGTGATGGAAAGACTGCCATAAACCAGAATTACTTGATAATGGAGAGTCTACAAGTGGTAATGCTCCTTTCAAAATATTCTAGAGGCAAAGTCTGGTGCTCCTTTTGGAATCTAGATCACGATTTTTTATGTTTTAGAGTAGAAAAGGGTGATATCTAAAGGTTTAGTTTTCTTAAGATAACCTATGACTACCATCACATAACTTTGCTCCTTCAGAACAGGGAAAAATCCAACAGTGCCCATTGTGATTCCAGCTCTAACAGTGCTCACTGTGATAGCAGCCAAGGTCAATGTACTGCCTTCTAGAGTACATGTTTGGTATATTCTCTCTTGAGTACAAATTTATACCAAAAACTTTAAAAATTATGTAATTATTTTCAAATGTATTTTGGGAAGGGGACAGTTGTATAATAGCTGCACAGAATTAAGCATCAGCATTATTAGAGCTTTCCTGAGGCTCTAATACACCTCTGATTAACTGGGCATTTATTTTGGCTGGAGATAGGGAACATTTGGATGTGTGGCTGCTAATAATGAACATTATCGCTTCATTAAAGTAGTTCAAGGTAAGAAAATTTGATAGGTTTTCCCCCACATGTTGTTAATTACAAAGGGCAATTCAGTAGGTTTTAGTCCTGCATATATCTAGACCATAAAATTACATAATAAACAATAGTTCATTGCAGGTGATTAAAATACATGTTTCTGCATAGATTAAAAGAAGAGAGATACAGAGTAAAGCACCATGATCTCATTATTTATTATATTCCATCTCATAATTAAGGAAGGTATAAATTGAAAACTTATTAAAAATGTGGAGGCACCATGATATAACAAAAAGAATATTGGTCCTTGGATTGGACAACCAGGGTTAAGGAAATAATTATTGTACTTTTGACAATGTGGTCTTGGGAAAATATTTAATTTCTTTGAGCCTTGGTTTGCTTATTTGAAAATGGAGATAATAGTAAACACTTCAAATGCTTTTCTGGGGATAAGACAATATGATATATGGACCTGCAAAATCCTAAACAAGCTATTATTAATAATAACAGTTTTTAAAATGGAAGCAATAAAGCCAGAGCAGGAAGACAACAAATGACAACAGAGTCCCGTGTAAGAGTGGTGTGTGTAGATATGCAAATATGAGTGCATTAGGCTGCCTCTGGGCTCATCTGAGAGGAAGATCAGCCAGCCCAAGAAAAATGAGCCAGGGAAGAATAGAAGAGAATCACACACTAAGTATCAACATAAAAGATATAGTAAGTAACGACCTTGGGAACTGTGACACTAGAAAGATGCTTTTTTTCCCCTGGCCTGGACACCTGATTCCTTTTTCCAAGTATGTGTTATGATAGTCAATGGTTATTGTGCTGTGAGAGTGTAAATTTTGTTTATTTTCTGGTTGCTTTAATTATGTTGTGATAATTCAGAATGAAAACGCCCATTCCGTTCTCCTAGGGGGTTGCCGCTAACACTAAATTTTCAAATCAATGAATGTTCACAACCCTCACTTGCCCTAGGAAGTTGGTTAGCCACCCATGATTCACTTCTGGAAGTGTTTGACGCAGAGAGCCTCAAAGGTTCCCTAAAAGCACAGAAAGCTAGTGACGGAGTTAGAGAAGCCTTTTTGAATCAAGGCTTTTCTGCCTGCTTTATCTACTGAAAGTTAAATGGGTGTTTTGTAAAATATCCTGAGCATGCCTGCTGCTTCACAAGGAGACTATCATCAAGCAAAAAGGAGACCTTAAAACATAGCAAGGGTGTGTAGAAGTTTCTGGCATATGCTGAGGGTAACTTTCAGAGGGATTTGTGGAGATCTAGTAAAAGAAATTAGAAAGTCTGTGGTAATTGCTTCCTAAATAAGAAGTTAGGCTATATAATCTTTTCAAATTAAAAAGGGATGATGCTTTACCAGAAGTCCCTGGAGGCACACAAGGTTAGCAGAAGAATGCTTCTTATAATTTGGTGGGTTGGTAAAAAGGGTAGATCAGCTGAAGGTGAGATTGTTGGCACTGTGGGGAATTTCATCTCAAGTTAGGGCAGAAAGGAGTGGGTGGGAGGTCTTTGTGATCTTAGAATGGGCTCTAGCATTTCTATCACCGGTAACTGTCCTTTTGTTGTCACCATACTATTTGGGGTGAATTTGCCATTTGAGATTCTCCACTGATAAATCCCCAAAGGGAAGATTTCTAGTTACTTTCTAGAGCAAGCTTTGTGTAGATTACAAATATTTTGGCAAGTTCAATTGTTGAAACATAATTATTTCCTCTGTAATTAAATTTATTTCTTATGTTATACATCAAAATGAGAGAAAATATAGACATATCTCAATTCATCTTAAAAAGACTATGAAAAATACTAAGAAGAATTTTTTAAAGTTTTTCATTTGGCAATATAAAATTAAAATAGTGATACAATCTCACTGGAACATTGGAACAATATTGCACAAAGATGTATAAAAACAAAGATAATCAATCATCTTTCCTCCAGTGTTATGTTAACATCGAGGTGTTAACAGTGTGATATCCATTCTTATTCACATATATGTAAAAGAATTTTTAAAAAGACAAAATTTCAGAATCGGACAGAAAATCAAAGTTCTGAAGACTTTTGAGCAAGATCAGAAATAAACAGAACTACCTTCTTTGGGGTTGAATCTTAATATAAAAGAAACTAGACTGAAGGCTTTGGGTCTATAATTAGGCAGTGGTCACAAAAAGGCACTGAGAGAAAGAGATCCAGAAGTTATTTCTAGAATATTTGCCCTGAGCAGAATCTTAGATGCTAGTTGCCTCATTTCAACCCTTATCCCCCATTTCCTTAACTAAACTTCACAGAAAGAAGTATATGATGACATGACAATCAGTGACTCATGTATCCTTAGAAGAGCTCTTATCACCAAAGTTCATTTAATACGCATCTTTGTGAGCATGGCTGTATGGTGCCAAGTTTAGAAAATCAAGCTAAAGAGACAGGATCCTGACTTTCAGAACATAGAAAGAGAAAGCAAGGACCTAGAGACAGATGAACAAGTAAAATAAGTAGCAGAAAGAACCAAAAAATTATTATATTTGTGGTGTGTATGTTTGCATTCTCTGGAATGGGGAGAGAGGAGAATCTGGAGTAGGTACAAATTTAGACAAGATGAATCTGGAGAGGATTAGCAGCCTTGATTCCAGATATGCAGCTACTTCTTCCACAGGGGACTGCTGGACTAAAAGGTGATTTTCTCATGCAAAGGTAAAACTTCAATTTGAGTCTAATGGAGCATAATCCCATTATACCTGAGGTATCTCTTTGGGGCAATTGACTTGCAGCGTGTTATCCAAATTGTGGAATAATAAATACTATTATAGCTACACAATGTATCTGTTCACTCTGTGAGAGAATTCGAGGAAAAAACCTGTCTGTCTGTCTGTCTATCTATCTATCTATCTATCTATCTATCTATCTATCTATCTATCTATCTATCATCTATCTCTTTCTATAATTCTATGTGTGTATGTATATACACCTACGTGTAATCAAATGTATGCCTGCATACAATAGGCCTATTTCTCATCCAAAAAATTTTGTAAAGACTTGTGGTGAGTAATAATTCATTATTTCTGGAATTCTTTAAAATGGAAAAATTGTGTATTTCTTACTCTTGTGACAATTAGTTTTATTTACAGAAAGCTTAGCAGTAACTTCTTAGCTTAGAAATTTTACATATTTCTTAGTGGGATACAGTACAATAGGCCATTTTGGTTATAAGTTTAACTGAATTTGGACTACTCGGCATGCTCTCTCTTTTCATTGGTTTTTCATCCTTAGGATCTCTGTCTGAAGTTATGGTAACCACTGAACTTGCTGCTTTGTGAAAAATCAAACAACTCTTCAATCCATCCCAGTCACAATTGCTGAGGTGTGTGTAAATAAGTAAATAAGTGAAAGACTGGCCTCAGAGAGTATGGCTCAAAGATTTTAGTGTCCATATTGTTCTGCCTTCTATGAGCAAGTGTGAAAAGCTTTGAATAAATGCTAACATCAATGTTATGTTGTAACTCAAAATGCTGTTGTCCTCTAGAGCAGGTACAAATTTACTAGATCTTGTGAACGGATGGAAGGAGTTGTGGTCATAATGGTGACTATGACAAGAAATAGAAAGCTGTATTCTGAGGCCAAGAAACCCTACATCTGTTTATCAGAGCGTTGGAAAAATATCAAGTTCTAATGTATTTTTTGAAATTCTGTAACAAGTTTAGTGTGTTATTGTATTTTTTAAGCTTGAGATAATACATGGACAATGCTAGCTGAAGTGTTGTTATTGAAATTTAATCGTCGGAATGTTACATATATTGTTAAATAATTACTTTTCAATATTTATAAATGATTAAAAAATAATAACCCAAGACAGAAAGGACATTCTAAACAGTGGGAAGGCAACTGGTAGCTTATGCTTTTTCATTCATTGTGATAGCAATTGAGCTTCTTGATACATTTATTATTGTGAAAATGTCCTTGAAACTAGCAATTAGGTAGTTAGAATTCTGAATATTATCTGGGAAACTTCTAGAAGCATATTTGTCAAGTCAACTTGCACAACGCATTTGTAAGTACTCTCTATGAGAATATGCAGAAGATGTTTTGGTTTCTGATTCATTATCTCTAGCCTAGTTATGTGTTGAACTGAAGGGTACATTTGGCTACTGCACTGGGGAAAAATAGATTAGTTCTTTTCATCTCTGTCAGTTTCTCTTTATCCACACATTTAAAATAGTTTCTCTCTCTTTTCTTTTTAAGCCACAGCTGTGTTATTCAAGTGAATTTTTTTCAATAAAGAAAATATACTGCACTGACATTCTGAATCATTTCGGTTTTGTTGGTATTATTTATTTTAAATCTAAAGATTCAGCAGTGTAGTGGGTAATAAATAAGAGTCTTTGACAGAACTAAAATAAGGATACCTTCCATTAAAGGGACCAACCAAATTGTACAATTCAGTAACTCTCTATTTGCTCATTATGGTGATTTGTGTAGACTTTTCTAAAACCACAAGGTTTAAGCAAAAATGCTCACTTTTTAGAAATATATCTAAACATTTGGTAGCACTGAGAGTTATCCAAGAAACTTAGAATATCTCTGAGAATTATATCACTGATTTCCTTGTCTAAACAAAAGCAAATCCCCCAAGGTCACCTGCTAAAAATTAGAACAGTAAATAAATATTCTTTTATAACATTTATGCCTTCATCTTGGAGGTAGCATTGTCTAGTTCCAAGAAAAGCCAGTTCTCCCACTGATAAGTAGAGCAGTCACTGCATATTGCAACAGGGGCCCCAGAAATTAAGAGATATACTATCCAATAAACCAAACACCACAGCAAACATTTCAATTCTAGACTATGTCCATTTAAGAAAAAAAAAAATACATGGGAAAGAATATTGAAGAAAAGAAAAAAAGGGAGGGTCAGAGAGAGAAAGAGAGAAGAGATACAAGAGAGATTAACACAGATAAACATAAATAAGCTTTCATGTAGTGGCGACCACATTTTAAAACCTTTTAAAAATATTGCTACTGATAAGTTTTATTAAAACAAAGGCTAAACTATGCTGCAGTAATGACACACATGCACAACAAACTCCTAATCTCAGCAGTTTAACCTAATAAAAAATTATTGCTGGTTCATGTCACAACCCATTGCTAATGAACAGAAGCACTCTTCTCCATGCAGTTCTTGAAGGTCAGGCTCCTTCCATTTTGTGACATCTCCATCTTCAATATGCAGTCTCCGAGGTCACTGCAAAGGGAGGAAGTTAGGGTGAAGTCCTAAGAAGTGAGATTTTCTGGGTTATGCCAGGAAGCATTAATTTATCACTTCCACTCACTTTCCATTGGCCAGAACTACAGGGGCAATACAGAATTCCACTCACTTTTCATTGCCCCAACTACAGGGGCAATACAGAATCATATGGCCCAACTAAATTGCAATAAAGTATGGAAGAATGAGTCTTCCTGAGTGCCCAAGAGGAAAATAAAATGGTTTTGTTGAACACATGACACAAGTGGTGGCTGCTGTTTTGTTTGTTTTATTTGTTGGCACCAGTGATGATATCAACTCTTAATATTAGTGCAATTCTCTTTAAGTCCTTGTTAAGATATAGTGAGGGGTAAGTATTATCTATGATGTAGACCTGTAGATACAGTAATCAACTTATCTCACATTTTTCTTATAAAATCCTAAATAGAGAATACAAACAATAGTGGTTCAAGTAAGTCAGAAGTTTACTTCTCTGGTAGATAGTCTGGTAGAGTAACAGGCTCCATCTATCTGTTACTCTGTCATTCTCAATGTGTAGTGTCCATGTCAATGACCAAGATGGCTGCTTTCATTCAGAAAAGTGTGATGGGAAGTACTGCATCACAGAGCCATAGCATTTGTCAAATCCAGCTACAAACTTAGTACCTTAAAATGACACAATTGATTATCTCATAGCTCATAGCTCTCTTATCTTATTTCAACAACCTGAAATGGGCTAAAATCAAGGTATCATCAGGGCTACATTCCTTTCTAATGGCTGTAAGGGAGAATTTTTTTTTGTCTTTTTCAGCTTCTCAAGACTGACCATCGTCCTTGGCTCATGGACCTCTTCCTCCATTTTCAAAGCCAGCAATAGATAATTGAGTCTTTCACATGATGTCATCTCTCTACTTCTGATGCTCCCATCTTCCTCTTCCCCATTTGCAGGGGAAGCAATCCTCTTGTGATTATGTTGGGCTCATCTGAACGATTCAGAATAATTTCCTTATCTGAGGAAAGGTCAGTTGATTAGCAAGCTTAATGCCATCTATGATGTTAATTCACCCTTGCCATATAACATAACATATTCTTTGGTTCTGGAGATTAAGAATAATGGGGGCCATTATGCTGCCTATCACAGAGAGAAAACCGGCAGGGCATAACATTTTAGGTAAGTATTAGATAATGAATTTATTTAGTCCATTTACTCATTTATTTATTTAGGAACTATGAATTCTGTGCCTACTGTGAATTTGGCATTGAGCCAGGTTCTAAGGTTCTCAGAACATCCAACTACAGGGGCAATACAGAAGCAGCAGATTCACAAAGGAGCAGCCTTGAACTCCAGCATATGAGGTGGAGGAAAAAGGGAAAGTTAGTCTAGGGATGAGAGTCTGGAATGAAAGTGGGGAAGATGTACCAGGCAGAGAAAATACAAGTGATTGACAACTCAGTTTATAAGAATAACTAAAAATAGCAGTTCAGAATTATAGAGGACAGGGACAGAATTTAGGAGATGGGAGAATTAGGACATCAAGCTGGGGATGAAATTTGAGGCCACACCTTGGGCTTTGTAAGTGATTTTGAGGCTTTGGCACTTCATCCTAATAGTAACGGGGAGCCACTGAAGGTTTGGAGGGTCTATGCAAGGTCATGGCATAGAGCGGTACCAGGAAAGGGTGGTAGAATTAGAAATGGGAATAAAAGGGTAGGTTTGAGACATGTTTAAAAAAATATGAGGAGACCAGAGGACTGACTAGATGTGCTGGATAAAGAAGAAAATAGAGTCATTGACTCCGAGACATTGTCCTTGGTGACAAAGCAAAAAGAAGGTGAGTTTGAAGTGAAGCCGATATGTGTGAAATGTGCAGGGTCCCTAAAGATGATCAGAAACAATTAGCTCTCCACAGAGGGAACTTTGACAGACTTTGACCGATACTAAATGAAAACATTCATTTTTTAAAAAATTAGAACTATCTGTAGCCAATAAAATTGCCACTTTCTTGTTTTTGTATTATGAAATATAAGCAATATAGATTTCATGTGATTTGAAGATCAAATTGAAGGTGAAATATGATAACAAGCTTCTCTTATAAAAAGATTAAAGCATTTTCTCTCTTTCCTCCTATGTCCAATCTAAATATTCAGTGATAGAGAAATTACTTCATCTCACTAGGCAAAGTGACAGGGGATGTCATGAAAATCTATTTACAGTAGTACATTTTCAGCGCCATAAAGGTAAAGCAGCAGTACACCTCCTCTGGAGGATTTCACACTTTAGTAATTTATTATGTCGCAGGTTCCTTTTGGTGTGAAATTCCCCTGATTAAGAATTGCTGATAGAGGCAGGAGAATGAAGTAATTCTCTTCTCCTCTTCTAAACAAGTCATACTTAATATTTCTTCAAGGTCAAGTTCAATTGAAAATAGGACAGGGTGATAGCTCCTTAGATTTGTACTAATAACTAGGTATTCTCAGCAGAGGCCTTTTGGCAGGAGAGCAAAGTTAACTTATCAAAATGCTTAAGAAAGCAAAATTATTTGCCAGATAGGAGATCCAAAAGTTTCAGGGCTTGTCATAACTAGATTTGTCTTTCTTTTCTACCAGTAAGAATAAGCCTAATATATGAATAGCAATGTTTTTGTAAGTCTGATCCTAGATGCAGAGCAAAATGTTCTTAGGATTTTGTTTTAGAACATACTAGAAAAATTATGAGGGGCGAATACTCTTTATCTTGGTTGTGATTTTTGAGCCATGGCTTACAGCAGATATTCAAAAAAAAAACAAGTGTCTCCTTCATTAGCTTTTCTCAACTAACCCTTTGATCATTCCAGGCAACTGTTGTGACCTGTATTCAAAGCCTTGAAGATCTGGAAAGTTTATCTTGGTTGGCTGTGGATTCAAGAGCATGTACTTATATTCACTTTAATTCATAGGTGGACAACAGGGGCTCATATTTTCAAAACTGGTGCTGAGTCTCAAACAATACAGCATGATTAAGAGAATAGGTTTGGGTGCCAGCTCCGGGTTTAAGCCCCATCTCCACTTCTTCCTAGCCATGTGATCTTACTTAACCTCTCTGAATGGCAATTTCTTAATCAGGAAAATGAGGATAAGAGTAATGTTTACCTCATGATATGTTTATGAAGATTAAATAAGATAAGATGTGGAAAGTATTTCATCCAGTGGTTGGCACATAGTGAGCTCTAAACAGGAGGCAGTTATTTTTTATTTAATCATGAGCTACAAAGAGAAAGAAATGAAGAGACTCTCAAGGTTTGAAAAACTGTTCGAAAATTTTCTTTTGCCTTTATAGCCCCTAATAGTTTTATAATTTGGAACCACATGTCCTTCTATAATAAAGACAACATCTGTTAATAGAAAATGCATATCTAAAGAGAAATCAATGAAAAGAGAGGATATGCGTGAAAAAGTGATATGTAAGAGAGAAATTTCCTGGTAAATGTTAGGAGGCTCAAAGAGAGCACAGAGAAAAGCCTTTTGGGCTTGGAAGTGCTGAATTAATTAGATCTGAAGATTAGATCCAGAGACAAGGTAAAAATCATAAAAGAGCCATCATTCTAAGATACTCAGAACAAAGAACCACGTGTAAGCGGGCCTGGTTGAGCATTATTTCTCAAAAGGGAGTAATAGAGAGGGGATAAAATGGAAGATTAGTGTATGGGAAGTCTTCTCTCTTCTCTCTCTCTCTCTGTTCTAATTGCACCCCATGTTCTTGGCCCACATCAGTTTTGCCCCCACACTGGAACCCTCTCAAAGTAGACACCAAAGCTCTTCCTGTCTGCTCTTGCCTCTGAAGATCCACAGCTCCTGGACATTTGAGACCCAATTTGATATTTTATTTCTGTCTTAACATTCATCTCAGGTTGTTTTCATTTTGATAATTGGGGTGCCATATATGATTCTATGCCACTCCTCATGGGCTTGAGTATATAAATATTTCCCAGCACTTTCATTTAATTTTTACATCTACTTTGTATAGTAGGATGCATATATACGTTTTCTTTCCACAGAAGTAATTCAGGCTCAGGGAGTTTATGTAATCTGGAAAGGCCACATATCTATGCCTTCCCTGTCATCTGTTATCAACTGGATGCTCATCTCCTACTATTCTGTACACCCCCTAAACTGACCCAAACCCTAGTCTCCTCTCTACACTTGTCTGTGATTTGATGAGTTTCTGTATCTTCAAATGGCTTTCTGAATTCTCCCTCCACATCCTTGCTTTTTCTTTAACCTGGCTCTTCCATGATGACAAAGCTTCTCCTGTGGCTCTCTCAAATTAAGACTCTACTTCTCTCTCACATCTCATAAATCTCAAGTCCAGAAAATGGTGTAGATGTATTCCTGAGTCTCAGTTGCTGCTTCCAAACCATTTCTCTTCTTTGCTACATCAGAACAAATAAACAAATAAGAACAATGAAACAAAAACTCAGCTCCTCTGAAACTCACTGCATTCAACTATTCTATTATCTTTTTTATCATTGCTGCTGACTACTGGCCTCCCCATGTCTCTTCTCCTTGAAGATTTAACCCCTGGATTTTTATCTTCCTCTCTATCTCTAGTCCTGTCATCATTTATGAGAACTGTAAGATCCACACAATTGAACCAGTCCACACCCTGAGCTATCAGTTCTTTAATATCCACACATTGTATAATCCTTTTCTCCATTTTACCTCCCAATCCTTGACATCAATGCTCCTAAAATATGCACTTATGGCAGCAAAATAATCACATGTTTTGTAGTGGGACAAAACTAGTTAAGGATGATCTGGTCTTAAAAGAGCTTTTTAGTTGGAGCACAGTGGCAACTTTATGGCGGTTTGTGTGAACTCAAGACTTAAGATCAAATAGGAACAAAAACATTTCAGTGGATGCCAGAGAGATTTTGATACAATTAGGTTACATCCCTCATGCCCTGCCACTATTTAAACCCCAGCCCATACCAGAAATCAGATGTAGGCTTTAAGAAAAGAGTGTGATCCTGAATTGATGTTAAGCTTTTGCCATCTAGTGGAGTGAGGTCCTGGGGTAGAGGCGAAGTTCCTTTATAGAAGATTATAGAAAGTTACATTTCCTGCACAACAATGCTATGAGGTGAGATTTGTACTGCCTCATTCACCTTTCCACTCTTTAAAATTCCTTTGTACTTTCTTCTCTTCACACTTTTGATGTCATCCCCCATCTCTTTCTGCACATTCTTTACTGAGAAATATAAACCAAGAGAAACCTCCTTGTATTTTGAGCCAGACCAACACTTATATGCACATGTGCATTCAGTTGCTCCCTCTACCTTTACAGTGTGTATTTTACAGTGTGAAGTGCCGGTGTCTATTTTCTTCTCACTGATATTGTGCTGGAATTGTATAGCACATGTGCATTCAGTTGCTCCCTCTACCTTTACAATGTGTGAAGTGCCCGTGTCTATTTTCTTCTCACTGATATTGCGCTGGAATTGTATCCCTCTTCCTCCTCAGCATAAAACTTGGTATTATTTTCCTTCCTTGGCAGATTCCACACCACCTTGAGCTATACCACCTCATTTCTCTGCAAGAATATAGAAAGGTTGTCTCCTCTGACTGTTATCACTTCCTTACTTCCTAGTCACTCTTCAAATCCACTGCAGTCCAGTTGCCTCCCCCAACTCCACTCAGGGGGCACTTTTCATCTTTTCCAATGATTTACATCATGCAGAAGTCAATAAACACACTTCTCTCTTCCTTCCGTTCAAGATTTTAAGCTGCATGATACCCAAGCGGTAACTTATTTCCCTTTCGTTTCCTGGCTTTGTCTTTGACATCTCTCTCTCTCCTAGTTTTACATATATCTCACTGACCATTCCTTTTCATTTCTTTTCCTGGCAACAACTCCTTTGCCTAATTATTTGATATTTTAAAAAAGAGTATGTTAAGTACCAACATAAATTTTAGTGGATTTCCACTGTATTTAGAATGATATCCACATTCTTTAAAGTATCTCCTTCTCCAACGTTCCTTGTACTATTTTTCTTCTGGTCACTGGCCCCAGCTTGACACATAGTAGGTACTCATTAACTGAGTAAATAAATAAATAAGTAGGTAGCATCAGGGCAGGAATTAAAACTAGGTTTAGGGATTCCAACTCCCACGCCTGCTTTAACTACTAAATGACAATAACTTTAATAGTGTAATTCTTGGATCAGCGACTTTTCTTTCTGATCTGCAGGACAAGCTGTTAGCCTCTTCCTGGAGTGGGATAGTTGAAAGAATTGGACTCAAGGTCCCTAGCTTGTTGCCGTTTGCTTTTCAGTCCTACTCCTTTCCTACTAATTTTCAGGTGGGCCAGCGTTTGTTTGTGTGACAGCTACAGAATTGAGAGGTTAATGAGCTGCTCCCATCTAGACGATTTATCACTGGACCTCATGGAGATTTAATAAATTATTTTACAAAATGGTTTAAGCTAATATTTTAAAACACTATAAAATCGAAGCACAGGGAAAGTGCCTAGTATATATAGCTTACTACATTTTTTCTGCACAAGAGCTCAGAGCCTTGTTAGTAGCTCTGTAGAAGATACCTGGCATGAATATTCCATCCTTCCTTCTCTCTGAGTTCTTCTGTCTGCATGGTTTTCCTACAGTTCTTTCTTTTATCCTTTCCCATCTGTTCCCGACTTCCTGTTTCTTCCCACATCCCATGGCTTTCTTTCCCATAAGACAAAAAAGCCTTTCAACCCATTCTCAGATCCCACAAACTTAGTCATCTCTTCTGTTTCATCTCCAGTTGACCCCATGCTGAGAGAAGAAAGCTCTGGTATATTGGAGAATGACTGGGTGTGGGTGAATATTTTAACTTTTGATTTTAGGCCCGTTCATACCACAAACTTGAATGTTACATGCTCTTTTAATCCTTGAACTTTCTAGAGTTCTGTGGTGAAAATGGGTGCACTTCTTGTTAATCACCTTCCTTATAGTCTTAGCTTTCTGCTTTATTTTGTCTTCTAGATAAGCTATCAAATTTCTATCTGTCCTCAAACTTCCAAAGTTTTGTTGACATCTCTTATCTGCTATTGTTGCCTGTTTGGTCCTTCTTGCCCTTGTGGGTATATGCCTTCTTTATACTTTAATGTCTTCTTTGTTTGTTTTTAGGTTTTGTGAGGAAGAATTAATCTGAGGTGTGGTCTTTTATTGTCTTTAATCTTTATGAATTCATGCCTCACCATAAAGCAGAATACATTGACTATTGACTTGATATGTCAGTCTCTTCTGATTGATATAGCCTATTGTAGTCAAATGTTTAGTAAATTTAAATGTAACTTCCTATCAGTGTCAGTTTAAATAATCTCTTTGAAATCACTCTTTTTTTGTTGTTGTTAAATGCACAGTCTTTAAGACGTTTCACTCTCTCCTTTCTTGCAACGTAGCCTCTGAGTGCATAATGGGGGACTTTGGGTTTATACAATATCCTCTGGATCCTCTTGGGTCTTTGCTATGAAGTGGCTGGTTTGGTTTGGCTCTTGGACTAGTGATGGTAGAGGTGTAATTGTCCCATCTGACACTGACTGCTGAAGGCTGTGGCCCTGATCATTTGCTACCTATACTGAATGTTCAGTCATTTGAGCCTAACTTTCAGGATCCATTAGACCACTGGCTCACTCAATGTCTCTTAATTACACTCTCAAGACACTTAGGAACTTATGTCTCCACATGCTTTGTGCAGGCTGTAGAGAACAAGGAAATCATTTCTCTAGACATTTCCCCGAGATGCTCTGTTGTGCTATAGTTCCTCATTTTGGTTTGAGTTAATCATCCCAGCAAACTCCTCCAAAGTTTTCAAAGTAGATCAGAGAAAAATCTCTTTTGCTCTGTTTTCCCTAACCCTCTATAAAATGTCTTTCCCAGCTGGAATTTTGCACAAAGAAGGGACTTTGGAACACACCTTTCCCATGACCTTCTTCTACCTTTGCCTCTCTTTACACTCTAATTAACCTAAAAGAGCAGGATTCCCCTGCTGCTTTCTTTCTGGCAGAATAGTTCCCCTTTGTTATAATCCCCTCTTGGGACTATTAAGTCCTGGCTTGGCTTTAAGAATGAAAAAGTATTGACTTGAAATTATGTAAGGAAACCTTTTTTCTGCTAGTTTTGGCTTTGATATAGTTTCTGCAGAACAGAATATAAGTGTGGATCACCAAAGTAAGAGCAAAAACAAAAACAAACAGAAAAACACATAATAAGTATAATCTCTTTTATAGATGTTTAACTGGAATCAAAATATATCCTGAATAATTTTTGGAAGACGTTTTTAAATAAGTGAACCTTATTTTGGAAAACAAAAGAAGACATAAACCATGG
Source organism: Pteropus alecto (assembly GCF_000325575.1). NCBI lineage: Eukaryota > Metazoa > Chordata > Mammalia > Chiroptera > Pteropodidae > Pteropus > Pteropus alecto. The sequence continues at coordinate 37,236,417 of NW_006494614.1, read as the reverse complement.
AGATAGCCAATGAAAAGGTCCTAAATAATTGAAAGAAAATGGGAATTATATATGTTCTAATTGTGAAAGTTGTATCTCCTTGATAATAGGCAAGTCACTTAACTTCTTTGACCTAATAATGTCATCTATGAAAAGTAAAGGACTACCTTGATAGCCTCCAGAGTGTTTCCTACTCCTGATAGTCTGCCTTTTAGATTTTAAATATTATAGTGTAACAGTAATCTGGTTATCTATTACTGAATAATGATCACCCCTAAATTTTGTAGTTTAAAACAAAGATAATTTATTTTTCTCAGTAATTTTCCATCTGGGCATGGATTCATGAAGAAAGCTAATCTTGACATCATATGGGTTGGCTTGAGGAGTATAATAAAGAGATTAAGTTGAAAGGAAGAAAAATTCAAACTGAATTTTTAGAATTATTTAAGTCATTATTCATCTCAGTAGCTGATAAAGTATTTTCTTTTCTGATAAATGATGGAAAGTAAAATTATTCAATCCATAATTTTATGAACTAGAAAAAATTACCCCAGCTTTCATGTTTCCACAAGACCATGATAATTGGACTTCCACTTATGATTTCAAGGTATTTAAGAAAGATTGCTCTATAATTAGTAGAATGTTGATGTTAAATGAAGGTTATTATCTCTTAACTCTTTGATATTGTGAGACAGATTATCAGATTCAAGCAGCCAAAAAGTTCAACATACCTGGTTTCCTCAGTATTGAGGACTGGGATGAACAGAGGGTAAAAAAAGAAGGTAAATTGATTTCATGGATACAAATTCAAAAATCAACAGAAATAAATTTTCCATGTAATAAAAAATTTTATAGGCCTTTTTTCAAGAATGGAGGAAATAATAGTATCAATGGCAATGGCATACTTCAGTGGTCCCCAACATTTTTGGCACCAGGGACCAGTGCTCCTATGAGAATCTGATGCCTGATGATCTGAGGTGGAGCTGAGGTGATGATGCTAGTGTTGGGGGTCGGCTGCAAATACAGATGAAGCTCCTCACTCACCTGCTGCTCACCTCCTGCTGTGTGGTCTGGTTCCTAACAGGCCCTGTGGCCCAAGGGGTTGGGACCTCTGGCTTCCACAACACTTATGTAATAAAGTCTGTATTAAGAGTTTTACATTAATTACTTCAAACAAACCTATGCATACCAATAATAATGTATGACATAAATATTTGATGAATGAATAAGTGCATAAACAAATGATAGATAATGATCTCTCAATGTATATTTGTTGAATCAATGCATTCACATTTTAGGAGATTAGAAAACCAAGACAATGAGAGATTAAATAGCTCTCCCAAGATCATACTCAAGTAGGTGAGTGGCAGATATAAGAATTAAAATGAATTCAGATTATTTCAAATTCTAAATTTCATGCACTTAATCTCTAAACTATACCTCAGAATGGCATACTGCAGTGAGGCAAAATAATAAAAATTGGAACAATAAAAATGAGAAATGTTGAAAAAAGAAAGCTTTGTCAAGCAAAGTTTTAGCCTCGCTCAGTAGCATATGATGAAGTAAACACACATTTCTTGTGAACGTTATTTATAACCTCCAATTATCATCTAAAATGAGTGGGCTCAGGTAACCAGAAGGTTCTTTTTAGGTGTGTGATTGGGTTAGAGTTGGTAAATATGGAGGTTACAGCACAGAGATAAACACTGATTACTCTCTATGAAAAAGAAGCGAAGGCTTGAAAAGTCTGAGAGAAGACCAGAATTTGGAATGGGAGCCCCCGTGGAGAATGGCTGAGAAAGAAGACTCCAGGTGAGCAGCACTTGGAAGAAAAGACGTATTGCTCAGGGCATCACAGTTTTATGTGCTATAGAGTTTTGAGCATAAACTGTCTCATCTTTCTTTAAAAATTTCCCCTTAATACTATAGCACTCATTAATGTTTTAGGTATATGCAGATATTTTTTTTTCTGAGGAGAAGTAAAAGATGTTCTGATCTCTACTTCAGACTTGGCCTGAGTGAGAACAAAAGATACAGGCAGGGGCAGCTGATATCCAGGTGATACTTTGCTTTACTTTTAGCGACAGATGATGGCCCATTAGATTCTATCATAGCCTGATGGAAATATCCTATAGACCATACAGTTTTCTTACCTTTGAATCCAAGCTCACCAAAGAAAACTTATTGTCCTGAGGTAACACTCCCTGCTGGGGAAAGATAGTGAGGGTTAGGGGTGGGATCAGTGTCAGGGGCTACACAAGGTTTATTCTAATTAGACCTTGATTGCAATCAATTTCACACACTCTTCCTGTAAGAAGAGTCACAAATCTATGTATTCTGGTAAAAGTCCTCGTTTCTCTTTCCTTATAACTTTGCCTGCAACTATGGACAAATTGTATGTCTCAGTTCTTTGGTTCTTGAACCCTCTGCTAGGTTCCGGGGAGAACAATGGCAAATAAGACAAATAAGTCTCTCTCGTCACAGAATGTACAGTCTAATCCGGAAACATTTTCTATGAAGTCTTTCTTCTTCTTCCCCACATCCAATCAGGTAGAAGTGAACATTCTTTCCTTTGTGCTCTTCCATACTTTGTACATACATAACCAAATAACACATTATTCTTTTTAGCACTTTTGGAAACCATGTTGGGCTCCCCTTGATAAAATGTGTGCTACTTAAAGCAGAGTGTTCATATCTCCAGTGCTTATCCCATAGCCTTTCATACAGTAGGTGCTCAATTAACGATTGCTGAGTGTAGATGATTAAATAGAAAACTGAACAAACATTTCAGTATGGCAGCTCCGTGGACCAGGAAAAGAACCAGCAGTCCCGGAAGCTGGCCTTGTAGTGATTGTAGTGTTTCTTCATGTTCTTCAGCACCTGTGGTCAGGAGAGGCTGTAGAGGGGCTGTGATGCAATCATCTGAAATCGCATTACAGGGCCTTTAGGCCATGAAACATGTAATGACATATGTATATCATCTTATTAAACTATACCAAGAGATCAAATTTCAGATAGCAGAAAGGAAGGAAGAAGTAAAAGAACATTGGGTTCTAGGTACATTATTATTAAAAAGAATTTTATTTTTTCTGAGGAACAAGAAGTTTGGAGGCAACTTGCCACATCTCTCATGGCTTGCAAATTGTAGAGTCAGAATAAGCACAGAAGTCCAGGAGGCTCAGAAGGCCAACTTGCCTTTTAGAAAGCTGATGCCATTATGGGCAAGGTCTCCTAAGGAGAAGTTTTCACATGTGAGATAGAAGATGACTTCTTTCTTTATTTCAGAGCAAATACTTCAGAACCCTCCTTTATGTCTTAGATGCAGCCAGCCAGATATGTAATAACGGTTCCTAGAAGAGGATGGGAAGGGATACATACGGTAGTGCTTTAAGGAGAACTGGTTTAATATACTGTGATTGTGTAAACATAATGAAAATAGAAAGTGGGATTTTTCTGTTGCTCATTTCTTTCTGGAGCCTAGAAATTATGAAGTATTTGTTCAAATCAGGAATTAATATCCCAAATATTAAATAATGGAGGGGGTGCATCATAAACATTAGCTGCCTAAGTAAATAACTTGTTCCTAATAGAGCTACGTGCACTGAAATTACTCTTGGATAAATCTTTTAAGGACATTACACAGTGTCTGAGTCAGGTAAGCTGGCAGGGAATAGTGTCTCTCCTGTGGCTGATTTTGGCTTCTCAAGAAATTAGCAGCTAACTGCAATATGGATACCCAGGGCCTTTTCTGTCTTGTTTCCTATCAGTAAATCAGAGGAGTGGCTTCCAGAGTCCAATCAGTAAGAAGACAATGGAAGAGCTTCTGAGAAATAATAGTGCTCTACTTGTATAATAATGGACCAACAGTGTGATGGGGCCATTGAGACAGATAACTTGACCATGGGCTGCATGAAAGAGGTGATAAAGGTTTTGCCTTACTGTGCAACAATCAGAGACAGCAGCTGGCGCTCTGTGAACAGTCTGGGCAAGGTGCTTCCAGAGTTATCACTTATGAGCAGGAACGTGTTTAAATGGAGAAATCATCATAATGAGGGGACAGCAAATCGAGTCATCTGAGCAATAGATGAAAGGGCTGGAGATTTTATTTTCTTGAAGGTGACATTGTTCAGGGGAACAAGAGCCATCTCATCAAATATTTGAGAATATGTTATGTGAAAGATGAGCTAGATTTATTTTGATTGGGCCAAAGGGTGGACATAGATATCAGACTAATGTAAAGAGCAATTTTCTAACAATTATATGAAGATGAAGGTGTTGCCTCATGAGGGTGTGAGGCTTCCACATAAGATGTGTGTGAGCAGAAGCTAGATGTTTCTAGAAAGAATTTCAGTTTGGGGAGTGGGGGGAGTTAGGCAATAAATACTGAATTGTGCAGAGTGCAAGCTGAGAGGAAAAAGTTCTCAATTTTTTGGCATAGTTCAGTCAGTAAGTGTTAAGACAGGATATGATGGTTTTCATTTGTCAAATTTGCAGGGGCTAAACCTGTAGTGATGAGAGTAATGATAATTACATTATAATTAATGTAATTCATTCATTCTATAGACAAGGCTAACTGTTTTTGCTCAGTTATTTAGAGGCAGAGATAAAGGAGAGTTTCTGTTTTTTCGCTTACCAATGGTTTTCAAAAATTTCTGGGAAGTTTGAGGGGTTAGAAATGGAATGGTGGTAGTAATGGGTTCCTGGCCTCAGAGCTGCTGTATTCATCGGCTCTACATGTGCAGTTTTTGCATTGATCTTGGTTGAAGAAAGGATTCCACAACTAAAAATTTAGAAACTCTGGTTTATACTAGTGTTTCATTCTATCTCCTTCAGGTCTTACAGTCTCAGTGTAATGAAACTCAGTCTCTGACTCTTGAAATGCCATCAGCTGCTTTTTTGAGCACCTATAACCATAAGAACCTAACAGAGAGTGAAAAGTGGTACATATTTTGGGATTTATTGGCTCAGATCTATTCTTTTCATTCTGACTTGCTTCGCCACTGTGTGTCACTGCTCTATTTTTCCTGAGCTATGGCTTATTTTTATGAGTGTATTCATCTAACTGCTTCTAATCTTTACTCTCACTATTGATCCTTCCAATTTGTCTCAAACTTTTTTGGAATTGAAAATGGCCAATCCCCCATTTCAGTGGTCTATAAAAACCATTTTCATCTCTCAGTTTCATGCTGCATGCCACCCCAAATAGCGCTGGCCTATTTATGTCTTATAAAAGCTACAAATGCCTTCTCAGCTTGCTTTCTCATAACTTTGTTGAGCTCTCTTGGCTATTTTTTTGCATATATGTTTCTCCTAACCTTACCCCGAAACCCAGGTTTCTCAGCCACGTTCATTTGTGTTCTTTAATGCTTGCATCTTTAACATCTTTATGCCTGTATTTCTTGATTTTCTTTCCTTGCGACGTTTAGGAACACTGACTGCTTTATTACCAGTTGCAGATTGGGTTTATCGTTGTTCTGAATCAATAATGAAGATCTAAAACAATGTTTGACTCTAGAGGTTGCAGATGACACCTCCCTTCAGCAAGATTCATTTCTATTCATTTGTTGACGCTGTCAGCCTTCCAATTCTAGGAATGTGCAGAGCCTAAGCAATTTGCAAGTAAGATTTTTTGCAATATTATCTAAAATGCCTTCTAAAAATCTGACTAGATGGGCATATTGCTTATATATTCATTTTTTCTCTCATCCTCATTTAAGTGATTTTTTTTTCATTGTGTGGTCCTCACAGCTCCTTTAGAGAATGCTTAGAGATTTCTAAATTTTCTCTTTACTACTAGATTTATATTTCACCAAACTTTAATTCTACCTTACCAAATAGCAATTATCAGGATCCTTTTTGCTCAATAATCCACTTTATTTTTCCTGTGCTAAGAAAAAAATTTCATTTATCCTGAATAGTAGGATACAGTGAGCCTTATTTGCTTAAGGCCTCTCTCTCTCTCTCTCTCTCTCTCTCTCTTTCTCTTTTTCTGTGTTACTCTCTAAGAAAAAAATTTTATTCATCCTGAATATTAGGATACAGTGAGCCCTGTAGAGTTTAGATAAGCACTCACAATTCGTGTGTATAGACAATTTAATATACAAGGGATGGTGTAGAAACCCAGAGGTTATAAGCTCAGGTGAACAGCACAGTTATTAAGTATAGTGGTAATAAAGGCTAATGGCTTGTATAGTGTTTTCTATATTAAAATATTTACCTAGCAGCCAGTATGGCATCTAATCAAGTAGCTTTGGTTATTCTGAGATAGTGACACTTGTGTTGAAAATATTTACAATTAATTGACCTTTCTTTATTTTTTATTGGGACTTCTGGACTTTGGTAAATAAAGGAGGGGGTGAAATTTAACTCACTTTAAGCTTTTCTTTTCTTCCAGTGAGAAACAATAACATCTCATCCCTCAGAGGAAAAAAAAAAGAAACTTCCATTTTGCTAACCCCTGTTAAGGTGTTAATAAACAAATGAATAACTTAGCTGTTAATGTTTACCATTATTGATTACAGTATCACCTTTTCTAGAGACTTGTGTCTTGATGGGAAACTCCTAAGAGTGGTAAGCTTTCAAGATCAAAGGAGTAAAATTACAATGATACATGGTCCTGAGGTTGATATTTTTGGAGATGATTTTCTTGCTTGTCAGTCTTAGAATTTATCTCCTATAACCTACTTCTAGAAAATCGATAAGGAAGGCTCCTTGGAGTGGAAAAGTTTTGACTAAAAGCTATATCTGATAATACTTTCCTTTTTACTTATCTGTTTCATAGGAAAGTTGGCAATGGCAGTGCCAATGTGTATGGTTCGGGGCCTGTCTTTTTTCACAGTTGCTCTTGTCATTATTTCTTAGAATATCAGGATTTTGAGATTCAGTGATTATAGCTCTGGTAATAGTAAAAAAAATTTTTTTCATTTGGGCTTTGGAATGGTATAGTTAAGGCTTACAAGATGTAGAATTGGACAGCTTAGTTTGAGAGAAAGCTGACAATACTCAGGAAATCCTGTTAGTGCTTTCTGCAGATTGGGAGTAGATGGGAAGAGTGACCTCTAAATAAGTGTGATTAGGCTTCTCTATGATTGGTCTGGACTTCCTGGTTTTAACTTGTTCTACTGATATTTGAGTATGCATAAGAATTTTTTGATTTATTTTCCCCCAGTAACAGGAATTCAAAATAGCCCCAAATCCAGGTGTGTTGGCTGTATACAATTTCATTTGTATACCACACAGAGGAGGAGAGAAACCTTGGACAGTATTTTTGGAATTTTAATAATATGCCTCTAAAGAAGGAAAGAGCCACACAATTAATTTTCTTTGACAAAACTTTAATTAGAAAACCAGACTCCTCTGATTATAAAAATTACACAAGCTGATAAATCTTGTTAAGTTATATAGAGAATAATTGTATGAACATTTTATACCTAATAAAAAAGTTAAAATAATTACCAGCATTCATAAGATTAATTTTGTTTTCACACAGTTTTCTAATATAAAAAAGCATATAGTCATCAACCTTTATATAAATCCATATATGTTTGTAATAGTTTTTCATAATGGAAGGGACAATATTCATATTTAAAGAATGATATTAATAATAGGTAATGAATCAAAGCTGCCAAAAGCTGAAGCATGATAACATTTATGATCAGAGTTGCTCAGGAAAATTTTGAGTCTTCTGGATCCAGAGAAAATGATCTTTTGGGGAAAATCTAGACATAAAAATTTGTTATTATGATAGGATTGCCCTACTTGAAAAAAAAAAAAACAACAACATAATCAGAGTTGCTTTACATGTTTTTAGAACAATTACTTTTTCTTTTCTTTCAACAGTTTTGTACCAGAGTGGTGCTAATCATGTGCTGGTGAATAGTGCTGCCAACAAGAAGTGGTGTCAGATCAACAGTTAACTAGAAATCAGACTAGTAAGGACAAATGCATATCCACAATACGGTTTCATCTGATTATGCAGTTTCCCGTTGGTTTACCTCCGTCCAGAAATACTACATCGTTTAAAAATATTTCCCTTCTTAAAACTATCCTGGAGCAAAGTGGCACCACATTGACTTCCTGACAATTGCCTTTTGTCAAGGTAAAAGAATACCTCTTGTGTCCAAACGAGAAATGAGGAGTCTGGGTAGAATGAAGTAGTCACATGTAATATCTACATTTTTTTTTTATTGCATTCTAATTTTTTCCATATTGCGTTGCAATGCTGACCCAATTTCATACTATCACCAAACCATTTTAACCTATAGCGTTTCAGTTAAAAGTGCTTCTGTGTCTCTGCGATAATATCCAAATATAAGAGCTGTAAACTGTTAACAGATTACTAACTTTCACTTGGAGAATGACAATGAAAAGGTCGTGAAGTAAATCATCTGGTAAATGTGGCACTACATTGAGCCCACAGTTATTAAACACACTGAAGGTTGTCATTGAATATTCTTTTATAAGCTGGTACTTTAACATATACATCTCAAAGTTAACTTCATTATAATCATTTTCTAACAAACTGTAATTAGAACTAATTTGATATCAGTACCTTGAGGACTGTCAATAATACATTTAAGGATGACATTTGTTTCATATCTCAAACTCAAGTCCAAACAGAAACAGTTGTGATTTAGTTTGTTGATTTAGTTTGTAGCTAGAGTGGTAGAACCAGACCATCTATGGACATTTAAACTTGAATGCTGTCTGTGCAGTCTCTTGTGGTACCTTCCCTAGGAAGTGTTTTGTTAGAAATTGTATGGCAATTGAGAGCCCTGAATAAATACCCCAGCGATTACAGGAGCGGGAAGGTTCTCAGAAGTATACTTGATTTTGTAGCAGGCACCCCCAATCATGGATTCAAAGGTGGACACAAGAAGAAAATCAGATTTGAGTTTATAATGTTCATCACCTTGCTCTATAAATAAATTTCTTATGTAGGACAGAGTAATATGTATGAAAGAAAATTGGGTATATTCAGCTTACCTCAACTTCAAGATTCAAATGGGTAAAAATATAAGTAGCAGTTCAGCTGAGAACAAGGCTTTGGTGAAAACATTAATGGAAGTAAAAGTACTATCAACTCCCAAGCAACTATAATCTACAAAACTTGCATATGCTGAGACCTTTGTGGTATAGTTAATACACCATATTCTGCCACAAATAGTGCAATTCTGCTTCACCAACATAAAGTACATTATTTTGGAGAAATTCTAATACAGATAAGTGAAAACATAAAACCAAAAGCAATAAGAAATTTGACTAAACAATAAGGCTACACTCCATTAGTCATCTGAGTCAGAATTTCTGTGGATGGAACTAAATAATAAATCTGCTGATGTCAAAGAAACTAAAACAAGTTCTATACTAACAAAAATTTAGATGATGAGAAATTTCTACCAGAAAGGAAAACAAAACAGCAAATATCACAATTGTGCAGAAAATGCTTTCTATATTTCTTCCTGGATTGATTAATTTAAACTATGAAATTTCTCCTTAATTTTTTCAGCCATTAGAGGACTAGTTAATGATCTTACAGAACCTGTGATTTAATTACGAGCATCTGTTTTTGAGACTAATTAATGAATCATTAATGAGAGCTTGGAAACCGCAGGTAGAATACCAATAAATGATTCATTTTGAGGGAAGGAAAAGTTCCTGAATATCAGATGATATATTTTGCTTATGATTATGTCAGACTGGCTTTAGGTGCTTATATTCATAATCCTAAAATTCCAGCTGAAAATGGCTTGGGGCAGTATCTTTGAGTTCCTCAGGCTGAGCAGGAGTAACATGGCAATTGCCGCTATTTAAATTTGTGGTTGCCATGATAATCTTTCACTTTTCAACTGCATTTCTGTTCTTTTTTTTCCCATTGACAAGCTAGGATATGAACATGGTCCCTACTGTGTCAAAGAAAACCATGACTTTTGTTAAAATTTAAGCTATTGATAAACATTTTAGGAAATGAAAGGCTAGATGTTAATATTACCTGGCAAGGAATTTGTAGGCAAGAGCTTTCAAATTTATTAGTAAATCTATCTTGAATTACTTACTAGACAATGAGATACATCTAATGGCTTTAATTTTATAATTGAAACACTCGATGTTTCCAAGGTCCTCCTGAAATTGGTCTACACTTGGCTCTACTCCCTCCTTTCTTCCTACCTTTCCTTCCTTCCTTCCTTCCTTCCTTCCTTCCTTCCTTCCTTCCTTCCTTCCTTCCTTCCTTCCTTCAGGGATAACCTTCTCATATGAGGGTGAATCCTCTTCCTTCCTTCCTCCCTCCCTCCTTCCCTCTCTCCCTCCTTCCCTCCCTCCCTCTCCCAAATATTTATCGAATACCTCATATGGGCTTGTCACTATTCTAGGGTACCAGGCTTACAGTAGTTATTAGAACAGAAAAAAAAAAATCTCTGCCCTCATAGAGCTTTAAATCTACTGGAGACAGACAGACAATAGACGAATGCCATGACAAGGAGGGAAGGAGGCTGACTGTATTTTTGTATGGTCATGGACAATTTTTCTACTGACATGATATTTAAAAAGAAATCATAAAAGTGAAGAATACCTGTGGCTATACTGGGAGGGAGAAACATTTAGGGTGGTGAGAACAGCAAGTACAAAAGACACACTGGTGGACATGCTTGGTACAGAGAGGACAAAGTAGGTGGGGACAGATTGGGTAGGGCTTCCCTCTATCATGCCTCTTGCACCAGACTTAACAGCTTTGGAGAGCTGAATCCTTTGCTTAAGCAAATCCAATGCATCTTCAAGACCTGCTTGAAGTTGCATTTGCTTCATGCAGGGTTTTCCTTTAATGCCAATAGGTTCTGATACTCAGATTCTCTTAACTCTAAAGTATAAGCCACTATTTGATGTGCTCCATTAGCCATTTTCTGTGTTTATCACACATGTTTGTTTCCTCTTTTAGCATCTTCAAACAGATCTCAAGTCACTTAAGTGTAGAAACCACATAGCACATTTTCTCCATATCTTACAGTGCATACGACAGACCCCAAGATAATTAAATGAAAGAAATACATAAAATTATGTGTTAATTAAGAAACAGCAAAGAAATCCACAAGTCAAAATAAGAAATTCAAGGAATTTTGAGAATATTGCCATGTAAACAAAAACAAAAACAGTAGGTTGGAACTCAGTGGCTGAAACATTATCTTCTGACTTGTCTGATGATTTATGTCATTGTCTGTCTTAACCTAGGGATGATATCTACATATTTGTAGACTCCCTTTCCTTCCCTGCAGAAAATAAGGGTTCCATCTATGCAGCCTTTTAATTTTCTTTATAATAGTATTACTAACCATTGCCCTTAATGTCTGCCTCTATTTATGATTTTTTTTCCTCAAAATTTGTATCTCCAATTTCCCAGGGTATAGTTACCTAGCAGAGTCAGAGTTTTGGAGCAGGGGGTAATACATATATCAGAGAGGAATGCTACAGGGTAAAAAGTCACTAGGCCACTAGTTTATTTAAACCATTTGCTTGATATTCACTTGCTTAAGTTGGGTAATTAAGTCATGGATGAACGGGGGTAATAAAACACTTTCATACAAATTAATTATTTCTCTGTGGGTAAGATCTTCATAATTTTTAGACCTGAAATAATTTATACACATTTTTCATCAGTTCTCTATTGAAGATAGTATAGTTCAACTGAAGAATAAATTTTGATGTGCTCCAAGCCAAATTAAACAAAGTGGGAAGGAAAATGCTACTTGATTCCTCTCAAATCATTTTAGTGGAACCTGTTAATCTCAGTTCAGTGTTTGAGATCCCATAATTCTTCCAGTGCTAAATATTAAATTGGACAAACACTTCGGAAACCTAGCATTAAGAAGGAACAAGATTGTTTTCCTCCACCCATAGATGAACTCTCTTTCCCAAATTAGTCAAGATTTTTCCTTTAAGTCATTTTTTAAAAATATGCCTTAGTCATTGCCATGCTAAATAAAAGTGAGCGGAGGTGGCAACAGGGCAAGAAATGACTCCTTATGAACATGCTTTGCTGATGTACTTTCATAAAACAAATTTTCCTTTTTTTTTCTTATCTGCTTTTCAATTCTTGCTTGACAGGTATATTTATCAGTATTTCTTCCCTTGGGTCAAATTATGAGCTTTAGAACTTGTTTATACTTTACACACTAACTTGTTTTACTGTATTAATATCAAGCAAAATAATTTATGTTCAAATTTTTATCTTTTGCATTGTTAATAACGCTAATCAATTGCTTGCCTGTGCTTGCCTTCCTACCTTACCACTTTGTCCGAAACACGTCTAGCACTCACTGATACTCATTTCCAACAAATAAACAAATAAAAAATCAAGAGTAATTGTTATTTATTATAGCAAACAAATATTAACTAAAACTTTTGAACAATTTTTAGATCAGGTTAACAGCAAGCAAATAAGTCTGGTCTTGTCAATGTTTCATAATGCAATTGTTTCAGTGAAAAGTTATTTTATTTTACATTTTATAAGATATTTAAGATGTTCCTTGGAATTATATGAACATTCTTTGCCCCTAGCATAGGACTTGGTTCATTACTTGGCACATTACAAGTACTTATTTAATGTTCGGTAGATGGATTAATGAATGAATGATATGGCTGGTTCATTATGCCACTTTACTTTCCTAGTTCCTTGGTAAATGCTCATATTTCCAGTTGTTGAAAAATTTTCTTCCATTCAATCTCTATCATTGTCAAACTTTAGTTGTGGCTTCCTATTATTGAAAAAAGAAAAAAAAAAAGAGTGCTCTAAGATTTAGATGTAATAAAGAAAAACTACTGAAACATTGGATAAGAGATCTTTGACTTCTAGATATTTTGTGTGTGACTCTAAGTTTCAACCATTCTTTATTTGTATAACCAAGGAGGCCATTTGGGAGTCTGGTGGTGGTAGATTTTTTTTTAATGAAATTTTTTATTTAAATGATTTTTTATTTAAGTGAATAAACGAATTTGTCAACCATTGTTTTCGCTAGAATATGGCTTTAAAAAAATTATACCCTCAGTCTGGTATACATCACAGTTAAAGAGCTGCACTATTGAGACCAAATATCTGTTAGAGCCATTTCCAACACACTATGTTTTTTTGTCAGCAATTTTTTTGTCTTTACTTTATAATGTTCTCAGAGAAATATTCTTACTTATGGGTTTTATTTGTGACCAAACTTTCTCAATTATCCTAGAATGCTACAGCATTTTTCAAAAGAATAAAAGATATCGACCCATTTTCCCAGGCCATTTTAGCAATTTTTCTTCATATTTTACTCTTTTTAGTTTATTTCCACTTGCTTTCCATTTATCTACTTCCAATTCCCTGAATTTCTGCTGGAACCAAAGGGCAAAATCAGCTCTGTATTGTTTTAACTATAAAATCCAGACTCTTAATAAGATTACTCATGTTGACAAGTCATTTTTCCTTCAGTATTCTACTCTCCTATAAGAACATAAATCACTTGATTATCTAGAAAATAGCAATATTATTTAGAAAATGGAAACTAGTTTCTATACTGACCTGTTCATAGTGTTTTGTTTAGAAATTTAATAAATATTGATCTGCACATCGGTAACAAAGATGAGCTTTTCTAATATAACATTTCCTAAAGTTTGTTCTGTGGAACACATATTCTTTAAGATGCTCCATGAACATATGGTCCTGTGGTCAAATATATTTAGAAAACAAAATAGTCTCTCTATCCCACTGGGAAATTAACTGCACACATCTAGGGTAATTCAAAGAGTAGGCTTCATTTTGTCAGTGTTGAAGCCATTTGGACTTTGAGTAGCTTCTCTTGATAAAACAGGAACAAAAAGATCTTCAAATGATCTGAGTTTTGATTGTCCTTAATATCGTCACCTTAGAGTTAATGCTTGCCAATATTATTTTTTATGATTTGCCTGATACTAATGATGGTTTCACATGCAGAGGCAGGTCAACATTTTGTGGGGCCTGTAATGTATAAAATTTTGGAGCCCTTTCGTAAGAAAAAGAATACAAAATTATTCTTTTGCAAATTTTATATAAACCCGTGACAATGTGAGCACACTCCTAGGGACTGCCCCAGGGCCTTTGAGGAACTCATGCAAGCAAAGGGCCCTGAAACTCCAGCTTCATTAGTTACATGCTAAGTCTGTATCATCCCACATAGAAAATAATATTTTATTATTATTTAGTATAGCAATATAATATTATTTTAGTTTCATTTTTTTTTCTGGCCCTTCTCTACACCTGACACTCTACATTCTTAGAGTTGACAGATTTAGCAAATAAAAATATAGGATGCCCAGTTAAATTTGAATTTCAAATAAACAACGTTTTTTTAGTATGTCCCAAATGATGCATGGGATATGCCCAGTTAAATTTGAATTTCAGATAAACAACAATGTTAGTATGTCCCAAATGATGCATGGGACATATACTAAAAAATTTATTTGATCTTTACTTGAAATTCAGACTCAATTGATGTCCTGTATTTTACCTGGCAACATATGTGTTCTAGTCAAAAACACTCTATGTCAGGACTTTTCTGAAAATCATATATTCTTTCATTCTCCATGCCTTGGTTCAACGATTCCTAAATTTTCTTCATGAGAAGATACTCTTGGAGTAAATTAATACAGATTCCTAAGGTCCAAATCTAATGAGTTCAACAAGCTTTCCAGGTGAGTCTTATAAACAGGGAAACTTGGCAAGTGTGACCTTAACTTGGGTAGTTCCTTTTACTCAGCCTGAAATGCCCTTGCACATTTCGATCATCCAGCCTTTCAGGTCTAGTGATGAGAAGCTGTCTCTCATCATCATTCCCTTTCTTGGGCAGATGTGATTCAGTTACTCTCAGAATGCCTACTGCTTTTTACAGACTTCTATTGCAGCAATTTTCAAAGTGAAAGCATGGTTCCCCAGACTAGTAGCATTAGTATCACCTGGGAACTTGTTAGAAGCACAAATTTTCAGGCCTCATTCCAGACCTACTGAATCAGCAACTCTGGAGGTAGGGCCTAGCAATTCTTGTTTTAACAGGCCTCCCAGGTGATTTTGATGCACGCTCAAGTTTGAGAATAAATCCTCTCTATTACCACCTATTTCTCTTTTTAGAGTTATGTATGGCTGTCTCACCTTTAGTTTGCTGGTCTAAATTCTTTAATGGGTAGCAGCTGCATCAGGTTTCTATTTGCATTTATGCTCAATGTCTGGAGCATAGAGAATGTTTAAAAACACTCATTGAATAGAAGATTTGGTGAGTAAATGAGTGAATGGATAATTATGGGGTTTTTGTAGTAAGCAATCTAGTGAAAGCTGTGACCCAAAGAGTATACCATAAAGCTAGGTGGATGATTGAGCTGCTCTTGGGATACTATTGTGTGCTATTGTGGCTTCAAGATCCAAACGTTTTTACATTTTCTCAAGCTGCCACTTGCTCCTCCTTCCCTTACACATTTTTGTTGTTCTATAATATTATAGAATACGAATAATTCATCTGGATTATTATCTCTAGTCATTTTAAGGCTAATGTTTAAAAGCATATATCTATAAATACGAAATGTTTGACCGAACAATTATTCCATAGGAAAAGTATTGAATTAGAGACAGGCCAACTACTGAATTTTGTAACTGCAGTGTGTAAGGATATGTTATGAAAATTACAGTTTATACATGTATCCAACATTGCCGATAGTTACAAATGACAATACTTTATCTTTATGGTGGAATAAAGGTATGTGCCTTATACAAAACTTTCAGAGAAGATGACTGAAGACCAGCTTTCTGTGGGAGGAACAGTGATTCTCTTTCTAAGCATAAGTCACCTGAAATGTTAAATTCCTTGAAATGCAAACAAATTTCAAGAATTATTTGCTAATTATATTGATTTTCCATCTGTAGATTAATCTAGATATTGTGGATTATTTAAGTGTGATATATATATAGCTAAATATTATACACTTGAGCATCTAGCAATCTAACATGGAAAAAAACACAAAAGATCAAATGTACCTATTTATTTTCTGAAAAATTTTGTTTATCCTCTTTGACTCATCTTTTATTTACTCTACTAAATGATGTCAATAAGATAAACCAATTAAATAACTTTTTTCCCAAAGCTAGATATGTGGAGAACCAAATCAACTATTCTGTAAAGAGTGATTTTCTGATACTTTGCAGAAAGAACAGGTCATTTCACATTTCAAAACCACAGGAATATGATTATTAATATGTGAATTACAATACTAGAGTGAGTAGATCATTCAAAGAATGAATGACTGGTTACTGCAATACCCCATCAAACCCACTAATATATTCAATTGCAGGGTACCATATATTGGTGCTTTGGACACTCAAAAATTCTTGGGTGTCCAGGCTACATAATGAATGTAGATTTTTGTGCTATAGTATTGATTGCATTCATTTCTTCCATTTTATTTTCAGTGCCACAACCCTATTTCATGCCATTATCTCCTTGGTGACTACAATATCCTCCTAACATTTCTTTGGTCCAGGTCTCCCATTGCTGATATATCCTATACTTATATTATTGCAGACTAATATTTATAAATCCTGACCCTAATAATAATTTTAAAAAAGTTATTCAAAAGTCCATCAAATTAAATATGAGTTCCTCAGTATGACATTTATCAATCCCATTACCGAATTCTTCTTATATGAATTCAACTTCTCCCTGAAAACATACACTCAAGCTGAATTGAGTTCATTGATTCAAGAACACATTCGGTGCTTTTGTTTCTTTATGGTTTTGTTCAGGCTTTTCACATCATATGGGATGCTCAGACCCCAAAAATCTAACCCCATCATGAATGCTACCTTAAATGCAATGTATTTCTACCAGGTTTGGCTCTCCTACAAATAATCTATCTGCACTCTACGTACTCCCGTTGGGACTCTCTACAAGTCTTGCTGGCATTTTAGTTGAAGATGCCACAGATGCCTTTGTCGTGTGACTTTTATATCTTCATTCAACATAAGGGCTCTATCAATATTCGTTGGATTGAATTTGTTGATTTGGTGGTTTAAGCCACTGGCTTTCAAATTTAGCTGCACATTGAAATCACTGGGGGGAACTTACAAAAATACTGAGACCTGAGTCCCACTGGTGGAGATGTTAATTTAATTGGTCTGGCTTGCAGTCAGGGCTTTAAAAATCCCTCTAGGTCATCCAGATACGCAGCAGATTTTAGGACCAATGACTGTGCTAATCCTGGGGTTGCTCAAAATGTCTTTTGGAGTGTGTATGTTGGCCAGCCTCATATGGCGACTTGGTTGGTAGATTTATGTCCACCCCAGCTCTGTGAACAGATGAACTCTGAACCGGTTCTAAAATGTGGCTTCCCCACACAACTCCAACCTTATCTTTAACTCTAAGCAACATTATTAGAAAATGCTTACCCCATATTTAAAGATTAAAATATACTCCTACAAACGTCCTGTTTGCTGTTTTTGGTGAACACTAATTATTATAATTAAGACTCTAATTAAAAAAAGTAGGAAAGGTTAGTATATAAATTGATTAGTTTAAAACTATGTATACATATATATCTCATTGTGATCTCTAAGGAAGTAAAAGTGACTCTTAAGCATATAACTTACAAAAATAGTTTTAAGCATTTTAACTAAAGCATTGTCTTAAATTTTGCATTTAGAAAAGGGCAAGAAGGGGAGAAAAATCTATGCAGCTAGTCTTATCACATATAATTTGCATTTGTATTCCTCTGTATAGGCACCTTTTATACTGAATTATTGTGAAAAGATGATGTATTATACCATAGGGACATAGTACTTGTTTCCATTGTTTTCTTTCTTATGGTATATGAAACAAGGGTTTTAGGCAGCTATTATTTGAATAGTTACTAAAACAAATAATATTAACAGAGATGATTAGTTTCACTATGTTAGTTTGAGTTGTTTTCCTGGAAGGTTTGGATTCCAATTGATCCATATGAGTCTCTCACTCTTGCACATTGGGGGACACCTGGCATATGTATGTATATGTATGTATATACATACATATACCAGGTATATATATATATACATACATACATACATATACATACATACACAGTGACCATGTATGTATGTACATACATACACATACATATACATACATACACAGTGACCAGATGGCTATAGCCGTCTATGATAGAATACAAATGGTGTTCTACCATCAAGAGAATCTAACTCATGCCCTAAAGTAGCTCTTACAAACACTATATTCTAAGCAATCAAGTTTATAAATTTGTGTTGTTGTTGAATTTTTAGATCCCTTACTTTAACAGATAAAACACAGGAAAGGGGGTGGTGTGTTTATATTGTATAAACCTTTCATCACCTTTAAGCCCAAGAATATATCTCAGAATAAGCTTTCTTTTCATGATCCAAATCTCAACTCCAAACAGCTCCCCATATCTTATTGATTCTTACTTTATAATATCCCACCTGTAACCACTCTCCTGTGGGTTCCAATCACCTCATCTTTAACGGCCTTCATCCTGGACAACCTGCTCTCCAGTCTGTGTGTTCTTGTGTGTTCAATTTTCTCCCAGACTGTGGTGCCCATGCCCTCATCTCTAATGTTAGAAACTTGTCCAAGTTTCAATGTAAATTATTTCAGATACCTTCCTTGCTTCCTTGAACATCTCAGCCAGAAGTTTCCTCAACAGATCCCAGGTGCCTCAAAGGCAGGAACTTTGAACATTAATATTTTTCTCTGAGCCTAGCACAGAGACCAATATAGGTAGTCCTAAATATTTGCTGAGTAAATGAACATAATCTCAAGAAATCTAGGGGTGCTCTAGAGACCCATCTACAGTAAATCTTGACCATACACTACAACTTAATTCCTGTTATTTTTTAAGGTTTAACAGCTAGCGAACTTTTCGAGATTTAGATATGTCGGCATTTTCCCGACTCCTTCCAATGTGAAAACAAAAACAAAAACAAAAACAAAACAAAACAAAACAGAAACCAAATAAAAACAAAAAAATTAGTTCACCTGTTTATTTTCCTTTTCAAAAATTTTGCATTTGTTTTTCTTACTGACCTTTTTAAAATTCATCCCTGTTCTTTGGTATTTTTCATGTTAAATCACATTCCCTTTTATTTCAGTATTAATATATATATAGCTCTAGGCTCTAGCATTTCGACCTATGGGAAAGGACAATTTCCACATACCTGAAATTCTTCCTTTATATGGGGCCTTTTTCTCTGTAACTGGCTATAAAGCAGAATTCCAGAAAATAAAATGAAACAAAACAACAAGATGTCTACATATAGGCCTTCACAGACTGAGACTGTTAAATAATTAACTTTTCATTGGGTCATAGGCAGCCAAGTCAGAAATTCTTTATTTCTTCATTGAATAGATAATTAGCAAGTGTCTGCTAAGCACACAGACTTGTACATATACTATTTGCCATGTCAGCTGCCATTATTAAAGGCAGTTGGGACTTTCCACTTGATGCGTATATAAATAACAATGAGTAATTCTTTTCTAAACTTTAGTGGTTGTAAATATTTTCGCCTGTCCAGCTTAATTTTGCCAAGTTCTTATTTTACTACTTTTTAGCCATGCTCATTCTTACCTAAAGGGAAACTATGTTTTAAATACTCTAAGGAAAATTATTTTAGACATGAAAAAAATTGAACATATTTAAACAAAGAAAAGAAACAAAATAAATAAGTGATTAAAATTTAGAGAGGAAAATGGCTACTGAGTTAATCCAAACATCTTCATACAAAATTCTGGGTGTCCTCGTTTAAAAAATATGAAAAACTATTAAAAATAAAATGTTATGAGGGAGAGTTCTCTATTTAGTCATACAAATGATGTTAATAATGAAGATGACTCTGCAATGACAACAGTTTCTAAGGTGGATTGCAGATTATTAAATTGTTTCAGAGTAATTTTAGTGTCAGGTGCACTTAAATCCTGTGAATGTTGGTTATCTGTGTATTTCTTGTAGTGCCACCATATTATTCATCAGACTGCAGTGGACTTGAGTATTCAAAGATTTAACACTCTTGGCTTTAATACTTAGAAGCGGTGCTGACAGCTCATGATTAATTTTGCCCAGACTTGGAACAGTATTGTGTGCAGCCTAAGGGATGTACTTTGTGAATAAGCCTGTACTTCTTAGGATCTACTAGACTATTATTGTCTCTATCTCTGTAGCTCTCACATGGTGAGAAATTTGTTGGTTTAAGCCCTTTAATAGTTAATGTTTCTCTAGTAATACAACGTAATGCAGTGAGAAGCTTTAAGCAGAGTTTTTATTTTTTGAACTGATTATAAATTGCTTTAGACTTGGAGTTATTACAATTATTAGGGGTCTTATAAGGTAATCTAAATACCTTGGTAACATTTAGAAATTTATATGTTATAAAGATATTTGTAAACTTAGAGATTCATAAAAAATAGGTCTCAGGATTGCCAAGGTATTTTGTATTTGCTTCAGACCTCCATATCTTAACCACGTAGGAATAATTGATATATATTATCATAATACTATTTTTAATACATGTAGTCTAGAATTTTTAAAAGACAAAATTTATCATTTTTGGAGCTTATTATTTAATAAAGAACTAAAAAATATAGATTAAGTTACATTGAGATGTCATGAGATGTTATGTT
>NW_006494614.1:37210528-37215747 GCF_000325575.1 Pteropus alecto | reverse complement strand
CTTTCCCTAAAGGAGAAGAAACACAAAGACTCCACTGAGGTTAGATGAAGAAGTCATGTATTATGACATTCTGTGGTACATTTAATAGTAACAATAATAAATGAAGAAGAGTACAGTCAATCCGTACGCAACTTAGCTTGCAGCTTTTGGGACTGTGATTTAGAAAGAACTGATAAAGTCAACTGACCCTGGGAACTAAAGAGTAAATACCTGTATCAACTAACACTACTTTAATGTGCTAACTGTTCCTTATTATGACTAATGGAATGAGATTTTTATTGTTGTTGTTATTGTTGAAATAAAAGGTCAACATAACCAGAAATACTATAAACAACTTTACCTAATGGCATTATATTAAATATAACGAGATGACATTTTTATAAGTAAGATTTTATTGTTATTTTTCATAAGGTTTTTACCTTTAGGCTTTAGAGCATATATTTCTTAGACAGAGTAATCCCGAAATATTTAACTAAGATTATTATATTTTTATGTATCCAAAATGTGAAAATAATAATGAAATAAACAAGGAAATATTTGCAACATGGTTTCCCTTGTTATTAGGTTAATGTCATTATTAAATGTTTGCACGTGCAAATCTATGGGGAATGATTTATTTCTTTATTTTTATTACAATTAGAAAAAACTGCTTTATAGATTATTTTTTCTTATTGAGAATGAAGATAAATTCTGATAATGAAACAAATGCAGGTAATTTGGAGACTCGAAGAATTCATATGAGAATATTTGCTTCTTACTTTTAAAATTTATTATTATTATTTATGCCTACAGCACCTGCTCTTTCTAGGTGGTCTTCCATCCAAGTACTAATGAGGCCTGAACCTGGTTAGCTTCCGAGATCAGATGGGATCAGGCTTATTCAGGGTAGCAAGGCTATAGACCATGGACCATGGCTCCATGAGAAAACGAACCCAAGACCTTCTGTGTATAAAGCAGACGTGCTAACCACTACACTATAGGACCATGTCCAGAATATTTGCTTCTTAGATCTAAAATGTACACTCAGGTATTTCCATAATTGAAGATACTTTGGGATGAAAATATAAGTTAGGTAATAGTTTTTTTTTGATATTGATTTTTTTTTTGTTCAAAATTCTTTTTTAAGCTTTCCTCAATAAGTAGCTTTAGTTTCAGAGTTCAAGATACAGAATTACAGAACAGTACAGAGCAGAGAGATTTAAACAGCTTTTTAGTTTATTTGTACTATTTTAGGAGTGATAAAAGAGGCTGTTTTCATGAATGAGATGTGGTAAGACTCAGTATGTCAGAGAACATTAAAAAGAAGAATGTCCTAGAGGAAAAGACATCTGAAAATGATGATTTGTCATGAGGTTTGTATTGATAAGATACTGGAGTCTCATAATTTCATATTTTTATCTTTTTTTGTTATAGAAGTTAGCATTTTGTTGAGCCAAGATTAAGAGCAAGTAGGCTTTTGTTTTAAGAAAGAAAAGGAAATAAATGTGCTTAACTTTTATGTTCATTCCTACAACATATCTATGCATGGGTTAAGAGTGTTCCTTTCTAGTGTTTTTCTTCTTACTGATTCTAACATTTCCAAAAGTAACCCATGTTTCAGAACTCTAATTTAGCCAAAAATAATAGTAATGGCATCCAGTGGAAAAGAAAACCAAAGTACAATTCCAAATACTGGTAACTTTGTTCTTTTCTATTTGATTAGGGTAAACGAGTAAACAAACAAATTAAATTTTCCATCCATGAGTAAGAAGTGCACTTGGAATTTATACTGAAGTTATGCACAGATTATTTGACTGTGTACCTCACCAGGTGGACCACTGCCTTATAGTCAATGTCAGATTATTCTCTTTCTGAACCAAGTTTTGTGCTCTGGGATGTCTGTAGAAACTCAACCAAACAAAACAGCCCTGAGAGATTTCATATTAATGAATGTTACATTAACCAGAATGCACAAGAAGGACTGCACATAGGGGTATTCCTTTTACATTTAGCCTGGCCTAAATTTACAAAGTGAAAGAGCATTAAGGAGAGGTGATAAATAATATTGCTTTGTGGCCTTAATATATTGCCATTTAATCAAAGGTTGCATGCCATTTTGTCTTTAAATACCCTTATGAGGTAGCTTGGAGAGATCTCTGCCCTTTTCAATCTGTGACAGATTTCCTATTTAAGAGCAAGAAAGTCTATTGTGGAAATATGTGCATAATTAACAGGAAAGTGTAACAAAGTTGTTACTTAAACTCTGCTAACAGAATTGCTCTAACAACTATAGAAATAGAGACAAAAAAAAACCATACTCTTCTTTTATCTGGTCATGCCATTAGCCATATGAGAAACCAGGACACAGTTAAAAATGACTTCTAAGAATCCCAGTTCAGATAAGTACAAACATATCACATGAAGCAGGAATCACACATAAGCAGTAGATGTTCATACTCTTCTGTTTCTAAAGTTTCCTACTGATTTTAAAGACTTCATAATTAGCATGACCTACAATAACTTTCTTAGGAAAAACTTTAACTGGGAAAAATAGTAGAGACTGACTTTTTATAATTTATAAAAGTACAAATTTAGCAATAACTTTTTATAAATACTTAACACATTAAAAATTATCTACCTTATAGAAGTTCTCAGTTTAGGGTATAAGCCCATTTAATTTTGACAACCTCTTTAGAAGTACAGAAAAGATATGGTGTTGCTTGTAGACTAGTCGTCTGTATAATTCTAATATATGATTTTTGACTCTACATATTTCTCTCTTTGAATTGTTTTCCATTTCGTAAAAAAGGCAGATGACTTTTCTATCATCAATATAGAGGTTGTCATTAAGTATAGAGAAAACATCAAAAAAGTATCTGTTACGTCAAAGATGCACAAAATCAGATCAATGCCAACAGTTATCCCAGGGAATGAAATAACGCTTATCAGGAAGCTTACTTGAAGCTTTCTTTTTCAAGGAGCTCCCTAGTAGCCCGCTTTCACTCACAAAATGATCTATGGCTCATGCTTGCTGGTTCATGCTTGGAAATCCAGGAGTACTTTCCCTGCAAAGATCAGGTTATGAATCGAACAAATGAGAAGAAAATTTTCAAGTAGGATATAAATTTGCATATGATCAATTTTGCTCTCAGTTAAGAATCTATAGTTTTGAGACACCATGCAACTTTCTGTGCTGTATACTAAACTGTAAAAGATGTGGAATTTCCCCACTTGTTCTATCACAGCTACTTACAGACATTCTGATTTCAAAATCCTTTCGGTTTTATTCCAAATGTTGCCTGATCTGACTCCACAACACTTCAAATACAAAGTATCGTCTTTTGCCCTTTCAACTAAAACATAATGGTGAGTCAAATCTTGGCCATTTAGAAATCAAAGTAATTTATTGCTATTATACCTATATATAGTCCCTCCCACGCCGGACCTGAAATAAAGAGGCTTTGTTGCTTTCATTTATGATTTTTCTGTTTTCATTTGGGTAAATATATTTGTGGTCATGATTTTGAAGACAAACCAGTAAAAAAGTTATCTCATTTCCCCCTACATGACATATTGACAGATCATTGCTTACCAATTGTTGACATACATGCCTGCACCACAGTGATGATGCTAAGTTTTATATTTAGATTCAAGATGGGGAGATTTCAAGGGCATACCAATTTGGTTTTAAATAGATTTTGAGTCAATATTATAATTCGCCACAATTTTTTTTTTTTGTAATAGAGGAAAAGCAAAAAGTCTTCTCTTTTGTTTTTGTTTGTTTGATTTTGTTTTTAAAGAAATAAAACTGCTTCTAAATCTCTTTTGGAATAAGTGACAGTTTTCAGGTTCACTTTTGAAAGGATATTGTTACCATTTGCAAGCTCCAACAAAATTGACTGAACAGAGAGATCCCTCTAGAAAGAGATTAAGCAAATCAATGAGTTCTCCAATCCATAGGAGACAACACCTAAATTTCAGTCTCACGGCATTATATTCTCAGGTTCACCATGAGATTAGCAAACACAGGGTATTAAAGTATGCTTAACTACTGCCTAACACAGAATCTGCTATGTCCTTTACCTGGAAGCCAGATTTAGCCTCTAGAATTTTTTAGAGGACATTATAAAGAATGTTGCTGCCATCAACACTCAAGGAAGGCAATTTTTCAATTGTTACCCTTGGAATGGAACTTTCTATGGACTTTAGGCCCTTGGGGCCAAAATCTGCAAGGCATTTATTTCTAGGTAATATGATAATTTTAATAAAAGTTGCAATAACCATGAAAATAGTGTCTTTAAAAATCTATGTATTATTAGTAACAATGCATGCATAGTGCCAGGCATTCATAACTACTTGGTCATAAAAATATGTGACTGTAATTATGATATTTACAGTCAACTGAATGGCAATAGTTAATCCCTAGCTCTAATCACAAGCTTAGAAGGATTAGCTTATTATGGGAAAGTGTAATGAGTAATTACAAAATGAACAAGTTCTCACTCTCTTGAATCCAACATTCAAGAATGGCTATTATAGTATCATAGGAGCTTTATTGTCATAACTCTTCTAAGCTCACAAGGTAAAACCCAAATTCTGTGAAAATAAATAGGAATTAAATGGGAAAGGAACACTCGCATGATACAATCACAGTGGGGAATAATTCTTTCATATTCATGCATAGTGTTCAAAGAGGTTCACAATCCCTGGAAAAATTCCTGGGATAACCTTAAAGCAAACCCCTCATTAAAAAAAGTCATTGTGGTTGAAGTTAGCATATGACTAAGTTTAACCATAAGAAGTTAAGAATTTAACTTTTGCCAAAAGTCTCTCTATAATTTAGGTGAGTACCTCTTTGAAGCTTTATTAACTATCACAGAGACTGAAGCTCTTATGGTCTTTCTAATTCAAATATAATCCACATTTCAGTTTAAATTCAGAAAAGGTGTGTTTTTTGCAAACTCAAAATCTCTCACTTTAAGAGAAAAACATTTCAATGAAATAAAATATTCTACATATCTGAGATATTTCTCACAGGTTTCTTCTCTTCTAGGAGTTGATTGGCCATCTTCCATCGATAGATAAGTTCCTAATTTGAATGCCATCAGTATTTCACAAATGGACAAAACTGTAGGAGTAAACTTGAAATACTAGGGTGAGTTGCGCACAAGCTACTGAAAAAGGCAGAGGTTGGGTGTTACCTGCAAATCATGATCTCATATTTTAGGATATATCTCGGC
>NW_006494614.1:37206445-37210378 GCF_000325575.1 Pteropus alecto | reverse complement strand
TAGAATTCTTGGAAATATCTGCTTCAAAGTGACGTTGGGAGTTCAAATGATGCTCATGTAGATTCTTCCTGGGCTTAAAGGACTGAGTTAGGGCATTTTGGGTGGTATATTAACTTTTCCAGAATAATAAATTTCATTTCAATGAATTATTGCTATGGTTCACTAACAGTACCATGGAGTCCTGGAAAAGATAATGTCCCTTCCAAACGTCCACTCCTCTAGTCATTTAAACAATGAGAAATTTATGTTTATCTTAGTCACTTTGGATCCTTGATCATATAGCCTAAAAAAAGAACTATTTATCTCCATCCAAACAGAAACTACCTAAATGCAGGAATGATATTAGAACTGTACTAGTGGTTCGGCAATATATGCTACTATTTCCATACACATTTGGTGACTGGCATGCTTGATTCTTTCTTCATAAATCAGTCTACCACCCTTCTTTTCATTTGACATTGACTAAGATAATTAAGCAAAAAAAAAAAAAATGATCCACATGGGCAAGCTTTTTAAAAATTGGTAAATGCTTGGAGTATGGCACACCTTGGAAAGAAGTGGAATGATATTTAATGGAATTTCTCAGCTGATTACCTCATCTTTTAAAAAGGATATAAAACATATCTTCATGAATGATGAGTAAGCTATGAAAGAAGAACCCCTCTCCCCTCCCAAAAAACCCAACTCCTCAGAAACTTCTACTTCAGATATGAGATCATGGTCTGCAGGTCCACTAGTGTCAAATACCAGTTTATCCTAGCAGAGCAGTTCAGGAGGTAAAAGGCTAGGGTTATCTGTGACATGACTTTACAAATAATGTAAGAACAGTAACCCTATGTCTATGGCAATTATTTTCCATACTTGATCTGTCGACAGTGCACCCAGATGAACACAACTGAAAAGACATAGGTCATTTCTAACAGAAATTCAATTACCTCAAGGTAGGACAAAACAAATTCCACTTAATAAAATAAAAATTTTGTTAAAATTTTGTTAGAGACATTCCTCTTTTCTCTTAATATTCTGATAAACTCTTTATTGTAAAAATACACTTGTTTTGTTACTTCATTAATTTATCAACTTCATTTCAAAGACTACCTCTACTGAATCTCTTTTCTGAACTTAACTGAGTCTAGGAGATTGGCTTTTCTTTTTTAATATTTTAAATTCAATTAACACATACAACCAAAGTTGGTGGGAAACAGCAGCTCTCAGCTAGGTAAAAGAGCTAACTAGCAGGTTTTAGAATCATTGGACATTTGTTCAGTCCTACCTGAAAATTAACTTGTCCTAAGTATGGCACGGGAAAAGGCATTTTCTAGTAATTTTCTGTAACAGGAAGCACAACATTAATCCAAGTAAGCACCCAACAGACTAAGTCTATCTGCTGGGGAGCAGTTCTAAACTTTAACTTAATGAAAGCATTTACCTCAGTACTTTTTTTGAGAGATAATTCAGCAGCAGTTACAGTTAATACACCACCTGTGGAGAGCTACGATCACCCTAAGAGGAGGGCCAGTTGAGGAGGACTTTCCAGGTAATAAGAACAATGATACAGCAAGAAGCTATAAGATGATATTGCAATAGTTAGAGTGACCACTCTGATAGTGATTGTGGCCAGGTTAATGTTCCAAATATCAATGCAAGGAACACAATAGGCTTTATAGGATTAGAATATTTTCTTTACACTGAGAACCAGTTGATGGTATATGATGAATGATGATGGTCCATTTACTCTATTTTACTCTATAACAAATTTCCTAGTTATGTTTCCTTTCTCCTGTGGCAAGTATCTATATTCCATGGCAGTATATTTTCACCATCTAAAATGAAAACACTATAACTATGAAATACTCTAACTCGTACACACATACACACAACAGACACACTCACAAGACATGCACATGTTTGTCTACTCTTATACATATATGTATGGACAAAATATGTAACGTGCTCATTTGCAGTGGGTGAGCTCTCTGAAAGCAGCCAAGTCAGCTTTCCCAAATACAGAGTACCATTAAAAGCCAACGAAAAGCCATATCAACTATTTGTCCCTAATATGAGATTTTAAACCTTGTCCATGTGGTAATTGATTCAAATGCTTTTTGTGGTTTTTGCTAAATCACCCAAAGATTGATGATATGATATGTAGAATCTAATAGATTCATTTCTCTGTTTATTTTGCTTATCACACAGTTAAATAATATCCTTGCTGCTGAAACGCTTGAGTTGGTTTTGAATGGCCATGAATGTGTCTGTATTTGGCTAAGGCCAATTTGACTTTCCAGAGAAAGGACAGCCTCTCTGCAAATGGACATCTCCCTTCATACAAATGTCAATGTATGCTAAAGACAAACCTAAGTATATGTATATATAGCGTGTATATATATATATACATACATACATACACATACATACATACACAAAATGGATTGGGAAGTCCTTTGGTTTAGACGGGATTAAATATTTACTTCCCAAGTGCATAGGTTTTCTTTGATCAATCTCGCAAAAAATAAATATGAAAGTGTCATGGCAATTTTGATATTTCCTATGTTTTTTTTTCCCCCTATTTGGAGGCCCCCTTTCCTCTTTTCTCCACCTCTCCTAAGCATTTTATTTTTAAAAGCAGTTGGTTCTTTTGGCCTTCTAACACTCCACTGATTTGTCCATTCCTTGGAAGAGCTCTGAGATCACATACAGAAATTTATCTTTAGTGGAGAACAAGGTCGTAAAGAACTTTTCCCCTTCTTTGATTCTTTCTTCCCCCCAAGAAGTAGACACCTTGATGTGTCATGAATAATTCACTCTTGATCTGACTTGCCTTGTTACCCCTGGCCAGCCCAAGCAGCTGAGGTCTGAGCTTTACTCGCCCTGCATCATTGTGCGATACTGGAAAAGAAAAATAATCCATGAGTCTACACCCTTCAGACTGTGGTGACGTGATCAGGGTTCTCTTGAATTTCTATGCATTCAATTTCTTCTCTCTCCTTTCGTTTGGCACGTTTCTTTTTCTTGTGGTGTTTTTTGGAAGGGGGAAAAAAGGTTAGGAACACAGGTAAGATAACAAAACAGTGCAGAAGTGTGCAACCCCCGGTGAGCAGCAAGCATTTGAACAGTGTGAAGGTCAGGTTCGAAGGCACAAATAGGAGGGGGACTAACCCAATAAGAAAAGAAGTAACATTTTGCAAAATGGCTGTCCCATGCTCTTGCAGGGAGCTCTTTATACATTGTGTTCGGGTGTGCTCAGTTGCTAATACAAATGTGTAAAGCAGTGGCGCACAGTGGTCAATGGCGAAATTTAAAGTGTAGATAAGGCACAAGATAGAAATGCAATCCATGTCGACGTTCCATAATGTCATTAAGCCCAGAACGCCCAGCTCAATTGAGGTGACGCTAAGAATTAGCCAGAAGTTTCCCAGAGGGTGGATCACCAGGAAAAAAGTCAGGATTAACACCAGGAGAACACCAAAGCCCGCAATTAGGACAGGCACTGTGACAGACAAGCCATAATGGTCCATGAACACAAAGGAGGGGTTGAACACGATGAATCGGATGCTCTTTGAGAGGGACAGGGGTCTCAATTTTTCCAACACTTCTATGACTTCTTTCTGCTTGTCTCTGCTAGTCCTGGCCACCAGATATAAGCGAGAAGCAATGATGTTGTTCTCATCCCCTGCTTTGGAGAAGATGATATCATTTCGAAAATGCTGGAATTCTGGCTTTTTTAAAAATAAACTTTGTAGAACACCGATAAAGTCGCTCTTGTTATTGGCACTGATGTTGCTCACTTTCAGGAACTGGTAATACTGCTCCACCCAGGACACTGCAGCAAACCCACTGCAGAGTCTTCGTAGGTCCTCCTGGACGCTGCTGTTCCAGTAATCGAGGGGCTCATAGATGTAGAATCCTATCACAGGGCTGTAGTTGCTGAAA
>NW_006494614.1:37198384-37206423 GCF_000325575.1 Pteropus alecto | reverse complement strand
GCATAGGAAACACTGGGGGAATCACTGGCTAGTAGATTGATGATGTTGGCTCTGTCACTGATCTGCAAGCACCCCATGAAGGAGAAGGAGGCATAAATGAGATAGAGAATGACAACAAATGGCTTCACGTAGATATTGGTAATCCATTCATTGTAATGTTCACGAAGGAAGTGCTGAATAAAGTGGTGTTGATAGGGGTTTGTCTCATGATGGGATGCCTGTTGATGCCCATCACTCATCACTGTCTGGAACCACACGGGTTTGCGGTCCAGGTATTCTGCAGAAGGAATCTTACAGCAAAAGATGCTGTGGTAGCGGTTTTGCTCTAGTTGACCAGCGAAGACCAGACAGGAGCCAAAGAAAGAGAAAATGTAGAAGTAGTTCAACAGAATGGAGACACACATGTTTTGACAGAAGACCTTGACAGCCTCTATATTTGTGAATGGGCTGGCACCCATGCCGAAGGTAATGAAGTATAGGGAGCTGGTCATGGTATACGTGACCATCACATCAGAATAGGCATCGGCTACCCTGTCTTTGAAGGGCAGATTCTCCCTGGTTCTCCGCCATCCAGACAGAAGCTCAAACACTCCTTTAGTTCCATGACCTAATTTAAGAAAAGGAGAAAAATAATAATGGTTTTTATTTCCTATGAAGGTTCAAGTGAACTCCTTAGAGGTTATCTATAGTAAACAGTAGTTTATTCTCTAGTCTTCAAAGTGCTATGTATCATCTTCCTATCAGTGTCTTAAATTTGAGTTACAACAGGATATTTTTGGTTCACGTTTCCCCTTCAGTAAAGTCCAGATTTATAGGTATGGTGGGCAAAATGAAATATTTATAGTCTGTTCTATTAATTTGACAAGTCATAAATACAATGTGACATTATTATGTGATTTTCTCCCTCTGTACACAGACATATCGTCTCATTAAATGGATCATAAATTGTCGAGGGCAAGGAATGTTATTCTTGAGTCTTCAAATGCCCCTCAATACCAATTCAGTGCTTGATCAATTGATATATTGACTGATAGTCCCTAACCTCCATGTCAAGCTGAATTACATGCTAATTAAGGGAATTATAAGATGATTTTAAACACTTAAATGTGGCTTTAAATTGATTTTATAATGTTAATAATCTGCTTGGTGGCCAAATGGCTTAGAAACCAATTCCTGCAGATTTGATTTATTAACATTGGATGTGAATCAAAAAAATCTGCCAGGTCACATAAAAGACAGGGCAAGACCTTCAGGGTGAGAAATCACAGCAAGCATTTCCTTTGGGCTCCTCACAGAATTTTTATTCACATAGAGTGGATGCTGACTAAGCGTTTGACTGCCTAATTTAAGTGGATAGAGAATGCTCCTTTTTAATCAACTTCTGTGTACCCTTTGATAAGGGTAAATAGACAAAAGATTTAGTCAACAAATATTATGTGAGCACCTACTATGTGGGAGATATTATTAGATTCTGAGATGCTTTATTTTAGGAGTTTGACAATTCTTAGGATACCACCACTTGCTTCTTTACTAGCAAAATCAGAAAGCAGCAGGAAAGTAAAGGTATTATACCATACCTGCAATTTCCCTTTTTTCATTTTTCTAAATTAGCTCTGTCAATTACCATCCATGATATATCAATTGATAACTTTCTGACTGAGTGGAAATCTTCAACGATTTGCCCTTGTAGCCACAGCAGTACTATACACAAACTTTTTATATAAATGGATACAAGCCATGTTTGGGTTATTCCCCAAGAAATCCATTAGACAAAAATGTAAGTTAAAGGCATAAAATTAATTAGTTCAAGAAAACCTCTACTGGATATTTACCCCAAAGACTTGAAAACTCATATGCATAAAGATATTTGCACACTGATGTTCATAGCACCATTATTCACAGTGGCCAGGACATGAAAGCGACTGAAGTGTCCTACAATAAACGATGGGCTAAAGAAGCTGTGGTACATATATACAATGGAATATTACTCAGCCATAAGAAGAGATGAAATAGTGCCCTTTGCAACAATATAGGTGGACCTTGAAATAATCATACTAAGCAAAATAAGCCAGACAGAAAAAGTTGAAAATCATATGATATCACTTATATGTGGGATATAAACCTAAAAGCAACAAAATCTCAATGGCATCTTTCAAAGAAATGTATATGAGGGAGAAGGGAGGAGGTAGATGGGGTAAAGGGGGTCGAATATAGGGGAGTAAGAGGAGGGTGAAGTGGGTAAAGGGGATTGAATATATGGTAGCTGAAGGAAACTGGACTTTGGGTGGTAAACACACAGTAGAGTATACAGATGTGAAATTATAATGTACATCTGAAAATTATATAATCGTATTAACCAATGTTACCCCAATAAACTTAATTAAAAAAAGAGAAAACCTAGAAAATAAACTTTGCATGGCACCTAGATATTAGAGTGGTGTTACAGACCCAATGCACTTAGTTATTGCTTTAACAAACGTGTAGTGGTGGGGGTCTTACTATAATTACTGATTGCTGATTGGACTACATAATTCTTCTCCTTTACTTTTATTTGGGACTGCAATGTGTACAATTAAAAGTTTTCTTTCTCAGCCAAACTTTCAACTAGGGGTGGTTCATGTGACATATTTATAAACAATGCAATGTAACTGGAAGTCCTCTAAGTATGCTTATTAGAAACCTAGAAGTAGCTTTGCCCTAAATGACATCACATAGCCACCATTAACAGCCCAGGCCCACCTTCCCCATGAATTCTCTTTAAAGAAAATAAAAGTCTCCATTTGGCCAAGCTACTGTATGTAAGGCTATTAGATGCAGATGAACCTATTCTTAACCAACAAAGTTATATAGGTGAGTTGACATCTATTAAAATCTCTTTTACGGAGACCTAAGAATTCTTTTATGGGGATCTAAGAATTTATAGTTATTCGACTATGGAATTTACAGGTTTAAATGTATATAATGCTAATCTTTGATTTTAAAGACACATTGGTCCACCTATTTTGGGAGCTCTTATTAACTATTAATTGTTATTGCATTGGCATTCTTCTTAATCCACATATAAAACCCATTTATTCTCCAAAGTTCTCTTTTCTCGGTTTCTATTCAGGAAAGATGTTTTTACCCTAACAAGTAGAAAGGGTTATGAAAACTGCACTCAGTGTAAGGTAAGGTTTATTTTTTTGTTTTTTGTTTTTGTTTGTTTTGTTTTCTTTTGTAGATGATCTATTCCTCCTTGCATTTAATTACTAGCTCAATATATACACACATTGAATTAACTCTAATGATTCTTAACAAAATCAGTTGTTCATTTCTATCTTCTGCAAGCTTTCTTGACCAAACAGAATATTTGCTCTCTTATTCCCTTGACAAAAACATAATATTAGGATATTAGTTAAGGTAATTAAAATAATTCTTTAATTAGAGCACTTCTTTTCTGAAATAAGGACTCTTGCTATCTTCGTAGTCACAAAGAGAGAGGCTACATAGGGCTACAACTAAAATTGGCTTTCCTTTGCTAATGGTCACTTTTATGGAATATTAGGTACACTATCTAGGCTGGAGTGTTGCTTTATTTGCTATAAAAGTCTGCAGGTATAGGAAGATGTGCTAAACCATATTAGGTTCAGCAATCACTTTAAGTGTGATAAAGACTGAAAACACGATTTCCAAACTTTGGAGATGGCATGTTTTATCCCATTCACAGAGTTAGATATTTTACAGGCTATTTCTATCAACATTCACTCATTTGATTCTCACCATAATCTGGCCACTTCCTAGCAGGTCAAATCTCTCACTTGCTTCAGCCAGGGTAGTGTTCTGGCTCTCCACAAACCTGTCCATGATTTGTCTTGTTCTTAGTTTTGTTCATGCTATTTTCTCTGCCTTATAATACTTTCTCCCCATTGCTGGGCATTTAATTAAAATTCTATCGGCTTGTTAAAGGTCAGCTCAATTCTCATCTTTGCCAAGGAGCTATCTCTGGCAATTCCAGACATATTGATTTTTTCTGTTCCTTACACTCTTGTTGCACTAATTAGTTACTCATTTGACACTCAATCACGTGCTGTTTTGCTCTGGAACAAAATAGTTTTCTCAAGATATGTTCTGTCTCTTTGGTTAGATTACAAAATCTTCAAGGTCAGAGAATACATTTTATATTACTTTTATACTCTATAGAACATCTGGCAAAGTGATAGATGCCCAAAAGATGCCAGCTAACCTCTTATTGAATTAAATCAACTGTAATTCTTGATTCTAGATGGGTTCAGAAAATGTATCTTTTAATTACTTATTCTTAGTTATGAAAATAATATACTTAATGCATCTTTATACCTACATTAATCATGTCCAGAAAAGGTATATATTTTTTAAAAATTAATTTATTTTCCATTTGACATACAATTCTATATTAGTTTCAGGTATACAAAATAGAGATTAGACATTTATATATTTATATACCTTATAAAGTGATTACTCCAATAAGTCTATTATCCATTCAACACCATACATAGTTATTACAATATTATTGACTACATTCTCTATGTTATAATTTATATCCCTATGACTATTTTTATAATAAGTTGGACTTCTTAATTCCTTTCACCTTTTTCACTCATCCTCCCAACTCACCTTTCATTGGGCAACCATCACTTTTTTCTCTGTATCTAAGAGTTTGTTTCTGTTTTGTTTATTCGTTTATTCTCTTTTTTAGATTCTGTATATAAGTAAAATCATATGGCATTTGTCTTTCTCTGTCTGATTTATTTCACTTAGCATAATACTCTCTAGGTCCATCCATATTGTTGCAAATGGCAAGATTTCATTCTTTTTTATGGCTGGGTAATATTCTATTACATATATGTGTCACATCTTCTTTATGTATTAATTCAATTTAACCCAACATATATTTATGTAGAATTTGTTACACATGAGGACCTGTGTTAGTCAAAATATAGAATATAAAGGTAAACATGAAACACAATGTTTTCAACATCTGTCAGCCCAGATAATTTTTACTTTGTTAATTCTGAGACAGAGGTCAAAGCTTCTAATAAATATGAATTTTAGATGCTGTCCTGTATATTGTAGGATATTTAGAAGCATTCCTAGTTTCTACCCCCTATACCATTAGCACACTCTATAGTATATCTTCAGACATTACCAAATGCTGTCTCGAGGACAAAATTACACTTGGTTGAGAAATATGAGTTTATTTAAAAGAAAAAGAAATAGTACATGCACACATATACACATCATATAGGAATTTAATCATGTTTTCCTGATTATAAAAATAGGACATATCTATCCATCCATCCGTCGTTCCGTCCGTCCGTCCGTCCGTCCGTCCATGCATGCATGCATCCATCCATCCATCCATCCATCCATCCATCCATCCATCCATCCATCCATCCTCATATCCATCCAGAGAGATAACTACTTAAATAATTAATTCACAGGACTGGAATCCTTTCAAGAAGAAATTAGAATTTGGGATTACTCTTGTCACTGTCCAGTGGCCTGTCAACCATGGAGAGCCTGTTTTCTAATGACTAAAATGTTTTCTCTCTTGATTTCTTACTTTTCATTTTGGTTTCCATTCTGAGGCTAGAACCATTTTTTGAGCATCTGCTCACTTGAAAGAAGTCCTAATTATCTGCTTAGCTCTTTCAATAAGGTTGCATTCACTATTTTTCCACTCTTACTCAGAGACTCCTATTCCAGTTCAAATAATGCACCTGAAACCAAGACACTGTTTTCAACCCAAATGACACGTAGTCCACCATCTTGGATGATGATGCGTGGACCAAATATGACTGTGAGTTGCTCCATTGAACAAAGACCCAAACCAATTCCAGTATAGTACTTTCTGGTACCCCAGTCTTGACTGTCCTTTAATTAAAGATTAAATCCTTAATCCTCACTTGAGGCCTCAACTTGTCTTATGACCAACTCCATTTACGTTCCTAACTGGTTGGACACACACACACACATATACACACACACACACACACACACACATATGCAGTTAACTGACATATAAGGAAGACTTACATTCTTGCTAAGTAGAGATGTATGCTGTGTACTGCAAAAATACAGTTAATTCTTTCTGAAGGATCAGGGAAAGCTCCAAAAGGATTTTAGGAGGCAACGGATAATGCTTATGGCAGTCTAGAATATTCTGTTGAAATAACATGAATAAACACACAAACACTTGTAATTTAAGAGGAGGTAGTTGTGTTTTTAATGTTTACAACTGTGATTTTTTCCCTCTCAGTAGAGATTAGCTTACTGGTACAACAGATAAGCTATAGTCCAAAATTCGTATTTTATTTAATGTTCCAAAAGAGGAGTGCCAAATTTTTGTTATAATTATGATTCCCTTCCACTACATTAGTATAAACTTGAAAACTATATTAGAATAATATAATGTGTAGCTCACCTGGGACATTACTGGATAACGAGCATTTCCTTTGGCAAAATTTCATGAAAGAAAAGAGAGCACTCTTAGGAGTGAAAATGATTTGGACAGAGTTGAAACTGAGAGAAAAATCAAAGATGGAAATGAACAGAAATATATTTGTATGTGAATGTGTATGGGATGTTGCTGGGGGACATTTTTCTAAGTGACAGTAAATGGAAGCATTGTGCAATAACAAGGAAAACTTACATGGCAGCTTGCTAACATACCCTATTTAATAATAATTTAATAAGTTCTGCTATTTGCAATTGAGATGTACAGAAAAAGATTATGTGGGTTCTTCTTCTTAC
This sequence comes from Pteropus alecto, assembly GCF_000325575.1. NCBI lineage: Eukaryota > Metazoa > Chordata > Mammalia > Chiroptera > Pteropodidae > Pteropus > Pteropus alecto. The sequence goes on along the minus strand of NW_006494614.1, from coordinate 37,199,652 downwards.
TGTAGTGGTACAGGTCAGCTAGAGTAAATATTTTATATGATTAAAATTTAAAAAGTGTTTTTGTTACCAACAAAACTGATTTCGGTCCTAAGTGAGCTAAACGATATTCAAAATTGATTATAATTCCATTTGAGTTTCTAGTAATAACTACAACAAATAAAGATGGCTTCTAAAATAAGATGGATCTTCTCTGAGAACTCATTTCAACCTACCTTTAACATTTCTCTCAATTCCTGCACTTTCAGTGTAAAATTCCACACTATGATTGCACCTTACTTTGCTGTAGGAAAACTATCTGGTGTCATGGCTTTGCCTAATGTGACTTCTTTCAAAGAATTTTTGTTATTCTGTAAATCTGATAAAAATATCACAGTTATCATTTTATTCCCAAAGCCAATCTCTCCAAAACCTAGAATTCTAAAGAAAATAGTTTTAACAAGGTTTAAATCCAATCAGGACTAATTGTAACTGACTCAATTAGTACTCCCCATTAGATTTTTCTTGATGTAGTGCTCTAATAAGTACCACCTAGTTCTTTCTAATAAGTCAGAATTCTCTTCATTTGTCTTAAGAAGATGTACTAGTGAGTCTCCCTTTGCACCTGAACATATTAAGCCCTTAGCAGGACACGAGGGTGTGCACCTGTATCACAGACATAAGAAATAGAGATTTAAAAAATACTCCTTATGATCTGCTCTGGAGAAAGCTTTCTTCTGTCTCTTAGCAGTTATTTTTGCTTCGGTTAGCTATGCTTTCAATATCTTGTTTGCGGAAATCATCACTGGGCTCAGGTAGGAAAGAGCATTTTGACTTTCTATTGGGCTGCTAGGATATGTGACTTCCTGATGCCAACCAAATAAATGAATAATGAATGAAAAAATAAAATTCTAGTCAACTGAACCAGTAAAACAGCTGACAAAAAAATCTGGATTTTGAATTAGTATTTTGTTATTGTTCACTTGTTTGTCATTATACAGGATTCTTATCCATTGTTCTTTCTCTTTAGTTGGCTGATTCCTACTTAGATTTTTTTCTATTTCTTCATTATTTTATTTAATTTTATTTATTTATTTTAAAACTATTTTATTATTTTTTTTTTAATTTGGTGACATTGGTTAACAAAATCCAGTAAGTTTTAGGTGAATAATTCAACATATATAAGGCATATATATATTGTATTATGTATTCACCGCCCATAGTTAGATTTTTTTCTGTCACTACATATTTGATCCCTTTTACACCATCTACTCTCCTCCCCGCCGCCTGCC
>NW_006494614.1:37184068-37198279 GCF_000325575.1 Pteropus alecto | reverse complement strand
ATATTGTCACAAATGACAGTATTTCATCTCTTTTTATGGCTGAGTAATATTCCATTGTATATATGTACCACAGCTTTTAGCCAATCATCTATCAAAGGACACTTCAGTTGCTTCCATGTCCTGCTCACTGTGAATAATACTGCTATGAACATTGGTGTGCAAATATCTTTATGGATATATATTTTCAAGTCTTTGGGGTAAATGCCCAGTAGTGGAATTGATGGATCATATGGTAGGTCAATTCTTAGTTTTTTGAGGAACCTCCATACTGTTTCCCATAGTGGCTGTACTAATTTGCAGTCTTACCAGCAGTGTATGAGTGTTCTTTTTTCTCTGCATCCTCTTCGACATTTGTTATTATTTGTCCTGTCAATTATAGCTATTCTAACAGGTGTGAGATGGTATCTCATTGTGGTTTTGATTTGTATTTCCCCAATAGCTAGCGATGTTGAGCATCCTTTCATATGTTTGTTGGCTATTTGTATGTCTTCTTGGGAGAAGTGTCTGTTCAGGTCCTCTGCGCATTTTTAATTGGATTGTTTGTTTTTTTTGTTGTTATTGAGTTGTATGTGTTCTTTGTATATTTTGGATATTGGGCCCTTAGAGTTTTAAAGATCCCTCCCTCTTAAGCGTAATCTTATTTCTAACACCTTCCCCTTGCTCTCTTCATTTTCAGCTCACCTGCTTAGAAGTCTCTCCTTTGTGTTCCAACACATATCATAGTGTTTACAACTACATCCAGCTGAAATCATCCACTGATGGGCTTGTCTTTTATGCAAATCTATATGGTCCTTGCTATTGCCAGGCACTTACTTGTCTTTGTCATTTTTGTGTCCCAATTATTTGGCACGTTATTGATGCTTAATAAATGTTTGTGATACTGAATTGGCCATGATCTGTGTCTAGTTTTAAAATGCTCTTGCGATAATTATTATTATATTCAGCATAAGATTTTGTGAAATAGATGTAGTAGTTTGTCTCATTTTATTGAGGAGACTTGCTGAGTGTTACTCAATGATTCTTTGGCAGAGGTGGTAATAGATATTTATGATGTCCAGTTGCAAAATTAGTAATTAATTAATTTGCCTGTTTATACACATATACACACAACATTATAAATGTCTATAGAGAATGGAATATGAAATTAAAGAACTTGCTCAAACTTGCTATTTGGCAGCATATAAATGGGTCCATAAAACCCTCATACTCCCTGAGAGATGATGACTTTTTTTGACATTTTCTAATCCCCATAGTGTCTAACCTAGAGGTAGTGAATACTGTGTGTTCGTAGAATAACTATTTTTAATTAACTCTCATCTAGAATAAACAGGCAATTATCAAGCTCCATTCATAAAGGATGGTGAAAGCCCTTGCCTTTTGGTACCTACATAGCCTACAACATAGGAAACTTTTCAACAGGAATTCTCCAAGCTGCTCTTGCCAGGGATGTTTGATGGTTTTGCCTGGAAGCCTGTGATGATGTTGTCAATGAGGGAGGGTCTAGCTTCATATTATTCTTAAGCAGGAAGTGACTTCTGTGGGATGCCCCCATCCCAGTGCAGAACGAGGCAGGCTAAAACACAGGGTTGAGAGACAGCGTATTGCATGGAAAAGGGAAATTCAGAATGAATCTGAACAGACACTCACTTTTAGCATGTAGGAGTTAGAAAATTTTATTAGGTCTCCAACAAAGAAAAATAGAATTTAGTAACAGGTTCTTGTTGTTTTCGGATCTGTTGTATATTGCATACAATTTCTTGAATACATAGAAAAAGGCATATAATCTCATTTCATAGTTTGCATTCTATCATTTTTGACAATCTGTTTTGTAATTCTAAAAAATCCATTATATGCATGTTTATTCCTATACACACGCATGTATATATACACACATACATGCATATATATATATACACATATATATTAAGATGTGTGTATATATATATAGATGTATTTATACATATAGATAAAGAGAGAGAAAGAAAGAGAGAGGAAAGATAGCAATAGAGATAAGAGGTAGAGGTGTTCTAAAACCTACTGACTACTGTAGTAAAGGTTTTAATGCTCAAACTAAAACTATTTGATATTGTGGTTAATAGCACATTCCCCAGAGCCAGACTTCTTGAGTTTAAATCCTAGGTCTCTTCCTTCATAGCTCTGTGTGGGCCCCAAGCCTGGCTGGTCTCAGGTTTGGCTGTGATCCAGGCTTGCGGCTAGGAATAGGACCCCGGATTTAAAATGTTACATTAGTGTAGTAGGGCACCTGCACCCAGCTCATGTAAGCAGAATGCCACTAGTATTTTCTGACACATATGAAGCCCATGTGGTCCCCTAGCAGGAGCGTGTGCTCCCCACAATAAAGTTGGTGCCTGTCATTTCGTTCTCATGTTGGCCCCTCGTGTGTTCTTTCAACTGGGCATCTCACCACCAAAACCTTCCTTTATCCATCAGCTCGGCACTGACACTCTGTGACCTTGGGCAGGTTGTTTTGTAGACCTTTTCACATATCAGTTTCATCATCTATAAAATGGGATAACAGTGAGACCTACCTTATAAGATTGTTGTTAGTTTTCGATACATTAACACATGTATTTAGTATCCAATAAATACCATATTGAATGGAAAAGCTCATGGTTGGCAACTTCAGAATGTTTTCCAGGGAGAACGTTCCAAATCATTTGACTCCAGGTGCTACTTTTTGAATGCAGCTTGGTAACTGCTATCTTTACTACCACAGCTGAGTTGGCTTTTGGGGGAACCCCTGGGCTCTCGTTTCAGCTTTCCTTGCTGCATGGCCTCAGAGCTGCCAGGAGCTGAAGCACCACTGCAGAGCCAGCACACACATGATGGCTTGTTTTCTTATTCTCTCCCTCTCCCTGGTATTCCCATTCAGTGAAAAAAAGACTATCAGGCTTTGTGTTTTCTTCTCAATGTTTTTCTTGCTTTTCAAGTTTCATGAAATGAATATACACTGTTTTTGAGGAAGAAGAAAGCAGTTTGGGCATCTGGGTGCTGTCAAGTAAGACTTGGTGTTACCTAGAGCTGGCCTGGTACTCACAACTGGGTTTAGTGTTGTCCCGTTGACCACAGACAATGTAATAGAACAACACTGGGCAAGACTACTCTGTGACTGGGATGGATTAAGATATAAGATTGCTCCATAATCATGACTGAGTACAAACAAAGCACAAACATTGTCTAAAACACAAAATGGACTAAACGTCCTCTTATCAAGAATAGCAGGAGTGATTTCAGCTTCTTTACCAATCAAAGTTTGGCCTTAGTCTGGTCTTTTCACTTTCTAGGTATTAGAATTGTTAAGATAATTGATCATAGAATTACACTCTCTTCTGGATAGTAACCAACCATGCTGCCTTGAATCCTCTTCCAAATCACCTAACACTTGCAAAAGTCATATGATAAGTCTATTCTAATAACTTCTTCTTGAAATGTTCCATAGTCTCAATAACGTATGTTTTTCCTCATTGTAATGAGTCAATAAACCCACATTTGCTTAATTATAGTATCATCTCTTGTGGTCTTTGTTGGGAAGACATTGGCGTTTTGTTAAAAATAAGTATTTTGGAAAACAAAATAAATGAAAACTTTTGTTGTTACTGACTTTTTGATTTCTTTGCGTATAGGAGTTAGAACAGGAGCATTGGGTAAGAGTTAATTCCTAAAGGATTTGAATTTCTGGACCACATCACTAGTAAAAGGGATGGCTTCCTGAAGGAAATAATATTTAGTTGCATTCCCACTGAAAAGAGTATGCCAGTTGAACATATGGGAAGTGGGAAGATGTTCTGAGAGGAAGGTAACATAGATATTAATATAGGAGGAGGGAGGAGGAGCCATGTGGAACTAAAAAGTCATTGTTTTAAGCAGAGAAGAGCGATGAATGAAAGGATGGGTGATAAGGCTGAAAATTGCCTTACAATTGTCAAGAAAAATAGATTGGTAGTTTATAAACTAAACACAAATATATGTTTAAAATAATCAAGACCTAGAATAAGAGATCCTACAAAAAAATAATAAATACAAGAACTTGTAGGAATAAAAATTAAGATAATCTTAGTGTTTATTGAGCAAATGATATGTAAAGAACAAAAATTAGTTAGAAAAAATCATTTATTCATTTGAAAAACATTTCCTGAATGCCTCCCATCAGGAAAATATGGTAAAATGTTATCCCTTTGAAGTTTAATAACTCCCATTTGTCCCACTTGAAAACCACATCACATCTATACATTTGAATTTAACAGCTCATTAATTACAAGCTTTGGGGCTCTTCAATCCTATAAAGAGTGAAAGTGCTGATGACTTAGGATTTGTGTAACATCATGACTGGAGAATACTTTTTAAATGTCTGATTCAATCATTAAGAAACATGTTTGAAATAGAAGAAATCTTACTTAGCAAGTTTAAATTATGCACTTTTGGTTTCTAATAAATATCATTCTAGAGAAAATCTTCAAAGTTATGGCACAAATGCTTGATAAAAGCATAATGCTTCAAAGGATAAGTTTTTTGGGAGTATCCTTAAATGTTTTGCTGCCTTTCTTACAAATGAAGATAAAATAAAAACATTCCACGGGCTGCAATTTTTTCTGAATATAGCGGCCTGAAGCCAGTGGAAATTCAATTAACCAGAAAGCTCAGGATTGGATCATCTGATTATTTGAATAGTCATTAAATTCATCAACCAGAACTTCTTTTTTGATTCAACTGTTATTGCTTGATTAATTTTATTGGAGAAGATCTTTCTAAAATGTATTCGATTTGTATTTCTCTTCTGTATTTAATCCTAAAAAAATAGAAAAGAGAAAGAAAAGAAAGAAAAAGAAAAGGCAGTATGTGTAGCTCTTAAAAGGATGGATTCTGCATTGATGCATTTCAGTTTCGGTTCTGCCTCTGTCACTGTGTAATGTAGAGAGATTTAGTTTAACCTCTATGTACTTCACTTTCCTCGTCTGAAAAACAGTGATAAAAATAGATCTACTTTATGGGGTTAAATGTGAAGATTAAATGAGATAATAGTTTTAACGTGTTTAGAGCAGTACCTGACACTCAGTGACTGAGCTATTATTATTTATTGAATAATATACTTCAGAGTTATCATTTTATCATTACCAATAATCAGGAGGCAATATGGCATATTGATTAAAGCACTGTGTTCTGTGGATTAAGCTTTCTTATATAATTGTAGAAATGTGAGATTTTGGGTTGAATGTGTACCAAACCTAAAGCAAAAGTTTTAAGTTTAAAAGTTTTCTTCTCTGATGGTTATTTTGAAATTTGCCTTTTTTGTCCTTAGAAGTTAATTATGGAAAAATGCTGATTAATAAAGCGTTTTAATTAACTGGATTCAACAAATTGCAGCGTTCTTTACCTATGTGTAAAGAACTAGCTTATTCAGAATAAGCTAATAGAGTTACTCTCATTTAGTAGGAGAGGAGCTGAGAGGGAGCTTTCCAGCCACTAATTTAGGTATTCTGCAACTCAGGGTGCAAACAAGAGTCTTTTCCATAAGGAGAGCATAGCAGAGCTGCTGTGCAGCTGGCTGAGTTCCATCAGCCTAGGGTCAGGGAGACCTTTTCCAGAGGGTACTCTCAAAGTGATAGAACTCAGGTTATTTCAATATATCCCTGATGAGTACAAGACAGTCTTCCTTTCCAGTTGAAAAGGCTCTTTCTCACCATGTTTTTCTGTAATCTGCCCCTTTCAGCAGCCCATAGTTTAGTTTAGCCTTATCACAACATAAATTTATAAATGGGCGTCATTGCAGAAAATGTTAATTCCTGAAGGCAAAAGATAGAGGACGGTGGGTGAAGCAGATAACAGCCTGATAGAGGGAGTCGTGAGCACAGGCTCTCATATTCACACTTCTGTGTTTCATTCTTGAAGTTATCCATAGAAATGAGTTAATCATGATAACGTGCCAGCCCATCGAACATAGCTTCAGTGAATGTAAATGATAGGAAACTCTTTACTCTCTTGTGATAAATCTTTTTCCTTCTTTGCATCTTAATAGTCTTAATGGGCTTTGTCTTGTTTATTTCCATCAGTCAAAAATTAATAAAAAAATAACACATTACTAATCATCAGGGAAATGGAAATCAAAACCAGAATATCTCACTGCACACGTGTTAAAATGGCTATCATCAAAAAGACAAGAACTAATAAGGTTGGCAAGGATGTGGAGAAAAGGGAACCCTTGTGCCCTGTGGGTAGGAAAATAAACTGGTGCAGCTACTATGGAAAACAGTACAGAGGTTACTAAAAAAACTAAAACTCGAACTACCATATGACCCAGCAATTCCACTTCTGGGTATTTTTCCCAAGAAAATTAAGACACTAATTTGAAAAGATATTTACACCCTCATGTTCATAGCAGCCTTATTTACAATAGCAAAGACATAGAAAACAACCTAAGTGTCCATTGATGAATGAATGATGAATGGATAAAGAAAACGTGATATATAACATACACACAGACACATACAAACAGGAATATTATTCAGCCATAAAAATGGAGGGAATCCTACCATTTGTGACAAAATAGATGAACTTGAGGTCATTATGCTAAGAGAAATAAGCCATACAGACAAAGACAAATACTGTATGATCTCAATGATATATGGAATCTAAAATCAAAACAAACCAAAGTAAAACCAACTCATAGATACAGAGAATAGACTGGCAGTTGCCAGAGACTGGAAATAGCGAATGGAAGAAATGGGTAAATGTGGTCAAAAGGTACAAACTTACAGCTACAAAGTAAATAAGTCTTGGGGGTATAATGTACAGCATGGTGAGTATAATTAATAATATTGTACTGTGTAATATTGAATGTTGCTGAGAAAATAAATCTTAAAAGTACTCATCACAGAAGAATAATATGTAACTGTGTGATGATGTTAACTGAAATTATTGTGTGACCATTTTGCAATATATACAAATATCAAATCATGTTGTACACCTGAAACTAATATATCATATGACATAATGTTATATGTCAACTATATGTCATTAAAAAAAATAAGAAACAGTCAGATGAAAACCCTCCCATAGAGCTATGACTACAGAACAGCAAACTGGATTCTAAGGAAGGATGATTTTTGGCCAAGTGGCCATCAGGAAGTTTAGGCAAATGATCTGAAGGTTTTTAATCTTTAGAGATATATGAAAACTCTGGAGCTATTTCAGCAATTACAAAATAAAAAAAAAGAGGTCCACATTATTTCATTTCAGAACATTTTCACATTAACTGACAACTCAGGGCACAGAAATGTTGAATAAATTGCTAATAGAATGTCAGCAGCTTATAAAATTTGTTATCTCTTTGACATCTGAAATTTCTCATGGGGTAGACTATATCAAGTGGCATGAGAAGCTTCAATAAAAGCAAACCTCTCAAAGAAATGAATCAATTAATCAGCAGATGATAGTTAAACATCGACTATATGCAAATCATGGTGCTACATGAGAGCATACTCAGCTTTCCCCCTGATGTGTGACTCTTTCTACATGCCCAAGTGCATATCCTGCCCAACTACTTTCTGAATTTGGAAAGTTTCCCCATATTGAGTTGAAATTAGTTACCACAAATTTCTAAAATTTGCTTTCAATTTTATTGTTTGGAATACATGCCCATTTTCCTGCTACATACTCATACTTCCAATATTAGAGACAGTAGCATGGTACCTTCTATCTTCTCTAGGTCAACCATTTCATTACTTGCTTTCATTGTTTCTCTGATAAAATCTGCATAGAATTCCATATGAAGTACTATATAGCAGGGAGAGTGCCTTGAAACCAAGGACCATGTTTTCATTTTTTGTTTGCTTCTCAAGTACCTAGCAGTGTCATGGTGTAGAGGATACTGAAGGAATATTTTTGAGTTTAGTGTTGATATAAATTTTGCAGCTAAACCTTGCTAAGCTCAAAAGTAGATTGAGGCATTACAGGGAGTAGCAGATGATAGGTTCTGTGATCATTTCTGAATTACAGTTAGGGAACATAGCCGAAGAATCAACATTTACATGTGAATTGTTATACTCCTTCCATCTTCTCCTGTACTGTAGTGGGTGATGACACTCTCTTCTAATTTGATGATTTGAATGATATCTGTGACAGATGTGATCAAGTCAGTGTTATATAAAGCCTGTCCTCACCAACTGTGGAGGTCCTCAAAGAAAAGACCCATTTATTTGTCATGAGGCATAGTATCCTAGGAATATTTCTTGGACACCTTTAAAAGTCTGTGAATGAACTACGAGGTTAAAAAAAAAAAAAGACATTTTCTATACTGGCTCTCTATGCAATCTGCAGCAGGGCTGGCCTGACTTTTCAGTGGAGTTGCCTGCCATTTTAGAATAATGCTAAGGAAAAAATGTTACTATGTGAAATCTACAAGTGGAAATTCTTTCAGCATTCGATTTAAGGAGTTAGTCTTCCATGAAAATAGAAATACTCCTGGGAAGATCCACGTTGAAAGCATAGTAGTTATTTAGTGCTTTGGGTGAATGAGTTTTTCATATCCTTTCCTAAAATGAATGTATGTTGACAAAGTAGGCTGGGTACAAAGAAGGCCCCACTACTGAGGAAATACGCACAAAGAGGATCCTGAGGAATATCACTGTATACGAATCTCATGAGCTTCGCCTGAAGCAGATGTCGTATCCTTCCTCCATCATGGTTAGAAAATGGAAACTCAGTAAGAGTCAAGGACATGCAGAGCTTACAGTGTTCTTTTGGCAGTGAAGACCAGAACCCATATCTTCAGCCTCTAATCCCATTAAGAGGAGACTATGATATTGAGGGCAGTGGTTGTGTCTTGCTTTGATTACTAAATTGCCATTTCCTAAGGCAGAGCCTACCATCTGGTAAATTTTTATTGTAAAATTGAGGAATGGACATGTGCCTCTGAGTTTCCAAGGTTTCTGGTGTTCTAGTATTTTTTTCTTTTCTTTTCTTTTTTTTCTTTTCTTTTTTTTTTTTGGTGGGAGAATACTTGTTCCCTACCTCTCATGTTTCCATGAAGAAGGGACTTCCACTCCACTCTCATTTGGATAGTGCTAGAGAAGACATTTTCATTTTTTCTCCCTCTTTAACCACTCTTCTGAGCACTGGGAATGGCTGATCTGATGATGACAGCACTTGTGACAATTTATCAAAGGGCTGGCTACTATTCCTCTAAAACAATATGCTGAACCCTATTTCTCTTTCCTGTTCTACTTGTACAATGGATGAGTAAAAAGAGTTGGGGCTTGCCCTGAGCTTTCTCATTCTCTGCAGGAAGCACTTCTGCAGGGTTTCCTAAAGGGAGTTATCCCTCTCTTAATGCTGGTCTCTGGCATACTCTCTTCTGACAGCAACTGGATATGTAAGGCAAATAATCTTTCATGTGGTTGGCTGCTAAAAAAAATCTTAGGGGGGTGTTTGCCTTGAAGGCTTAACTCTCCCTACAGGTAGGAGGAAGAAAATCTAGATTTTGGATTTATGTTATGCAGATCCATACCATTGGCCTCTGGTCCCACTTAAGGTCACCATTCCATCTTTATTAGGGAAATACTGTGCATCCTTTTATGAGGATGAACATTTGACTCTCATTTAGGTTCTTGGGCATATATTCTCTACTGCATAGAACCCAGCAAGGAGGAGAATTGATTGACTGAATAACTGATTTCCAGACATTATCTATGAGATAATCAGTGAAAGAGCATCTTTAATTAAATAGTCTGTCGCTAGATATAGAGTAGGCATGCTGTAAACACATTATATTAAAACTGCAGGTTTCTTTTTCTATAATTATTTCATCCTTCTAAAATACCATTTTACATTATTAAACTGTATTTTTAATTATCATAACCCTATGTATAAAATTTTAGGTAATTTTCAGAATCTTTTTGGCTAATAGTAATTTTTAAATATCTGCTTAACAAGAACCATTTCCATTACTGCACCTGACACTATATACAGTAATTAGGCAAAATTATAAAAAAATCTATTAAGTATATATTCTGTCTAAGGAATTTTCTTCATTGGACAACAATGGAAGCATGGAGTCAGCAGAACACTCTCATCAGTAGTGCTGGAGACTCAGGGTAAGTTTAATGCACACATTCTATCACTCAAATTCCTTTTCTTATAAGTAAAGTAAACATAAAGACCTGAGCTAAGCAGCCATGAATTTATCAACTTGCTTATGGTAAAACTAGATGGGAAGATACAGGAGCCTTCTACTTCCCAACCGGATGTACACATCCTTCCAGTTAAAGGCAAAGTCACTTCACAGAGACATACATCCTTTGCAAGAGGAAGGAGGACATGTCGCTGTGGGAAAATAAAGAGGAATGAGAACAAGGAAAGGAAAGAAAGGAAGAAAGAGGAGGAAGAGAAACAAGTTCACCTTTTAGGTCCCTACTGTCCTTGGGGACACTGGATGTTGGATTCTACCCATTTTTCCAATCATAGAGGAGGTCACCCTTCTCCCCAGAAAGAAATTCAATGAAGGGCTTACATGAATAAATCAAAACTCTTTTTAAAAGATAGTTTTTACAGGTAGAAGACTAAAAATATGAATAAGTAAAAGAGTATTTTCTCTTACAAGAGATAAGAGTTAAAATATTACAGCAGAATATCAAGATAGATATAAGTCTAGGGAGGACTTTTCCTTTTTTAGCAGAACTATAAAGTACCATATATACCACAAATCCCGGGATTCTCACAAGAATTTCTCTCTTATAATGCACATAATTAAATATTTTTTTATTGCTCCTCTATTGTTCTCATCATTCCACATATTCTTCTAATTCCACAAAGTAATATTTAATGCCTCTGTGCTCCCAAACACCTGAGCTTTCACTGTACTATGATTATTATAGATGCTTAGGAAATACTTTTGACATCTTTAATAAAATATTTCCCCTGACTGCCACCAAATTAGATGGTAATTGTGAAATGACTGGAAACAGTAATACTATGTTGTGCTTTATAACTATAACATGGGCATAATGTTCAGCTGTTAAAGATTTCTGAGTTTGAATTCATTTTATAGGGTACAGAAAATGAGTCTGGACATCAAACATCTACTGAAATAACTTTACCTGTTGTCCTAATGGGGTTTTCAAATTAAAGAGAAGGATATGGAAGAAGAACCCCTTCCTTTTGTTTTTAACTTTATTGAGATACTTGCTATACAATTCACTCCTTTAAGTGCATAATTCAATAATTTTTAGTATTTTAAAGAGTTGTGTAATCACCACCATAATGAATTTTAGAACATTTCAACCCTCTCCTCCGTCCCCCGCAAAATTCATAGCCATTAGCCACCACTCCTTATTTCCCACCTCCATCCCCTAAACCACTAGCCCTGGGTGTCAGTTAATGTATGTTCTGGCTCTATAGATTTGTTAATTTTCTGGACATCACATCTAAATGAAACCATATAATATATAGTCTTTCAAAACTGGCTTCTTTCACTTAGCATAATATTTTCAAGGGTCATCCATGTTAAAGCATGTATCAGTACTTTATTTCTTTTTATGGTCAAATATTGTACCATTCCATGGCTATACCACATTTTATTTACCTATTTATCAGTTGATGGATATTTGGGTTGTTTTTTATTTTTTAGCTATTATGAATAATGCCACTATGAACATTGGTGTACAAGTTTTTGTGTGGACATATGTTTTCATTTCTCTTGGGAATATACCTACAAGTAGAACTTTTGGGTCACATGATAACTCTACATTTAACAGTTTTTGGGAATTGTCCAGACTGCTTTCCAAAGTGCTTCACTATCAATGTATGAAGTAAAGCACTAGCAATGTATGAAGTGTTCTAATCTTCCACAACCACATCAACATTTGCTATTGTCTGACTTTTTAATTTTAGCCATCCTACCAGATATGATATGCTCATGGTGGTTCTGATTTGTATTTCTCTAATGACTTATGATGTTGAGCATATTTCATACTTGTTGGCCATTTATTTATCTGCTTAGGATAAATATATATTCAATTTTTTTGCTCACTTTTTAATTGAGTTGTCTTTTTATTAAGTTGCGATAGTTCTTTACATGTTCTGGATACAAACCTCTTATCAGATATATGATTTCAAATATTTCTTCTCATTTTGTCAGTTGTCTTTTCACTTTCTTGAACGTCTCTTTTGAAGCACAAAAAGTTTTTATTTTTGAGAAAGTCCTATTTATCCATCTTTTCTTTTGTTAATTTTGCTTTTGGCATCATTTCTAAGAAGGCTTTGCTTCACCAGGTTATCAGGAGTTACTCCTATATTTTCTTCTAAGAGATTTATAGTTTTAGCTCTTTCATTTAGGTATTTGAACCATTCTGAGTTAAATTTTTTTTAGGGTTGAGAAAGAAGTCCAACTTCATTCCTTTTCACTAGCTAACCAATTGTCTCAGTATCGTTGGTTGAAAAGACTATTCTTTGGCCATTGGATAATCTGGGCACCTTTGTCAGAAATCAATTGACTGTAAATGTAAGAATTTATTTCTGGTGTTTCGATTCTATTTCACTGATCCCTATGTCTTTTCTTGTGTGAGTGCCTTCATGTCTCCATTATTGTAGCTTTATAGTAAGTTTTCTGATCTATGGAAAGAGAATGTCTTTCCATTTACGTGGGTCTTTAAAATTTTTTTCAACAGTGTTGTGTAGTTTTCAGAGTACAATTTTACACTTATTTTGGTAAATTTATTCCTTAGGATTTTATTATTTTTAAAACTATTAAAAATGGCCTTCTTTTCTTACTTTTTATAATTGATTTTTTATTTCTTGATCTTGGATCCTGCAACCTTGCTGAACTAGTCTATTAATTCCAACCTTTTTTTTTTCTTTTTTTGGGTGAATCTTGGGATTTTCTATAATATGACCCTATCACCTCCAAACAGAGATAGTTTTGCTTCATCCTTTCAGTACTAATGTCTTTTATTTCATTTTGTTGCCTAATTGTCCTGGCTAGAAGTTCCAGAACAATGTTGGATAGAAGTGGTGAGGGCACACATCCTTGTTATTCCTGATGTTGGGGAAAAGCATCAAGCATTCAGCATGATGTTAGCTTTGGATTTTTCATAAATGATTTTATGAGATTAAAGAAATTCTCTTATATTCCTAGTTTGTTGAGTGTTTTTTATCATAAAGGGTGTTGAAGTTTGTGGAATGCCTTTTCTGTGTCTATTGAGAGGATCATGTTAATTTTTTACCTTTATTTTATTGATATTATTATTATATTAATTGTTATATTATATAGATGTTAAACCACCCTTGCATTTACAGAATAAATTCCACTGAGTTGTGGTATATAATATTTTTTATTTTATTTTATTTTTAATATGAATTATAGCTTTATTTATTTTTTTATTAATTTTTTGGGTGACATTGATTAATAAAATTAGGTTACGAGTGTGTCCGTAATACATCATCTGTATATTGCGTTGTGTGTTCATCATCCAAAGTTAAATTTCTTTCTGTCACCATATATTTGACTCCTTTACCCTTATAATCTTCTTTATATGTTGCTGGATTTGGTTAGCTGATATTTTGTTGAGAATTTTTGCACTTATATTATTAAAAAAATATTGGTTTATAATTTTCTTTCCTTATGATATCTTTGTCTGGTTTTGGAACCTGGGTAATACTGGCCTCATAGAATGATTTGGAAAGTGTTCCTTTCTTTTTCCTTTCAATTTGTTAAATATAAAAATTGTTTCTACCTCTCATATCCTGCCAGGTAACCTTTATTTTGCTTATAAATTACAGCATATCTAAACTTCCTCATCAGTCAGTACTTAGGAAAGTACCTATGTGATTTGAACCAATTTATTCTCATCATCAAACAGTATTTATAATGTTCCCACATAATTTAAACCAATTTAGTTTTCCCATGAGAGAAATCAGGTGGGAGATAAAGAGAGATGGTGTGTGTTGCAGATGTGGAGCAGTTCAGCACGGGGAGGGAAGAAATGTCTGGAGGATACTTAACCTCCGAGGAACAGAGAGCTAGGTTCTTAGACCAGAATAAAATCTCAATATTTCATAGATCACACAGTTTATTATTATTATCATTATATTGTACCCTACCTTTTAGACTCCACGAAAAGAGTCTTCATATTTAACCTTCCAAATCTTGCTTCTTTAGTTTTTCTTTTCCACTAGAGCTTTTCTCCCCATCCTCTCCCT
>NW_006494614.1:37169646-37184043 GCF_000325575.1 Pteropus alecto | reverse complement strand
TTTCTTCTTTTCTTCTTCCATCCTTCTTTTATTTTTTTTTAGAAGTAAATTTGCTATTAGCTTGAGGTAAACTCAGTGGAATGATCCATTGATGCATTAAAAATAAAATGAACAAGTCAGTAACTAAAATTAGAGTATATGTTATTTTCCTAGCTTAACTCATATTTCTGATTTACTATTGTAAAAACACTGGAGAATTAAATTTTTTAAAAACACCACCATCAAAAACAAAACAACAACAAAAATAACAACAACAAAATAACCTGTCTAATTCTGGATGAATCAACATCTTCTGGCTCTCCTCACAACACTGTTTTACTGCAATGTTTCATTTTAAATGCTCTAAAAGCATAATCCTTTGTTTCTAAATATCTGCTGTACATCAGTGTTTCTTTTTTTGAAATCATCGAGTTCAACTAGTATGTTCTGGATGTTAGGGATTAGAGAAAGAAAGTTTCAGATATTTTTTATTTTGAGGAGTTTACCGTCTCATTGAGAGAAGACATATATTTAAGAAACACTTAAATAAAAATTCAAGATACTTTAATCCAGGGAAACAAGCATATATTATTTACTTAAGGTGTTCAAGTCACCACATATCACTTGGAGGTGAAATTATAATAGCTCAGGGAAACAAAGAAAAGGGAAAGTTGAAATGAAGGAAACGATTCTGGAACTCAACAAGATGATGAAGATATAGATTGCTAAAGAAATGGGAAGCATTAATGATGATTTAAGCCTGAAGATTAATTAGCAATAGCTTTGCCTTCCATTTCAAGCAAAGCGGATAATTTTAAAATGAATCTTTCTTACTCTGATATCCTTTTAGTCACATATAAATAAATCTAAATTTTAATCTTTTTTTTTTCTCTTCTGATGGGGTACTAGTCAAAATATCTTACTTCAAGCCAATTTCATATACTCATGAGGAACCTATGCACATCTATGAATCTTAAAAGACTCGATGTTTTCCTTTGTTCCAAAGTACAAAGGAAGCATATATTCACATAGTATTTTCTCTTTAAAGTTATGGAAATAAATGATTGTTCATGGAGCTCTGTAAGAAAGGTTTTTCTCCCATTGTTATGACCCACGGGCTAAGTCTGGTATGCACATTCACAAATACCCAGAGAATTTAAGAGAAACTTTTCAATAACCAATTTCTGTGCATGCATTTAGAAAGGAGAAACAAGGTACACCTCTTTGAGTTTGCAACTTAATTTCCCTTCCTCTAGTTTCATCCCATCAATGGGGAGAGTTGGTTCAAAAGTATTCTTAATTTGAGCACAAAGATGAGCACAATGTATACAAACCTGTTCAGTTGAAAATTTAACTAGTGTTCTTGAATAATAAGAAGAAAAGAAAAAATTGCATGTGATAGTGTCTTGATTCAGAAGTACCTACAAGGGGAGAGGTCTTGCTTATCTATTCTTTCATCCAATATATACTTATTGAGTATGTACTATGTGCTAAGTGGTATTATAGACGATAGGAATACAGCAGTGATTAAAACAGAGGAGGTCCCTGCTCTCATGCGATCTACATTCTAGTAGAGAAGATAAATAATAAATAAGATAAATAATCACAATATATAATGTGTTACGTGTTGGTGAATTAGGAAAAGCTTAAGCAGAAAAGAGGGGTTAACAGCATCTGGAGTGGAGGATTTTAGATAGGAGTGGCTAAGAAAGACCTTACTATAAAAATGACTTTGGAAAGATATCCAGAAAGAAGTGAAGAAGCTAGTGGTGATATCTTCAGAAGAAGAGTATCCCAGACCGAGAAAACCTTAAGTGCAAAGGCACTGAGGAAGGAACCTGCCTGACATGGTCAAGGATCTGCCCATGGCTAGTGTGGCAGAAGGGAACTGAAAGAAGGGTGGGCTGGTAGAAGATGAGCTCAGACTGAAAATGGTGAGGGCTAGACAGAGCTTTTTAGATCACAGTGAGGACTTCGGCTTTTATGTTGAGTAAGATGGGAGGATATTGGGCAAGATCAACTTTGTTGCTGTAATGAGAACAGAAGGCAAGGGTGCAAATGAGAAAGGATCAGTTAGGAGACTTTTGCAATAATCCAGGCAATAAAGATGTGTTATCTAAAGCTGTGTCTCTAATCACTTGGAGCAGGGGTTGGCAAATTACAGCCTGTGGGCCAAAATCAGCTTGCAGCCTGTTTTGGAAATAAATTTTATTGGAACACTGACATGCTCATTCATTTACATATTGCATATGGCTGCTCTCCCCCTACAACAGCTGAGACCATATGGCTAGCAAAGTCAAAAATATTTCGTATTGGCCCTTTACAGAAAAAGTTTGCCCACCTCTGACTCAAAATCTCCTGGGAGGAAGATTAAGGCAGTAAAACTGCCTCCTGGATATGCAAAACAGCATAAGCACAAACCATTGTTTCTCCTCATTATAATTCTGTACAACTGTAACTTTTTACAGAAAATGGAGAGAATTATATCTGGGTTTTAGCGAATGAGACAATATGAAAATAAGATTAGTTGTTTTAAATAAGAGGTAATAAAGAATCTCATTCATTCATTCACTCAAGAAATATTCTTTGAAAACAACATTTACCATTCATAAAATTTAATGAGCTAGTTTTTAAGCTTTGCTTAAGCTTTTCCTAATTCACTAACACATAACACATTATATATTGTGATTATTTATCTTATTTATTATTTATCTTCTCCACTAGAATGTAGATCACATGAGAGCAGGGACCTCCTCTGTTTTAATCACTGCTGTATTCCTAGAGTCTATAACAGCGCTTAGCACACAGCACACACTCTGTAAATATATATTGGATGAAAAAATAAATGGAGAAGCAAGACTTCTCCCCTTATAGGTACTTCTGAACCAAGACACCATCACATGTAATTTTTTTTTCAAATAAACATACAAATAAATATATAATTTCAAAAGCAGTAAGTGCCATGAAGGAAAGATTCAGATTCAGTGGAGAATAGCAAGGGACAAAATTTAAATTAGGGGAGACCAATAGAAATGTCATTTGAGTGAACCCAAAGGATGAATGGGAGGGAAGAGAGAGGAAGCAGTTTTGTGTACAAAGAACAAGATGTACAAAAGTGGTGAATTAGATGGAGAATTGGAAAAAAACTTAGTCAGAGAGTATACAGACACACCAACATAGTCAGAGAGTATACAGACACACCAACATAGGCACAGACAGACAGATAGACACACACACACACCATGCACATACATATACATGGATGGTTGGACCTATAACAGCAACGCAGAAAGAGTCATGGAATGGGTTGGGAACTGAAAAATATTGAGTTTTATATATCATGTGACAAAGTTTTGATTTTATTATGTAGTCTAGTGGGGAGTCATTGAAGGATGTAAGGCAAAAACGTCATGATAAGTTTTACCTTTTATATAGAACTCTAGCCCCATGAAGAATGTGGATTGAAGGGGGCCAAGAATTAAAGTCAGCATCCAGTTAGGAGCTGGTTTGCAGTGGCTCAAGAGAGAGATGATGATAGTAGATTGTACTAGGTTTATGATTGTAGTTTCATTTAACAACCATTTATTGTATTTTTACATAAATAAACTAATATTCTCGGTTTTATTTTGTGGGGGCAAAGATAAATAGGAGAAAGACTATCTCTGCCTTCGATAAACCTATAGCTCTGAAAAGTAAGAAAATTACACAAATATGTTATATGTAGTTGACTATGATAAATTCTAAATTCTGCATGATGACTTGAAAGAGTAAAGTTGGAGCCAAGATAAAGAAAATTTCTACTAGCTTGTTTGGTGAAAGAATCTCAATCACCACTGTTTCCTCAATACTAACCACAGCAAATCAGTACCTCACACATCATAGAGGCTTGGGAAATATTGGGAGAATGACCTGAATCATGCCTCTGGACTCTTGTTTCATTCATTGTTCCCAAACACACTAACTTCAGTAACTGAATGTGCCAATCTCAGCTCCTTTGTACATTGCTTGTTCTTTGCCCCCAGATCTTCTTTATGCCACAATCAGACAGCCTGCCAGGACAACTTGTGCCCCTCCCTGTACTAACAATTTGCTTGCCTTTATTCTGCCTAAAGCCAATTGTTCATTGTGTCTGACTTCAGAGTATGAAAAGGAGCCAAGAATAAGAAGAGAATATGCCAAATAAAGTTAAAACAGTTCATGGAAGTCCAGGGTCTAACAAGTTTATCCTGTATTGTGGCCGAGTTATTTGATTCAGTTTGGATCTATAGGAGGGCTGTAAGTTCCTATCTCTCTCATTTTTAACACACTAGGTATTTAATAAATGTTAATTTAATCAAAAATACAAAGAAGCTGTGAGGAAGTTTCAGTTAAGTCATTTCATAACAGTCATTCCATATACTGAAGAATATGAGAGTTGCTAGTGAGAGAGTCTGCCAAACCCATTCTTTCTCCTTTGCCCTCCTAGCTGGAATTACTTCTACCTGTACAATTAATCTCACTGACCATGAGCCAACTTAGTCAGAGAGTATACTGCAAAGCTTAATTGCACCAAGAGATGGAGCCTAAATTAGGCCTGAGGCCATAGACTACGGTTCTTTGCAGGGACAGGATAGACTACTGACTAAAGCCAAGTATTTGGAGCCTCGATTCTCTCCTTCTCTGTCTTTACACTTGGGCTGTGTAACTTTGGGCAAATGTCTTAACTTCTCGGAATCCTCTTTTTTTTTTTTTTTCATTTATAGAAGGAGAATAATGAAATCTTCCACACAAGATAAAGCCCTTAATGTAAATCTTGACGGAGAGCAGCGTTAGATAAGTGGTAGTCGTGAAATTCCAGTGGTGACGTGGCGCATTTTGAAAACTTTGGATATAAGAAGATTGGCAGTTTCTCATAGGAGGCTCACCTTCATTATTTCATTAACTCTACCATAGTGTGACCTTGACTGTTTTGGAGACCACTTATAGAATTACGGTGGGTTTTATTCTATTATTGCCTATTAAGCTGTACTATTATTACTCATGTGGAAATTCAATATGTTAATTATAAGTCAGTTTGGGGAAGAGACAGAAAATTTTAACATTGACATGTGTCCCCTGTCTTCATTTTCCAAAGCAGGACCACTTTGAATGTCCTACATTGATATAATGCCTATATATTATTTTATCCACATAGAATAGCCCTTGAAACAAACATGCCTTCAAATCTAGAATGCAGTTCAGGTTTGTAGTAGACAAGTGGAACTGGTGGGAAGGGATTTTGAAAATGACTGTACTATGGAATTGAAAAACTTTCTCAGTAGAGGACTCTTTGCCTCTACATGGTGTCAATAAAATTTCCTAAGATTCTGACCAAATGGCATTGGTCTTATTTTCCATTAGTCTGGGTTTCCAAGAGCACAGCCACAGGAGAGAATGTGTTTTGTTAATGATCATAACAATTAATGTTATAAATGAGATTTATAACATTAAATCTGGTTTTGGACAAGATGGAGAAGACTCATTTCTCACTCTGTCTTCTGATAAGTGTAATTATAAAAGCCCCGGACATAATTCAACAGATAAATATAAGAAGACTAAGGTGAAATGAAGAGGATATATGAGTTAGGGACATTGGGACTTTAGCACCAAGGGATGAATTCCCTATATTTCCTTTTTGTCTCTCATACATCCCAGGCTGGGTGCTAGAGAGCCCCTAACTTGGAAGTGCCAGAAGACACAGACAAAAAAAGTCCCCCAAAAGTCTGCTCTCTTAAACCAAAGGACCAGAAAGTGAGTAGTCCAGCAGGATGGGAATATTTTAAAAAATATTCATCCTAGAACAGCAAGTGTTGGCAAGGATGTGAAGAAAAGGGAACCCTCATACACTTTTGGTGGGATTGCAAATTGATACAGCCTCTATGGAAACAGTCTGGTCTCTCAAAAAATTAAAAGTGGATATACCTTTTTGATCCAGCAATTACACTTCTGGGTATTTATCCAAAGAAAACCAAAATGATAATTTGTAAAGATCTATGCACCCCTATGTTCATGGCAGCACAATTTACAATAGCCAAGATATGGAAGCAACCTAAATGCCCATCAACAGACAATTGGATAAAGAAGTTATGGTTCATATACACTATGGAATATTACTCAGCCATTAAAAAAATGAAATCCTACCATTCACAATGACATGGATAGACCTAGAGGTTATTATGCTGAGTGAAATAAGTCAGACAGAAAAAGATAAATACCACATGATTTCACTTATATGCAGAATCTAAGGAACAAAAAGAACAAACTAATCAAAAACAGATTCTCAAGTATAGAGGGCAATCTGATGATGGCCAGAGGGGAGAGGGATTCGAGGGCTGGGAGAATGGGATGAAGGGTTAAAGAAGTACAAATTAGTAGTTGATAGATGGTCACGGGGATGGGGAGCATGGCATAAAGAAAGCAGTTAGTAATGACTAGGTATAGAGCCAGAGGAAGATGGTCACGGGGATGGGGAGCATGGCATAAAGAATGCAGTTAGTAATGACTAGGTGTAGAGCCAGAGGAAAGAAAGAGAAATTAGGGGCATCATTTTATAAACTATATAAATGTGTAACCAAGGTACTGTATACTTGACACTAATAATAAAATAAAATTAAAAAAAAAAATTCACCCTACTCCAGCCAAACATCATGGAAAAAACCATGCCCTCTTCCCTTGCTCTGCTGTGATGCTGGTGGGGAAGGAGTAAAGAGCCAGGACCTCCAATTCCACCTGGGAGTAGCATGTGGCAAACTCCCAGAGTAGCAGCAGGCAGCTCTCTGATTCCCCTGCAGCCAGGGTGGTGTCAGCAGAGACTGTGGAGAGGACCTGGACTTTCTGACTGCCACCTCAAGCTGGACTCCTTTCCATACCAATTAGAGGGGAAGTGGTTGGAGAGGAGAGAGGTGGTTGGAGAGGAGAGAGCCGGAGAAAGAATTTCTTTAAATCTTTATATGGGAAGATCCCTAGTAACCCACACATGAAACTGATTAGAATTAGCACTGCAAAGGTTTTAAGACAGAAATACAGTGTAGGATACTGCCCAAGTTTTTATATTGGCCTCTGAGTAGCCCACACACAAAGCAGACTAGAATATCACTGCATAGGCTGTGAAGACTAACTTGGCATTGGAACCACATCCCATAAAAGTAGGTCAGGACCTACATGAGAAGCCTAAAGAGAGACTTGCTATTAAAAGGTTAGGATCCAGAATCTTATAACATGATGTCCCAAATGTTCAGTTACTGTTTTTGAAGTGATCTGGGGAAACTCTGATGGCCATCAACCAATTCTCAGCATTCTCCTCACCCTTCAGCTCTTGCTCATTTGACATGATTTATGAGTTGGGATTTTGTTTTTCCTTTCCTGCTTTAGAGCTCAGAGCCTTGATTCCAACTTCACCCTCTGGGAAATTGACTAACATCTCCAGAAGAGGTAGTTGATTCTGTTTCATGTGTTCCCAGCGGTGAATAGACTCTTGTGAATGGATTGATTACGTAGAAATAAGATGCGGCTCCATTTTTTTTGCGCGGGTTGGGTAGGGAGTTTCTTTGTACATATGCCCAAAGTTGCCCTAGAGCTGTGTCGGTTTCTCTGATACCACTTTTTGCTAATCTAGTCTGAGCTGGGATTACTCCATCTTGTTAATAATCCATGCTGTTGATATCTCAGCATGGTTTCTGCCAATATTCTAACAAAATATCATGGTTTCCAACAGAAATGAAAATATGGCTTACTAAATCTTTTTTTTTCCATATCTAATTATGCTTTGATTCTATAAATTCAGCCACTTAGGACCCATATCTTTCCTACTAACTTTAATTTATGAAATACCCATTTTAATAAACTTCTTCCCTAAGAGTGAATGTAAAACTATATATAGGTGGCTAATGATCTGTTTGAGGAGATTATAATATGTGAATAATGAAATAATAATAATAATAGTGATGTAAATAGCAAAGGCATAATAGTTCCCTTATTTTATAAATCTCTCTCTCAGGAATGCATATGAATTGAATGTCAAACTAGCAGGGATCCTAATATGCACACACATTTACTGCAATTAAAACCACAAATTATGTTTTGAATGATTTGTTCACACCCATGGATGGTCCAAATGCTACTTTTATCATGATGGTCAAAAGAAATCTAGAAGTGAACTATAATCCTGAGATTAGAAATTATCATTGTAATTTGAGGCAGTGAACTTGTGAGGAAACGGTTTAAATACCAGAGAGAATACATATCAGACACGTGAAAACACAGATTTTGCAAAGCCATCCCAGTTCTGTAATTCTGGGGAAATGTTTACTTAAATATTTTTGTTCCCATTATTCTAAACGGAATAGTAGTCAGTATCGAATGCTTACCTAATGGGGAGCTCGAAAGGCTTTGCTTACATGAGACTATTGCAAACCATTAAGAATTCAGGGCACATTTCCTCCACATATTTACATTAAAGACAATAACCATATGTTCGAAATATTATTAATATTAAATAAGAGTTTAAAGATTTTTATATTTTCTAGCATTAAAATGCAGTAGACTTTGTTTGAAGGTCAGGGTTTTAAAACTAAGAAAATCCTTACTATAAGCCAAATAACAAATATTTTTGTTATCCTCAATTGTTTCGTGATGATTTATTAGTTTACAGTTCAAACTGAATTGCTATTTTAATTCTTTCTTATTACATCTCTAAGACTCTTCAAAATCAGTCAATAATATAACTTCCCTCTTTTACAGATGAATAAGCAAGCATTAACAATTAACTGATTAGGCCAAGAGGTTAGCAATGGAGATGTAGATGAGTATTGGACTCTGTACCCTGCTAGGACCCGGTGTCTGCTGCCATGCAATACTGGCAGGCCTTGCACAAGTATCACATTAGAACAAAAAATAGAAACCGTTCTTCAGAATATAAGGGGTGAGCCATTTCTCCACATGGGAGACATAGCTACTGTAGTGGGAGGATCCAGTCAGCATCCTCCTCGACTAGGGAAAATTTCTCTACCTTTTTCTGGCCAAGTGAGAGTGAAGTAATCACTTAACTTTTTTGTTCACATTTAGAATTTTGAACTAGGTGGCTTGTAAGATCTCATCTGGTATTAAATTCTCTGAAATAGCCTCAGAAGATAATAGCTTCCTTTGTTTTGAGGGTTTCTTCCTTTGAATTTAGGGAACTACTGAGACCTTGACATTGTGACCAAAAGAATAGCTGAAAGGTCAGGGTAAGGTCAAGTGCACTGCACAGGCATTGATGTACACACACACACACACACACACATTCCAAGTTTTAGTCAGGCACTTGGAATTTGGTTAGGAGGAGGAGGTATATGTTCTGTTTTGTTTAAAGGATCCGTTTTGCCTTTTACATTTATCGGGTTTTTATTTTTTTGTCAACTACCTCTTTATCTTTCCATCAAACCATGTCTTTGGTTTGAAACTAGATCCTGGAAACTGAGAACAAAGGGAACTGAACAGCACCAGGTTTTTTGGTCCTAAAAATTTGTGACATCTTTTTCTTTAGGATAGGCTGTTCTGAAATCACCTCAGAAAACGACAATAACAACAAGCAAACAAAAACCAAATAAATAAAAACAGGCATGGGGACTCATTCCTGGCTTCCCTTGGATTAGACACAACTGAAGTTGTCAGTGACAAGCTCATTCTGTCACACCTACATTCAGTCACTTCCATCTCTTCCCCATTTTACTGTTGCTTGCTTTCGTTAGCTTTTTTTTTTTAGATTCTTTCGGCAAAGATTGTTCTTCTTTTTTCCCTCTCTTCTTTCCTCCTTTCCTTCCTTCTCTTCTAATTCATGACATTAGGACATTACATGTTGCAATAGTTAATTTTATGTAGGATAGGGATGCCCAGAGAGCCCGTAAAACATTTCTGGGTGTATCTGTGAGGATACCTCGAAGAGATTAGCATTTCAAGTGGTAGACTGAGTAAAGAAGACGACCTTTACTAGTGCTGGTGGGTGTCATCCAACCTACTGAAGGCTTTAGTAGATCAAAAAGGTGGAGGAGGGGCGAGTTCACTCCCTCTGTTTGAACTAAAACAACCATCTTCACCTACCCTTGGACATCTAGGCTCAGGGATTTGGGGCTTTTGGACTCAGAACAGAATTTACATCAGCGACAACTCAATTCTTGGGCCTTTGGACTAGGACTCAATTATACTACCAGCTTTCCTCATGCACCTTCAGACAGCAGATTGTGGGATTCTTCAGCCTCTATAATTGTGAGAGCTAATTCTTTAAATAAATCATATATCTCAGAACCAATAGAATCTATCTATACCACATATATATGCTTGTATGTTAATTTATTTGTTTGCTTGCTTGTTTGTTTATTTATCCCCTACAGTTCTGTTTCTCTGGAGAACTCTAATACACATGTGATAGCCCCTGGTTCTGAGTTGGCCTGGGAAATGTCAGGTTCAATATCTTAAGTTTATATCTCAAATGTTTTGAGAGGACACTCTGAAATAAGTTGCTATTATTATTTAAAGAAATGCTTTTGCATTAAGCTGTTTTTAGGAACTCATTAATAACTAATGAATATTCATGAAATCTGACTAGAAACAGTGAGCCCTAAGTAGGAGATGATTAAGATCTTGTCACTACTGACATTGCCCTTTGTTGAATGTGTAAAACACCTCTGTTCTCTCTGGGACTTTTCCATTGCAGACAACAGTAGTACGTCACCATGCTTAATTAGCTAATATTTTGGCATTTTGCTTTCATTATTAATTCACTTTATGATATTACAGGCCAGAAGAGGAGATGCTGCTCACCCGCACACAATGTCTGCTGTCGACTGGAGCTACACAAAGTACTTTCTGCAGGATGGAGGATCAATTTGTTCAAATCTGCATTTGTCAGCCCTCTGTAGTATGGACAACCATGGTATAGAGGCAGGACATATTGCTTGTGAATGTTTGTGTTCCTAAAAGCAAAGCTTTATTTCTCATTTGTCGCAGTGTTTATTTTCTTTCCTATATCTCCATAAATAATTGAAATCAAGCTTTTTACTTGATAAAGCCCTTTAGAAAAAGCCTTCAAGTCTAAGTTAATTTTCTCTTCCTACATGTTTCCATATAAATAATAAGGAGAATGTGTTCAAAAAATACATTAGGGCTGTGCTGAAAACTCTTCTTGTTCTCTAAATCAAGATATCCCTTGTGAGCTGAGAATTTATTCTAAGTCCGCACCTTTTTTACTTTCCGGTATGGTTTTATTCACAGTCCTTGCTCCCAACCTTTAGCATCCAGTCTATAAATATCCTTTATTCTAAGAGTCACATAGTCTTCTCTTTTGGTCAGAGATAATCATATGCTTCAAGATGTTAAGAGATTTTGAAGAAAGATAAGATCTTCATTGAGACTTTGGATATAAGGGCATATCCTAAATGTTTTGAGTTAAAAATATTCCTTCCCTTTATGTGTGAGAATCACGCACAGTGTAGTGTGCCAGGTACTGTTCTAGGCACCCGAGATACAGGAGAGAAAGAAGTTGGCAAAGTACATCTCCTCAAGAAGCTCATGTTCTAAATGGGGAAGACAGACATTTAAAAACAAGTTGCTGAATATACAAATGAACTCAAGGAGTGATTAATACTGTGGTAGTCACCTGCTCACTGCTCCTGGATCTAGTTCTAGCCCTTACCCTGGAAAATGTATTTCTGAGGGTGCCTTGTCCTCTGGCTTTCAGTCAAATTTGGCCAAAAAGAGGACCAAAAGGAGACTGAAAGGCAAGAAGAAGGGAAGATCCAGAGCATTTCTCTTTCCTTCTCTCTGTTTCAGGCAGTGCACCATATAATAGCTGCATCTCCTCAATAAAAGCCACTTAGTGAATCCACGCCTCATCTTCCCTCCAAGGGAAGCTCTTGGGCTCTGGTGATACCATTTCCTCACTTCCTCCCCCTAGTACTAGGGGTCATAGCAGTTTCTTGTTCTTACTAATCTTTGTGCTGCCTCTTCCAACAATTTTGTTCCCATTTCCTTACATTATAGTTCTTCTTTTGGACCACCTAGAGTGGGTTCTTATTTCCATATTGTAACTTGACTGCCACAGTGCCAAGAAGTATAACTGATAAGAGAACAGAGAGGGAGGGGATGCTGTTTTATATATGCTGGCTAAGAAAGGCCTCTCTGGGAAAGTGGCTTGGAGAAGGATCTTGGATAAGATGATGATATATGTCATGATTATGTCTCAGGGGATGATGTTCTGGGCTGAGGGCATAGGACTCGCAGTGGGAAAATGCTTGGCAGGTGGGAGTTACAGCAAAAAACCCAGCATTATTAGAGCATAATACACAAAAGAAAAAGCTGTAGAAAAATAAGGCAGAGAGTTATCAAGGGTTAGATCATATAGGGCTGTATAGGTCTCATAGAAGTAATCTGAATAATTGGAGAGAAGAGTAAATTAAACTATGGCTCTGGGAAGAGAGTGTGTAAACAGACCAGTTAGGAGGCCATATTAGCAGTCTGTCCAAGTAGAATACGATGGCACTTTAGATTAGGATGAGAGAGGTGGAGAAGGTGAGACATGGCAGATATAGGGTTTATCTTGAAGGTAAAGCCAAAGAAATTTGCTCATAGATTGGATGCAGGTTGTGAAAAAAAAGAAGTCAAGAAAGACTCCAAGGTTTTGAGCCTTTTCTACCAGGTGCATAGTGATGACACTGACTGAGCTGGGGAAGACTTGATGAAGAGTAGTCCAAGGTGGGCAGGAATTGAGAGTTTGATTTTGGACATGTTAAAATTTGAGATGCCTAATAAATATTTAAGTCCAGATGCCACATAGATATTTGGATGTGTGTAGCTAAAATTCAGGAGAGAAAACTGGGCTAGAGATGAATTCTAGGAATCATTAATACATTGATGGTTGGGTACTAGGTGAGATCTAGGGAATGAATATAGAGAAATACCAAAGAGATCTTTATACTAGATCTTCAGGACAATTCATTATTTAGAAGTCAGGCAATAGAGGCAGATCCAATAAAATAGACTGAAAAGAAGCAGCCGTGGAGGTAGAAAAAAATTGGAAGAATGTAGCATCTAAAGAGCCAAGTGAAGCAAGTGTTTCACATGAAGGGCACGATAAGTTGTGTCAAATGTTGCTAAAGTAGAGGATAGAGAACTGACCATTCAATTAGTTATTAACTATTGCATTGTAGCATGTGACGATGGGTCTGGGGTCTTGTCAAAGGGAGATAAGGCAGAAGGTCTAGGAGCCCAAAGGAGAAAGCCGAGCCTTTGCTCTCCTAGGGAATAGATATGTCTCTCATCTGGGAAAAAAAGCAAATCTACCCCGCCCTCAGTGGAGGGTAAGTTTCTAGAATCAGAAAAACCTACCATGCCTTGTCTTATAATTCTAAGCTAGCAGTTCCCAGTTGTGCATATGATGGCATTCTGAATCGGAACATTCTTCACCGTGTATGAAACTGGCCTGTGTACTGCAGGACATTTAGTAACCTTGACCCCTCCTCCCTTCCCCTGACACTAAGTTAAAGTAAATTTACTGTGATGATCTCCTTCCTATTTACTTTTCATTGCTACCATATTTTTATTTCCTTAGTATAACCAATCATAACTGATCTTCACAAAGAAAATTCTGATTAATTCATTGGGATGTAAATAGCTGATTACTTTCCTTTATGCCCTTTTGAATGTTTTATTTTTATCAGAAACTTAATTCAAATGAATAAAACATTAGTGATATTACTTTGATATAAATAAGTGAAGAATTGCAATAATGGTAGGGAGATAATTTGAGGTAAAATAAACTCTTCATTTTGTCAAATAATGTAATTCAACTAAAATTTTAATAATAATAATAAAAACATAGTTACTATCTGCAAGGCTTTGTTCCAGGTACAGCACAGAGCACAGAGGGAAGTTTTGGTGACTAGTTTTCCTGGGAGTTGACAGTAGAGATGCCCAGCAACTCCCTTCTGGTCCCCCTTCCACTTCCCCTGTATAACCTCTAAAATGCTCTCCTTATTCTAGTTTTTTGACCTTTGGCCTTGCTTCCCTATGCTGTTGCTCAAGAGAATGGCAGCTTCTCTTAAAAGTCAATCTTATTTTTTTCAGCTCTGTTTGAATTTTATTTGCAAAAAAAAGTAGTATTTTAAGCCATTACTAAAAAAAAAAGTCAATTTTATATAAATCACTTCTAGTTCTGAGTGAGCAGCACAGCTAACAACTAATTTATCCTTCATTTTAAAATTTGGGTTTGTTAAAACCTTAGGTTTCCATCATTCTACCTGGGCCCTGGGGTCCAGTCCTGACTTTACCTCTTATTAGTTGTCTTATCTTGTGCTTGGTACTTAACTTTCTGTTTTTTCCTTTTCATCTATAAAATGAGAGTTCAATAGTAGTACCTACCACATGGGA
>NW_006494614.1:37166096-37169603 GCF_000325575.1 Pteropus alecto | reverse complement strand
GTGTATGGAACTTAGTAAATGTTCAATAATGTTAGCTGTTATTATTATTTAGTATGATTGTTCATGTGTTCTGGTATTTTAACAAAATTAACAAATTAATCTTTTTAGAACAGTCCTTATGTAAAAATTTCTGGTTTAGGTGCAGACACTTGTTATCTATGGATATCTTGCCCAGGTTTTATAGCTCATAATTTTTTTGAAGGCACAGATAAGACTGAAATAAGACAGATAGCATCTGAAAATGGCTCTCTCTAAAGTTGTGAATGGTGATAATCTGCCTGGCGTGGTTTCTGGAGCATAACATGTGCTTAAAAATGAGTTATTAAATTAACAAGCTGTAGGATATTTTCAATGTCTCAAACCCAAAGTTTACCAGCCATTCTAGAAGCAAAATTACATTCAGTATGAATATATAAATAATTCTTTATCTTAATTTTTACTTGGTCTATTTCTACTACTTACTATTATACCCTCACAAGGGTGATATCTGTACCACATTGTGTAGACATTAGTTTGCCTCTTTTCTCTCAGCCCTTATCCCTTTGCATTCTCTTGAGTATTGTATGGTTTGGTAGTCTGCAAACTATATTTTCTCTCTTCCTAACTGGCTGCAGGTTATTCTCTATCATGGGTAAACACCAGTGGAAGAATGGAAGGCAAGAGGAAGGGGAAACATGGCTTTCTTCTTCCTTATGGTTTCTGGTGAACATTTTGCCAGCAATAGAGGTGACAATACAACAGTGGTTACAGAAATAGCAGCTGTAAGAGTGATTTCAGGCAATGGTTTGGCTCTGATCAAGGTAGCAATTCTGGTAGATCCAGAGCTATCTGTGACATCTTCGAAGGTGCAATAGCAAGTATGTATGAGCTGTGGCTACAGCTCAACAACAGCAGCCTCTCATTTCCGAGTTTCATGCCTTCTTACTTTTTGTTCTTCTAGGTCCTTCCTTCTGCTTTTGATCTTCTCATTCTTCCAGCATCTTTGTACCTAATTCCCAGCATTAAAATCCCTGTTTGAAATATTTATACAGATTATTTTATAGATGATATAAATTAGAAATATCTCAACTGCAATTACATGTTTCTGTTTAGAAATCGTTGCGTACCTTTAGTGATTTACCAAGAATATGAGGGCATGACCTTTGGTTATATTTAAACTCTTGTATTTTATCATCAGTTATGATAATTTGGGAAGCCTCTGTCCTGCAAATTTTCTGAAGAAAGGCAAGTAGTTTTGCTCAGCAGGGAACTAAACCTCAGAGTCAGCAAGCACAATTTTGCAAAACAATGGCTTCTCCAGGAAGCAATAATTAACTCAGCTCTTGTCTGTTTCAACTAGTTTCTTTTCTTCTACTTGGCACAAGGAGACTTTATTATTAGTGGAGAATCCTGGTGGTTTATGTTCTGCGAACTTCATTTTATGGTGCTCCCCATGGGGACACTATTTCTTACAACTTTACCCACCAAGAAAAATCTTACTCATTCCTCTAATGAGGACAAGGATGTCACACAATGTAGCTTCTTTTCAATTTGGGTGACCTGTAATCTCAATTCTCATTTCCAAAAACTGAAGCAAAATATTGCTCTTTTTTGTTACATTTTTTTTTTTCACTCTAGTGAAAAATCAGAGGAGAAAAATTGAGAAAAAAGGTTTGCACTTTCATGGTGAACTGGTGCTTGATAAGATAAAATTGTTGACTCACTGTGAAGAATACACTGAGAATTCCGGACCAGATTGGTGATGATAAATATAGAGGGAACCCCTTGTGATGCACTTTCACCATTAATAGTGGGTCCAGATTTCAAAACCAAAGACCACCCCAATTCCTTCCATATCACTTCCCACTGTTAGGCTCCAGTTACTTCAGATTATTTCAAAGAAACAGTCTATGAGCAGAGTTCAACTTGAGCGTGCTTGAGGAGGCTGATGCTGCAGAAGTTGTTAAAATATAGCTTCCAATGCCCCCTCTCAGACATTTTCTGTAGGTTGAGTTGGAGTTCAGAAATTTGTATTTTTAACAACAAGCCACGCAGTTCGGATGCATGCCATCTCTGGATCAGATTTTTAAATACTCTCTATCTAAAGTACTGATCTCTGATTACTTCAGAACATCTCATATTCACAAATGTTAACATAATACTGACTTTTTTCCTCTCATGTTTGTTCATAACCAGTTTCCTGGCTATGCCGTACCAAAAATATGGATAAAATAAAATATTAAGTTTGGTATTGTGTACACAAATATATCTGTATGGATGACAGATCTTTTTATCCTTCTTCTTTATTATGTTCTCTGTTTGTTTCAGAGGCCATTTAAATACCTCCTTAGTGTCATTCTGACAGTTAATTTTATGTGTACCATCACATGGAGTGCCAAGATATTTGGTTAAACATTATTCTGAGTGTGTCTGTGAGAGTATTGCTGGATGAGGTTAATGTTTAAGTCAGTAGATTGCTCTCCCTCATTTGTGTGAACCTCATCCAAACAATTGGAGGCTGAAATAAATCAAAATGGAATATTCACTGTCTTTGCCTGACTGTTTTCAAGCTGGAACTTACTGCATTCAGGCAGAAATTTACACCATCGGCTCGCCTGGTTTTCAGGCGTAAAGACTTAAACTGAAACTATACTGCAAGCTCTTCTGGGTTTCCAGCTTGCATATAGTGGGACTTCTCAGCCTCCACAATCACATAAAACAATACCTTATTGTTTCCCTATAGATATATTGCTTCTGTTTCTCTAGCAAAGCCTGACTAATAGTTGTATAAATCAATAAAGAAAGGAGAAAAAAATGAATGACTATTGCATAAATTAGTCTAAAGAGAGCATGAAAATGATACATTATTTACCATGAGGTTCTTTTTTCTCTCCTCTTTCATCAACCTTATCAGAATTCCCCAAAGCTACTTCTTAAACCTTTATTAGAATTCATTTCAGATTTTGGGGCAATAAAATGTCTGCTTAAGGTAGTGATTAACCGTCCATATTAAAAGGTCCACAGTGGTAATTCCAGGGGAAAGAAACCTAATTAAATGTCATAGACTTTTTTTTTAAATACCTTTCTGCTTAAAAAGTAAAGCTATGAAGAGGAGGGCCTCAGGCTCTCCAAAATGCTTGTCAATATGCACTGTAAAAGTTGATGTTAAATCTTTATGCTCTTATTTATTTAAAAAATTATATATTAAGTCTATTGGCATTTCTTTACATTACTAGGTGTGTCCATTTATGTATTAGGTTTATATAGTAATATTTACTGTTATGGAGGCATAGTCAGAATTCAAGTAAATGCCAAAACAGAGAAAAATTCTTTATGGAGATTACTTTTAGATGATGATAATGCTTAGTTATAAGGAGAATTATCCATTTGTACTGAAAGTCCTAAGCAATTTTCATAGGGGCATAATAGTTACATCATTTCGGAACTAAAGTTGTAGAAAGTTTCCGGACGTTTCTGAGTAGGTAGAATAGACTCATAGAGATATAGTGGAGATTATTTTTGAATATA
>NW_006494614.1:37152679-37166028 GCF_000325575.1 Pteropus alecto | reverse complement strand
AAAAAAAAA
This sequence comes from Pteropus alecto, assembly GCF_000325575.1. Lineage (NCBI taxonomy): Eukaryota > Metazoa > Chordata > Mammalia > Chiroptera > Pteropodidae > Pteropus > Pteropus alecto. Next base: position 37,166,019 of record NW_006494614.1, on the reverse strand, counting down.
AAAGAGTGAAAACTGAAATGTACATACTAGAAGTTGGGCTGATCATAATGCTGTCTTATTTGTAATGAATTTGATAATAAATTACAGCATTTGGCATTTACAATGACTGTGTTTATTAGAAACAATGACTCGGACTTTTCCCGTTGTCTCAGAAGTCTCTGCACTTGAATAAAAAAGCACAAAATCCCTGAGGACACCCCTAACTCACACAAAAGCAGTAACACAGTCTGAAAGAAACTTTTGAGTGTCTAAATGTAAATAAGAAAGTGAGGAATTTGGGAAGGTGGTGGCTGGTGGTGCTCTAAGATGATCCTTTTATACACACCAACTGGAATGTTTCTGAGCTACAAAATCTGAAGTCCATTCCAAGGCTATCATCTAGCGCAGGGTGAGAGGTTTCTTGGGAGAGTGTGACGTGTGTATGCTCAGTAGTTCTGAGAGTGTACAAAGAGACTGATGGCTACTTCTAGCCTGTCAATTCCAGAAAGTCTGGAAGACTGCTGGAGTTGCTTACATCAGCAAAATGACAAGGGACTGAAGTGTTGTGTGGCCTAGAAGATAAGGGTTGTGGCATTCTTTTCTGTGTCCTTGTGGCTCTTTGAGTAGGTAGAAGAAGACCTTAGCAGTTCCTCCAGTGCCACTGAAGGGGCAGGAAGGTTAATGGAAGAGGCAGGACATAGGCAATCAAAATATAAACTGGCTAACTGAGGTTATACCCCACCTAGGAACCTACGTGCTGTAGGACTGAAGCTGGCCCTGGTAAACACTCTTAGGCAATCCTCAGCAAACCGCCCTCATCGTCCGTGTGGAGGCTACCACAACTGCAGATGCCTTCAGCAGCAAGTGGGACCATTTTAAGCCAGAGCGAGAAGTCTTCCTTCCTACCACCCACAGGTATCAGTTGCTTAAGAAGATCTGACCTTCCCAATTCCTTTTCTTCATTCCCAAATTTGGAAGAGCTAGACTTGGAAGAGGGAGCAGAAGCAGGTATCTCTCTGAACCAAACCTTCTCACCCACCCCTCACAACCACATACACACATACCCTCTAAGGAGTTAGAAAGGAAGGAGTACATCATCCCCTCCTACAACTAGTTGGTGATGACTAATGGGACAGGAAATTAAAGATTTGTAGGAAACAGGCCAAGTTGTAATACCTAAAATTAACATGAAATTATGGAATCTGTTCAAACTGTTGACTCATGTCGAAGACAATAATTGCGGAAAAATAAAACCACTTTATATTTTATCCTCTTTCGTTGGCGCTCCTCGACATACCATTTAAAGAAATTCCCTGAATTACAAAAAAATCCAAATCCAGTTGTCTTATCATGACTCCTTGTCTGAACTAAAACTACAATATAAAGTAACATGCGGTGAGTGACTCTGCCTTTAAAACACGATATTTTTCACAATTTAATTTATACTAATTTTTTCAATAATACTACTTCTGTGTAAAACAAATACTGTGTTTTCAAAGAAAGAGAATAAAGGAATTAGTCATTCTTTCCAAATTCCTATGCCACAAAGAAATGAAATAAATTGTTCAAGGTCATGTTTTAAACCTGGTTTAGGATTGAATGCACCACTAGTCAGCCTACGCAGTCCAAATAACAAAAGCCAGGCTGATGAAAATGTATCAGTGAAACAGAAAAGACTCTGACATACGCAGATTATGCGTGTTATCAAGTAGGCAGATGCATAAGAACACATAGACTCTTTAAACTGCAGTGTGTGGCCCGGAAAGGCTTTCTTTTTTATCTTCCTTTAAGAATGCCATAATTCTTTTAGATCTTCAACTAATATTGAAGAACACACTTGATTTTACTTTATATATATATTCTTTTCAAATTTTCTCGAACTTAAATACATTGAGACATTTGCAGGAGAAAGAGATTTAAAGGCCTGCAAGTATCAAATGAATGTGCGGTATATATGTTTTGAATGTAGAGTTATTGGGAATTTGAAAAATTTATCTGCAGGCATTTCATCATACTTCTTTTGAGATAGGCATGCCTGAAAATTTATTTCTTTCTGATAGTGCTGAGAGCACTCACAGAAAAAAAAAAAAAAAGCAAATCCAAGTATCAAGATGGTAATACAGTTGTAACCATTAAAAATGTACACAAAATAGAACAATCAAAACCCTGGCTGAGCAGAATTGTATCTCAAGGAATAACTTTTAGCTTAAATTACTGAAGTAGTAAAGACATGGTGACTGGGGATGGGTGAGTCTATGAAGATGATTTGCCAACAGGAGACAGGAAAAACTCAGTGGAGAAAAGAGCTTCAGCCTACACTCAATCTAGAATTTACCATTTCCACTCAAAGTCCAGAGAATTCTCTTCAGAGCCTCCCTATCTCAGCTGCAGAGGGCATTCACATACATTTGTAGCTGAGAAAGTTCATATTTGCATCAGAAAGCCACTCTTTCAAATTTTCAACTTGCACAGATTAGTACATTTCTAAGGAGGCAAAGAACTAGCTAAAGCAATTGAAAGATTATTGACAAAGTCAATGTAGTAATGACAAAATCACTTTGCATTTTAAAAATTCAACCTAAAACGAGAGTTCTTTGCAATTAGTCCATTAGTTCTAAATCAGAAAGAACCCAGATCAGCCTGGTGAAAATACTTTGCGTGGGATAAAGGAGTAAGAGATAAGAACCAGGGCAACCGAATGCCAGAGAAATTGAATCAGAACTAGGACAAAGATTGTCCTATACTATTTTTGCTAAGACATCACAGATAACTAAATAAAAAGGGACTGGTAGTTAATGTCAGCATTATTTGCTGTTTTTGTACTTGGCTGGCTATAAATATACTTAACTGTTGCAAATACTATATAGAGGGTCACTACTTACTGATAGTGCTGAACTAAAACTACACGTTTTTTCATTGGAATTTCTTCTCTCCTAAAATTCTAATTGGAAAAAGTTCACTTCAAGTATTATGGTAGAGATTTTTAGTTTTCTTCTAGTGTATCTTCCCTTCTATAATAACAAGACCCCGATTTTTTTTTTAACTTGTCACATATCTACAAAGATTAAGTATGAATTTTCATTCACTCTTAAAACTAGGTGTGATTACAAGACTAAGTTCTGGGCAATGGAGTGTGAGGGGAAATGGTGTGTTCATCTTCTGAGTCCTGGATATGAAAGGTTGGACCCAATATTCTCCCACCTGCTGGCTGGAATGTGGATGAGGTATGAGCCATGATGAGCCAGTCAGTCAGGGAGAACTCCTAGTAGAGTGACAAAGAAAAAGGAGTTTGACTCTGTGAAGCTGGTATATTAGCCTTGGTGTGTTTAAATCTGACGTGTTTATATAGGAATTATTTACTTGTGCAAGAAATAAGCTTTAATCATATTTAAGCCTTATTATTTTGGGTCCCTTTTATAGCAGCTGATCCCAAGCTCATATCTAACCGAAATAGGTATTTGTTCACACATTCATTTAAGGAATTGATATATTATGCATATTCTATATCAGTTACTGTTTTAATAATGTATTTAACAGTGAACAAAATATAACAAGTCTTTGCTCAATAGAGCAGACAATAAAGAAATTATATATAAGGTAATAGCTCATAATTATAAATGCTACAAACAATAGCACATAGTAATGTAACACTGAGCTATTAGGTGTGTAAAGAACTATTTTTAATGAGTTAATAATGGACAAAAATACAATCATATTAGAGAAAAACATTAGAAAGATGTGAGCCTGGGAAAGCAAGTTCACATAGTGTGAAGAATTAGACCATGGATAAACAACATAAATTTTTAGCTAAAATTCTATTCCTAAGAGAATAATGGCTACCACCCAAATGTCAAAGAAAAGAACAAGACAAGAGGATTGGGAACCTCTTAAGTACAGTTAGATTCTGCTGATTGTTGTTGAGATTATAAGAAGAGAAAGGAAGAAAAAATGACCACTGAAGTGTAATTCCATTTATCACACTGTCAGTTTAGGTCACTGAGATAAGAACTAATATTGTCTGTTGCAAAAGCTAAACAAAGAGGCATAAGCAGAAACGAAAACAATAACAAATGGTTAACATTAAAAAAATATTTTTATTGTCACTATAAATTTAAGACAAGTTTTGAAAAAAAATCATATGTAGTCTCACTGCTTCAAGATAACTATTGTTAATTATTACATTTTTCTATAAACTATTGGGCAAATTTTATTTCTTTTTGGGGGTGAGGGAGTATTAATTTGATAAGAGAAAGTACCATCCCTCTGCTTTCATTTATATTGCTGTAAATAATAGTACATTATACATTTACCCTCCTGGTTGCTACCCAGCTGTATTCATCTTTTGTCAATTAACTGGTTACAACCCTGAGCTTCGGTTGATACTATTATTTTCCTACCCAAATATCCATTTTTTCCCTCTTAGAACCTCTAGTTTTAGCTGTGCTTAAAGCCACTCGAAATAACACATTTTCCAGCTTCACTTGTAGCTAGGTATGGCCTTGTGACTAAATTCTAGACAATGATATATTTGTGGAAATAGAGTATAGCAGCTTCTTGGAAATTTCTTTAAGGGACAGAGGTATGGACCCTTAATCCACTTCTTCGTTCTGAATGCTTGAAACATGGATATAATGGATAAATCTCTATTTTGGGCCATGAGAACAAGGGAATGCTCTGTAGCTGGCTGCCTGGAAGCACACTGGATTCCAGATGGCAGGATAGTCACCAGGCCAGCCCTGGACTGTCCACATCCAAAATTTTATGTGAGAGAAGAATAGATTTCTATTTTATTTAAATTTCTATTTTATAGATTTCTGTCACTTATAGATAAACCTAATCTTAACTAACATAGGCATTGAATTCAACTTTTCATTTTCAAATGAATGTTAGTTTTGAGAGACTCCTTGAATACAAGATAGCTGTTAGAAGAAATCATGAAATAAACTTATTTTTAAAAACCCAGGTTTAATATCTTGACCTGATCTCTTCCCTCTGACTCTTTCTTTTCCATTCTACCCCTCCCCATTACTCTTTCTTTACCACCATTTCCTATTCTGGATATGTGTGCCTACTGCCCTTCACTAGGGTCTCTGCTAGCCCAACTGGCCCCTTTGCAAAAATTAGAAAGAGACCATCCGCAAGGTGGCTGCAATTTCACTGGTTCATGACTTTGCAAGAGGGCCAATTGTGGGAATCAGAAAAAGGTACCCCTTTTTCCAGGTTGTTGCATCTCCACACAGAGCATATGGTTTGGCAGGCAGAACCTGGGCTGGATTTCAATCCCTACTCATTCATTTGGCTGGGTGCCCTTGTGCAGTGAACTATATGTCCACGTTTGCAGCTGGCTAGTCCTTTATTAGCAGGCTCAGTTCATCCTCAACAGGACTGTGATAAAAAGAAACATATAACAGTCTCTTAGTTCACAGCACAGTTGCCTGGAGTCAGTATCAAGTGTCATTCTTATTACTGGTTTTCTAGGTCTACAAAAGGACTCTCTTTGCTTATCTTATTTCCAATTAGATTATAATCAAGAGTCTTACCGAGATTCATTTGTTGCCTGCATGTATCTCTAATTGCTGACACTGTTTCTGGTAGCAACCATTACCTGTGTTGTCTACCTGGTTATTTATTTTGCATTTCTCAGCCCTTAGTATATATTTACAAATTTGGTTCTTATCATCTCAATTCTCAGCTCCCTTTTGTGCTGATATCTTGTAGACTGGTGCTGGCCAAGAATGTAGAGGGGATGAACATCAACCAAATTAGCTGGAAAATTAATCAAATTTACTGACTAGTCTTTCAAACATTAGTTAAATATTTTCGTCACATACATGATAGTTAAAAATATTCTTCAAATTTAAACTGTAAGAGAGAAAATTAAATTGAAATATTGAATACAGGGATTCCTCTATGTACTTCTGGGAGTACAGTCTTATTTTCTTTATAAGCCTTCTTTCTCCTAATTTCTGCGACATAGTAGTACATTATACAATCTATTTTATTAGAAATTCTAGTTGTCTTACTAATCTTCCCACCAGCATAACCAAAGACCTATTGTCCTTACTCGAGTGATAGCATTAATACTTTTTACGTCTCCTTCCAGAGTCCTCACATATAAACTTAACCTTCACAAAACACAACCTAAAACAAAACCAAAGCTAGACCTCTCTGTCATTTCCAATCAGATGCCCTTGAGGTTAAGACTAGAACTCATGCTATATTATTTTCTCCACTTGGCATAACCATGCAGTGTTGTTTCTGCATCCTTCATTTGATTCTTTTTCTTGCTCTGAGTGCAAAGAACATAGATGATGTCAAGTTTGAAATTTATGTTTCACATTAAAGAAAATGGTGACTATAAAACCATTGTAATGGCTCCTTGTGAGGTTTTCCTTGTCTTAACTTTTATTTGTTGGATAGAAAAGTTGAGTTCGAATATGTAAGAATGCTTGATTGCAAAATTAAAGAGATTCCCTGGACTTAGCTCAGGGGAGTGATGTCACCTCATTACTCTTGGCATGTGCTCCCTGTTCCAGTCAAGGGCAGTGACCTCTCAAAATCCTCTGATTTCTGAGTAACACTTCACAGTGCTGGGCTGAAGGTTGACATTGAGAACAAAATGTGAATGGAGAGCAAAAATTTGTCTCTGGTTGGTCAGATGTCTCCTTGACATTTCCGATTCTTATCAATACTACACTAAATATTTCTAACTAAGCTCTGTATCTTGTCCACTGAATCTTTTATTCCCTAACTGATTTCATGAAATTCAATCTCTTGGTCCATGTCACCAGCTTGTTTGTCTGAGCTTTGTCCTTCTCCTGAACTGCTGTCTCACCTGCTCAGCCAGATATTGGTCCAGGCCACTCCTGGTCAGCACTGTCCTACTGCTGTCCAGTAGATTGGAGTCCTGACTATGTGGAAAAGCTCAGAGAGAGGAGACTTATTTCAAAATAAGCATGAGAAAGAGCGAAGGAAAAAGAAAAGGATGTCTAACAGGCTGTTTCAGGATATTACCAAAATGAAGATGAAGACGGGTTTGAAACTCAGTAGCACAGAGACGTTCAAAATGAGGGAGGGAGTGTGGAGGTTAAGTCAAGTGGATAGACCAAGGAGTGAATCTTAGCCTGTTACTTGCTTTTGAGTACTTTGGGCTGGTTTCTTAACCCTGTGAGTCTCAGTTATCTTATTTTTAAAATGAGGATCATGATATCTCCTTTATAGACTTGTGAAGATTACAGGAGCTAAGGCATATGGCCCACTTAGCACAGGGCTTGGCCCATAGCACGCATTCTGTAACTGGCAGCTTGAAAAAAAAGCAGGTTCAAAAACCCTGGTTCATAGGAATTTTCATTGGGCCTTTGTTTAAAAGCAGCTGAAAGCAGATTGCAATATGTTTTCAAGAAAAGAACACAAATACAATCCTTGCCTCTATTTTTTTTCTTTTCTTTTACTCATTTCAAACCTCTGCTCAAATGTTGCCTCCTTAGAGAAAAGCCCTCTGATTACCTCGTGTAAATTGGCGGTTTATATCAGTCTCTTTCCTCTTGATTTGTTTTCCTTTGTATCACTTGTAACCAGACATTATATCATACACAGTAGTTTCTCACTTAATGTCATCAATAGGTTCTTGGAAACTGCAACTTTAGGGAAATGATGTATAACAAAGCCAATTTTGCCACAGGCTAATTGATATAAACAAGAGTTAAGTTCCTAGGTATATTTCTGGTCACAAAAACATAGCCAAACTTCTAAATAAAGACCCCAAACACCTCTAATATTAAACATTGAAATAAATGTGAGCTATACATACATTTAAGAAACATGAATAAACAAATAAGAGAATGATTTTCAATACTCTTATTTCAGTTTAGGGTAACAAGTGCTGGAGCCCATCCCACAAGTCAGGGCACAAGGTGAGACCCCACCCTGGACAGGAAGTCCTTCCATCACAGGGCACACTCACATCCACATCCACACTCACTCAGACTGGTTACAATGTAGACATAACAATTCATCTCATGTGCACATCTTTGAGATGTGGGAGGAAACTGGAGTCCCCGGAGAAAACCCACACAGACAGTGGCCCCATATAGAAATCAATATTTTTTCTCAACAATGTTATAATGAAATAATGTTATAAGAGGCCTTGCTGTGTATATTTTGTTTTGTTACTGGTAACGGTGATCTCCTTCACTAGTGTCTTCATGAAAGAAGACATTGTGGTTTATTGCTGTTTCCTAGTACCCATAAAAATGTATGAAATGAAGGCAGTAAATAGATATTTGTTAAGTGAACTATGGTGACCCATTTACTTCCTACTTCATGTTTATTATGTATTGTTGTTATGGTGAATATTTGTGGCCACATGCAGACAGAGGTATAACTAGCAGGATATCTTCCTAGTATTCTTAGTTTCCTTGGCCCTAAAAGTTTTTCTCTAATATGTGGTACCAACTCATTCAATCAAAACAAAAAATTTGTTCCCTAGAGGACCTGATGAATCCCTTTTAGACTTGCCGCAATCCTAAAAGAAGGCCAGAAGCATCACGACTCCTTAATTTTTGCCAGTCTCATGCCTCAGAGCCCATGACCTGTGTTGACATGCACAAAGTTAGTATTTCACAAGTGTTTGTGACTTTTTCTGTTGGCTTGTCTTTACTCATTCCTTCCCTCCCAGCAAATCTGTACAGCTCTTCCTTCCCGTTATGTGCTGTACAGTTGCTTATTCTGCTCTCAGGCTCAGGGGCAATTTATCAGGGCTTGTTTCCCAACTTGCTCCTCGTCACACACGTCTCTCTCTTTAATTTCATTGTTCTTCAACTGAGCAAAGAACAGGTTCTGGGGATTGATTATCAGTGCTTCCTACACTAATGAGCGATTTGTTGTGCAAGGGCTGTGGCCCCACCTGGGGGCTGACAGAAAGAACTTCCAGAAGTCATGCACATAGTCCTGTTTATTCTCCTCTTCTGTCAAGCACAGTGAACACCAAATACCACACTGCATTCAAAAGTGCTAGGGCTCAACTCACCTGTGTTGTGAAAGGACATGTGCAAGACATCCTCACTTCAATATTGCAGCTACAAGTGTGTAGGATCCTTGACAGGGCATTGGGCTGAAAGTCACTACTAGTGCTGAGGAGGAAAGGTGAGTGCTCCAGGCTGATACCTGGAATCTTCAGTTTTGAAAATGAAGTCTACCAGTTTCTCTCTCTCTCTCTCTCTCTCTCTCTTTTTCTCATCTTTTCTTCAAAGAGCTTAATGATGGGCCAATATATGATTCTAAAGGGATACCTGCTTTTGAAAAATGCTATTTATTTGATAAAAAAATGAGATATACCTATTCTTTATTTCTTAATGATAGAACCTCTGATTTTCTGTAACTTAAATCCCATAGAATAAGAGAGTTAGACTAGATTCTCCATTAGATAGCTTTATGTATTTCTACTCAAAGTATGACTCTTGGACAAACAACATTATTTTGATCTGAGATCTTGTTAGAAATGCAGAGACTCAAGCCCCATCTGGGATCCTTTGAATGAGAACTTGCATTTTAACCCACTCCTAGATGATTCATATGAACATTACTGGTTGTGAAGCACTGGTCTTCAGCTCTAATATTGAGATTCTATACTTACATTTTATAGGTTAAATAACATAATTATCTAAATGCAAACATCATGTAGCAGAAAGAACAGATCTGAAATTGGATTTCAGCTCCATTACTAATAATATTTGGGAAAATAACTTAACTTTGGTTTTCTAATTTGTAAGGTGAAGAAAATAATCTCTGCCTTCAGGGTAGATGTGAGAATTAAAAGTTATACATGTAAAACACTAGTTCACGCAGTGTCTGGCACCAAAACTTGATAACAACTACTATTATTTCATTAAAATCTATACAGTTAGGGGATCCTTGAAATTTTTTTACTCATTTAAAGTTCATTTTGTAGAATGCCAGTAGCATTATCCAATGGGTTCCCTCTAGATTGCCTATCAATGAGCTCTTGGACTAAAGGGCCCTTTACCTCCCAATTTAAAATCTTATGGGACCAGGAGTCCCCAAGCTCTCCAGGTGTTGGAAGCCATCCTTTCTCAGGGCTATCCTAAAGAGCTGGCACCTAAGCTATTTGGATCCCGAACCCAACGTGTTTATGTACCCTCCATCTCGTACTTTCCCTATTAAAAAGAGAGAACTGGGGAGGTGAAAGGAGAGAAGCTCTCCATGGGGCCAAGTAATCTGTAGCCTTTCTGCAGGATAGTGAAATAACAGGGCACTCATCCACTGCTGATCTTTTTGTCCGTGAGTTCTGGCTTGCACGGAGTGTTGCTATTCATGTATATCTAAGGCCTTTGCCTATTATTATTTCGGCAAAGAATGAAGAATGACAGACAAAACAACCACCTTTTAATCTAAGTGTTATAAGATGTTAAGTTGTAGAGACTAGAACTGGCTCTTTTTTTTTTTTCATCTTGTTTTGTCTGTCATTGCTCATTTAAGCAATTTGTAGCCCTGTGAGGTTAGGGAGCACTCTCTCATTCAGTGGCTGTGTTTTCATAGGATATTGCCTTTCTCGGAGCACATACATACTTGGAGATTTCCATATGATTGAGTTTTAAAGAATCACTTTATGGCAGTAAAAAAAAAAAAGCTTATCCAAATAATTTTGAAAGGAGCATTCCTTAACTAAGATGAGCAAAAGATTTTCATTCTAAGTTTAGCAAGGAATAGTTTCTACAACTGGCACTGATAATTATTTCCATAAACAGGAAAATCAGTGAGAAAGAAACAAATAGCAACTCCTAATAACATTTCTGCTTACTCTACTTGATTGTGTGTTCCTTGAGGACAGGGACCACGCCTTAATCATCTTGGTCTTCCCAGGAGCTAAGGCTGTTCTTGTTGCAGTTAATACTCAATAAATGTGTTTTTAATGTTGAATGAATGAATTAATGTGCAATGTACTGATATAAAGAACTTATTATAATGGTGCTTGAGGGAAGAAATATTGCAAGCAATCATGGGCTTTGTATTTTAGAGTGGAAATTTCTCAACAAAAACAAGATGAGCTGAATCTAGCCACATCTGGGGTATAGAGAATGGTTTTAAACAGTAGGACTCTAAATGGAGCTGCATTTAGAATGAGTCTCTTGTTAAAAGTATAAATTGGTACCTAAAACTTAATTTTAATAACTAGACAATTTTAATGTAGATTCTTATTGAATGCTATGTAAGCATCTTGATGTGAAACAACTTTATAAACATTACAAAATGAAAAAGGTTGACAAAGCAAGTAAAGTACTCTACACAGAAAAGACAATTGCATATCAAAATGAAAATGCTTATTTGAACTAAGGATTTTAAATCAAGAAGGAGATTCAGCAGAAGTAATGAGATCTTTTACTTAAAACAAAAAAAAATTCAAATAGGTCACTGAATATCAAGAACCTGCCTGCACCTAGGTGGTAAGTTATTATTTTTTAATCTTTATATTTATAATGAATAAAACTATAATAGAAAAAGTGTCTGATAAACCTAAATGGATGATTCTGCAGCAATTTATGGTACTCCCTGGAACTTGAAGCATTTTGAGGCCCTGACAATTTTGAAGAAAGCACATCTTTATCCCTTTTTGTCTTGCAGTAGGTAGAAAGGTTGTAAAATCTGACAAATTACCACTGCATTTTAGTTTACAACTCCTTGGTGCCATATACATTCATAGATGTGAAATTGTGAATTTCCAGAGAGGAATTCCAGGCTGCTATGAGGGGTTTGAATCATTGCCTGGGAAGTGGGGTCTTGCACGCCCTGGTGCTGTTTCTTGGATGATTTATGGATGTTCAGTGTACGACAAATGTATGCCAACATAAGCCACTGTGACAATTCTGCTCACTGCCGGGTATTTGCCAGTGGCTAAGTGTCCCCTTTCTGGTCGCTTTCACTTTTGATTTCACACCACTGGGAGCACCCCACGCTCCTTATGGATGGAAGAGTCAGAGGCCATGCCTAACAGAAGCAATGCCTCCCTCTCTTTGTTCTGAAGCATTTCTACAGCTTCTTAGATTTACTTTTTCTATGAAAAAAATGCATAGTCTGAGGTAAGAAACTTGTTTTTAACTAGTTCCATAAAGCCCCATACCCTGTGGTTGGAGCTGGGTCAGCGTCCTTGAAAGAAGTTGTCAGAAAATACTATGATTTTTCTGAAGTGGATGGAAAAGAAGGAAAAGAGAAAAAAGAAGTGAGTGGGAGGAGGAGCAGTACCTAGACATCAGCACAAAGACACTTTTTGAAAGGACAATAAAGCCTATGTTTTACAGACATATTATATCTTAAACAACATTTTATATCTTAGCGTTCAACTTTACTAAATAATTCTAAAGATGCATTTCAAGCACATTGAGGTACATGGGTGGAAAACTTTGCATTCCACTCAGATGTTTGGAATTTAGAAAATCTGTAATAGGGACATGGATTATTAAAGGAGAATTTCCAGAAATGAGATTCTTTTTAGTCTCCACAACATCAAGCCTTACAGCAAAACCTTAGCTCTCAGTATCTGCTTGATAATTATATTTCTACATATTCCGAGGCACGTATTTCCAGGGATTCATGGCATACATTAAAGAAATTCTTTTTAGGAGATTTTCTTTGTAGAAAACTCAAAATTAAACATTCATAAGAACTATGTATGCTTAGAAGGTATGTAGAGTCCTATCAAAATGGATACTCCAAGTGCTAGTTTTGTATCAGCTCAGAATTAATGTAAGTTAGCAACTTCACATTGCATAGGCAAGATCTTGGAAGTATTTCTGCTTTCATATTACAAACATTGGTATTATAAAGAAGTTAGTGCACCAATAAAGTGTAATATTATGTTTTGACTTTTCTTTTGGCTACTCATGGGGGAAGTGTGGTGTATGGAGGGCTTTTATACCTTCTTTGTCATTAAAAAAAACCCTACAGAATTGTATGGATTTTTCTATATTGTTTTTTGTCACAGTTGTTTAAAAGTGGATAAACATTCAGAAACCTAGAGTGGCAATTACTTGGTAACTCTGCTTGGGTTTGTATCATTCAGAGAATTCAGGAAAAAGCAGATGTAATATATTTTTTTTTTTTTTTTACTTTAAGTATAATGACACTTAGATTTCTTATTTCTCTTTAATGAAGCATGTCACTGAAGACAGCTAACCTATAATGGTGTGTCATGTGTGGTGGGCTGAGCAGCCCTCTTAAAACACATTTTTAAAGAAAGGAACCCTGCCTTTTATTTATTTTGGGGCCCACCACAGAGCAGACACAACTGCTGAATAAATATAACAATGAGGGTATTATTATAATACTCCTGTTCAGAAAGACAGTGC
>NW_006494614.1:37133901-37152644 GCF_000325575.1 Pteropus alecto | reverse complement strand
AAACTTCCTTAAAATGGGTACAAATGAAATACGGATATCATTAGGATGTATTTCTTATCAGAGAAAGGGAATTCAATTCTGAAAAAACAAACAGCAATATATCAAATATACAACATTAAAAGCATTAATATCCATGAAAATTGGCAGAGAACACAGATTAGGGTCAGGGTTGGTGTGCTGAGTGATGGGCTAAACCCTTCTTTTGCATAAAAAAGCTCCTGGAAGGAGATGTATCCCTACAACTATGGATAAGGCAAGATGTGGTTCTAATAGAAGGGGTGACAATGAATAGGGTAGGTTTTTAGTTCTTAGCAATTCTTCAAATAAAGTTATTTCTTAGCTAGAGGAGGCTGGACAGGATTTCTGGGAGAGCACATATTCTTCTCTATGTGTGGGCAGATTCCAGACTGTGATCTCTAAGTCACCTACTTTTGTCACCCATAAACTGTCTATCAGGTTTCCCTTGGTGGAAGCCTTGAAATCAGAGGTGGGTCTCCTTAGATTTCATAGACTTCTACACTCCAGCTACCCAAGACCTCTATCTCTTTGGTAATATCTAGAAGAGATACCTTTAATAAGATGTGTGTGTGTGTGTGTATTATCCAGAGAGATTTCATAATGGGCCTTAAATTGAAGCTGAGATAACATTGTGATGTGAATTGATTTTAGTTAAAGTTTAATTGGGTTTGTCAATCTGTAAATGCCAGGTTACCAGGTCCTTCACAATGTGGATACTGGGAAGGGAGTTAGGCCTAGTAATTTTTATCAAGGAGAAATGCCAAAGGGACAAGCGGTTGGAGGTGAATAGCAGAAAGGAAGAGACAGCTTTGAATATCTGAAGAATTTGCCCTGGAGAGTCCTTGTTTCTTTTCGATTGAACAAGAGAGATAGCTGATGGGCATCATGGAATTTTTGTCAGGCTAATGGAAATGGCAGCATCCTCACTTTGCATGATTTATGAAGCATATTTTGGTTTATTTGACACTGACTTTATATAAGACAGCATCTCTCCCAGAAGGTTCATTAATCAACTCCTGAGGTCCCTTAATGCAACATCTGACAGTGTCCTTCCTGCTCAGCGCTCCCTATTCGCCACCAACAAAGGGCTGCATTCGCCTCTAAAATGTTGCCAGTCTCACTTCATTCAGACTCTCTGTTCCCAGTCACTCAGTGCCTTTTTGGTCTTACCATTATGCAAGCGAATATCACCAGGGTCCAACGAAAGTTATATATGTATACATATGCACTTGGAACTTTTTATCTTTGATGAGTTTTTCACATTTGAAAAGAGAGTTATATCTAGATAGACGAACATGGCATTGAAGATGCATGGCTAAAGAGAAGCATTTGAATGGCAGTTGAAAGGCTATGATTTAAATGCACCAATAATTTGAAGTCGGGCAGAATGATTCCTCCAGCCTTGTTCTTTTTTCTCAGGATGGCTTTGGCTATTCGGGGTCTTCTGTGCTTCCATACAAATCTAATGATTTTTTTGTCCATTTCTTTAAAAAATGCTGATGGGATTTTGATGGGAGTTGCATTAAATCTGCATAATGCTTTAGGTAATAAGGTCATTTTAACTATGTTGATTCTTCCAATCCAAGACCACTGATGTTCATAGCAGCATTATTCACAGTGTTGAGGACATGGAAACAACCGAAATGTCCTATGATAGATGATTGGCTAAAGAAGCTGTGGTACATATATACAATGGAATATTACTCAGCCATAAGAAGAGATGAAATACTGCCATTTGCGACAACGTGGATGGACCTCGAGATAATCATGCTAAGTGAAATAAGCCAGGCAGAAAAAGTTGAAAATCACATGATATCATTTATATATGGGATATAAACTTAAAAGCAACAGATGAACAGGAAAAACAAAGACTCATGGACATGGACAATAGACTAGTGGTTACCAGATGGTAGCAGGGAGCGGGCAAGTAGACAGGGTAAAGGGGGTCAAAAGGAGGTTAGAAAGAAATCTAACTGTGGGAGGCGAACACACAATGTAAATATATATATGCCTTACTGTTAAAATATGCAACTGAAACTTACTGGATTTCATTAACCGATGTCACCATAAAAAATAATAAAATTATAAATAAATAAATAAATAAACAAACAAATAAATAAATGCATTAATAAAGAAGCACATTCAGAGTGGTAATTTCAGATGAAGAAAAACAAGTAATTGTGTAATCATTACTGTTTGACTGAAGAGCGATGAAATGCCTCCTTTAGTTATACAATTAAAATGCTATTTTCTTTTTAAGCATATTCTCCAAGTAGGATATGACAAAACAATAAGTTCTTATTTTCATTGAGATTTGAATAAACCTACAGATTCCTCCTTAGGTCTGAAACCGATAAAAGGCATCATTAACATAAAATGGCATAACAATAGCAGGCATAATAATAGTGTTCATCTGTAAGGGGCCAGGGAATTTTTCCAGGTAGTGATTTGTGAATCCTCCCAAGGTTCCTGTGGGGGAGATAAAGGGCAGCCAGTATCATAGTGATATCAGTGGTAGGGAAATTGAGGTTTGATGGTGAAGTGATCCAGGGACTAAAGGGCTTCTCAGGATGCACTGGATACCATAGAAGTCCGTGTAATGCTCCAAACCCCCGAGCGGGCTTCAAATTCCAAGCAGCATGGGAAACACTCCCATCTAGCCCTCCAGCATTATTCTCTACACAGAAGCTTTCTCCTTCCAGAAACACTTTCCTGCCTTGCCTACCATCACACCTCTTTCCTCCTACTTCTCTACTGCAGAAGGTGCTGGTTGTGGTGGTTAAATACATCAGCTCCGGAGTCACACTGACTGGGTGCGAAGGGCCATTCTGCCCCTTGCTAGCCGTGAGACTTTCACAAGTGACCTCTTGTAATCTCCATCTCCTCATCTGTAAGGGGGATTATAATCGAAGCCGCTTCAGGGATTGTTGAGAGGAATCAGGGTTGATCTGTGTTAAGATACCCGGAACAGTGCCAGGCCCACGCCAAGCCTACGTGTTTGTTAAGTGAATAAAATCACTCATCATTTTCTGTTTTCCTTCACATTTTATTCTCCAACAAAGATAATTCTCTGCACAGTAAGTTTACCTGCATGTCTTTGCTCCTGGTGTTTTCTCTTTCTGGAAGGCTTTACCCTCTTAGACAAGACCTCTTCCTTCTGTGGCTCCCACAGCTGACTGACCCCACAGTGTCCTAAAGGTGTTTCCATTAGAGCATTATTTACATTGTATTACAAGTCAAGGTAGAACAAAGCCAGGTCTCAGTTGGCACACTCTGGTCTTTCACTGCCATTATACCTTTCCCAGTTTCATCCTCTCTTTCTGGCCAATTCATCTTAATTGCCTTTTTGGATACTTTTTCTCTAGTCTCTACCCTCAAGACTCTGCTCCAGATTTCTTTCTCTTCTCACTAAATGCACTTCCACTCCTAGATGCAATCTTTAACTCACTTGATTGCAAATCCTTAAATTGACCTATTCTAAACCTATTTCCAGATCTTTCTTTGGCGTTTCTGACCCATATTATCAATATCTACCACAGTCTCTTTACTCAAATGTTCCAATGATCCAAAAACTCAACTAGTTCAGAATTGCACCCGGTATTTTTCTCCCATATCAAATGCCCTCATAAAGTTGTCACTCTCTCTAGTGTTTCTTTAAAGTGCCCCATGCTCATAAATTACCCCTCGTTCTTCTCATTCTCTCATTCAAAACTCTGATCCCCTCAGCTAATCTCAGCAAAGTCTTAGGAAAGATTAGATTAGCTGACAATTATATAATAGGAGCCCTTCTCACTCCTCCTGAGTGTTTTCTTATTAGTCAACATGAATCTCCAATATCGGGATTTTAGGTGCTGGGAGAGGCATTTCTCTTTAATTACAGTTCAGGTGATTCCAGTAAGGCCCAGATCGGATGGCTTGTTACAGGATGCCTTTGTTTATTATTAGTTATAAGTTGGAAACCAGAATTTCATCCTTTTATCTTATCTTTCTGCTTCCAGAACTCCTTACTATTTCATAGTCTTAGAAGGGCTCTGTTCTACTCCATTACTTTCCAGGCCAGATAGAGCTTGACTCCCAAATTTCCTCATCTCTCTTCAACATCTGAATGCAAGCCTGGTTTCCTGGACACCTCTACTGGTGGGAACCTCGGTGGCTGTGAACTCAGAGGTGAAGTGTAGTGAGGAGTTACTGATAGAAAGCTGATCCTAAAATGCTTGTTGACCAAACACAAGTGTTGATATAACATTTCACACTCACAGGAAAAATCCTTTTTTTTTTTAGAGAACCATCAATCATCCCCATGAAATAAAAATTTTCTGTCTCTACTGAATTTGTTAGTAATAAATATAATGTGTTTTCATGCTTGCTTTTAAAAATGCATTTGAAGTTATTTAAAGAGACACAAGTAATAGGACAAGGGAGATAATTGTAGGAAAATAAGGCTGAATAATAAGTAGGGTCAGTGCATTAGTGAGGAGTTACTGATAGAAAGCTGATCCTAAAATGCTTGTTGACCAAACACAAGTGTTGATATAACATTTCACACTCACAGGAAAAATCCTTTTTTTTTTTAGAGAACCATCAATCATGCCCATGCAAATAAACATTTCTGTCTCTACTGAATTTGTTAGTAATAAATATAATGTGTTTTCATGCTTGCTTTTAAAAATGCATTTGAAGTTATTTAAAGAGACACAAGTAATAGGACAAGGGAGATAATTGTAGGAAAATAAGGCTGAATAATAAGTAGGGTCAGTGCATAAAATACAAAGAGGTCAAGGAGAAGGGATAGAGGTGAAGCAAAATTAGGTTTGGAGCTTTCAAGTGGCTGGAATAAAAGGGTAAACAGTAAGTTAAGAGAATGAGATTAATTGTATTTACATAGTAAAAGGACAACTTTTTAAGTTTGTTTTTTTCTGACTTCTGAGAGAATTTCTTTCTTTTCTTTTCTTTTTTTTTTTTAAGGGTATGTGGTACGATGTAGTGAACTATGTCCAGAGCAATATTTTTCAGTTAAGTCCAATAGCGAGTTTCATAAGGCTACTTTGTAAGATGGCCCTCAATACAATGGGTGGCTCAATGCCAAAGCAAAGCTAAAGAAAAACAAAGTTTTAGGGGCCTATATGTTCTGCTACAAGTGAATGGTCAGCTGTACATGGTACAGTGTCAGGGTTAAGAGCCTAGGCTCTGGAAACAAATTGCCTAAGTTTGGAACCCGACTTTGCCACTTCCTGGCTATACGTCATTAAATAAATTTCTCTATCTCTTTGCCTCAATGCAGTCATCTTTAAAGCAGGAGTAATAATATCACCTACCTCATAGTTTTCTTTTCCCTGAGGATTAAATTAGTTGTTATGTGTAAAGGGCTTGGAATAGCACCTTAGCACGAAACTTAATCAAAGAAAAAAAGTGTAGAATATCTAGATGAAAAACGACACACAATTTAAGACCTTCACGATAAAAACCATTTCTTGCTGAGGCACTTTGATCACAGTTAAGAGGTGAGAGTTTGAGATTATACATTCTGTCAAGAACCTAGCCTGCAGAAATTCTATATGGCTGATTAAAGAAGGAACTATATGCTCTGATAATCAACCAAGAAGAAGGCTGGTTTGACATCTGTAATGAAAGATCAGTAGCCCAACTGAACACATGGTGAATGGAAGACAATCCTTCCACCATGAGCACTTCAGGGCTACTTGTGGAGGAATCCAGATGCTCTTCAGGAAAGAGTTCTGGGACCACTAAGATGCACATAAATCTTTAAGGGCCCTGAATTCTGTGCAACAGAGAGAAATTGGCTGAGATGCTTTTAGTTTGGAGAATTTTCAAAGTGAGTATGAATATTTCTCCATCCTGATCATATATCTTAGTAAGAAACTAGAAAACACTTTAAGTGCTTGCAAGTTATTAATGAATCCAGCAAGATAAACTGGATTTAGATATACCTCTAGATAATCAAGTTTTGGCTTGCTATGTAGGGCAGTAAGACACAAGCCAATCGAGTGTTGGAAAATCATGGTTTTAGCATTCAGATGGTAACAATAATCCATTCGTTTAAGTCATCAGTATCAGTTATTTATTGAGGTTGATCCTCATTTATGAGGGAAAATAGCTTATCTACAAATACAAGAATATGCTCTTTTCTTCTCTATTTGGAACAAAAATTTACCTGATGATTATATTATTTTCCTGAACTATTAACCATTTATTTTAATTACCATGCATTATAAAACATGATGACTTATTCACAAAATGTGTCAAATGATTCAGTTGTTACATTTCATTTGATTATTGAACTAAACACTTAGGGTGTTTTCTTTATATAAGTTCTTTAGAGAATAGAATGGTTATCTGCTCACAGCTTAAAACATTCATGTGTATATTATGTACATGCACATCCATGTCACCGAATTCCTCACAAAACAATTGTATTGAATGCTACTACATATGCAAACTTTCTAGATATTAAGCCAAGAAAAAAGAAAAAAATTAACATGATATTTGATTTACAGCACTTTTTATGGATCTAAATCTAGTAACTCAATCTAGAGGCATAAAAATGTATAAGTGTGGCTTAGTTTGCTAAAGCACATATGAACAGTTAAACTTGACCAGTATGACTTTTCATTCATCTTTCAAAATTTCTTCCTCTTAAATATTTTCTTTAGACTCCTAAAACTTTATCTTCTTCATAAAGCATTTAGGACTGAATTGAAATGAAGTGGCAGCTTTTCACTCCATCACTCTCCTTAAAAAAAAACCCTAAATATACATATTCATCCACTTTGTCCCTCACCTATTTTGATTCTATTATCTTCACCTTTTGGTGAGGGGTGTTATTTGTATTTGACTCTAAAACCTATGTCAATTTTGAGAAAAGAGATTTTAAATAAATTTTCATATTTCTATGTCTTTATAAAACAATTAAAATTATTGGATATGCACAGTATTATTTAAATAAGTTTTAAAATATTTCATTTACTTATGACTAAAATTAATGAAAGTTGTGTTTATGTAGCAAAGTAAATCCAGTTGAAAAGATATCATCTGACTGCTTATTTAGTATTGTTTACAATGAATATTTCATTTCCAGTAAGTTGTTTTTTGTGTCACAGATTTAGAAATCAGATCTTTTAAGAAATCTTTTGTCATAGAATTAAAGCCATTCCTTTTTATGTTGTTTTCATATATTGCATGCAGCCTTACAGTGTAAGACTGTTCTTAGGTTAAGTATACAAATTAAACTGTGAAATCAACTGTGAAGTATATCATCCTTATATTATCTCTTCATTTGTAGCTTTAAATTGTATTTAAATTATAGATAGAATTAATATGCTGGATTCTATTAAAAGGGGAATATGCTGTGGGGCACTTTGCATTGTTCAGATGTCTGCATGAACTCAAGTGAAGTAACACCAGCTGGCACACCCTGTGCTTTCTGTCATCTCTTGTTTACATCACCGCCGAGACGGTCTTAATATTCTCTTCCTCATATACCAAACCACATCAAAGGAGGCTTCAAACACTGTAAAAGCATTTTGAGAGGAATTCATCACAACCAAGGCACTTGCACATCCTACCTTGGTTATTATTGCTTTATACAGGTTGTCTTATATCTGATTTGCATTTCATTATGTCTCCAATTTCTTTCATCCACCCATTTATTTAACAAATATATAGATTGCTGATTAGGTGCCAGACATTGTTTTAGGTGCTGGGTTATAGCAACAGGAAAAGAAGAATTCTCACTTATCGATAGTACATTCCAATGAGGGAGACAGACAATAAATAATCACGGTGGTGACAAATCCATGGAGAAAAATAAAGCTGATAAAGTAAATAAGGAGGGTAAAAAGTGCCGGTGGCAGTGTGATTTTATTATATGGGCGATAAAGTGACATTTAAACAAAGAGGCGAGGGGCATTGAGACAAACGAATATGCAGGGCAAGGGAATTTCAGGAGGAGAAAATATTAAGTGCAAATGCCCTAAGGTAGGAATATACTTGGCACATTGGAGGAACAGCCAGGAGCTTTGGTGGGGCAAGTATGGAAAGAAGTCATAGGAGAGAAGGTCAGAGATATAATGGATCATCTAGGCCATACAAAGTAGTTGAGGTCTTGTTGTGAATGAGTGGCAAAGCCCCTGGATCATTTTAAGCAGAAGAGTGACTTGATATGATTTGCATTTAATAGCATCACTCAGGATGAGCTGTGAAGGACACTTTAGAAGGAACAAAAGAGGGCAAGACAAGAATCTATTGCAGGGACCAGGTTAAAAAAAAAAAAAAAGATGATAGCTTGGATTAAGGTAGTGGCGGTGGTGGTGATAAAAATTATGAGATTCTAGGTAGATATATGTTGAAGGTGGATCTAATAGGACTTGATATAGGATGACTACGTCCAGTTTGCATTGGACACTCTAGTTATAATTATCAAGAATGCCCTCTTTCATTCTTAAAAGTATCCCAGTTTGGACTAAATTATATGGTTCCCTGTTTATAAAGCACTTTATATGTTCCAAGCATTTCCTTAAAACCCTGTCTCAAAAAACCCCGGTAAAATAGACACCATGATTCTCCATTGATAGACATAGAATCTGAAGCTGAGAAAGTTTTAGTGACTTGTCCAAGGTCAGATAGTAGAATATGGCAAATCTGGTATTTCAAACCAGATCTTTTGGCTTCCAGATCAATGTTCTTTCTCCTACACCACAGAGAAGTTGCATCTGCAAGGCACCAACACACTATTCATCCCCTCATTCAGTCACTCATTCATTAAACATATATTTGTACATAACACAGATGGGTCACATCAATCAACCAAAGATCTCTGTCCTTTTACGGATTACATTCTAGCAGAGTAAAAATAATAATAAACATAAAGGTAAGAAATAAGTAAAATACATAGTATGTTAGAATATAATGAGTGCAATGGAAAAAACTAGAAGATAAAGAGGATTAGTTTAAAGAGGTTCAAGTCTTAACCTGTAAGTGGTCAGCGTAGGTCCAAAGTGGTAAGTGAATCAAAAAGAAGAGCATTTCAGGCAGAGGGCACAGCTAGAGTACAGGCTCCAGACAATGGCAAGTCTGGTATCTCTAAAAAACAGCAAGAAAGCCAATCTGGCTAGGGTGGAGTGATCAACAGGACTTGTAGGAAAGATCAGCGTG
This sequence comes from Pteropus alecto, assembly GCF_000325575.1. Classification (NCBI taxonomy): domain Eukaryota; kingdom Metazoa; phylum Chordata; class Mammalia; order Chiroptera; family Pteropodidae; genus Pteropus; species Pteropus alecto. The sequence continues at coordinate 37,143,455 of NW_006494614.1, read as the reverse complement.
ATAATGGGGCCAGGTCATTAATACCTTGCAAGCATTTGGTTTTTCTTCTGAGTAAAATCACAACCCACCACAGGGTTTTGAGCCAAGGAAGGGCATGACTAGTGTTTTAAAATAATGACTCTGGCTGCTTTTTGATAAAGGACATAGAGGAGCTAGAGTAGAAGAAGGGAGACCAGTTAGGAATCTATTGCAGTATACCATGAAGAATGATGATGGTCTGGACCAGCGTGGTAACAGTGCAGAGGGTAAGAAGTGGTGAAAAACTGGATGTATTTTGTGGACAGAATTAACATTACTTCCTAATGAATTGTATGAGGGAAAGCTGGACAGAGTTTGCTACTAACTTAGATAGGGAAGTCTATAGGTAAAGTAGATTTGTGGGGGGAAGATCAGAAGTTTTGTTTTGTACATACAAGTTTGAGATGTCCATTAGGCACCAGGTGACTATTGGCCATATGAGCATCAGGACACACTTGAGGTTTAGGATAGATGTCTTGGGCTGGAGGTAGACATTTGAAGTTGCCAGCACATAATTTGTATTCAAAGACAAGAGACTAGACATAATCACTGAGGACATAAACGCATATGGAAAAGATAACTAAGAACTGAGCCCAGGGCACTTGAACTGTAAGAAGGTAGAAAGAAGAGAAGAATCCTGCTAAGGAGATTGAAAATGAGCAAGCAATAACACTGGAATAAAACCAAGAAAGAGAATTGTAAGCAAGTGAAGAAAATATGTTAGAGAGGAGGAACTGACCAAATGCAAAATATTGCTAATCAGTTCAGAACGATGAGGACTGAGAATTAATAGTTGGGTTTAGCAATGTGGAGGTATCAGAGACTGGATAAGAATTGTTTGGTGAAATAATGGAGCTTGAGATTCTGTATGTCTCATGATATTTTAGGTGATGTCAGTGCTGTTGGTCTGGGGATCACACTTTAACAAACAATAATCTAGTAATCAAGGGGAGGGATTGGTTTTAGATAGGAGCAAGGAGAGGAAAGGGAGAACAAGTGGCTATGGATGCTAAAAGGTAGATTATGAACCCGAGGAAGTTTCTTCTGAATGTTTCTATTTTCTCAATGAAATATAAAATAAGGTCATCAGCTGAAAGTGAACATAGGAGCATAAGTGTTGGGTATTTGAGCAGAGAGGAGACAGCGCAACATAGTCATCTAGGTGAGTGGGGCAGTGACTGGACTGGGGGTGAATAGCATGATTGTCAGGCAGCACCAGGGCCAACTTCAGGTATGTGGCAATGAACCTAGGGTGAGAATACTCAATGTGCTCTTGTAGTTTTCTCTAGCATGTTCTACTACACAGCTATAGGTGCAGAGTAGGTAGAATTAAATTTAAGTACTATTATAGTTTTACTAGGTGAGGCCAGCAAAATAAGATAGGGCCCAGGGAGTTTGGAACTTTCCCAAGAGAGCGATTATAATAATTAACTATGGAATTTAACTATAGGTAAGGAAGAAAGAGAATGAGAGACAGTGCAAGCTGGTAGAATCAATGTACTGTAGGTCCCAGTGAGGTAGAAAGAGACTTCAAGGTATAAGAAGTAGTGAGCTGGAAAGACACAGGTGGTGTTTAGAGAGCCAATGCATGACACTGAGATTATGGAAAAGTGTACTTGGAAGGCCTAGGTGAAGGCCATAGGAGTGAGGGCCCGAGGCTTGGAGAAGGAAACTCAATGAAGAAGAGGAGTTCAGAAAACTAAGAGGCCAAGGAGGTTGATCACTTACAGCTATGCTTCTCAAATTTTAGCCACATCAAAATCTCATTGAGAAGGTTATTAAAATTCAGATTGCTTGGTCCCGCTCCTAGACATTTTAATTTGGTTTGTATGGAGCAGAGCCTAAGAATTAAGTGGTGTTGATATCACTGGTTGGGGGACTACATTTGAGAACTATGTCCTACCTGTACGTTGAAATCAAGAATTAAGAAAGGAATAATATGGGAGAGAACAACACTGAGTCTGGAGCTAAAACTGCCAAAACAAGGGGAGGAGGAATGACCCAGCAGTTGGTAGTGAATAGTCTCAATGAACTGCGGTAGAGAGCATAATGTGATTATAATGTAATGCCAGTGTTTGTTTCAGTCTTCTCATTCTGCTCTTTATCGGTGACTCTGTGGCATCTGGAGTCAGGTTGGTTGTTTATTAGATATGTGACCTTGGACCAGTTACCTCTTTATATCTTTGTTTTCTCATCTGTAAAGAATGGCTAATAAATAAATGTACCTACCTGCTGAAGTCATTGGGAGAATAATTGAGTAATAAAATGTTCTAGTACTTAGGGCAGTTTTGATGCATGGTGATCACTAACCTCAACACAACTGTACCTATTATTTCTTCGTTTCCTCATGTTCTTTGTTTAAATGAGCTCTCCTGAAATCCCCTGTCTTGCTTTGAAACTGATCTTTTGCTCCTGTTTTGATGTAGAACTCTATTCTTTCCTTAATATTATTTGGAATTTTAAAATCTGACTCCCTATAACAAGTGGAACTTTAGGCGATTTAGATATTCATTGCTTTGAACTAGAAATACTGTAAACGATATCGGCATAATATGAAAACACTCATTTTACAGATGTATTCTATGATTATGATCATAATTGTTTTACTTTGTAAAGGTCTTTTACCCAGTGTAGAAATAGATTTGACCACAGCTCTTTTGGGATCTTTCTGCCTTGGATCTCAGGCATGACCACAAAGAAAATCACAGACGAAATTATAGAGAAATATATAGAAACATGTCGACTCCATCTTTAATGTCATTATATAATCTCAGTGGACAATGTAACAACTATAATTAGTCTGTATATTGAATTTAAATTGCCCATATCATGTTTCCTGCATTACGCCCCACACAGTGTAATTACAATGTATTAGGTGGCGACTCAGAAAGCTTGGGGTTCATGTTGCCAATGCATTTTTCTCTCATAAATAAAATCTGAGAAAGAGAGAGAGAGAGAGAGAGAGAGAAGCAATTTAACAAATGATTTTTTTTTCATCTCCAAAAGGAGTTCCCCAGAGGCATTCAGCTGAATATTTTTCAAACTTTATACCATAAAGCATTAGCCTTTCTAGGTCACTGTATTGCATCTGAGCCATCTGAGCCTTAAATTAAAACCATAAATACTTAAAGCCTTAACTTCCACACTTTTTACAAGCTGCTAAAAATGGACATTTCTCTTTGCCACTTTACTGTGCTTATTTATATGAGAAACAGCACTTTGAAAAATATGGCATAAAAGCAGTCACACAAAGAATAAGAGAAGAGAAAAACCAATTTACATGTTTCCATTTTTCTTCCCCTTCTATTTAGTCACTCCTGTTTAATCTTAGGACTCAAATGATTCTCTGTCCAATTTAAAGAGGGAGGAATTGGCCATTGCAAGCTAATAGTCAATCAATATGAAAATATGAAAGGTGGTTGTAAGTCTAATATCTCCCATAGTACATATTCCATTGCTGGTCCACAACAGATAACTAGTAAATATTGATTCTCTGACACTGAGATTAACGTATAGACCTTTCATTATCTGGTCTGCCCAGTGAGCCATAACACCAATTCTTCTGGAACAAACTTTCCCTGACTTCCACTGTGCCTGCTGGCAACTCAGCGTCATCGTCTCCCTTCCAGGTTATCCTTGTAAGGCAGGAGCTAAACACATGAGAACTACATTTTCTGGAATCTTTACTAGCAGGATTAAGGATTAGAGTCTACCAATCAGAGACACATTCAAGACATCTGAAAGGTGGAGCAAAAGCAAAGGGCATACTTGTGTGTTTTTCCAGCAGAAGCAAAAGGCACTTGTGCTTTGGCAAACGTGAGATATCCATTGTGCAGGCAGCTTATGGACACTGCTGGTGTGTCATGTGGGTTCTGACTTCTTAAAAGGTTGTGGAGCCCTTCCCTGTCCTTCATCCTTTAGCCCTCGTAATGGTTTTGCAGTTCTTTATTCCCTATATGAAATCTCTTCTGGCTTGAAATACTAATTTTCTTGATGGAAACTGTCAGATATACTCAGATTGGGGAAAAGAGATGAATTGGGAGACGGAGGTTCATCATAGGAATCCATGCTGTGTAGGTTAGTCTACTAGGGGGCATGGCCATAAAGTAGTAAAACTAATGCCACAGAGAAACATACTGAATACTTTGGAGCCAAACTCAGTGGGAGATAATTAAAACACAACACTAACTAGCTGTTTGACCTTGTAATTTGACCTCAGTTTTTTCATCTATAAAATAGAGTTAATGACATTACCTACTTCATAGGGTTATGTGGTTTAGTGTATTAATATCTGTAAAATTCAGAGAATAAGGAATGGTATGTAGTCAGGACTATCTGATTTTTGTTAAAGAAAAAGTTAATTTAAAAAATGTATACATCGACCTTTCCTTAAAAGCGGTCTCCTTGAGAAGTTAGACACTAATTCCAATGTTCAAAACATTTCTGGAATGTGGACATTTTTGAAATTGTGTTAACACCCTGTCTAGCAGCCATATTAGAAAACTAATTTCTGTCCCTGACCTATTCTGCTTCCCAGTGTAGGAAGCTCGCAAGCCCTGGTATCACTAACAGTCCATCTCAGCTTGGACTGAAAAATTGTGTTATGCAACTTGGTCATTCACCTTGCTCCTGTGCTTTAGTTCTAAATGATTCAGGACTGACCAAATCAAGTGTACTCCCAAAGGACAAAGAATTGCTATCCTCAAAAATGTTCAAAACAGTGTTGCAGAAAATCCACAGGGATTCCACCTGAGCAGCTGCAAATGCATCCTGGACAATGGCACTGCCACTGGCATAAGCTTATGGCCTCTCAGAATAAATCTTTTGAAAGGAACAGAGGTCTTTGGTTGAGCTATGTAAAGAAAAATAATTGTTCTTCTCCATAATAAACCATGAGTATGCAGTGGTTGTCCCTCATAAATTTTCAGGGGTTGCAGTAAGAATAGAGAATAGCAAAACACAACACAATAATCAAAATAAAACCCCAAAGTAATAACACAAAACAGCTTTAAGGACAGACAATGTATGCTGCAGGGTCGTGACAATCTTTTTCTTTTGCTCTCATCTCAGCAGGTGAAGGTTACCAAGGCTGCCCCAACTGTTAGTCGCAGACTTATATTGAAAATTTCAACTGGGGAAAATATGGCTTCAAAAAGCAGAACTCCTTATTTCCTAGCAAACCAGTGTTTGCCCTTCTATGCTTTTCCTTGCAGACATCGCTCAGTTTTGCAAAGTGAGACACACTTTTTGTTACTGGCAGATGCCACCCAGGGGAGAAAGAGGAAAAAATAATTTCTGTCTTGTTTTTTCTCTCAGGTGCAAAAATTTTCCCTCTGGTTTCTTAGTGTCTCAGTAATCAGTTGATAAATTCAGCAAGAATATGTCTGATAACCTAAAAAATATTTTTCCAGGTGTTTGTATTAAAAGAGAATGAAAGCATTCTGTGTTAATCCTGAAGCCCACAACAGCAGTTTTCAATTTGCTTGTGGATTAATCTCTTTTGTTTAGTGTTTCATGAGAAATGATTTAGTTAATTAGTCCATTGCAACCCAGATGAATACAGATATCAGTAATTTATCAAGATGAGTCTATAGGGCATGCCTAATTTCCTAATCCTATCTATTTGGGGAAAAATTTCAGATTAAGGACTGCAAAAACCTCATATCTTTTGTATATTTAAAATACTTATAAATGCAAATCTGAGATTTACATATTTGAACACATACAAAGCTATGCATAGAAAGTTTGTAAAGAAAGTAATGGCTGTGGGCCTTCTTATTCTTTGATGATTGTGATCAAAATTTCTTTACTTTTTGATTTTCTGGAGTTTTCCTAAGCATACTCTCATTTGTCCATTCATTCAACCAACATTCGATGAATGCCAACTATGGCTTGGCACTGTGTGTGTCCTAATCTGGGAAAAATGATCTAGAGATGAAAAGGGGTGGTGCAGTTGAATGTATTAATTATCAAGTAATTGTTAATTACAGTGCTTAATTTAAGCAAATGCTCATGCTCAGTCACCTGGAAAATGACAGTTCACAAGGGTAGGCTTATCAATATATCAGTTTATCGGGCTTTCGGCCAAATCAGTCTGCTGCTTGTTTTTGTAAATAAAATTTTATTTGAAAAGCCAAGCTCATTCATTTATGTATTACTTCCAGCTGCTAAGACAGAGCTAAGTACTTGCTAAAGAGAAGAGTTGCAACACCTAAAATATTTACCATATGACCCTCTAAAGAACTTTGCCTTCCCCTAGTTTAGATTATTAGAGTTGCAGATCCGGTATTTGAACACATTCTCTTTAACCTTATCTTGTCAATTTTTTATAATCCTAAATACCTTAAAGTGTTCTCTAGTAAGTTTCTTTTTATTAGTAGTAAGTATTTGCTATAAATTTCTTTTCTAAAAAGTTTGTGAGGTTAGACTAAAAATCTCTACCCCCAGAAATTATCAATCTTCAAAAATAAATTCTACTTTTGCACATATCAGTTCAGAAAGGGAATGACAGAGCTAGGTAAGCAATAAATAAAATGAAAGTGTAGGACTAGATTATCTCAAAAAAATCTTCCGATTCCAACATCCCATAGCTCTACATTTCTATAACAATAACTTCATGGGCTAAAATTAAAAAAATGCTACAACTGGAGCAAACACATAGCACAATGATTTATGGAAATCAATTAAGGATTGAAACAAATCTGACTATATTTGCACCATTAAAAATCCAAGTCTCCCAAATTTTGTTTTGCAAAAATAAGGATAAATCCCTAATTGATAATACATAATTTAAAGAACTTTCAAAAAAATCAATGAACATAATTTGGTAGCATTCCCAGTCCATCTCTGATATACATTAGATTCCAGTAGGTGAGCATAATGTGAAAAAAGGCCCTTAGAGAACAAAAGAAAAAAAATCAACAGTAGTTCTTTATATACATATAAAGAACCCTGCTGAAGGGCTTTCATTTAACTGGCAAGTATAGTTCTAAGAGTAGAAGAGAGCGGGGAGAAGAAAGAGAATAGTCCTCGAGTTCTTCAGGCTGCTGTAATTACATTTATGCTTACTAATGAAACTTGGGAGCATCGCTTTTGTCCAGTCATCCATTTAGCAAACACTTATTAAAGACCTACTCTTTGCCAAGAACTGAGCTAAGTGCCGGAAATACAATGGAGAATAGGGCAAACGTGCTCCTCACTTAATGGTGCCTGTGGTTAAATGGGTGAAGATAGGCATTGAGCAATTATAATAAAATACAGTGTTCTAGTGGGTAGAGAAGAATGTAGAATCCTACAAAAATGTGCCATATAGATCTGCTTTGATCTAAGCTACGGTATCAGAGCTCTTCCCGACAGATCACCTCAGACCTGAAGAGAAGCGAGAATCTGCCAACTCTTTTCTGCTCCTTCTCTTTATAGTTGCTCTTTCCACCTTTACTTTACATCTGCTCAAAGTCTGTAAAGGAAATTGAACCAGGAGCCATCTGAGAATGTGGTGAATGTAGGGTTAGGAATCCAACAGGCATCATTGGTATGAGTAGATGCTAAGCAGGTGATACAAATAAAATAATAAATCTAAAGGTGACAGAATCCATCTACTTCTTCAAGGCAATAATATACACTTGACTCTTGAATGACACAGGGGGTTAGGGGAGCCAAACCCTGTGCAGCTGAAAATCTGCATAAACTTTTGACTCTATAGTCAGTCTTTTGCTTCCACAAATTCACCCAACTGCAGACGATTTTTTTCTGGAACTATGATTAATTGTAAAATCTTCTCATTCTATCTTGTATGTTCCTTAATGCTTTTTTCATAATTTTTGTCTCTGTCTCTAAGTGCAGTATTCTACAATTTCTTCAGCTCTATTTTCTAGTTTATCTTCTCTCTAGATCACATCCACTGAGTTTTTAATTTAATTATTATAATTATTTTTTATTTCTAGAAGTTCTTTATTTTTTTCCCTCAAATCTACCTTTTAATTTTGAAAATCTTGAAACCCTTTATCATTCTTTTAATTTCCTCTTTTTTTTTTAAACTTGTAATATGCATAGTTTAGTTATTATACTGGATAATTCAAAGATCCATAATTTCTAAGGTTTAATTCTGCAGTTAACTCTTGCCCATCATTGTTTGTGACTACATGCTTTATTTAAAACTTTATTTTTTGGAATTGTTTGAAGATAACACCTAAAAGTATATATTTCAAAAGAGCATCTATGTTTGTTTCTGAGTATATAATTATAGATAGGAATTCTCATTTTTTTTTTTTCATTTCACTCAACACCAAGAGCAAAAGAGACATGCACTCTCTGCCATTTCTCTTTAGTAGAATCAGTTTTTTCCAATTCATCCTAAAAGATGTCACCCTTTGGGGGTCCCGTATCATGTGTGAGATACAAATTCCATTTCCTCTTCAACTCAGGTGCCAGGCTTTTCTTCTTGTCTTACTCAGGGCTGACTCATGGAAAGCCAAGACTTAAGGCCATGGACTCAGCAGTTCCCCGCAGGGCAAACACTGACTTCAAGGCACAGTTACATCTCTGGATTTGTGCTTTGTTGTCATTTGTAACCTCCGATTCTCTTTTTTACTTTACTGCCAGGTCAACTTGGCTATAAAAAAGAGTCTTATAAGATGTTTCATCTAATATTTTTAGGCGTTGGTGCTGGGTGAAGTTTCCCTGTACATTTAAAATGCCATATTTCTGAAAGAAAGAAATGGCTATGTATAATTTTCTTTCTTATTCATAATAGGGCAATATAAGAAGAAAATTATTATGATGTTAACAGTGGTTATTCTTTATGATTGGACCTTTTATTTTTATTTTTTCTTATCTATGTTATTTATCTACATATTCTGACTACATAATACTTTGGTAATAAAAAAAGGTTATTTTGAATGAACATAAATTCACTATAAATTTCTTGATAGTAGTTGTATAAAATAAACTGCAAACCGGATGCTATAGATGGCATCATAGGCAATTAAGAAAAAAAGAAAAAGTAAATGTACTCAGATAGATAAACTGGAGTAGAATAAAAAAATCAAAATTCCAAAAAGACTAAAGATAACATAATATCAAAGGTAAAACTGGAGAGATAAACACTGTGAATTTTTAAAATATGCTCTAGGAGAGAAAGTGATATAAAAAGTTAGCATTTGGGGAATTGGAAATGAGAAAAGGCTGACTCTGCAGATCTGATGCCAATTTTCCCAGAGTTTTGATGGGAGAATCCGTTTGGGGAACCTTAAGAGTGACTGGATATACTCAGAGACAGATTATACATCTGCCATCGGAGCAAGGAGTGTGAGGAATGATTAATGAAGCACTGTTCTATATTTTAATTTACTTTGCTTTTCAACGTTATAAAGACAGAAGACAATACTCATTGGAGAAAATGCATGTTGAGTTGGAAGACAAGTGAAACAGGGTGAACAAAGGGTTCTCAAATCAGAAGAGGTAAGCCTGGAAAAGATAAAAGAGAATATGACAGAAAAGGGATACTATCTTTCAACTGCAGCTGACTAGTTCAGCAG
>NW_006494614.1:37132512-37133885 GCF_000325575.1 Pteropus alecto | reverse complement strand
GCTTGATAAGAAAGACTTCTCTCCAGGAAATAATTGTGCATGTGTCTACTAGAGCCAGATTCTCAGGGCTCTCTGCCAGTTGTCTCTAAAATACAACTTTGGACCAGAGACCTGAGGCCCTGGGAACTTACTGCAGTTCCTACTTCTATTCACCCATCAACTATTTTAACTAAATGTATTTCTGAGGAACTATGTTCTGCCAGGCTGTGCTAAGCTTGGGGACACAGGACAGAACAAAAGAAAGATTCTCACTATCGCGGGTATTAGTAAGTTTAGAGGCTATTTGAGAGGCAGGAATCAAGCAAATACTTGAAAACCTCTTTTATTATAATTATGATAAGCACTATAAAATAAGACGACTCCAAATATGAGTGTACAGATACCAGGCCCTTGCTAGCCATTTGCAATTATCTTAATCCACTCACATGGTATTGCCCACTTCTGAGGCAGTTTTCATGCTTAGTTTCTATGATTTTTTCCTTCTTATCTTTTTTCTGTTAAAATGTTGTGCTAGTTATTAATTGCCATGTAGGTATATAACAATAAATGCAGTGGCTTAAAACACCACACTTTAATTATATCATCGTTTGTGTGTGTCATGATTCTGGGCTCGGCATAGCTGGCTCTTCTACTTCAGAGTCTCCTGAGGCTGCAGTCAATGTGCTAACTGGGGCTGAGGTCTCATCTCAAAGCTAAACTAGGGAAGAATCTACTTCTAAACTCACATGATTATTGGCCAGATTCAGTTCCTTGTGGCTGTAGGATGGGACTTCAGACAGTAGAGAGTCTCTTTGCAAGACAGATATCACACACTTATGTAACATAGTCATGGTAGTGCATCCCATTACCCTTGTTAAATTCCATTGGTTTAAAGCAAGCCAAACATCCAGTAACTTCCCTGAAGCAGAAGGATCTCACAAGAGCATGAGTATGAAGAGTTGGGCATCAAAGGAATACTGTAGAGCAGGAGTCCCAACCCCGAGTACCAGTCTGTGGCCCATTAGGAATCAGGCCGCACAGCAGGAGTTGAGCAGCTGGCGAGTGAGCAAAGCTTCATCTTACTTGCAGCCGTTCCCCAGTGCTAGCATCACCGCTTCAGCTCTACCTCAGATCATCAGGTAATAGATTCTCATAGGAGCATCAGGCCCTGGTAACAAAGGTTGGGGACCGCTGCTGTGGAGTTTGTCCACTACATATGTTGTTTTAGCTTACTTTATTATTATTTTTTACTCTTATGTCTGATTTTGTAAATTTTAACTTTAAAACAGGAAACAAAAAGCATCAACCTAAGAGAGGGAGCCAGAATCTGTCTCACTCTAATTCTCTTCATTCCTTTGCCTTTTGCCTGGATTTCTGTAATGTTCTCCTAACTG
>NW_006494614.1:37104119-37132454 GCF_000325575.1 Pteropus alecto | reverse complement strand
CTCAACCTGGTACATCTAAATATGGAACAGCTTTGCTTCTAACTTTTCAATGGCTTCACATAGCCCTGGGCATCAAATCCACATCCCAGGCCTTGCTTATTCTTAGAACTTTATACTTCTCTAGCTTCATTTTTTTTACCACTTCCATTTTTTAGCCCTCATTCCATACTTACTAACTTTGTTGCAGTTCATATATTCAACAAATGTTGTTGACCTTACACTTCAAAGCTCTAGGAATCAGTAATAAACTAACAAGAGAAATCCTTCATTCCTGGAAATTAAATTCTGGTCAAGCAGACAGACAATAAACAAGTAAGTTAGGAAAAGAAATAAATGAATAAACAAGTAATTCTATGTTTCTTACATTAAGGAAAGTGTATGAAGACAATGCAGAGGCTAAGGGTTTTGGAGTGACTGGGGATGGGCTGGTGTGTTGCTGGTTTAATGAAACAATATAGATTTATTACATACACTGAAAATTCTAAACTATTATAGAAACAACATATAATGATTATGGTGATGATGATGAGGATGATAACGATGGTGGTAATGATGTCAATGATAAAATATACCCTCTAGAAGAAAAAAGTCTACCCTTTTACTTTTGGATAATGGATGTTCTGCTGGAAGTTTGTGTCAGCTTTGTCAACTATATGCTAAAAAAAAAGTATGATGTAAAACTTTGTGTATGTGTTTGTTTGTTTGTTTCTACTCTGAGGTCTTTATCTTTAGTCAGCATTTCCAATGGTCTAGATTTTTTTTTTTTGAGTTAAGAATTCTGCTTTGTAAAGGAAACCATTTAGAGAAAATGCACAACCTACACGCTAGTGCGAGATTTATTTCTAAGTCTGGATGAGATTTTAATAAAAAAGTATCCTTTAGTATCTTATTTAGCATATAAGTAAAATTACTCCTGCACTATACCTCTCAAAGAGAATTCCATTAGGTTAAATGCACTAAGATATCCCTACAGGAAAGATTCTGGTACAAACACAAAATGGTATTATATTGATTTCGATTAAAATCAAGGTGGTCATTGAAATACTGGAATCAGGAAATAAAGCTTAAAGCACATAAAATGAATCAATGGAGAAGTAGAATGAGGCCGAGCATATCTTGTCCAAAATGCTTTGCATGTAAAATATTCCATTAAGAAAAAGAGCATCTGGGTGAAGTACTGACGTAACTAAGAACTATGAAATAATTTCCCAGGGAGACACCAACTGCTTAAATGATAAGATTACAAAAAACACTATCTGGTCTATAGTGGAACCTTCTTTCAATTGGAATGGTATCTGCCAAAATGGATTGTAGGACCAGAAGCTAAACATCTTCTAATTATAATTTTTTTCCACAACATACCCCGAGGGAAATACTTTACATCCTAATTCAATATTTATAAATAATTTTACTTTTTTAAACCTCTTAAATGTTTCTATTTTGACATAATCTTTTCCACTTAGTTATGAAAGATAGCTAATCATTAGATGTTTACTAATAAATTAAAATCATTTTAGAAAGACATTATATTATCTTGGTATTTTTAGTTGTGATGATTCAAACTTTTTACTTATGAAACAAACATACAGTAAGTGCCCATTCTGCACTAAGTCTTATGCAAAGTTTTAAAATAAAATATGACTAAGATACAAATTCTGTTCTCGGAGACCCTGTGTCCAGTGAAAGAGATGACCATGAAAATCAGAAAGTGCACTAAAGTGAGGCAGTTACTACCAGAGGTATATGTTAAGTATTGCAGTATTGATACTGATATTGTAGTTTTACTATATGGCAATATTAGTACCTTGTAGCATTAGTAGTATTGCGAAAGTAGTAATCTGGTAGACACTCAAAAGTGGCCACAGCACTATTTCTGTCCTACGTGTTTTTTTCGGTTTTGGAACTATCCCCCACTCTCTCACATCTTTAACCTAAATTCAACTTTCGTTTAGATAATTTGTGAAGTATGTCTCTTTTTGAGGGGAGACCTTTGTTTTAATTATGATATAATGATCATTTTTATTACATATTAGTTTCTTATATATCAATTCTTGACATCTGAGAATATATATTTAGCTCTTTTTATGTCACTTATACTCCTATTTATGTTGTTTCTGGATGAATAAGTGCAGCATTAGGACATATTCTTTTCATCATGGGAGGTATTACGATACATGAGTGGAGAGAGAGCTTATCAAGCTCTGATGTAAGCATTCAGGAACTTAAGATTTTAAAGTAATTTAAATATGCCATCTGTTTTAGGTTGATCATTAAAGAAAATGCCAATTCTTTCTTTAAAAGAATTAATAATTCAAGAGACCAATTTTCTATTGACAGAGATATGAAGATTTATTTGTAGCACATCTATTACAACATTTAGAAATAACTTGAATAAAAATAGGAATGAATTCAGTGAATTACAGACCTTTAAGATGATGGAATATGGTCAAAAAATAATTAATTATGAAGAATCTATAGAAATCTGTAACTATCAATAATAGCTAATATTAAGTGAGTATGTGCCAGTCTCTACTTTAAGTATTTTGTAAGTATTATTCCAATATAGGCTCAAAAAATCCTCATGAGGTAGGTAATATTATTCTCCACATTACACAGAGGAGGCACAGAAATATGAATAACTTGTCCAAGATCAAAGAGCTAAGCAGGGACAGGGCAAGGATTTGAAGCTAGAGTATGTTGCAGAATCTAAGTTCTTGCTATGCTATTTCTTATGCTATGCTGTGTACTTTTTGGTTTAAAATGTTCACGTACAGAGATAAGGATTGGAAGATAATAAAAATATGTGAAAATGACTGTTTTAGGATAGTGAAAGTATGAATGTTTTTTACCATTTTTCTAAATTGCCTATAATATATTAAATGACTTTTAAGCAGAAAGAATAAAAGAAAATTCAAAGAACACAATGGCTAAGAGCAAAAAGCAAGCATAGTTTCACTCAGGAAAGATTGAAGTTATTACATAGAATGTGAATTTTCAAATTCCACTTTGAGACATTATTTAAGCTACATCTGTTGTTGCAGGTCAAATTTCCATTATTTGTGAGACCATGCAGAAATACTAGTGCTAAAGCTGTGCATTCTATTCCTGTTATGAATTTTCATACCAAGTAGCATATGGTGCATGCCTTATAAAAGTTTAATCTGAATTAGTTATTCTATGTTCTCACCCTACCCCCTCTGTCCCAAGGAATATTTTAAATATATTACTACCATTCAAATTTAAGACTAGATTGATATACTCCAATGCTAAGCAACCTTGTCTATTGGGGCTGGAGACAAACCCACATTACTTTCCAAAAGTATATCACACAATTCTCAGTATTTAAGATAGCCTCTCTCTACTAATAGAAAACCTGATGCCTTTCTATAACAAGAAAGTTAAAGATGTTTTAAATCACTGTGCATTTTGTTTTTATTTCAAATCAACTAACACTTTGCTAACAGTCTTTCTAATCTGGGGATAATGTCAGGATAAATTAATTTGTTGTACTAACAGATTAATCTCAAAATACCAGTGGCTTGGACTGCCATGCCCCAGGTCTGAAGTGCACAGAAAGGGAGCATGAAGTCCTGAGCCCTGCAGAGAAGGTGAAGAGGTGCATGGGGGCAAGACGGCTGCCATGTGTCCGTCCTGTGCAGCTTTTCTGTGTCAGTGTCCGTGTCACCACCACACCCTCTCATGTATCTATGGTGAGGGGAGGGTGGTTGTGGTATGGTGGCTGCTGTCAGCAGCTTTCATAATTGTATTTCATATGATCAAAAACTTAAGCAGAGATATGAAATATAAAAATGAACAAAATCTAACTTCTAAAAATCAAAGCTACAAATTCTTAGATGACAAATACACTGTATGTGATTAATGGCAGATTAGACATTGTAGAAGAAAAGATTTTTAAACTCAAAGACATAGAAATAGAAACTGTCCACAATGAATCTAACTGAGAAAAAAGAGAGTTTAAAAAATGAACTGAGTATCAGTGAACAGCGGGAGAACTGCAAACAGAATATATATGGAATTGTAGTCCTTAAATGAGATAAAGGGGGCAAAAATATTTGAAGAGATGGCCAAAATTTTTCCAAATTTGATGAAAGCAATAGATGCAAGATCTAAAGAGCTCCAGTGCAAGAAATATGAAAAAAAAAGTACATTAAAAACTACATCATCAATATGCAAAAAACAGATTTTGTTTAAAACCATATTTTCCTGAGAGAAAATCTTAAGAACAGCCAGAGCAAAATAATATGTTATATATGGAGGAAGGAAGATAAAGATTACAGGAAATTTTTCATTGGAAAAAATGCAAGTGAGAAGACAGTGGAGTAGCATCTTTAAAAATACTAAAAGAAAAACAATTCACCAATCTAGAATTCTATTATCTGGAAAAAAAATACCCTTCAGAGATGAAGGCAAAATAAAGACTATGGGAAATGTTAAAGGAAGTCCTTCAAAAGGAAGAATAATTATAACAGATGGAAATAAGGATCTATAGATAGGAATGAAAGACATTGCAAATTGTACTTATATTGGCAAACATATGCATGTTTTTCTTATTATTTAAATCTTTTTATAAGATAATTGACTGGTTAAAAATAATAACAATAAAGCATATGTATAATATATATAAAATACATGACAATAATAATACATGATAACAATGAAGGAGCTGAGAAAAGAGAAATAGAAGTATGCTATTATAAAGTTCTTATTCTATTTGTGAAGTAGCATAACAAATATCACTTGAAGGCAGACTGAGATGTTAAAGATGCATACTATAAACTCTAAAGCAACCACTTAAATAATAATAAAACCCAAAGAGTTATAGCTAATAATCTAATCAAGGAGATATGATAGAATCATAACTTAAAAAAAAAACAATACAAAGAAAAATATGAAAAAGGAAACTAAGAAAAGATAGGCAAATCATAGACTTAAATCAAATCATTAAAATGACATAAAATGCAAGTTATAAATGTCCCAATTAGAAAACAAGGGTTGTGATATTGATTTAAAAAAGCAAGATCCAACTTATAATGTCTACCAGAAACTCATTTAAAATGTAAATATACAAGTCAGTTATGAGAAAAAAGAAAAAGAAGGACATATCATGCTGACACTAACCAAAGGAAAGCTGGAGTGACTATATTAATATCTAACAAGGTAAATTTTGGCATAAAGAATACTACTAGGAATAATGAAGATCATTTTATAGTTATGGGTCAAAACATCAGAAAGACATAATAATCCTAAATGGTTTTGTACCTAATAACAGAGCTTCAAAATACATAAAAGAAAAACTGAACTGAAAAGAGAGAGACAGATTCACAATTATAGTCAGAGATTTCAGTACCTCTCTCTCAATAATTGATAGAACAAGTAGATGAAAAAATCAGTTAGGTGATAGATGACTGGAGGAATGCTATCAACCATCTCAATCTAGGTGAAATTTACGGAGCGGCCAACAACTGCAGAATGCACAAGGAACATTTATCAAGCTGGGCCATCAAACAACTCTCAATAAATTTAGAAGACTTCAAGTCATGCAAGATATGTTCTCTAACCAAAGTATAATTAAATTAGAAATCAATAGTAGAAAATCTCTGGAGTATCCATAAAAACTTGAAAACTAAATAACATATGTAACTCATAAGTCAAAGAAAAAGAAAGAATTAGAAAGTATTTTTAACTAAATAGAAATTAAACACACTATACCAGAATACTAAATCAGTACTTAAGGGGAAATTTGTTGCACTAACTAACCACCAATATTAGAAAAGAAGAAAGGTCTCAAATCGATTATCTCAGTTTCTACTTTAGGAAACTAGAAAAAGAAGGTGAAATTAAACTCACAGTAAGCAGAAGAAAAGATGCAGTACACGAGAGTACAAATCAACTAAACAGAAAATTTAAAATGAGTAGAAAAACAATGAAAACAAAAGCTTGTTTGTAGAGAATATTAAAAAAAAATTAACTTCTAGTTAGACTTATCAGGAAAGAGAGAAGACAAAAATTAACCATTTTCAGGAGTGTGGAGGTGACATCATCACCTATTCTAAAGATATTTAAATGATATTAAGAGAATATTATTTAAAATTTCACATCAATAAATCAGATAATTTAGATGAAATAAACAAATTTCTTGAAAGATATAAACTACAGGAAAAAAAATCCCTGTAACATAACACAGCCAAGGTTTCTTTCTTGTTCACACTATGTCCTTTGTAGATTAATGGGGACTTTGCTCCACTCAATCACTCAGGCAGTCAGGCTGTGGAAGCTCTAAGATTTGAAAGCTGCATTAAGGCACTAAGGACTCCACTTTTGCTGCAGCAAAGCAAGAGCAAGACTGGAAAATCATAGATCTCTCTCCATAGCCTCAGCCCAGAAGCAACATACACATTCCTTTTGGGCTTTAATTGGCCAGAAGTACTTGTATACATCTTAGCTATTAGGGGGCTGGAAATTACACAGTGAGCATAAATTTGTCTGCCATAAACTGACAATAATATATCGAATGTTACTAATAGAAAGATTTTTTCTTTTTCCTTTTTGGAAAAAAAAATAGATTGACAAATCTAGATATATAGAATACATTTCTGGATTATGCATACAGTATTTAACTTTTGGTACCTACGATAGAGTTTTTAAAGTAGTTTCATCTTGAGAATGAATAGTTTAATCTTATCACAGTATGCCAATGCCATATATCCTGCAATATGTTTAATAGTATTTGATTGTTTAAGAGCTGCAATAACTTTTCAATAATTAACACAATATACTCTACTCCAACACTAAAGTTTAGTTTGAAATGACATTTTTTTTCCTATGCAGAATGTCACTGCTGTGTTGGAGAGTATGGTGAAGATTTAAAAATAGCACATGAGAGTGGATGTAATTTGCAATAACTACCTTCTAGGGTATGACATTATAATATTGATAACTGTCATTATACATTTCTATTTCTAATAGGGTTCCTGCCAATCATAGGTTGAAAAATACCTGGTCATCATCACTGTTGAGGTTTCTCATGAGCTGCACCTACTCACTATTCCTCTTACCATTTTGTGCCTTTTTGATAGGGTACTAATAAGAAAATGTTTTAAATAAAATATGTCCATTGGTGTAATTTCCCCACAGTCTGAGTGCTTCAATAAGCAAGTTTGAATGCCTTAAACATGTTAAATTAGGTTGAATCTTAATTGAAATCCATTAGAATATATTTAAAGATAAATAATATTTCATGAAGACCAGCTACAAAGGCAAGATATTTGTAGATATGCAAGCTCGAAATTATACTTTATAGCTCTGTTGTTCTAGAAGTCTTAAAACTTGTTCCTTTTCAAGGATCTGGAAAAAGAAGTATTTCCACATTAATTCTCCTTACAAAGGTCTCAGAATAACCCAAAATATTATAGAGTGAACCCCTCGTTTGAATAGGAGCTTAATGATTTTAAGTAAAATGATGAAAGAAATTCAAAAGAAAGGGAATTAGCATTTACTAGGGGCCTGCTATCTGTAAACTGTGGTGTGGATGTTAGTAATAATACTAATTTAAAACATGAAATCTATTATGTCACTGGAAAAATCAAGAACCCATTCTGAAGTAAGTGTATTTGTGAAATGAAATGTGGAGAAAGTATAACTACATACGACACAATTCAGAATGAAAAGTAATATTGTTTTTTGGTTTAAAGACTTTCAACATTTAGAATTTACTAATGAGAAATACTTGGCTCTGTGTACTAAAAATAGTAAAAGAAAAAACAGTGCATCTAATTTGTAAATATGCTGTCTGCCACCCTGTTGGCTGATGAACTAGGTGCTTCCCTAAATCCTTCTCTTTTCAGACAGCAGCTTTGGTACCAAATGGAAATGGTCTCAAACAGTGTCTTTTTGATATGAGAGCAGGATGGTGGACAGAAAACAATGTTTTGGAAACCTGAAGGAGGGAAGGAAAAACTCTTCTATAAATACAAACTAGAGCCTAAGACCTAGTTTGGGAAAAGGTAAGAAAACCTGGCGGAGAGTAGAGGAAGGAGAAATGACAATAATATATGTTATATTAAAGTA
Organism: Pteropus alecto; assembly: GCF_000325575.1. NCBI lineage: Eukaryota > Metazoa > Chordata > Mammalia > Chiroptera > Pteropodidae > Pteropus > Pteropus alecto. Next base: position 37,124,366 of record NW_006494614.1, on the reverse strand, counting down.
TTCAACCAATTCATTTCTAATAATGGGTTGTGTAGTCCTCACCGATCTCTGTAGTTCTTGTTCTAATCTCCAGTGTTTCAATTTATTTATCTGTTAGATTCCCTTTGCCGATTTAACTTGCGAAGGTCGGTCCTATTAGCAAAATACATATACAGTTTCTGATACATCGCATAAACTTTCTAACAATCCAGAGCTGTTTCTCTAGTGGGTGAATTCCCATTTCCTATTGGTTAACACTTCTTGCTTCATAAAACTTCATTGGATCTTGAGGAAAACAAAACAAAACAAAGAAAGGACTACACATTGAATTAAGACAAAATAAAAGAAACTAGGGCTATTGATCATGTATTCAGCCCCTAAACTTCAGGATTTCAGGAGTACAGACAAAGCCTGTTTTGTTTTCACATACTTGTATTTTCTTCTTGAATATTCCTACTAGTGAACTGCTTATGGTGACAGAAACAAAAAAGAGGCATGAAATCTGACAAGTATGCACGTATTTGATGGGATCCATTTTTGCACTCATTAGTCATATAATATCTTTAAGCATCTAATACTATCAGACATCACACAAGAAAATCTGAAAAATATGTTATATCATTATTGGCTCATTGTTAATAAGTTTTTTTTGTTAGTTTCTGTTTTTTGTTTTTAATTTACACTTACTATCTATCATAGATATAATTCTATGTAAAGTTGGAAAATTCTATTTAAACTGAAGAATTAGTAAAAATAAATATTAAAGTTATACAGTAAACACTTCAGATTAAGTTTTCCCAGAATAATTTTTCTTTTTTAAATAAAGAAAATAAATAAAATTGCATAGCCATTACATGGAGATTTTTTTTTTTTAAGGAGCATGAAGAATTTCCTGGTGGGTAATTTTTATTTTACCACAAGCTAGTATACATAAAAATTCAGGGTATTTAAAATTCTCAGAAATGTGAATTTCAATTAAAGATGGAAAAATACAACTTTCTAATCCAATCTCCTTCCTTGAAATTTATCAATATTAACAGAAAATGAAAATTATTGAAACACTATCCTCAATGAAATGAGAACATATCCACAACTTAAATAATAATTGTGACTTAGATAATTTTTCAGATAGACCAAAATAAATGAAGGAGCTGAGAAAGTTGACACATAACTCCTTTTAAAACCTTGAGTAGGTCTCATTGGTCCCTAAAGGTGAGAACACAATCTGAGTACATTAGTGTGGAATGGGATAAGTGAGAACTGTTCTCATAAGAGAAACCATATGCCTATATCTATGTCTGTTGTCTATGCCTTAGTTTTATTATAGCCTAAGAAAACTATCTGATGAGGGGATGAAAAAGATGAAAAGGGAGATTTTTAATACAGTCATGTGCAATGCATTCTTAGAAATGTATCTTTAGGTGGTTTTGTCGTTGTGAGAATATCAATGAGTGCTCTTACACAAACCAAGATGGTATAGCCTACTACACACCTAGGCCATATGGTTTAGCCTATTGCTCCTAGATACAAACCTGTACAGCATGTTATTGTATAAAACAACATGAGATTAAATCAAGCACACAATTTGATGCAATCAAGAGACTCGGTAAACATGAGATATATGAGGTTGCTGCTGGCATAGCACACCATACTATTTTATAGAAAATATATTTTTTAATAAGTAAGAAGAGTACAGTCTAAATAATTATAAAAAATACAGTACAGTATGGTAAACATATAAACCAATAACATAGTAAATTATTTCATTATGAAGTAATATGTACTTTACATAATGGTATGTGCTATTCTTTTAAATGACTGGAAGCGCAATGGCTTTGGTTACACCAGCATCACCACAAACACATGAGTAATGTGTTGTGCTACAATGTTATGACACTGATAGGAATTTTTCATCTCCATTATAATCTTATGGGACCACTGCTGTATATGTGGCTGTTGATCAAAACATCATTACGTGATGCATGACTGTAAAATATACTAGATTGAATGCATGAATTTATATCTGCTCCCTTCTGGAGAGCCATTAAATGACATAGTTTTGAAACAGGTATAAATTCTACTTAAAAAATAAAATGGAAATAGAGACAATAATGGATAAAATATTAACACAAAGGGGGAAATGGAAAGCAGGTAGAAGAATGGCAATTAACTAAGTAGAGAGGAAAATTTGTGCTCCTAAACAGAAGGATGCCAATTTAGATTTAAGTTGCAAAAACCTTGGAATGAGAACTTCCCTAAAACTGAAGGTTTTAGAGAAAGCTCAGTACTGAAAAGTGGGATTCTCAGATGTCTTCGTTCTGCTCCTGGTAACAGATGTATCCCTACTAGGCAGGAAATTGGACTGAGTTTTCTCTAGGTCAGTGATTCTTAAATTGTAGCCCTGGGATCAGCAATACCAGCATCACCTGAAAACATTTTACAAATGCAAATTCTCAAGCTCTATCACCGAATCAAAAAATCTGAGTGTGGCACCTAGCAATCTGTGTTTTAACAAGGCTTCCGGGTGTTTCCAAGGTACAGGTTTTAGTTTCAACCTCTATGTTTGAGAACCACTGCTCTAGAGTGCTCTGTGCCAACCAGATCGCTCTACCTCGAAGCATGCCAGCTGGCTCTACCCGAACATGCACACAGAGCTTCTGACATGCTTTTTAAATGCGTGACATGTAAGACATCACCAGATATTTGAGCAGAGCCTTGAAGAGGGAATATATAAACTCAACGAAACAGGAAAAAAAGGACATAGAAGTATGATATTGAAGAGAGCAGAAGAAACTTCAAAAGTTACAAATGTTATCTTCAGAAAGTTAAGAGATCGAATTCATGAAACCATATAAAATGATTTTTTAAAAAAGGAGCAATAGGAACACAAGCAAGAACTCTTTGAAAATTGAAAGCATGATTGCTAAAATTTAAGAAGAAAAGACCCTCTGGAAGAGTTATTTGTGAAGGTCATTCAAATTGAAGTGACCCATTGTGTATCCAGCACAAGAATGAAAAAAAACACCGGCACTGATTCACAACCTAAAATTTCAGAATAGAGCTTAAGAGAGGTGAAGGAAAGTTCCACATAAAGCCTGGAGAATCAAAATGGCATCTGGTAAGAGCAGTAGTCACACTGCAGAAGCTAGGAGACAATGGAAAAATACCTCCATATTCAGAAAGATTCTAACTAATGCCCAGACAAACTATTTTTAAGGTGTAAGGATAGAATAAAAACATTGTCAAATATAAAAGATTTCAAAAATTCACTCCAAAGTTCTCTTACTCAGAATGCACTCTATATAAACAAGAAGATACAAAATTTGAGAACTAGGGGATCAAATCCAACCAAAAATGACAATAGTTGCAGCACACTTAGAGAGTAATCAGTTGATTGGCTCAGGAAAACAGAAGGTTCCAGAAGCAACATCTCTAATAGGTAAAAATTGACCCAATTAATTACTTAAAGCAATTGACATGTGAGAAATAATCTTAATTTGGGAAGAATTAGTAATATTAACATAGAAAAGCAAGGCAATGGCTAATCTGAGGAAAAATCTGAACAGGAGAGAAATATAATCATGGCTCAGTTCTGAAAGATATTTACAATCATATTAATGTACACAGTCACCACTGATTTAATAAAATTGATGATATAACCACAATAAGAGGATGTGGGAGGTGAAGTATGTGTGGCAGAGGTGGTGTAAGTGGGCTAAATCCTCATACTCAAATTTAAGCTATAAAATTTCTTTTGCTTTTTTAAAAATAAAGTAAATAAAATGTTATTTGTAATGAAACAGTGTAATACCATTTTATTTTCCAGGCTATCCACTTATCTTATTTATATAAACATCCATCCATCCATCCATCCATCCATCCATCCATCCATCCATCCATCATGTCTGCATAAGTACAATGAGTAATATGTAGACCAAGGTTCATCAGCTGCTAATAATGATTGTTTTGACATGAAATTATTTTTTACTCTTGTCTTTGTACTTTTTGTATTGATTGGACCTTTAAAAAATAATAACATCAATGTTAAAATATCTTTAATTTTGAAATCTAAGAAATCTCTTTTAATGAATTTTAGTGCTTAAAGTTGGATATTATTCCATCAGCATCTATATTATAATCTCTCATTATATGCATTTAGCACTCCTATAATTAAACCACGTTTTTCATGTTGCTCATTTCCTCACTTACTATTTTTTCCATGTAAACATTATTGTTATACTTTTTATCCCTATGAGTCAGAAAAATGTGCTTAGTTTTATACTGTTATTTATAATTCTCCATATTTCAGATTAGAAATGAACATGAAGAGAATGGCGATATTTTTGCCATGACCATTTTTTTTTTTTACCATAGTTAACTTTCTTGCACAAAGATACAGATATATTTCTTGGGACTTTAAGAAAAATATTATGAAAGATCAAGTTTTGGTTAATATCTGAGGTTTTCTGTTTTCCTTGAAGACATTCAAGTAAATAAACAAATATCAAGGGAAGGAAGCTTTTCACTTACTTTTACTTATTGGGATCTAGGAAGATAAGCACCACCTTTACCAACAATAATGACAATAACTTGACAATAGTTGTAGCTGGTGCTATAATCAAAACACTATTTAAACTATTTAATAACTTGGGCAGAGGGGACAGTTGGAATCAGCCAATCAGAGCAGAAGCTGCTGGAGTGGCAGGCACTTATACTAAGGCAGGTATTAACCCTGTAGTTGCTGAACTATAGAGAGATGGAAAAGGGCCCACAGTGAGTCTGGGTCACTGGAGATGATGGTGGGCATTCTGGAGGCTTATGGCAGAAGCTATATATTTATCAGTGTCGAAACTGTTTTAGTAGTTTACCCAATAGCAATAGTTAACTACAACCAGTACTGTAGCCAAGAATGACGACCAACCTTGGTTATAGATTCTTATGTTCATAGAGTTAGAGTTTACATACAAATCCAATCATAAAGAACAAAGACAAAGTTAAAGATATGCATTAAAGAGCTCTAATAAGTCAGAGCTTGAAATCTCACCATTGTTTATCAATAACTTTGGGTTAAGCGTTATCATCTTTCTTTAAGAAATGAAAATACAGTAATCAAGTATAACATTCTGGAAAGAAAACAAGAAAAAAGTTGGCTCCAATATTTTACCTCATTTAAGCAGCAGGCAAATGGCTAACTCTTTCGTTCAAGAGCCAAAATTCATTTTCTCATCCATGTTTCCTACTATATTTTGTGCCGTTACAGAGCCAAATGCATCTCCTATAATAAAAATATAAACTTTGAGAGCTAGAAGAGTTCAAAGCATTCAAAGATAAAACCATCTTTTGATGATCTGTGTGCCAAATAATTAGAGACCCTAATTTTAAAAATCCAGAATTATTCAATCTTAACACTATTGATATTTTGGAAGGAATGTTTGCTGTGGGGACCATCTTGTGCATTGCAGTATGTTTATCAGCATTTCTGTCTCTACCCTTCAGATGCCAGTAGCATCCCCCCTGTTCTAACGATCAAAAATGTCTCTAGACATTGCTGAATATCCCCTGGTGGGAAAACTTGCCCCTGGTTGAGAACACTAAAATAATCTAAGAGACATATTTGATTTGGAAAAGTGTAATGTTTTTATTTCTTGCAGATTTTCCTTTCTAATTGTGCTTAATGTAGGCTAATACTAACATTGATTTTCATTTGCTGGCCACAAATTACTAGCGAATAGGGAAGTTGGCCAATAACTGTAAAGTTATCATCCAGAAACCAATCTGGAATTTAGAACATTTCATAATGAACTACATTTTTTATAATCAAGCTGTAGCAAAGTCATTCATTCCTTCACTTTCTTTCAACAAATATTTATTTATGAGGCATCATTTCAGATACTGGGGAGTCAATGGGGAAAAAGACAGTTGATTCTGGCCTCTCATGGAACTTATGTTTGTGTGGCTGCACATAAATATTCCAGTAAAATGTGAAAATTCTCAATATATTCTAGCTAATCTTTGACTCTTATATCTCACTGAATCCACAACAATTCTAAAATAACATTCAAAAAATATAGTTATTTTAGGTCATGCCACTGAGGGTGCGATTGGTGGTTAAATTTTTAAAAACTCTAATCAATTTTATATACCTGCTTTCCTTGTAGTTTCCAGGCTATATTTACACTGAAATTTCCAGGCTATATTCAGACCAAGGTTTCCTGACTGCTTTAAGCTCTTACTCAGCTTCATATTGTGATGCATTCTGCTCCCCACTTTCAGAAACTGACTTTCCAAATCTCCTCCTTCAGCTCAATTAGTCGGTCATCACAATTGTCCTTCTTGTCTCATCTCCTCTCGGAAACTTTCATCACCTTTAAGGCTGGGTTCAGCTTCCTCACTGTATCTCCTTTAAAACTTTCTTCTTAATCCATCGTGGCCTTTATGTTGTTTTGCAATTGTTTGCTTTTTGAAGTTTTAGGATGTACCTTGTTCACCATCATATACTCAGTGAGTAACGTATTCTGTCACATATTGGGTGCTCAATCTATAGTTACTGAATGAGTAAATGAATTACTAATCCACTTGAAAAATGTTTGCTGTTATAGATTCTAACATATATGACCATTCTGGCTGAGGCAGCTGTTCATCAAGATATCCTTTTGTTATTTCTTAATATCTATATTTTGAATATTCTTGGTTTCCATTGATTTCTTAATTCTTGACAGTTTGCCTATCTACTAATCTTTCCTTGCCTTTGGTATATCCCTTTTATTTTGCGAGGCTGACCTTAATAAACACACTCCACCCCATACATTAGTCTCCATGTCTCTCTTTCTCCAAGCCTCTACATATCACTGCTATATTCACCTAGGCCTTTTCCTGACTGTTCTACTACATTTATTCTTTAGTTAAAGTAGTAATATTTCTTTACTTATTATAAATTTGGCATTGTGCTTAGCATTCTGCTTACAAAGATAAACAGGAGTACTCCTATTCTTGGAAAGTGTATAGTGAGCCACATACTTCAACTTTACACAGACTCCTGGGTCGTTTGTATACAAAATAGGTACCAAAAGGGATGGATCATATTTTTGAGGTTGGTCCCCAATCAAACCTTCAACTCCTCTATTCTCTGATCCCATGTTTGCCCCTTTCAGTCATCATTCAGCTCTCAGATGCCTTGTCTTTCTTGTCCTTCAAGGTTGTCAACACAATTTTGGGACTTTTATAGGACAGGTCACTCTCCAATTTCTTATGTTCTTTACTTTGATAAACACTTCCTGAAACTCCTATCCCATTTTATACACCACTCAGCTTGTTGCTGGAGCCCCCACACTTTGAAAAGGCCTTAATAGGTATGGTTTAGCACCTAGAAAATGAATGCTTTCCTGGCTACCTTTCAAGAGCAGAATCAAATACACAATTCTATCTTCCCAGAGAAAAAGGATGACTTCCTCAGAAACTTTTCAGTTCCCTGCTACCAGATGAGAAGTGAATAGCTGCAAATCTGCTAACATCTTGATGCATCGATACTTTCAGAGGAATTTACATTATAAAAATATTAATTATAAATTAATAATTCAAACAATATGCCCCACTTAAAAATGGGCAAAGAATATGAATTATAATTCACAAAAGAAGAAATTTATATTGCCAGTAAGGAAATTTAAAAACTTCAGCCTCAGATCTAGCAATTCCATTTCTGGGTATTGATCCAAAGAAAATGAAAACAGTGGCTGGAAATGATATATGCACTCACATGTTCATTGCAGTATTACTTATAACAGTCAAGATATGGAAAAAATTTAAATATTCATCAATGGATGAATGGATAAAGAAAATGTGGTAAGGATATATATAATGGAATAATATCCAACCATAAAAAAGAATTAAATTTTGCCATTTGAGACAATATATGGACCTTGAAGGATTATGCTAAGTGAAATAAGTCAGACAGATAAAGACAAATACTCTAGGATCTCACTTAAGTGTGGAATGTGAAAACAAAAATAAACAAACAACAGCAACAAAACACTCAAGCTCGTAAATACAGAGAACAGATTGGTGGTTGCCAGAGGCAGGGATAGAGAAGTAGGCTAAATAGATGAAGGGAATCAAAAGGTACAAACTTCCAGTTATAAAATAAATAAGTCATGGAGATGTAATGTGCAGCATGGAGACTATAGTTAATAATAATACTGTATTGTATATTTGAAGATTGCTAAGAGTAAGTCTTAAAAGTTCTTATCATGAGAAAAAAAATTCTATAACTATGTATGGTGATGGATGCTAATTAGACTATTGTGGTGATTATTTCTCAACATATACAAATATCAAATCATTATGTCGTACACCGGGAACTAATATAAGGTTGTGTGTCAATTATATCTTAAAATTTTTTAAAAACTTCAACATCAATAATAAGAATATATAAATTAAAATTTAAATGTAATAGCATTTCTTCCTTTTCAAGTTCTCATTAGTTATTAAGATGAAATTATACAGAATTGGTGAGAGTTTGATAAACAGACACTGATTGTCATGCCCTGCTGAGAACAAATTAACATAAACTTGTTAAAAAGTAATTCGACAATGTTATTAAAAGCACATATATCCTTTGACTTAGCAATTTCACTTTTAGGAATTTATTATAATTAGAGAGATGAATATAATTGTATGTCCAATGATGGTCACAGTGATATTTTAATAATTGAAATAATACTGATAATGATGAAGATAATAACATTTATTGAGTGCTTACTGTATGTCAGGCACTCTCCTCAACTCTGAGAGGTAGGTATTAGCCTCATTTTACCAATAAAGAAACTAGGTTATAAAGAAGTTAAGTGTCCAAAGCCTCACGGATACAAAATGGTGGAACCAAGATTCCACAACCAGTCAGGCCAGCTCTAGATTTTGTTCATAATCACTAAGAAGAGGGGGCTGACAGTATTATCACACATTTATAGAGTCGAACGTTATACAGGCTTTTAAAAATTGTTAAATATTCGATTGCATTGGAAAATATCCAAAATATATTTTTGAGCAAATAAAACAGGTTGGGAAAGCAAGTTTTATAATCTGGTATCAGTTTCATTAAAATCTGGGTATATCTTCTGTGGTAGGCAGACTTGTAAGGTGACTCCCAATGACCCCCACTCATGCTATTTATACCCTTTTGTAATACCTCACCCTTGAGTGTGAGCTAGATTTAGTAATTTGCTTTTTAATAAATAGAATAGAGCAAAAGTGATGGAATGTCACTTCTGCAATTATGTTACAAAAGGCTATCACTTCCATTTTGCTCACAGACTCTCATATACTTCTGAGAAGCACAATATTCTTTTGAAGAGTTCCATATAACAAGAAACTGAGAATAGTCCTTGGCCAACAGCTAGTGAGAAAAGGAGAGATGCTCAACCCAACAGTCTGTGAGGAACCGAATCTTATTAACAATCACTGAGTGAGCATGGAAGGGATCCTGTCCTAGTTGAAAGTTAATTACAGCTTAAAATCGAGTATCCAACTAAGCCATATCCAGGTTCCTGACGCCTAGAAATTATACAAAATGATTGTTGTTTTAAGCTGTTAAGTCTTGGGCTAATTTTTTAGGCAGCAACAGATAATTAAAACATATATTTACAGAATTTCACAGCATTATTTTCAGACAATATGATTAAGATAATGAAAATGACATCTTTTCAACTTTGCTTCATTCCCACTTTGAAGTTTTTCTACAAAGGGCATATTTTATTTATATAGTCAGAAAAAAATATTGAAACAGAAGAAAAAGTAAAGATAACTCAATAATATATATATCTCGTAGTTGATAATTTTAGAACTTCTGTTCCCCCTCAACTATGATGAAGCCTATGAGGATAGTGTCGTTTTGGCCTGACAGCTCCAGAACAGTTATGTCACATGACCTGGGGAACTTCCAAAGCTATGCATTTTTTAAGTAATTAATTTATTGATAGAACTAGAAACAGGGAAATTAGGAAATGATTAAAGTTGACCTTATTTCCTCCTCCAACCCTTCTTCCTCATTTCCCTCCTCTTCTTCTTTCCTTTCTGCTTCCTCTTCCCCTCTCCCTGGTCCTCCTCCTCCTCCCTCTCTTTCTTCTTTTGAGTTTTCCGTGTTTTGTAGCATCTCCTTATTAATTCACTCTGAGATTTGGTGTTGTTATGCTCCTTTCCATTACCCTAATACTACTTCTATTACTGCTATTCATAGTTCCTACTCTACTACCACTTCCATACCTGTTTACTACAGAGCAGCATGACTTAGTGGTAAAGAGAATTCTGCCTGAGTGTGAAACCTTGCTCTATTAGTGTGTATTCTGGAAAAGTAATTTAAACTCTATCTCACTTCCATCCTATAAAAATGAGGTTAATAACAGTGTCTACTTCAGAGTTTATTTGAATATTAAATGACTTAATTCACCTGGAACAGCATGCATCAAGGCTCAATAAATGTTAACATTTATTATGATTACTTATATTAATGATTGATGTTTCTAACCATGATAATAGCTACTATTTATTTCATCCTTCCTATATTACAGGCATTGAGTTAAGCACTTTACATGTTTTCTCATTTATCCCACACGATAACCCTGTGAGATAGATTATGATGGTGGTTAAACAAACTGAAGCCAAATAAAGTTAGGTAAATCATCTAGCAACAGAACAACACAACAATGAAGTCAGGATTCAACACTGGAATTTTACATGTTTTTTCAAATGGGGGATGTGTACCGCTGGCGAAATGATTTTAGGATATACAGGAACTCATCTGTTTCTTTGTTGTATCAAGATTCTAATGCACTTAGAAATGAATAAACTATTATATTTATTTTTAGGTTTTCATAAAAATATTCACATCGAGTTTATGAACATCAGAAAATAAACTCTTCCTTAGATGATGGTGACAAGTATTATCATCAGTGAAAGCAACCTTCTTTCAAAGACTATTATGTCGATTTATTTCTACGAGGTTCTAGAAAAGGCAAAACTAATTAATTGTGAGATACGATCTGAACAGTGGTTGCCTCAGAGGGATGAGGATGAAGGTAAGTATTATTGAGAAAGGGTGTGAAGAAACTTCCTGGGGTGGTGAAATGTTCTATTATCTTGATGGGGGTTTGGGTTATACTGATATTTTTCTCCCTCAAAAGTCATTGAATACTATAATTAAGATTTGTGCAATTATTTTATATAAATTTTACTCCCCCCAAAATAATAAATTCTAAACATTGAATTCTAGTAAATGACATGTGCATTGAAGGGTTTAGGAGTGCAGTGTAAAATACATCAAAAATAAGATGCATTGATGGATAGAGGGTGGACAGATAAATAGCTATGAAATAAAGAAGTATAGTAAAGGTCAATTGTAAACTCTAAATGGTAGGTATAATTCTTTGAGCTTTTTTGTATGTTTTAAAATGTTTATAATAAAAAGGTAGGAAAAAATAACCTTTTAAATGACATAACTTTGCTGTTTTTTTATTACCTAGCAAGCAAATTCTGTTAGATATTCAAGAACTTCACTATTTCTAAATCTGTATATGTATACATATCAAGAAAAATTTGTATTTAAAAATTAGATAAGAGCTGTCTTTAAGTAAAGCACTGTAGAAATCTAAAATCTTCTAAGTTCGTATTTCTTATTAGTTCACAAAATCAATCACTATCATTCGTATTCTCTTTGTTACATTTTTGATGTCCAAAAAACAAATACTCTTTCCTAGAAAGTAATGCTGTTTTTTAAAAAAAATAGTCTTATTTCTACTGAGTTTTAAAATACACTATATCTTCATCATTCTTCAGTAGAGACACATCAATATACCCAACTCTTCCAGGACCAGAACAATAAGAATTTCTGTTTATATTCAATTTATTCCATGCACAGAATCCAAAATGTTTCCACACAATAACTTTACAGATCAAATACACTGTTTCAATTGTGAAAGGAAAATAATTCTATTTTTATGTATAATAATATTAAAACATGAAGAAAGATAATTTCTTATGGCATTTAAATGGAATAAGAGTAAACCCAGGATCTCCAGGACACAAACCTGCATTTCTATATTCATATGTTGGTATACTATAATTTTTATTTAGTCATGGAAAAATCTGGGCTAGACAAAAAACTGGCCTAGACTCAGAGGAAGGAGGAGTAAAATTCAGTGTAAGAAATATCAGTAACTTAAGATATGCAGATGACATCATTTTAACGGGCAGAAAGCAATGATTTGAAAGAACTGATAAAAGCGAAAGAAAAAAATGCCAAAGTGGGACTGCATTTGAAGATCAAGAAGACAAAAATCATGACTACAGGAGAATATACAATTTTAACATAGACAACGAAGACATTGAAATTGTTAAAGATTTTCAGGCATCAATTCAAATGGAGATTGCAGCCAAGAAATCAAGAGAAAGCTGAGACCCAGAAAGGGAACCATGGAGGAATTAGGAAAGATTAACAAGAGAAAAAGTGTGTCGTTAGGGACCAAGGCTAAGACCATCTATGCCCTCGTACTCCAAGTTACTGTGCATGGATGCGAAAGTTGGACAGTGAAAAAGGATGACAGGAAAAAGAAATTGATTCATTTGAAATATGGTGTTGGAGGGGAGCTTTACAGACACCCTGAACCTTCAGAAAGAGGAACAAGTGAGTCTTGGAGCCAATTAAGTCTGAAACGTTGCTGGAAGCAAAAGTGACAAAACTGAAGCTGCTCTACTCGAGGCACATCATGAGAAGGTAGGGTTCTTTGGAAAAAACAATAATGCTGGGAAAAATAGAAGGCAGTAGAAAAAGAGGAAGACCAAATATGAGATGGATTGACTGTATAAAAGAAGGCACAGGCATGAGTTCATGGGAGCTGAGTAGGGCTGTTGAGGACAGGACATGATGGACATCACTCATTCATAGGGTCTCTTGGAGTCAGAGCCCACTCAACGACACGTACACAATGAAAAAAATCTACTGCATGTTGTACTTGTATAATTCCATTCAAAACTTCTTCATATTCCTTTCTTCTTTCTCTTCATTCTTTTTAATTCTTAACACTATTTTCTCCATAACTGCTTATTTTTCTTAAAAATTTTAAAATCCCCTTACCCTTCAATAAATTTTCAAAGAATTGAGATTCGATTACATGAAAGATTATTTTTAAAATCGTGTTTTAAGTACACTTGTCTAATATCAATGATAATTTCTGAATGATTTTGGTAACAATAAAATGCTGTCACATCTTTTCTTTAAATAAGTTCCTCAAAATAAATCACTAAACTTCATATGGAATTCTGCTTATAAAGTTTCTAAGTAATTATTATAAATAAAAGTAATAAAAAGTTATGAAAAATTAAAATATTAGGTCTTTTTTTAAAATTTCATGTTTCAACAGTAAGCACTATCTGTATATTCACCACTGTGAAGGTCAAGAGGTACACATAGTTCTTTCTTCCTCTCTAGTTTTGTTATTATACATCTAGTTTACATTTTTTAAGATTTATAATATTTGCATTTTATCCTATATCTGTAATTCTCAGAATTGGTAACTTTGGTTCTATATTTAAGTAGTTTTATCATGGTTTTTCAATTCTGAGTTTTAATTTAGATTTTTTTTTAATGACATTTTATAAAGGAGCTTCTTTTTCAAGAAGGGGTCATGTTTGCTATTTCCTGAACTATTATACACAAGAGATCATCTATCTTTAATATTAATGCTTGAAAGACAAGTGAGGTAATTATGAATGTTATTTCTGTTCCATATTTCTACATTTTTCTTCAGAATCACAGCTTATCATTATGTCGATCCCTTTGTTTCATCTTAATCATCTCTCTAATTGCTTTCCTATTTTTGTTCTTTTTTATTTCATTTTGTGCGATTTTCTCAAGTCTGTGCTCTCTGTTTCTAAATGTGTTTTCACTCTTATTCATTTTATATTTTGTTGCTTTCAAAGTAGCTCATCTCTCTAATGATTTTTTTCTTTCCATTTTATTCCCCTGAGCTCTGTCAGCTTATTTTTCCTCTTTTTGCTGTCTTTAGTTTTTTCTGTTTTCTTTTATGTCTATTTTTTACATTTTTGTAAATGACCCCAAGAGAGGTCATAGTATTTGTATTTTCTGTGGAGCACGCTTTAAGAAGGTTTCTTTATTTTCTGGGATAAATTGCACTTCTGGTATAATTTCATCATCTACATCTTACGTATATTCTTTTCTCCTTCACTTTTTGTGCTAGCACCTCTCTAGTTATAGAATGGAGGCAATTCTATCTGGAGCAGCTGTTGCTGAACCCTGAGTGGGTGGTAGCAGAAGCGAGGTGGTCTCGCCTTCCAAGTTTCAGTTTGGGCTGGCCATTTTAGAATCTCCCTCACTAGACTCTGTGCCTTTTATCTTAACTGTGCATCTCCATTTAGCTTTTAGCATTCAGGAGATCAGGATGGCTTGCGGAGACCCTCCTAAAATGGGTTCCCTCCATTAAGAATAGTCCACATGGCTCCCCTTCAGGCCTCATTCAGGATCACCTTCATCAATGACTACTCTTTCCTATGCTTCATTTTCCTAATATTTTACATTAGATTGAGTTCTTATGAGACATTCCTCCAACTCTCCCAAAGCTTGCCCCAGGTTCTACATCTCATTCCACTACTAGAAGTATGGTTTCAGTTCTTCTCAGAATTGTGCCATTGAAATGTCAGGGAATCTGCAGCCTGCCGTAAGACAAAGATGGATACATGTTGAGTCTTTTCATCCTCTCTCATCTTTGTCCAATAGAACAGATACTCCTCACAATTTATGGTTTGGGATTGTGAGTCTTTGGTTGCTTCCATTGGTTTATAAGGGAGGAAAGCTATTAAAATGTCTGTAGCAGCATCTCTAACTAGAAGCATTGTCTGTCTATGAAACTAATATCAAGAACTATCTCCTTTTGAATTTTCTTCAACAAATCAACCAGAACCTGATCTCTCTCCTTTATGGCCCCTTCATGGTGCTTACTATTTTATCTATGTGAAATACCTCAGATTATATCCTAAATCAGGCCTTTTTTTTACCCCCCAAATGTGTAAACATTAGAACTTAATCTCTGTGAACGAAGGGATCACATTAGTCTGGCTTACCCCTCCCTGCCCCTTCCTCCAGCTAGCATAGTGTCTAACAGATAATAGGTGCTTAATAAGAATTTTGAATAAAATAATAGATTAACTCATGAATGTAATATAAACTGACTTCCAAACAAGATTATATTATCTTTGAAGGCATCTAATGCATCTCAAGGTGAATAACTTTGAAAACTTTTTAAAAGAACTATAAAATAATATATAACGTGCATGGCAAGGAAGAGAGTAAATAAGCCCTTAATGGCTTGAGAATGGGATTGAATTAAATAATTAAATACAATTGAATTTAATTAAATAAGTATAATTAAATGTATTAAATTAAATTAAACACAGAGATACATTTAGAAGAATACTTATATAGATTATGTATTTCTGAAAGTTTAGGGTAAAATAAAAATGGAGACATCAAAAAGTAAAATAAATGACAAGAGTATGGCAAGAGAATTATGTTAGAGATAAAATGAAGGAAGAAAAAAGTTGTTTAAATATTAAAATTTGTGAACTATTTTTTGTTTTTGTGGTTTTTTTTTTTCACTTGTTTCTGCACCAGAAAGATTAGTTTTAGCATATTAAAAGAATATGATTAAAGGAAGTTTTCATGATACCTTTAATGTCAATGTTGGATTTATGTTTGATTCAGAAAATGTTTTTAAATTTCAGAAGGGAAAGATTTAGTTTTCAGTGGTTTAAATATTTAGTTTTCTTATAGTTCAGACAGATATTCTGAGACCAATTTAAAAGCATGACATTAAAACAGTTTTTGAAAAAAATGTATGTTTTTTCTATTTAGGAAGGCACATTTGGTATTTCAAGATTTGAAGGGCAAATAACTGAGCTTTCCAAGTTTAGTTTTTTTATAGTGCAACCATATGACACAACTCAGTCTTTGTGTGTAGTAGGATATGATTTTGGTAAATCTCTAAAGTTATTTTAACATATTAAAAAAATAAAGATAACAGTAAATTATCAATAAACTCAACAAACTAGGGTTACAGCTTAAGGATTTATGAAGTTCAAATTCAAAAACTCTAAATATTATAATAATCTGGGCCAATCTGTCATTCTAATCTTAGAAACTAGTGAAAAAAGTCTTACATTTATGAAATACAATAAATCAAAAATATCAAACATTCGGCAGTAAACCAATGGCATTTACTATGGTTCTTATGTAAATTCATGACATATGTAATGTCACATATGTAATATTTAAACAAAAAGAATGACATATTTTCTTCACCTTGTAATATGGCATATTAAAATAGATATAAGGGGGCTCTATATGAATAGTGACATAAATCTTCAACAAATGTTTTATCGAAAATGTATTTGCATTAGTAATGTTTTTATATAAATATATTATCATTGACTTCATCATTACTGAACACTACCCCAATATACAAGGATTCCTTACTTTGCCATATATTAAATTAAATCTTAAAACAATGTTTTAAGGGTAATTGCTCTAAAAGTGATTCTTTTAAAAAGAAAAGCCTCTCATATGAAGTTTCAGTGCAGATCAATAAATACTTGAAAAATATTTAAGGTACATATATGAGTACAGTTTCACAAAATATTTACCAATGATTATGCATCAAAAGGAAAATAAATGTCAATAAATTACAAGTATAATTTAATTAACAATTTAATGCACAGGTAATTTAGATCATAGCATATAGGATCTAAAATAAAATAGATGTGCGATATAACTTAGGTTGGAGAAATTTCAAAAGCAAGGAAAACAATTACATAATTTGAATTTAGGATTTTCTTTAAGCTTGTGTCTAAAGACAAATTTTCATATCTTCTACTGTATTAGGATTTTCCCTATGACCTTAATGTGAGTATAGTGCTACTCAGTTCTCAATGAAACACATAATATGGGAATTTCAAATATAATTGTAACCTTTTTAACACATTTTCATTTACTTATGAGAAGTGATTTTTGTTCATAAAACATAATGTATCTCTTGTGTGATTCCTTGGAATTATTCTCAGAACCTAACTTCTTATTGATTCTTACCTTCCTTATGTATAGTTCCCATTCTCACTGCTCCTTTAAGCTGACATCATTGAATAATAATTATCATGCCGATAGGATGGGTTTTCTATGCCTTAAATAAATACTGGAAAAGGCTACACAGTACAAAAAGAAGAAGAGGCTTAAAAACATATATAGTACATGGACAAACATCAGGACACATGGAATTTTATGAAGTAACTAGCTAAAATGGTTATCTTTGGATAAAAATAAAATTATTTGCAGTAACAAAGAATATGCAAAAATAGCAAGACACTGAATGAAAGCCATTTATTTAGTCAAAATATTTTTAACATTATAAAGTTACAAATATGTAAAAGAAAAGAATTATAATAAAACTATTCCCATTTAATTTTCTTTTCTTAAAAGAAATCCTTCATTTAATGAAGAGTGAAAAAACTAAATTTAATTAAATAAAACTAATGTGATTTAATTGCTATTTATGTTGTATCTCTATATTCATATAACTTTTCATTGTTCTGACCTAATTTTCACTATTCATTTAAGGCATATAAAGCCTAACATTTCAGCATAAAGATTTTTATTCAAACACATTGATATTTTTAGCAATACCCATGGAGTCTACATGTTAGAAACACTTGTGGTGTTGTTATCTTACATTGAGGTGAGTTTTTCTTTTTAAATTTTTTTTTTGGCTTGCTTGTTTTAATATTGAAATTTTTTTGAATAGAAGACAAGCAGACCTGCTTCATGCTAAATTTTAGTATGTTGAACTGAGAAATTGTATGTGTGTGTATATATATATATAATTAATATACTTATATGATTAGCATATATAAAATTAATATATATATATACATTTTATTTTATCTTATGGAAAATATGTCTGAGTTTTGAGAGACCTTGGTAGATAGTATTAGTTTTGTTTACAAAACTTTAATTAGTCTAATAATTAGCTATCTTTAAGACCTGGAAAGACAATATGCTTAGTGGTAGAGAGCTTAGATGGAGCTGGAGCTTCTGTGTTTATACCCTAGCTCCATCATATACTATCTGATATGATCTTTGGTCAATTATTAAAACTCTGTCAGTCTCATCATTCTTAACTATAACAAAAATTTGTATATAATGGATTATTGTAATGATTAAGTAAATTAATTCCTGTAATGTGTTATCACTGGGACATTCTAAGTGCTAAATACATTTTAGTTGTTATTAAATCAGCATCATGAGTTTTCATCGCTCCCTGAATACATAATTTGGCCTGCAGAAATGTCTTATATAGATGATACATTATTAAAAATTAAATTTCAACGCTTTTTGCAGTGTAGATACTCTCTAATATACAAATCTCCACCATTCCCTATTGTCTTACAACAGTCTATTGCACATATCAGTGTTAGCAGTCTCTCCCCTGAGGCATTTTAGTTCAGAACATTTTGCTAAGGAGATATATGTACCTGATCTCAGAGAACTGTCTTCACCTGCTTCACAAGAGATTTTTTTATACATTATTGTCATCAAAGCACTGGACTGGCTCTGCCTAGTGGAGCTGTATTATGTTTTCTATGAATCTGGTCTAATATAACTCAGACTCAGAGTACTCCAAAGAATTATATTTTTAACTATAAGTTCTGGGAACCACTACAAACATTCTTTCTGTTTTCTTTCATAACATACATCAAATTTTAGAAAAGGATTACCAACAATATAGTCTAGTAATACAGTTATTGGCATCCTTTCACCTTTCCAAATATGGATATGAAAAGTAAATCACTGCAAGGGACAAGCACTTGATGAATACCACACTCCACATTAGAAATGTAATAGTGTCATACTCTGGATGAAGTCATTCTACTCAACTTATATTTTAAAACATGTTGTTTCTACATTGATATTAAAGTTCTCATAGTGGCAAATCCCTTTTTTAAGGAAGGAGATGCCAGTATTTCAAAGGAAAGGTAATAATTGGTCTGCAGTAAAAGTAAGATTGAAAAAGTTTGTATTTGAATCTTATTTAAGTCAAAAATTAAAGATAACAAATTGTTACCTATGAAATTATGTGATGAATAAACTTGAGTTAGAAGGAAGTTAATATTGAATATACAACACACATATATATCAAGAAAATACTAAAATGCTGATGGTTTAAAATCAGGGCCCAGAATAATACCCAGCCACTACAAGTGAAACTACAGCTGCTTCTGTTGCCTAATATTACAAGATTACAAGATTGAGTTATTTGGGCAACACTTTAGCTAAAAATTAAAAAAAAAAAAAAAGCTTGGATAAAGAATAAACACAAAATACACTAACAAATCTCATCATTTGAAAATCACTAAAGAGCTGCAAATATAATGGGGAATTTTAAGGCCAAATTCTTGAGGAAAGATTGAACCTAGAGTGCTAAGTGGAACTTCACAGCAATTCTAGTTTTCCTTGTAAGGTTTAGTACAATACTGCACACTTGGGCTTCGGGTCAATAGCCTCAAGAAATGAAGAGGGACAGAAATTTAGTTCCATGGGCTACTAAAGGTAAGAAGTCATGCTGAGACACCTTCTCCACCTCAAGCTGGATCTCAAAGACCACAGATTCAGAGCAATGACACACTAAAACTAATCCCCACCCTTCACTCTAAATCACAGAGCATTTCAGAGACTGTATCTGTGCTGAGCAGAGCAGGAAAAGAAAAATGAAAAGGAAAAAACAACATCTTAGAAGTTGTTTATTATAGATGGGTCTTTGTGTACAGCTACAATCTGGACACTATAGTCTGGGTGAAGTGGAGGAACTTCAGGCTGTGAACTATATTTGAGACGGTTTCTGGTTATAAGTGCCCCTGTGTACCAGACAGATACAAACATAGATCCCCTTTGGAAGAAAGAATGCCATCATAGGAATCTGAAACTACTCATAATTTTTTTCAATTAAAATGACTATCACACACTCATAGATAACTAGGCACACAAAGAAACAAAATGATCGATTTAAGACCTATACAAACAACAGACAGCAGCAGAGAGCCACAGAGACCTCAGATAATGAAATGATTATAAAAAGCTATGAATATGTGCATGATTATATAGAAAACCATGCTTACTTAAAAATATACATATATAATGCTTACTTAAAATAATATTATATT
>NW_006494614.1:37102279-37104053 GCF_000325575.1 Pteropus alecto | reverse complement strand
AAATTATCTTTAGATAACGCAAAAAAGATATAGCCATTGGGGCTCAATAAAAACGCTACATCAAACTTATAAAAACATATTTTAATAAAAATTATAAATTTCATGGGTAGTTTCATTGGTGCTGTGTCTTAGTCCATTTAGGCTGCTATAACAAACTGCGTGCCTTGAGAATAACCAACATCTATTTCTCATAGCTCTGGAGGCTCAGAAGTCCAAAATCAAGGTGGTGGCAGATTTGGTTTATGGTGAGAACAACTTTCTGGGTCATAGCTGACCCCTTTTCATTGTGTCCACCATGTGGTAAAGGGGAGGAGCTACCTTTCTGGGGTCTCTTTCCTAAGGGCACTAATCCCAACTATGAGAGTTGTACCTTCAAGATCTAATCAACTCCAAAGGCCCCCACTTCCTAATATCATTACCTTGGGGATTAGGTTTCAACATATAAATTTTGGAGGTAAACAAACATTCAGATCAAGCATGCAAAAGAGAAAATTAGTAAACTGTTCTATTAAACAGAAGAAATTGTTCAGAATACAGAACAAAAAGACAAAGATAAATGCAAAAAGGAGGGTAAGAGACATGCAAAGTTGTAATGTATGTTTGATTGCAGCTCAAGAGGGAGGGAAAAAAGTAAGATAGAAATAATTTTTGATAGATGAATCTGATAAGTTTTTAAAATTTATAAAGGACAATAATTCATGAAATCCATGAAAGAGGCTCAGTGCATCTCCAGTGACGTAAATGCAAAGAAAGCCATATGTAGATATATCAAGTGAAACTGCAGAAAACCAAAGATAATGAAAAAATCTTAAAAATAGTCACAGGAAAAAGACAATGAGATAAAGATTATAGAAAGTCATTATTTTCAATATAATGAAAAATTCTATACTAAGCAAAAATAGCTTTCAAGTATGAGGGTAAAAAGACATGTTCAGAGAAACAAAGACTGAGTTTTTCACTAGCGGAATATCTCTAACGGTACTAAATAATTTTCTTTATAAAGAAGAAAGTGATTCCAGATGAAAACATCTGAGATGCAAAAAGAAATGGTAAGCAAAAAAAGTAGTATATTAGTAAATTAAAAAAAAATGGAACTGTAAATTAAAAAAAATAACATCTAGTCAGATTAAATAATAGCATTAGAATTAAAATGCTAGACAGCAATAATGTTTAAGTCAGGAGGGGTTCTAATGGAGTTTAAATGATCTAACTTTTTTATCACATAAGGAAGAAAAATGAAGGTTTTGACAAACTTTAGATTTTGATAAGTATGAATATTATAATTCCTAGAGCAATCACAAAATTAGAAGCAAACATTATTTTTTAGAGATACAAAAGGAATAAAGGTATGATAAATTGGATTGTCAATCCAAAAGATGGCCAAAAAGAGAGTGAAAAGAATATATAGATAGAAATATATATGGGACATGTGAGACAAAAAGAGAGCACAAAATAAAATGGTAGATTTAAATCCAACAATATCTGAAATTATTTTAAAGAAACTTAAAGAAACTAAAGGGAATAAGTTCTCCAGCTAAAAGACAAAAAATAATTATACAGAAAAAAATCTTCACATTTAACTATATGCAATTTATAAGACATATAGAAAATCTATAAAAAGGTTGATACTAAAAGAATGAAAAAACTTATACTTAAATACGAATAAAAGATTCTGATGAAGCTATATTAATATTAGAAAATAGACTTTAAAGTATTTCTAGAAATGGAAAATAAGTTTATATTGATAAAATATTTAGTTCATCAAGAAGATATA
>NW_006494614.1:37074779-37102254 GCF_000325575.1 Pteropus alecto | reverse complement strand
CACACACACACACACACACACACACACATTATAACATAGGTAGTAAAACTATAAAAGAAAGCCAAGAGCTAATTATCTTAAAAGTCAAAATAATGCAGAGGAGGAGAGGGTGATTAGAAGAAGACGTTCAAGAGGCTTTTAGAATGCTGGTGATATTCTATTTCTTAATCTGAGCAGTGTTTAAATAAGAGTTAACACATAACTATTAGTAATAATAGTATATATACAAGCTTTACATATTATCTGCAGGTTGGGAAATTCTTGAGTTATTAAAAGAAAAAGCACACTGCATAATCATATACACACAGAGTCATCTTTTTTTGTTTTATATATCTATACATTTATCTATCTATAAATACAGTCAAAGGATATATATGAAATTTTTATCAGCAGTTATCTTTGATTGGTGGTTTTATACTTTCTTTTTCTTTAAATGTTTTCCTGTAATATACATTGCTTTGCAATAAGGAAAAATTGGATTAAAAAATAACTACTCAGGAATAGAAAATAGGGTTTCTAGAGAGAAGAGAGGCTGGTAGAAGGATGTGTGTCAACCTTGGAATGGAAAATGAATAGCTTTGTAGAAAGTGAGACATAGATATTCAATGAGAAGGAAATACTTGGAAAGCAGCAGTGCTGAAAAGGACTCCAGGGTGAGTATGGACAGCAAATTAGATAGAAGCTTGCAGTGTTATGTGCCAGGAATGAGAGCCAGTGTTATTTATAGCTACAAAAGCACAGGCACCATGGCACAAAACAAGGACAAGCAGCCTCTTTTTATATATATTTGGAAAATCTGACTATAAGGCAACAATTTTATAGCAAACTACTTTTAGCTTAAACTAGGTACATGGAAGAAAATAGCCACCATGACCTAAAAATCATTATGGTGATATGGAATTCTCCAATAAGATTATTTCTCATTCTAGTTTCATAAAGGGCATGGCCTCTATTAATGGCAGCCCCAAGTTTTACCAAGGGTGATGGTAAAAATGTGGATATTTGGAAATTTTTCTTTAGAATTTTTCTCAAAAAAGATATCTCACAATAGCCATGAAAGATAAAAAAAAATAAGTCTGCATTCCCTTAAGGATTCAACTTATGGGAGAAAGCAAAGTATAGAAATCATAAAAGTAGGAGAAATGAATCCTGACACAAAACTGGACTTTAATAGAATATACAATGTACAATGTCCAAAGGGCATTGTGAACTTAAGATGTCCAAAATGGCAAGCAGAATATGGCAGCAAATGTCTAGGTATCAGCTGATAATCAGTCAGGTATAAAGCATATTGCTCCTAGATCCACTGATGGCCAGGAGTTGGATTGGTGGAGAGTGGGATCCAGTGCCCTGGAAGAAAGTTGATTGGTGAGAGTTAGGCAGCAACATAAGGCAAGTGGATGGACCTCAAGGCAGGACTTCAAGTTCAGCAAGATATTAGGGTGCTATATCATATCTCGCAAGAGATAAAGAGGCTGGCAGGATATAGATATCCCTCAGATAGTATAAATAATGAGAGACTACTTACATAGGTATGGGCCAAGCCATTAAAAACTTAGATATCCCTCAGATAGTATAAATAATGAGAGACTTACATAGGTATGGGCCAAACCATTAAAAACAAAACAAAACAAGGAATATTGAGGTATGCAGAGACTATCAAGAACAGGATGCTGTTACCACTTTTAAGTATAAAAGAATAAAGGGATGAAATAGCATTACCAGGGTCCAGTA
Source organism: Pteropus alecto (assembly GCF_000325575.1). Lineage (NCBI taxonomy): Eukaryota > Metazoa > Chordata > Mammalia > Chiroptera > Pteropodidae > Pteropus > Pteropus alecto. The sequence continues at coordinate 37,100,520 of NW_006494614.1, read as the reverse complement.
AGAACTGCAGTGGTGACCTGTCAGAGGGTAAAGTTGTTGCCAGAGAAATAATGTCAAAATAGAAAGGAAAACAGCATGATAAAAAGACCTTGACCTCTTTCTCCTTCTCTCCTACTATTTGCTGGTGATGCTCCTTTATTGGCAAGTCCAGCCCAAAGCCAGAGGACAAGGGAGTTTGGGTGATGCAGGCCGTAAACATCAACCTTCTAGTGCAAAGGTCAGGGAAGAGAAGGGTAGAGAAGAAAATCTGTTGGTGATGATGGGGAGTGCAAACAGTACTCTGCACATGCAAGCCAAGGCAAAAAAGACCGGTTATGCATAGTGGGCCAATATGCCAGAGCTGTCCTTCATTCAGTCAGCCCCAAAATAATTTAAAAATACTTCCTGTAATGTATTTGCCCCATTATTAGTGTGCTTAGGCTACAAAGACAGTAAGTTATTTTTTTCTCATGAATGTTTTGCAGCCCTGCGTGGAAGAGAAGATAGCATGTAACAAGGGTGAGAGAAAAAGAAAATCAGTCATTCTCAGGTTTGGAAGTAAGTTAAAAAAAATGCTACAGAGCAAGGGACATTTAAGCCTTGCAAATCAGAACAAGAGGGAGATAGAAGGGAATTTGTGGAGAAGGAACATCACGAGACATAAACAGCCTTGTGTATTTGGATGTGTAGCAGTTTGGTTTTGGTCAGAGCAAAAAATGTGAGAGAGATTGGAATTAGAACCTATATAGAGACTATTGGTCTTCTTGGATGAACCTCACTCCCTTGGCCAGACTGATATAGAAATACAGCAGGGCTGGGCTGAGTAAGTAGATGGCACATTGGTAGTAATGTTTGGGTAGGGTGTGAGGATACAGGATCGTTCAGATGGTGTTCCACTGCTTTAGGGTTTTCATCTCTTAGAATAAGATCAAGAAGAATTAGCAGGATGGGCAAGGGGATAAACAGACTGGAATAAATAACATAACCCAAAATAAAAATATAGAAAACTCACAGGGGGAATAAAAGGAGGACCCTCAAACCCTTGGAAATCATAAAAAGATTGTCACTCTCTGGGGATTAAACTCACTCGATCAGTAAATAATCAAAAGAGAAAGAATGTCTTCTAGTCCTAACAGAAAACACTGTCTACTTAGTTCATTTACTAACAGTCAATGGTGCTGATTCATCTCAGAGAGAAAGTTTATCAACCAAAAGAGGTGGCTTACATGGAATGGTAGGGTCCAATAATGTGGGCATCTGTGCTGTGTTCACAGAACTTTCCAGAGAAGAATTTTCCTGAATCTGGGAAGCATGGGTGGGCATTTTGGTAGCATTCTTGAAGGAGAACAAGAAAATCCATCAGACATCACTGTATTATAATTTATGCTCATCAGCCTTCAAGTAATAATTGTATATATCTTGAGAGAAGGAAGCCTGGTTAAAGAATATATGTAAACCACTTTTTGAAAAGGTTACCAGAACAGAGATTCTGGCTAATATATTATCTCTTGCCAACTTCATCAATGAGCTTCTTTCATTGCGAATCTAGTTTTACCACTATGCCTTTACAATACCATTTCCCGACCTATAAGACAGACATTCTAACCCTGGAATACGGTAAATTCTACCCTTTGGAGTCTCTTGGCAGTCTCGCTCAGTTTCCTGCCAACCATACAATCTCATTGCCTGTATCCCTTTAGATTTTCTGCATCTCAAAAATATGTTGACTTGTCTACAGAGAAACTTAAGGTCTTAAATACAAATCACACCTTTAAAAACATTTTGATAAAATGACTACAGGAAGTATGTGGATATAACAGTCACCCAGGATGTAAAATCAACTTAATTCATCTCAAGTTTAGTTTCTACCTTCTATTATATTATGAAGGAGGCACTATAGAATGGTAGAGGACTAGCAGTAAGCAAACATTTTTTTAATCCACAGGAATTTTTCCTCAAACTAAATCTTTATGAAAACCGTCATGTAAAAAAAAAAACTGTCATGGTCAGAAGCAGGAAAGAATAGCCAGTGGATCTGCTGGCTCGATTCTTTCCAAGGCCCATGGTACCGCAGCACATCCTGAGGAGCCTCCTGGGGCTCAATCTGAGAACAGCTAACAGAGTCAAGGAACCTGGGAGGAAAAATCAAGTAATACAGGTTTCAATCTTGGCTCCACAATAGGCTTGAGAATAGGTCTGGTGACTTTATTTCATTATTTAATAGAAACAGCTGCTCTTGGCAAATAAGGAAGACATTTTCATGATAAATCAGTCATGGGAATACTTGTCAGTTGCATGAAGCACCAAACAAAAGATTCGAAGTTTGGACTAAACTCTCATATTTGAAAATCCAAATTTTCTTCATTACATAATCATTTTCTTTGACTTTGTTTAAAAGCCATTGCTCTAAAAATTTTAAAAGAACACATACAATTTCATATACAGATTTAAATACATTTCTTAAAAGATAATCTTTATATTATTGCTTTATATTGCTGTGCGTTAGTGAAATTACAAGTCATTTATTTAAGAAATAATTATTGAGCATTTATTATTTGTAAAACATGTGCCAACACAGTTAAATATATGAAGTTGCCTCGATACTTGACCATGATAGAGGACAGGAAAGCCAGAGTGATAGAATTATAGACTGAATTTGTCAATCTATTGTTAAGTATTATGATGACTCCTCATGTTCATCATAGTCTCACCTCAAATTGACAAGTTAGGTGACTTTCATTATTTGTGTGATCTTGATTGGTTTTTACTTGAGGAAATGACGCATGTAACCTGTTTCTTCCCCCTCACTATTTTTTTTCTCAATAGTAGTTTAACCTAATCTTATCCCCAGTTCTTTCTGATAAAATTAGGTCCTTTCCTTCATTATTTGGTTTGTATCATTGACTTTTACGGTTGAACTCTATGCTTTTTATTATGTCATCTCAAATACTATTAGTATATATTCTTAACTAATACTTTAATGATTTATATTATTAACTATAATATTTAGTTTAGGATGTTCCATTTAAAATAGAAACAATCACTGGAAATATCACTGACCAGGATATATTCTTATTCCCATTTAGGCCAAGTCAGCGTGGAAAAGTAATAGGAATAAAAGCAGCTCCTTCTTTATATTAAATTCAGTTCAAGGTTATTTCTCTAAGGGTACATAATAATATCTGTAAGCCAAAGCTTGAGTAATAGAGATTTGCCTTGGTCTGCATGAAGTCACTGCTCGATTATTACAAAAGAAATCGACAACTATGACACACAGATACTTGGTACAAACAGTACATAAACCACAGAGTTCCAGGAAGGTGGGCGAGAATCAGTGCACAGCGATTCTTCAGTTCCTGGAAGCTTAAGATTGACCTCCATGACCATCAAATCAATGTAGGATTTATCTCATTTTCTCTGCTAACTTTTTTTGTTGTTGTTAGCTATCTGGGTATGAAAATACTAACTTGAAAAAGAATTGGATTTAAGAAATAAGTGTCCAGTTTTTAAGTGATTTTTATCTGGAAAAGACTTTGTTTTTCCTCAAAAAATTGATGGCATAAGCCTTAACTCTTTTTCATCCTTCAATTTGTAAGAGTTCGGATTGCAGCATTTGCCTTGATGGAGCACTGCAGAAAATACCATTTTGGTAGGCAACTGTAGTTATCCTGCATTGGTAATATTTCTTCTTGGAATTTTCTGACATGAGAGTCAGGTCAGTTACAATTAATGAGAGTAGTTAAGGTTGCTTGTGATAGACATGTATCTGAGGAAGGCTGAGATGTCCAAGATGGAAAAGTATAGTACCTGATATATTCATAGTTCTACCGTGTGCTGGACAAAATGATGTCTCTCTCATTTTCCTATCTGCTTATATATTCAAGGCTCATTTACAATCTGATTCAGGAGGCAGTACATATTCAAGGGCAGTATATATTAGGCAGCATATGACTTATTTATAAATCTTTCCATTTTAAAAGTCTAAGCTAGCATATCAGCTACTCTTGAGGAAAAAAAAAAATCACCAAAATGGGTACATATGCTTCTCACTCTGAGTAAAATTGTGTTATGCAACAGTTCTCTTCCTCATTTCTAAACTCCAACTACCACTGGAGGAAGCGCATTAGCGGTAAAAAGTATAATAGATGGAAGTGGATTCCAAAGAAAATGCAGAATCTTAAGGAGTCAAGATATAACTACTAATGTTGGACAGTGCTATACAGTAAAAAGTACATACTTTTCAATGTTACCTCAAATGCTTGGCATAAAATTCAACTTTTTACTTATTATGCCAAGATCTGTTCCCTTCCCACCTCCTTCAAAGTCTACAAAAACCAGTTGGTGAGACAATGTCTTAACTAATTAAAAACGTGTCTCAGAAGGTCCATTTCACATCTACGATAGAAGAACGGATCAATATACGGAAATTAAAACTAAAGAATAACAACAAAAAAAGGGACATTAAGATATCGAAGATAAAAATAACCAAAAATTTAGACTTTTCTTGCTCTAAGAACTTTAACAGTCACAAAGCCATCAATAAGTCAATAATCGCAAAATGCCTGCCATGCATGCTTTGGACTAGACAATAGAAAAATGCGAAGTTTGGCCACTAATGAGCCAAAATTCTAAATGAAGTGACATATAGCTTAAGTGTCAAATAAACGATTCACCTATTGAAGAGTAAAGGTGGAAGAAATATTAAGGAACACTCAGTCCAACTTCCTTATCTTATGAAAGAGAAAACCCAGGAAGAAGAAATGACCTAACAGATAAAAGGAAGGGACTGGATTGCACTCCAAGTCTTCTGACTCCAATCTCTAAGTACAGGGATTTTCACATCATTGGCCAACCTTTTCCCAGAGGAAATAACTCTTTATCACCCAAAGCAGGGTAACTGCAATGACTGTAGCTAAGCAACAGATCCACTTGAACATTCTTAATGCCATAATAAGGTCCTTTCTCTTCCAGCAATGGGGTTATTTGAGGAAGGCTATCAACGAGTTTAATGACTCTAAGTGAAACAGGCCCTATGGAAAAATCAATTTATGGAGAAAGATTTCCAATACTATAATATAATCATTAAAGAACTTTAGCCAACCAACAAGTCTTAAAGGGCCCATTATGTGCTAACATTGTTCTAGTTAATGTCTGGGGAAAACAGAAGTCACCTGTTTTCCAAGGTATGCCCAAGGACACAAGGACATACCTTATGTCCTTGACAGCCTTGCTCTTTCTTAAATCCAGATACTGCCTCCAGCAGAACCAGGAGGAAGAGCTACCTATGTTTCTGACGAGTTCTTCCCATCAGTAAATCTCCAGCTATCAGCATGATCTGCTTAAGATATTGGTCCAAAGAAGATTCTAGAGAGCACTTTTTCTAAAAACTCTGACTGTGGCTCACATTAGAAAATACATCTTACATCATGATCTATTACACACTTATATATATTAAACTGAAACAAAAAGTATGACACGATAATATTGTACTATGTGCAACACCTTCTGATACCTCCTATTCCTCTCTATTCTCTTTTCTTTAAGTGAAATACAAATGTAGATCATAATACATTCAACTGATTTAATGACTGTCTAATAGAGCATAACTCATTTGAGAAACACTAAGAGACTATTTATTCATTAATTCCACATATATTTATTGAGTGCCTATCCTAGGCAAGTACTATTTGAAGTATTGGAAAACATTTTTCTTGGAGCCACCATATAAGAAGTCTGACTACCTGGAGAACAACATGCCGAAGAGGCCACATTTAAATGCTAAGTTCAACAGTTCCAGCTGAGATGGTCTTTCAGAAAGACCTAGACGTGGTACCAGCCATATGTGCAAAGAAGTCACCTTGGAAGTGGTTGATTTAGCCCCAGCTATTCCAGCTCTCTGACATTCAAGTCATTCCCGGCTATTTAAATCATCTTAGCTGAGGCTCTAGACATAGAGGTGGAAAGAACTGACCTCATTGTGACCTTTCCAAATTACTGACCGACAGAATCTATGAACATAATAAAATGGTTGTTATTTGACACTACTAAGTTTCACGATGTTTGTTTTACAGAAATAGATAACCAGAACAGACTCCAATTTAAAACAATTTTCTGACTCCACAATGAAGCATAATATTTTGACCCTATAATTTTTTTACTATGATGATGGGAGAGAGAAGGATCCTCATTGCTTTATTGTTTGGCTTAGTTTATGTGGAAGAGACAGTTGATACTCAAAATAATCCATTTGCTCCCAAACCTTCTCTACAAGCCCTTGCAGGTAGCTGATGGCTATCTGTCCACTTCTGGCTAGTAGAATATAATTAGAGTTAACTATATCGCTTTGAATACAGTTAGAAGTAGGTGTGACTTCTCTAACTGTTCTCTCTTTTGGACTAGGAGCGCAAACTCTGAGAAGACAGTTATGAGATGGAGGTATCCTGGATCCTTGATTTTCTGAAAAGCATTGCCAAAGAGAGCTTCCTGACCCACACCAAGCTGCAATACGAATAAGAATTAAATCTTTGTTGTGTTAAGCTAAGTAAATTTAAGGCATTATTATTTGTTATAGCAGACCTTAACTAGTATAATTTTCATGATCTGTCATTATAGTCATTCTGCATACACTATAAACACTCTCATTTGGGGGCAGGGGGAATTTTTTAAATTAAATTCATTTCAATGTCTATTCAACTCCTCCTCCAAGCAGCTATATTATATGACTGGGCAGGGAGCGGGTGGGACTCAGCAACCATGCTGACTGATTCCTTTTTTAATTCATGTACACAAACTTCAAGTGGACCCTATTGTTTCCTACTTATTCTCCTAAATTTCTTCTTTAATTAATTCTCCAGTTTTCAAAAGTGACTCTTTCAAACTCCCCTCACTTTCTTCAAATCAACACCTCCTTCCCAAAATTTATTCTCAGCTGATGACTTGCTTCATATTTTACTGACAAAGTTGAAGCCACAGAAAATAATTTCCACATGTTCCCACCCCCACATGTACCAATCTATCTAGATCTGTCCATATATTATGCCTTCCCTTTTCTCAAATGTAAACGAGCCGTTTATGCTCTTATACAAAGCCAACGACTCTACTTGAGCTCTGAATACAGTCCCATCTCTCCTACTCAGTGATATTGCTTCTGCAATTCCCTCCTCTCGATTTCCTCCTCTCTCTGTTTTACTGCGAAGCTTTCTTTCTTTACTGCACATTGCCATCATCATATAATCATTATTATTTCCCTTTATTACAAAACTCCTGAAAAAATTATCTTCATTCACTGTTTTTACTTCCTCCAAGCTCCATTGAACCTCTTTAAATTACTCTCATCTCTCTTCTAAAGCGGATATTGTCAAAGTCACCAATGACCTTCAAATTGTTAAATAAAATGACCAATTCTCACTTTTCATGGGACACAATATCTTAGCAGCTTCTGGAACAATTGATCCTTTGCTCCTTCATGAAACATCTTCTTTACTTGACTGCTGGGACAATATTCTTTTTTGGTTTACTGCTATCTCACTGCCTGATCGTTCTTAGTGTCATTTCCTAAATCATCCTCATCTTTCCAAACTCTAAGCATTGAATGGTCCCAATCTCATATTTCAGACTGTCTCTATTTTCTGTGTGCATTTATCTTTCTAGTTGATCCTTTCAAATTCCATGTCTTTGATTATTAGCTATGCCATGGTGAATCCAAAATTTATATTTTCAGCTCCAACTTAAAGATTTTACTACTGAACCTCACTTACATAACTGTCTTATATAGCCAGCCCCATATTTTTCCACTTAGATGCTTAATAAGTATCTCTAACTTGGTAGATACAAAACTAAACTCTTGATATTTTTTCCCCACAACTTATTCCTCCCACAATCTTCCTATGACAGTAAGTGACAACTGCTTTCTATTAGTTATTCAGTCCTCAAAGTTTGGGGTCACACTTGACTCTTCTTTTCCTTACAAACTGTAAGCAGTCCTTCAGCAAATCCTGTCAATTCTATTTTCAAAAATATATTCTGAGTTTAATTCCTTTTTCTACTGTCACTGCTCTCATGATATTTCAAGCCATGATTATATCCCATGAAGATTTTTGCGATTACCTCTTACATAGTCTCCCTATAACCATTCTTACACTATTGTGGCCAAACTTCCAAACTGTAGCCAAAGATAGTACAATAAGTAGCTACAAAAATGTTTTAAAACATAATTCAGATCACATTCTCCTGTCTCAAAGTGCTTCAGTATTAAGTTCTTGGTGCCCTACATGACCTGGCTTTACAGTACCTCCCTAATACCATCCCATAATACTAAGATAGGTGCCCACTCTGCTCTGAAAACACTTCCTTTCTTGCTCTTCCTTAACTTCACCAAACAAGGTCTATTTCAAAGCCTTTGCATATACAGTTCTCTTTGTGAAGGATGCTCTTTTCTCATGTTGCCACATGGCTTAATCTTCACTTCATCCATTTCTCTGCTTCAATTTTATTTTTTTTTAGAAAAGCTTTTCTTTGACTACTTATACTATTTATCCTTTTTTCTGCTTTACTTTTATATTTTATATCATTTATCAATAATATAACATAGTTTATATTTATTTGCTTATTGTCTGATGCTTCCCTTTTGCAGGCTTAGAATGTAAGATCCATGTAGGCAACAATTAGATCAGTTCTGTTCAATATCTTTTATTCTATAACCCAAAATACCTGAAATACAGTAGCAGCTCATAAATTTTAATAAATTAATAAATAAATGAACGTGAAGCTCAGTTTTATTTGATGAATGAAAGTCTCATATCTGGAAACTCTGGGTTCATGTAGAAAACAAACAAACAAAAAAACAAGTCATCTGCATGTGTCCACTAGCATTAAGCTGACTGACTAAAGTAAGACTCCAGGAATATAAAACAAACTCAGGATGGACAGCAAAAATAACCATAAACCAAGGCTACTAACATCCCTGGCAAGTATCCACAGATCAACAACTAACAGTGAGAGCCAGCTTGGCATCCGTGTGCAATATTAGCCCACACTTCTCCTTCCAGAAAGAGGAGACACATCCACATAAAGCAAATGAAGTAAAAAAAAAAAAAAAAATGCTGACAAAGGGTTATAAATTAAATTAGTGGCATTGGTTTGTGCTTGTATAGAGAAAGAACATTAAGTAAAAAATGGGGTCATTTTAGAAGACCCCATGGTTTTAAAAAATTGTTATAAGTCTGGATTTCTCTTTCTGGTATTTCTTCTAAAGAAAATACATAAACGTGTAATCATTTTCTTTTCTAAACCTAAATCTATAACATACAATTTGACAAACATAAATTTACCTATGGAGACACCAGGAAAAAATATAAAAATTAGTACAGGCTTAAAAAATGCAAGATATAGAGGGATAGTATAGTATACATGACTCTGAAATGACATTGGGGATGTTTAGTGGATGAATGGTCATAAAAAAGAATAAGCAAGTGCAGTATAGAAGGAAGTTAGGTGGTCAAAAATAAGATGACTGAAGAGCAGAACACCATGAGCAACACATCCGGCTTGAAGGATAAGTTCTAACGAGGAGGAATGGTTTGAATCTTGGAGCACAATAGAGAGGATATTCACTACCTCAAAGAAATCTTTATTGGGAGATAGGAATAGAAAAAGAGGTTCACAAAAGAGTTGGGCTTCTTTTCCTTATACCCAACTAACTTTGGATTATGCAGCTGTGTAAACTGTAATTCATCGATGGACTAGTTTCAAACAATACTGTGTGTATAACCTGAAGATATATATCTGCCAAACTAAACTTATTGTCAGCATCACATTCCACCTCACCACCTTCATCAAAATGTGCTTTCTGTGTCTCACAGCTTTGTGTGTCAGGCTCTGAATACATGTACACATACACACGCACTAGAAGTCAACAAAAGAGAATGAAGATTAGAGGTTTGAGGATAATAAATACCTTAAATGTATCATTTCTTTGTAAAGAAATGATACAATTCTAACTTCAATTGAAAAATGAAATGAATAATATTGTGGGATATTTAAAATTTAAGACAGAAAAGTCCAAATCCTTCATTTAATATGTGAAGAATGAGGACAAAGGGACAAAAAAACTACACATAACTTACCCAATAAAATATCTAAAGTTAGTGGAAAAGCTGGGATAAAAACCCAGATGTCCTAGCCTTGCGGAGTATTCTTTTCATTTCATTAGTTCTCATCTTGCTATCTTTATTGCCACAATAACTTTACAAACAAACAAAACACAACAAAACAAACTCTTCCTTCTCTTAAATAAGTTTATATTTATAGGTCTATTTTTGTAATGTTTCAGATAGCAGAAAACTTCCTTTTAGAATATTTTAAGGACTAGAATTGCAGGAATACTAAAGAGTATTCACTGGGCTTCCTAGAGTCTGCACCTACACTGTCCAGGGGTGATTTAGGATGTTAAAGATCATTGAGAGAGGAGAAAAATGTAAAAAGTGTGTGCTACAGGGTCTAGACTTTTCCCTCATTGTGGCTTTCAGGGTTATTATTTCTTTAAGGAACGAAAATAACACTCTGATTTTGTAAGGCCTATGCCTCAGTATCACTAGAGACAAGTTTTCTCCTTATCTGTATAGAATATAAAATTCTGTGTGTTATAAACTTTTCCTGATACAGCTTTCCATTTCCTAATTAGATTGCCATCAGTTTTAGAAAAAGCCCTAGTAGGCCGTAAAGTAATTTGTCAGTCTTGAATGAGTCATGTTTCATTTGTAGTCTTGCTTTATGATTCTTATGAATATTACTATTTCGAGTCAAAAGACTGAGCCCCTCCCCAAAATAACAAGTATAAATGGTTCAAATCTAGACTCATTCTCATCACCAGTGAAAAATTTTTTCATATGGTACTTTGAGAAAAAGAAAAACACTTTTTGTTAACGAGATGAACATGCATTTAAAGATGATTCGCAAATCTTGGAAGACTTTCAACTTCCTGAAGCCAAGCGCTGTTTCTTATTCATCATTGAATCTACTGTACTTACCGAGCACCAGATTAACCACTAAAACTTGATTATACTTATTGAGTGTATTAGCTTTAGGTATATTCTATTACATTCAAAAAACAATTCTTTGAAGATGGTTCACTTATTACTCTCATTATATGAGAGAGGAAACTGAGGCTTACTGAGATGAACTAACTTAACAGGGCCACAATGAAGTTGGATTTCCAGATAAAGAAGTTTAATGTCAGTACCTACAATATGAATACACTTTGCAGTGTTCTTGAAAACGTTTGTTAAGGTGAAAACAAAAAGGGTCCAGACCACCTAGAAGACTTTCTGACCACGTTCCTATGTCTTTTTCATTTAATAATAAATATGTAATTTAGAGCTGATTTTAACCTGGGGAGCAAAAAAGCAATTACTTTATAGCTAAAGCTCTCTTGTTCATGTCAGTTCACCACGTAGAGGCCATTTTTACAGCTCTTCTTCCAAATCGCTACATGTAGGGAATTATATCACAGCTGACAAGAACTCTTTTGCAGTGCCGTGGTTATCACCATTATCATCTCTTTTCTGATATGCTCCATCAGTTTTGTTGCTGAGCCATCAATCACTTTTCCAAGACTTGATCTTCTCTTTTGCAAGAACACACGTGTGTGCGTGCATGCACACACACACACCTTTTTCTAGACAATTTATGTATATCTGGGAGAAAACTTACAAGAACGGATGTCTTGACTGAGGGTGCTCAGATGTTCATTAATTTTTTTCAACAGAGATGAAAAAAATAGAAGACACATTTTTAAGTAGCAGCAGGAAAGTTTTAGTTTATATAGAGGTGGGGAAATGGAATATATTCTCTGCAAAAACTTTGTAATGAATTAATCAAGTTTAATTAAAAAGTTCTTTGAGATTAGAACATATCGGTGATTCTCAGAATTTTCCCATCATGATATTTGCTCTTTATCACCAACAACTTGAGAATTCACATAAATGTAAACCATAAAGTTTTGTTTGAAAATTTTGAAGGTTTTGGATCTCCTTAAATCTGTACCCCATAATCCTTGACCTATAATTTTTAAAGAAGATGAGTAGAGAATTACGATATTGTACAATTTTAAAATATTTTGAAAGCATTAAATTTCCCAACATAAATGAGAAAATGGCTTGGTCAGCCCATAATTTCCTGAAAGGTCCAATAAGGTGAAACAGACACTACCCAAGTAAAATTTTACATAATCACATGGACACACCAATGCAAAATTAAAACAGATTTCCACCTGAGAATTCAAGAAATGTACTACCTTGCCCCGTACCGGTAAGAATCCGATTACCACAAGGATGGATAGTTACCCATGGCGAAGAACGGGATTCCCAGCAGGGTGGAGTTGTACTTCCCATCAGTGATGAAGAAGATCCCTGCTGCGGTGACGATGGAGATGCACACTGTGAGCACCCCCAGGAGGCCCAGGAAGGGCTTGCTGCGCAAACAGTCCTTCATGGAGCTGGAGAGAGTGGCTGTGGTCAAGATCAGCACGAGGCTCACCAGGACCTTGCTCCTGGCCAGGATGCTGGTCTTATGAAAGTCTCTCCAGAGGCTAAAGGATGCTAAAGAGTAGAGATGGAGGTCCTGGTGCTCCTCCTGGAGCTTCCTTACAAGCTTACAGAACTCATTCTCCCACTTCTCCCCTATTAGGTCCTGGGTGGCAGAGCCATAGGTCTGGAGGTAGTAGGTGATTTGAATGGCTCTGGCTGACTTGACCCGCTGGTCCTTGCTGTTTGGCACTTCCACTACCCCGCCCAGTTGGTGTCCGATAAAACTGTTCCTCCCATCCTTGAAAACAGAAAAAGAGGAGATTTAGGTTACCAGAGAGATGCACATTCTAAAGAACGGATTCTTACTCTATGTAGGAAGAAGCACAAAAGGAGGCAAAGATAGGCTTTAGCAATTGTGAAACTAATGTAGGTGGAGTGACATGTTAGGATTTTATATTGAACTTTTTAGAGCCACATGGAATACCATGCAAGATGATCAGGATTAGAAAAGATGCAAAAAGTATTATGAAGCTACACAAGTCTTGCCACATGCATAGGAAATGTACATATATATTATTTTGATCTCATCCATACTCTCATTCCCACTATTTTTTTCTGTAACAATCTATTATAACTCCTTTATGCAGGATCAAGTTTATGATTCAGTTTTAGCTCAAAGTAAAGCATGGCATGAGTTAACAACATTTTAAAAGTTAAAATAAGTCAGAAGTCAACATTTCATGTAATAAATGTATGCTAAACTTTCTAGGATTAACACACATATCTCCTACACACATATCTATACCAACACACACACACACACACACACACACACACACACACACACACTGCAAGCATCCATACTCATTCTTTCTATATTCTAGGGTACAACCATGTGTCACAAAGTAAGTAGAAGAAAAATACTGTTTTTTTTTACAATTAATCTTATAGTGTTGAAATGTTTTTTAAATACAATGTGAGCACCTATCCATTTACTACAATTTCCTTCCAGATACTTGCCTCAGTCATAGATTAACATTTTTACCACAGAAGATGGTGGACAAACTCCCCCCCCGCCCCGCCCATATAAAACTAATAAGATTTCAGGTGGGTTGTCAAAAGTCATCTCAATTTCAGAGTTTCACATAAGGTAGAGTAGGCTACTTTTAAGAGAAGCAATCCCTCCTCTTTAAGGCACACATGAGAAGAACATTGAGTTGCCAAAACAGGTTCAGAGTAGTAACTCTCAACCAGCGCACCTTACCACTTAGAAGAAAGCCATTGCCAAATTTTAATCAATTTGGACATTTTCTTTTTGCCACACTGTCATTTACTCCAATGGCAATAATAGTCAGATGGAATATTGAATCCAATAGCAGGTTGCAAGATGGTAACATTGAAAATGTGCTTCAGGTACTGAGACACAGGCACAAAGGTAATTTTATGCCATAAATAGATTGTGTGTTTAATAGATCAGGCAGGACATTCATCTCCTGAGGATGTAAAGGATTAGAGTCAGAGCAGAAAACAATTCTTTCTAGGAGGTAGCATGTAAGGGAAACAACCCTAACAGCGTGATAACTATGCTTGTTTTCACAGAACTGTGAAGTTTTATATACTCAAGTAGGCATGTGTAACAATTATTGTGGACTTGTTTAGTCTAGAAACCTACATTTGAGGTACTTTTTTGTATTTGTATTCTTAACGAGCACTAAAAGCAACCCTAAAACTTGAGAGTGGGTGTCAAACACAAAATGTAGAGAAATTTACAGAGAGTACAAATGCTGTTAGTAGGATCATCAAGAATTGAGAGAAAACAATTTCAAAGTCACTTCAGATGCTCATTTTTTTCCCTACTTAGTCAATAAAAACAAATTCTACTTAACGCAACCTGACAAACTATAAACGAATAATATATTTCTAACTAAGAACTTGATTTGAGGGTTTTTTTCCCCTTGGCTTAGTGTATCTCCCACTTCCAAGTCATCTTTTTTTTTTTTTCCTTATAAATATCAAACTAAAATTCCAGCTGTAGATTCCCAAAGCTCTCTCTCAACGAAGCCTGACTGGATTCTCCAATGAGCTGCAAGTGAAAAGATAAGAAAGCTTTGAAGAAAAAGTAAGAGTCCTCCCCTGACACTGAGAGGTTGTGGAATATAATAATTTCTACTCTTTCAGTCCAGGACATATTACTCCTCAATTAAGCTTGTTTATTTTTGTTTTTAGCTTGGTATAATTTTTAGCTCCACTCTTATTTCTCATTCTTGAAATATTGTCTGTAATGTTGACTTGTGCTTTTGATTATTTGAAAGAGAGAGTGTTTTAAAAGCTATATTTATTCACTTAAGACTGTGAATTTCCATCTGCCTTTACTCATTTCCATAATCAAAAAGATTTTGCAGGAATCTTCAGCAGCAAAGATTTATGCATCCCTCAGGCCTCATTTGGGGATTATAGTGGATCAAAGAAGGTGCTGATAATGTGTCTGGACAAAAGTCAAAATTTTAAAGAAAGTGAAATATAGACTTTTAAAAAACTGATCTTAATTGGCTTTGGCTAACTGCTCATTCCCTTTTGAGTGTCTAATTTTCATTTTTTACAAAAATTACTTCATAAAATGTATCCTTTCATTCCATTATATTAAAAGCAATACAACTAATAGAATGAGTTTCTCTCTCTTAATCTGCTTTTCTCCATGTACCAGAAGAAAGTAAACAGTATTTGGATGTTCAAATGGAAATCTCTATTGAATGGTCCATGTCTGGGACAAGCTATTGGCTCAATCATCCTACTCAGTACACTTCTGAGAAATACATTTTTATACATTATTTTCAAGGGAAAGTTCCACCATTTTGTAAGGGGCGGTAAAAGAGTTCTTTAGTTTACCAAACTAACCAATTCATAAGTGCTTCTATGTAGGAGAAACAAAGAAAGAATTTAAGATATATTGTAATTGTCCTCTGGACTTGTAAGACGTTAGATGGGATTAACGTAGAGAGTAGTTAATCAGGAGTCATGTGATCTGGGTTGCTGAGTGCATCTCACACTAATTGGATAAGAAAACCTTGTCTGGTTCATCTCCCCTTCTATCTTTCAGTTTTCTCATCTATAAAATGAGCATATATGAGTATACGAGTAAATATTTTTGTGATATTGAAGACATTTTTCAACTCTATTATTCTATGAAAATACCATCTATAAAGCTACTCTGAAGAGATAAATGTCCAAATGATATCATTATAACTAACAGAGCCATTAATTGATTAATTTTACATCTGGACAAAATGTTACCAATCACTGAGTAGAACTGTTTTATTTAATAGATGAACAAACCTAAAGGCTTAAAGAAGGCAAACCTGCCAGTCAAAGGGATGAATCCAGGGTTCCAACTCAGTTATTCTCATTCCAAATCCAGTACTTTCCTGAATCTTAGGGGGTGATTTCAGAGAAGCCACACTGGCTTCTGTTCCCCACTAAATGCTCTTTATTATTAAAGCTATTTCACATGAAGAGTCCCCTTTTCCAATATTTTCCTCCCCTCTAAACCAATTCCTTTTCATTTAACACATACGTTGATTCAGCTTCCTCCTTTCCCAATAAAACCTCCTACACAAATTCTGAAATTCCTTTAAATGCAGAAATCACTTTTATGTCTCAATGAAGATAAATCTTGAAAATATAACAAGATGGTAACATAGTACTTTCAATGCTCTCCTGTATTAGTGTTTCACTGACCCGAACTGTCATCATTAACATGAGATGAATTGAAGTCCCTAACTCATCTTTTGTCTACTTTTGCTCTTCCTCAATGTGTTCTCCACATTAAAGCCTGAACATATTTGCACAATTCCAGATGAGATTACACCATTTCTGTACTTAAAACCTTTTACTGGCTTCCATTTACACTAAGAATAAAATAAGAACCCCTTACCAGGCCTGCAAGGCTCTGCCATGGCCCATTGCTGGTTGAGCCCTCAGACCTTGTCTCCTCACAAACTCTGCTCCAGCTTTTCTGGCCTTTCTTCCTACTCCTTGAAAATACTAAGTTAATTTTCTCTTTAGGGCCTTTGCACCTGCCATCCCCTTTGCCTGGAATTTCCCCTAGTCTTCTTAGGGCCAGGGCTACTCCCTCATGGAGATCTTAGCTTTGAAGAGAACATTTGAACCACACGGTCTACACTAGATACCTCTTCCCAGAAACACTCTAACACATAGCCTCACTTCCTACTAACGATTTCTATCCAAAGTGATCTTTATTTAATCATTTAATAGTTCCTTTTTTGTCTCTTCCATTAGAGTGTGTGCTCATTGAGAGCTGGCACCTTTCCTAATTGCTCACTGATAATTTCCATGTGCTTAGAACAAAGCCTGATATATTATAAACACCTTATAATATTTAACTCGCTGAATTCACCTTGAGGTATATACAGCTAATCATACATTATTTTTCAGAGACTACTTTGCTAAGAACAGGAACAGTAAGCGACAGCTCAAAGTAGCTGAGGATGGTAGGACCTCAGATGAAGAGAGATATATAGAAATTAGAGGTCGATATAGAAGAAAACAAACTTGATGCCTTTTTTTTTCAATCCGATAAGTCTAATGTAACATTTCCCCCAAGTACTTTTCCTCTTCTATTTCCACTGCACACCAAACATGTGCAGTAAGCTGGCCAACCAACAGGGGGATGTAGTGAGTACTTAGAAAAAAGATTTGTGTGCATACAGCTGAGGCAAAGAACAACACAAGATGTTCAAAGAACTGAAGGAAGTTACCCTGCAAAGATGAGATTTGAGGCTAGAGAAGAAAGCAGGACCTCTTCTTTAAGGGCCACAAAAGCCTTATTAAGGAGTTGGACTTAATTGTCCTGTCATAGGAAACCACTGGTGAGTTGTAAGCAGAGGAATAACTGATTTACTTTGTAGCACTCACTCTCACTGCCCTGTGGATCATGATTTGGAGTGACTCTCAAGGAAAGAGCTCATTTAAGAAGTCCATGCAGTATTTCTGGTTCTTGATGCAGCATTAAAAAAATGTCAGCTGTCAGTTTCTGGTAGGTAAATTGTCCCAAGGTGAATCAATGGAATTATAGGTCATGATGCTATCTCACAGCCATGAAACATCTCAACAAATTATCTCTCCAGGAGCAGTAATCGTGGGGAAAAAAATCTTGGGTTCTTCAGGTCTCATTTAGTTTACAGTTATTGCTTTGAAGCTCTTACAATTACTCCCACCTAAACCACACCTTTAGAGTGGAAAAGGAAATTAAACTCTCAAAGATTAGATCAAAGAATAAATTCTTAAAGAGATACTAGAGGAAAGAGATTTTAATGTCATAAACAATTGTGCAGGAAATAATTACTTCGTGGTGCCTTGTAATTATAGGGGAGTAAATGTCATATCTGCTCAATTTACTTGCTAGGTTGACATCAGATATTTTCTATGACTGCAAGATAATTTGGAAATACAGTTTCTGTCTAAGACAATTGTAATTCAGATTTCATTGATTCTTGATGAGGTAGACCCTACAAGGATGTTAGAAACTTAGATGGTCAGTTGTCTTTAATTATTGAAAATACTATCTTCCTATGTATGATAGATAGTGATATTTTTAAAGGAATGGTAAGGTATTTTTGTTGTTGTTGTTGTTTGTTTGATTGTTTGTTTAAACAAGATTTCCCTCATATTTATTTCATTAGTTGATCTTCTTAGTATCAAGTATACACACAAACCAGGATTAAATAAAATCGTCAATTATCTTGAATTTCCTCTCCAGGCTTCATGTTTAGTTGAAACTAGCAAATATTGAGAAAGCAAGTTCCTACAATACATTTAGTTTAAAAGAAAAAATCAAAATGAAGGCTTTAAAACATTAAAATATCCTAATAAAGCATAAATTAAATTTCTTATGCATATTACTAAGGTGGGAAAGTGCAGTCACGTATTTTTTGTTTTTTGTTTTCTAAGAAGAAGGGTAAAAAATAAGGTTTCTGTGTCGTTGAAATGAAATAAGAACTTTAACAAAGCATGCCAGCATATAAACTAAGACTTGGTTGGAAATTTTTAACACATGTGGCAGACTTGGTTCTGAGACGGAAGAACATTATTTGCATTATCCTAGGCAACTCTCCCACTCTATGACAAAGTGCTACATTAGAGAGCCTCAAGTCACCAACGAGGACAGATAGGCTGAAAGGGAACAGAGTTTGCCATCCCAAAATATGCCTCTTTGGGATATTGATTATTTGAAGTCCAGAAAACTCTGGAAGAGCTTTTAAGCTTCCCTTTAACTGCCTAAAAGAATTTAAGATAGAAAGCCTGTTCTGGGAAGGAGCTGGCACCAGCAGCACAGATAGTTTATACTATAGTTTAATCCGAACTAGTTGTAATAGACAGGGAGGAACCTAGCAAGGCCCTTTGACCAAAGTCCTCTCTGTGTCACATTGTATCTAGATATCACAACAAACATTTGTTTACTAAACATTAACTCTTTCATCCACCTTTGAATTGCTTTATTTTCCTTTGAAGTTCCAATCCCCTATATCTTTCTCCTTAGTCCAGAATGATACACACACACACAGCAGGTTCTCCAATAACATCTTTTCATTCAATGTTATTTCATTATAACATTGATAGGGAAAAAAATTGATCCCCTGCTGGCACCACTGTCTATGTGGAGTCTGCATGTTCTCTCCATGTCTGTATGGGTTTTGTCCAGGGACCTGGGTTTCCTCCCACATTCCAAAGATGTGCACTTGAGGTAAATGGCATGTCTACATTGTCCCTAAGTGTGGGTGAGTGTGAGTGCACCTGCTTTGGAAGGGTTCCTATCCAGGTTGGGTGGCCTGCTGGTGCCCTGAGCTCTGGCCACTGTGACCCTAAACTGAGTGGGAAAATCATTTTCTTATTTTTATTAACTTTTCTTAAATGTATGCATAGCTCACATTTAATTCCATGTTTAATATTAGAAGTGTTTTTGGGTCTTTATTTAGAAGTTTAGTGATGTTTTTCTAACCCGAAATATGCCATGGAAACTTAACTTTTGTTTATATCAATTAGCCGGTGATAAAATTGGTTTTATTATATGTCATTTCATTTAGGTTTCCAAGAGCCTATCAAGTGAGGACTTAATGTACCTCATTTTGCCTTACTGTCTTTAGAATTGTTTGTGCTTATGTGAATTCCCCATGTGTATATATTAAATTTGGTTTTCTCCTCTTAATCTGCCTTATGTCATTTTAATTATTAAACCAGCAATAAGAACCGTGAGGGGAAGGGGGGAATTTTTTCTTCCCTTCAAAGCCAAGTGAGAAGAAGTAATGCGAATAAGGTTATATGGCTCCTAAGTGACACTGGCAATCACTTGATTCCTGTTTCTGATTCCAGTGCTCATGCTCTTAACACCACTGCACATATGTTTGAATAATTTATAGATATACTTGAAAGAAAGGAAGTACAACATAGCAGTTATGTACACAGACTCAAGAGTTCAGCTGTCTCACTTAGAGTCCCAGCATCAACACTGACAAGCTATGGAAGTCTCTTACGCTCCCTGGACATGAGTTTTATTATTGGTTAAAATCAGAATCATAAGGCATTGTGAGGATCAAGTGTGTTAATAAATGTAAAACACTTAGAATAGTATTTAGACAGGGTTGGGTATTATTCCTATTAAAATATGCCATAAACTTAGTTGAATCATACTCTTTATTCACTTAGTCATCTAAGATTATTTCAGCAAACGTTTGTAATAGGGCTGCAAGTTCCAATTCTGTTATGTGACATGCTGCTTGATTTCTCTGAATGCCGACTCCCTCATCTCCAAAATAAAAGTTTTTCATTTATATTATCTTTAAGGGTTTTATTAGCTCTGTATTTAATGATTCACCTGTGGTAAAGTCATTAGACACCGTAAAGTAAGCTAGAGAAGTCCTCCATGGTGGAGGGAGCGGGTGGGAATAAGAAGAAAGGAGAAACAGACGGCCCATGTTCATTTCCTTAGAAACAGGAGGCTTTTTATCTTCTTTTACTCTGGACCCAGTAGCTTTTCTCCCCTTTCTTTGAGAATTCAAATGGAAAAAGATCAAGAATTTGCCCCATTTAACCTAGATGTAAGTCATCTCTCAGTAGCCCAAGTGAATGAATTTTTTTCTTCGACAGTAAAATTTATTTTATCTTCGGATCTCTATTTCATGAGTATCCTCTCTACTGTTTTGGTTTACTTATCACAAAATAGGATAAATATTTGTAATTTATCTTTTACTTATGCAAAATCATTACACAAATTTATAAACAATGTGCGGAAATAGAGTTAACATCTACATTAAATGTTAGGCATATGACACTGAATTTTTGTTTCTCTGTAACTCGTAACTGTGACCCTATCTCAAAAATTGCCATATTACTATTACTATTGTGTGTCAGTCTTTCACAAAAGGATCACAATGACCATTCATGGGCAAGTATTATATATCAAAGGACATTTATCTCTGATGCTATTCTACAGAAAGGAAAGACACACACATCACTCTTGTGGGAGCATTTGAGGAATACCAAAAGCCCCTAAGCAGAGTGCTCCCTTCAGGAGAGAGACTGAAAGTGCCCCCAGGATAGACTTTCTTTTGGGGTAAGAAACTCTCTCTAGTTAAGACTAATTTACAACCACATGCTATATAAGAAGAGTGACACCAGGGCCATTAGCACCTCTAAGTGGAAAAGCAGATCAGACTGACAACCTGCAGAGGCAAACCTCAGAACAGAGTTCGAAACATCCTCCCAGAAATGGGAAAGTTAAGGCAGATCAAAAGCATAGATACTGCAGGTACCTATGTGGGGCACTAGTGTGGTGAATTCATAGAGTGCCCTAGGACATGACACACAGGTGAAAACAAGCAAGAAGAGCAGTCGTTCATTCACTCAAGAAATATTCAGTGAGCACATGCTTTGTGTCTCTGTATCAGCCATCTATTAAGGCTAGAGTGGTGAACAGCTACAATTCTTATCTTAAAAAAGTCTCTGGCTCTGGGGCGGAGTGAGAGATGGGGTAAAATAAGTAAGCGGGCAGGCAATGAAAATATATATGTATAAACCCCATGGTACTGGTTAACACAAGATGTTAAGGGAGCACTAAGTAGGGATTGAGTAGCCTAGCGGGGACAAAAAAGGCTTTCCAGAGAAGATGGCATCTTAGCTGAGACCTGAAGCACAAACAACAATTATCCAGATGAAGATGGGGAATTTGGTTGGTGGTCATGTGGAGAAATGGTCTTCCAAGCACAGGAAACAGCATGTGCAAAGGCCTAGAAAGAAGAGTAAGCATGTTGTGTTCTGGGGACTTTGAGAATGACTGAAATATACAATGGAGGCTAAGAAGGGTAATGCAGAGATGCACACTGGTGGTTGGCATAGAGATTTGCATATTCAAAAGCTCTCTTCGATTGCAGTGTGAAAAATGAACTTTAGGCATGTCTTTGGGATGGAGATGGGCACTGGAGAGGAGGCATGGAATAATTTTTTGCCTTCTTATTGCTTTGTCTAAGCCAAGACCTACCTAATTGATTATATGAGCATTAAAAAAAGATTTTTCAGATCTTAGGGAATGCATGCTATTTTGAAAATCCATTTTCCCCACACCTAGGCCTTTTTTCTAAAGTAGCACTTCTTTTGGAGTGCTGAGGAATTCTTGGAGAAAAGCTTACTTTCTGAAGGTGCAGGGGTTGTTGAAAGTGATCTACCGATTCTAGCGATTCCCATAAATTCAATAAATTAAAACAATATCTGTGCTGCGTGCCTAGGAAGGTAATTAGACTATGTGTAGAAAACAAGATAAGGACAAATAAATGGAAGATAAAGTCTCTTCCTTGGAAGAATTTACACTTTTGTTATTGAAACAAAGCACATAAATAAAATGGGAAAAAATAATGCAGCATAGAGCATTACAACATAGAAGATATTGCTGAAGAATCAAGATAATTGCTGAGGGCCTCGAAATTATTTATATACGGCATGATCTCAATCATGTAAAAATAAATATGCACATATAAATATTCAAAGGAAGTCATCAAAATTTTAACATTGACTCTTATTTGGTATAAAATTATGGGTTATGTCTGCTTTCTTGGTTAGTTAGGCTATTTGATATTATATTTAAAAAATCTTACTGACTCATCAACAAAAACGATAAAAACAAGGGTGTTAAGGGAATTGAGTAAAGAATAGATAGGTATGGAGAGATAAATCAGGTACACCTTCTAATCAGATTTCACTTAGGCAGTGGAAGAGGACTCCCTTATTTCCAGACTTAAATTCTAAGCAATCTGCCTTGTAGCATCTAGGTCAGTTTGAGATATGACACTTCATTCTTCTTCATGAAGGACTGTGGTTTTGTCCATTAAGACATAACGAATAATAATATTCTACTTAAAGTTATAGGTAAGTAACGCAGATTCCTGAGTGCTAGAGTAAGTTCAAGTGCTAACACACTCTGGTGCTGATCTGATCTTGTACTTGGCTAAATGGTGTTTTCTTTTCAAAGAAAAGATTATGAGGACCTTGGTGGCTCAGTATCACTTTTCTTGTATTGAACTTGAGTTCCAAACTGGCTCTCATGAGATTCTTTTTAACTTTCATCTTTACACCATCCCATGTACTTTTTTTCTTTAATTTATAAACAAAGGCCAAATTATTTGACCAACCAAATGAATTTTTTATTTGCTACACATGTAGCACCACATTAAGCAAAAGTTGGTTTATTTCTTTCTTGAATTATCCACATAATTGTAATCACAGAATTCTACATTATGAGGTTGATTAAAACTTCCAGGAAATATGCCATTAATTTATGCAGTTTGGAGATAGTGTTACCATTTATGAACTCCATTTTTCTAATTTCTATTTTGCTTTGTTTTCCAAGATTGTATCAAATTTGTATTCCAAAGGGCCTCTTCTGATAATGAATACATGTTGCCTTTTACCACTGTTACTTGTTTTATCAATCCAACTAGACTTGTTGAAGATGGGAAATGAGGATTGTATCTTTTTTGAGCTAATGGAAACAATTTGGGGCACAAATCTCAAGGAAGTAGAGAGGAATGTGAAAACAATGTGAAAGAATGTGGAAACAACAGTGTAGCTTTCATTTGCAGTTGTATGAAGTCAGCGGTGTCTTAATCTTTTGATAAAACAAAAGCGACACCCTTGTATCCCTACCGAAGATGAATCAGATCTTAACATCTTATTGTCTTATATGAACATTCTCCTTATCTCTTCCTGGCTTCACCTCTTCTCTCTCCTACTCTTCTGACCTGGTTGTTTCTTGTGCTCTCTCTCTTTTTTGTCCCTCTCTCTTTCTTCTCCCTCCCTTCTGACCTTACTCCCCATTTTCCTCCTCTTTCCCCTCCCATGCCTGTCCTTCCTTTATTTGAAAGGCAACTACCTCAAAGCCACAGTGAGGGATAATTATTGAACTATGTCCGTAAAATGTTAGATAAAGAATACAAGGCTTGCTTAAGTCCATTTTATCTTCACTAAATTACCTTTTTTTTTAATCCCTAAAAAGACAGACATTCTTTGAAAGTATCATGTGTGATATACATTCTAATGAGATTCCTGCAATTGTTCTTTACTACAACCAAGATATTCTACCTCGAAGATATTAAAATAATAGAAAGCCTTTAGATAAAGCTACAAAAATAACTACTCTCCTATCTTGCAGCTCCATGTGGGAGTTAAATATTACTTCTCTCAGCACAGGAGATGAGGGGTATAAAGGCTCACCTTTGCAAGTGTATTAACATTTTCTGGGTTGATGTGACATATTTTAGACAAGTGCATGGGCTAATCTTTGTATTAAACTATACATTCTTGTGTGTCTAACAAAAGAACATCTATATGCTTTTGGGAGGTAAAATTTTAAAAATTAATAAAACTTTTAAGATATACCCAAATGAAAAATTAACTCAAAAGCAAAGTATCTGTTGTTTTACTCGATAATTTAACTTACTATAAAAGATTATCCAAAAATCTTTAAAGATTTAGAAAATAATTTTGTCTTTAGTACTTGAGAGGGGAAAAAAAAGCCTGTTTGTCTTTGTTCAAAGTTAATATGTAAGTCGTTTTTATTTAAAGCTAATATAAAGCTAACTTAATATTAAAGCTAATATTAAGTTATATACAATAACCATGGACTTTACTAAGGCAGGTAATATTTCATGTTATTTTATTATTTAAATAAGAACAACTCATAGAACACTTATATACATGTAGTCTTAGTTTATACCTATGTGAGGTTTTTTAATGAATAATATTTATGAATTAAAATCTTTTATTTGATCACCTAGCCCCATTTTTAGTTTGGAACATGTGATAATCTTAATAAATTAGGTATTAGTAAGTTACAGTGGGTAAAAGTATACTTGATGAATCATCCCAAAAGGTTTTGGCAATTGATATAGATTTTTATGCCATTAGAAAAAATATTAAGGTAGGCAGTCTCGTTATAATAAAAGTAATCATCACTGTGAATTTACTATTCAAAATTAGGCCAATTTTCAGTGGGCCAACCCACATTCTAGCCTTTGGGAATTTAATTGCATCTACTATATAAATATGATTGTTGCTTCTTCCAGCCACACATAAATATCCCTCTTAGCTGTGTCAGTTCTGAAATCACCTAACCTTATTTCATGGAGTTTAGAGACAAAGCTTCTAATCAAATTGCACTCCTGTTTTAGACTGGTTTCAATTTACTTCTGAATATTTCAAAATAGTGCCAAGTTTCAGCAGCCAATTTCTCATAATTTGACAGTTGATATATTTTTTTCAACAAATTACTACCTTTCTTTTCAAAGGACAAAACTCTAGCATAGAGAATTCTCCCAAACTTGTTCTTAAGAAGTGTTAAGAAACGAACTGACTATGGCCATGCCACCCTGAACAAGCCCAATCCTGTCTGATCTCGGAAGCTAAGCAGGGTCGGGCCTGGTTAGTACTTGGACGGGAGACCACTTAGGAAGACCAGGGGCTGTAGGCGTAAAAAATAAAAAATAAAAAATATAGCATTGTAAGCTGACAAGGTCCTTGCAATCTGTGAGATCAACCAAGGGTTGCCTCACTTAAGAAAATAAATAAAAATAAATAAAGTTTAAACAAAAAAAGCTAATACTGTTGTGACTTTGGTTTGTAGCTGCACTGTTTGTTTTTTGACTTAAGAGACTAATGTAGTAAAAAGAATTATTAGT
>NW_006494614.1:37042257-37069953 GCF_000325575.1 Pteropus alecto | reverse complement strand
AACAAAACAAACAAAAAAAAAACAAATAAGGACCCCAAAGAGCTTTTTGTTTATGTGAGACAGTAAAGATTGATATTTACTTTATTATAAATTAAAATCTGTAGGATGCTTCAGTGACCTTTTCATTTATAATTTGAAGATCTGCAATAAATTTTGTCCTTTAAAGACCTTAGAGTATCTACACTTAAAATGTTCAATTCTTTTTTCTTAAAAATGATGCTACAAGTTAACTGATATCATGATACCATAGGAAAATGTTCTGTTGAATAAGATAAGGTACATTATTAACATCTGTAAAGATGAGAGGAGGTAGCTTTGTCATATTTTTGCCAATAAGATAATGAGCATTTGCTCAACAGAAACCGTGGAGACCAGGGGGCAGTGGGTTGATGTATTCAAAGAGTTGAAGGAAAAAAAGCTATTAACCAAGAATCCTATATCTGGCAAAACTGCCTGAAAATGAGGGAGACCTTAAGACATTCCCAGAGAAACCAACGCTGAGGAAGTTCTTTACCACTAAACCCACCTGGCACGTAGCACATCCTTCAGGTTGGAATAAAAGGACACTGGGCAGAGACTCAAAGCTTTATGAAGAAATTAAGATCTCTGCTGAAACTCAGTGCATGGACAATTATAAAAGCTAGTACTCTATGGCCACGCCACCCTGAACAAGCCCCATCGCATCTGATCTCGGAAGCTAAGCAGGGTCGGGCCTGGTTAGTACTTGGATGGGAGACCACCTAGGAAGACCAGGTGCTGTAGGTGCAAAAAATAAAAAATAAGGGATTGTAAGCTGACAAGGTCCTTGCAATCTGTGAGGTCAACCAAGGGTTGCCTTGCCTAAAAAAAAAAGAAAAGAAAAGAAATGAACTGAGATCTCCTCCCTATTTTTCAGAGAAAAGACCTATAGCTCATAGTAGAGGTCACATGACCTAGTTGCCATGGCAGTGATGGCAAAACCACTTTGGTTTCACAAGATGTATGGCTACCAATGACAGTTTGACTTTAAAGTTCATAGAACTTTGGCTTGAGTTCTGATTTGGCCACTTACAACTGCTGTGACTTTTGAAAAGTTACTTAGATTTTCTGACCTTCTTTCCTTAATTATGGAATGGGACTGTCTAGATCATAAGCTTTATTATACGAAATAAGTTTGATGATATTTGAGGAGGCATGGCACCCAGTTTGTTAGTGTGTAAGGGCTCTATCTACAGTTATTATCTAATTACAAAATAATGATTGAACAATTCGGTAATCTTAAAATGAAATAAAAACAATGCCTTTGGCACTGAAAACACTTCATCAACGCTCAGCCTTCACTACAAGTACAGAAAATAACCAGGGCTCTAAATAGGTTATATTTAGCTAACACAGAGAACAAAAGATGCTAACTCTCTGTTTCAGTACTGGGGGTACACTCCCTATACAACCTAGAGCTTGCCCTCAGCTTGGTGCAGTTTCAGGAGACAGATATTATCTGCTATATTTAGGGGAAATCTAAACTTGCTCATTCAAGTCTTCCTTTAGTATTCTCCAAATGATCACCTGGACATAGGTTTTCTCTAACCTGGAAAACAATTCATTATCAGAGTAAACTTCTGGGACAACTGAAGCTCTCATGGAGCTCTCCCTCCTTCACTGTAGCTTTTGAGTCAGGCCTGTGTGTCAGCACTGCCAGATGCTTTTCTTCTAGGCACCAAAAAAGTAGGGTTTCTGGTTGTGACAAACATCATGGTGGAAAGAAGGCCTGTGCTTTGTGACATTCTCTGCAGTAAGACAATAATGAAAATAAGAACCAAACCTCAGATTCCACAGTACAGAGTCTCCCCACCCCCACTCCAATGAAAGGTCTTATAACTAAAAGCACTTGGTGAAATCATGAAAGATCCTCATAAAACTTCCTTATTTTATCATCTCTTTAAATTTCATATACAAAATGGCAGCATGCAAAAGCCAGATGAGATGATTCTACAATCATATGGTTTCATTTTTTGTTTTCTGATCTATCATCTGATCTCCCTACTAAATTGTTCAGAGGAATATGATTTCATCAAAATCATTTACAGAACACTTTGATTTTAATATATTTGTTTCAGTACAATATTTCATGCTTGCTATAGATATTAAATGTTCTCTTATTCTGTAACATGTTACAAACATCACTGTTTGCTAAAGAATGCCAAGAGTATTTTGTATAGTGTGATGTTAATATAAATTCAACATATTTCATCTTCCCTATTGATAGCAAATACCTTCATTCAACTGACTTGATCATTTTAAAGTGAAGAAAAGGAAAAAATACAGAGAAATGGAAATACAAATAAGGTACGCATAGACATTGCTTCCAACTTAACACGTTCAACAAAGAACTAGTTTTTTAGAGCACCTGCTACAAACGATTTTACAGGCACAGAAATATAAAAGGCTGATCCATTGTCCTTAAGAACGTTCACTATCACTCTCTCTTACTGCAACATAGATTAATTCCCTATAATTTTCCAAGTAGTCAGAGAATTTGAGGTAACTATGTCATGCCTGCCTTATGAATAAGGTGAGAGTCTCTCTTTTTTTCAGAGCTTATGAAAAGAAAACAATCTAACATCCTTCATTTATATGGAGGTACTTTGTGGAAGAATGATTAACATGGTTAAGTGGGCGTCTGACTGAAAGATCTGAAAGATCAGGGCTATTTGAAGGCAGAGCAAGCAGTTATATAAGCAGGTATTTAGGGGAGACTTTTCAAATGCATATTGCTATATCAATGCACTGTTAAAAACACCAATAATAACATACACAAAAAACAACACTCACTCAGAACTG
Organism: Pteropus alecto; assembly: GCF_000325575.1. NCBI lineage: Eukaryota > Metazoa > Chordata > Mammalia > Chiroptera > Pteropodidae > Pteropus > Pteropus alecto. Next base: position 37,067,133 of record NW_006494614.1, on the reverse strand, counting down.
GGGCTGACAGCATTGGAGCTGTTTGAACCACATGGGGTTGTTTACAAGGAAATACTGAGCAATGAGCTAAAGGAATGGAATGGCACTCAGGACTAGGCTAGCCAGTCTGGAATAAAGGCTTCTTCCCAGTGTGAAAGTGCAATAAGTGGTGGCACTCCCTCCAACAACAATGATGTTTATTATTGTTCATCCAAAATGGAAAAGAAGGATGAAACCAAGGGAGACATCAGAAGGAACTCTTGAGTACCACCCAGGGAATGTGAGATGTTTGCCACTGAAAATCTTTAAAACAAGAAGTAAGCTGGTGAGATACATGTGCTAGAAGTTCTCTCTGGTAGCAATGTGAAGAATGGTGTGAGATGCCAGTGTGTGTGTGTGTGTGTGTGTGTGTGTTGGGATTTGATGATAATATTGACAGGGTGATAGATGAGTAGGTTCCAATAGATATCCAGGTGAGAGATAATCTCTAAATTAAGCAAGTGGCAATAGAAAGAATAGAAAATTAGTTAATAACAAGTTATTTAAGAAGTACAATGGATAGAACTTGGTGACTGACTGAATGTGAGACAATAGCAAGAAAGGACAAGTAGATGACGACTCCATAGATGTTGCTTTAGAGCCTAGGGACAATAGTGACATTCTTGGAGCTGAAAACCACATTCGGTAGGATGAGGGGGACTAGAATTATGGAAAGTAGGTCAGGAAAATTTTTAAAAAAGCAAAACAATGCAGAAAAATAGCAGTCTATATAGAGTCTATATTGGTGAAACATTTCCCATTCCCGATGGGAAATATATAGTGTAAAAGAAGGAATTATAACAAATGGCAACACATTGGCTGACATTGTTTATCTCAGAATAAATTTTTGTAGGATACGGGCTTACAATACATTCAAATGTTCCAATTCATTAAAATGAAAGTGGTTCAGATCCAAAGAATAGTCTTTAGTTGAAATATTTTTTCAATGCCTTAATAGGAAATTCCCTACTAGTCAAGTGAAGTCACATCCTGTTCAATCTTTGAGATGAAGAATTTGCCTTTTAATAAGAAATTTGCATTTCATTATAGGGATGTACCCTCTGTCCTTGACTTGGTTATTCTCCACAGAAGCAGACTTCTTTGGATCATGTGTTCAGCATATACTAACAACAGATTCTAGAAAATTTATCTCAGACATAAAAAAAAAAATAAGCATAGTTAAAAGAAAGTGAGTGTGGGGAAAAAAAAAAAGAAGAAAAAAAAACCCATACACTTTCTTTTGCTGGGTGCAATATAAAGAAAATTCTTAGAAGTGACCTCATGGATTTCCTATTCCACAGCCAGGCCTCTGTGAAGACAGAACTAGTCATGAAAGGAGTCGCGTTAGATTAGGTCACTGCATATGCTAAGAATTATTTGCGAAGGGGAGTTTGATCATTCAGGGCCACATGAGTCAGCAGTATATTTTAAGCAAGGAAATAGCTATGTGGGGGAGGTGGGGAGGGCAGAGAGGAAGAGCCCGTCCAAAATTCTAATTTAATTTGAATAGACAGAAGCTGAAATAATAATAATAAAAAAATGATCTATTAATGAAGCAATAACACATTACATTAAAAATAACAATATATTTCCTTGTTAAAATAATAAAATGGACAGGTTTTCAAGTTGGATTAATGCGACAATTAAAGTCTTAACGTCTCAGTATTTCTAAGGAAACTTCTGAATTGTCTGAGACAAATCAACTTATTTGCAAGAGAATTTCTTATCTGTGGTAAACAAAAAGTTAGAACTGACATAAAAATTTCCCAAAACCTTAAACTGGAAGAAGCTCTTTCCTCTGAAGTGTTATATTTTTGAGATTGCTCCTAAGACATTTATAATTATTATAAGGCATTTTTATTATGTTTCTCACCTTCTTTACTAGAAACTCTTTGGAGGCAGAATAAGTGTTTTTGTTTTTATTTGTTTTGCAATTGCCTGCATTACAGTATCTTCTCAAAATCATTTAATGAAGAGTGGTATTTGCCTTAGCTAAAAACTTTTTGAACTGTTTGGAGACTTGTAATACCAGAGCACAGCAGTAGAGAAGGGCAAGACATTAAAGTTGCAGGCAGATGAATGGAATCCAGGTAGTTTCTACTTTTCTTATGTCAAAATGGTAACTGAACCAGTACCAAGTGTATTTATGTGGTTTCTGCCTTCTCTCAAACACCTTTTCCACGGATTGCCATAGCCTTGCTTTCATCTCTTATGAGATGAAATTGTTACCACTATCATGTGTTAGACAAAGGGAGTGGGGGCAACATTCCCCAGAAAATCATTCTTAAGAATATGAATTCTGTATGGAAACAGCTGGGATGCTGTTTCTTTCTCACTAGCAGATCAGCCCAGACCAATAATCTGTTACCTTGGAAAGCACAGAGCAAGGGTCTGAAAGAATGACCCATTAAATGAGCAGAGTTTGAAGAATCAAACATGAGGCATCCTTGAGAAATCGTGGGCCCTGGGAGACATTACATTTTGTAGGAAACCCTGGGCTACTGGATGCTGGAAAAAAATGAGCATACTGTATACTTCTGACTAAAATGAGCTGAGGGGTTTCTTTTGTTTGATAGATGTAGTAGTCATTATTATCTTATACAAAAAACCAAAAGCAAAACAAACAAGCAAACAAAAACCCATGGGCACATATGACCTATCATGTCAAGTTTTAAGTGAATAGGTTTAGACCCCAGTGATGGCATATTTGGATAAGGAGAGATGTCTTAGGACAGTCATTTCTAGGCAACTAGGTGTGGTTGCCAAGGTAGATGGGCCTTCTGGATGTGAGTCTTGCCAAAAAGGATCAGAATTAGGGCCTAGAAGAAAAGATGAGGAGTTGACTGTACTGTATTCTTTTAACTTCCTTAGAAAAATGAAGATTACCCAGTGACCCTTCGGTTAACAACTTACAGAACAAAGCTGAGGGTGGGAAAGCATTTAAAAATTCATATCTTATGATTTCAGAAGACAGTATTTGAATGGAGGTTTTGAATTATTTAAAACATCACAATTGAAAAGTATAACAGAGAGAGTGCTGGGGTGGGAGAAAGGCTGTCTTCAGAGTAATTGTTCTCTGTTCCTTTGCTGCTTCTTTCACTTCTGAGTTTGGCATATTGTGCACTTTTCCAGAGCTGTCAGTGAGTTCATCACTCGAGACCTAATTACTGCAGGTACCACCTCTTATCGGAATGAACTCACTTTCCAGTCAATGAAAATTTTGCTTTTCACTCCAAACCTTCTCACTCCCCAAACTATGATGAGAAGATAAAATGTCTTGAATTATCGAGTAACAATGAGTGCTGGTTAAAGGTGTCTGGGCAGTGAGCTATCTCATCAGGAACAGTGCAGTACCTTCCTCTCCAGAACAGCTGTTACACGCTTTCTGCATTTACCACCACCACTCCTTAACAGGGAGAGGACATATTTTTCAAAGAGTTGGATTATTTCTTCACAATGCTCTACTCTTCTTGTATACTAAAATGTATATCAAGTACAAAATGTAACTGCTTTATCATTACTTTTATTTTTAAAAATCATCTTTTTTTTCTTGTCTGTTTGGTAGATAAATAATGTTCTTCATTTTGCAGAGATATATAATCATTGAAATATCATAATTTTTCCTAATACATATACCATTGAAACACTTACTTGGAAGATGGCAACACATGAATCTGCACTAACAGCTCAAACTGTATCATTTATAATAACAAAGTATGAGGATGAGTTTGGTTACTCTGAATTAAGAAAATCAATTCTTCAGAAGATTATAATATTTCACTCTGTTACAGTAGGTTTCAAAGTGTGTCCCTGGACCATCAGCATCAACATCAATTGGTAACTAGTAATTGTTTGAATCAAATTCTGATCCTTTGAATCAAAAACTCAGATAGGAGGACACAGTAATGTATCTTTTAATAAGCCCTCAGGTGAGTCAGATGCCCATTCAAATCTAAGAACCACCGCCCTAGAACTTCTTTCTCCTGTGCTTGCAATGTCAGCTTGATGATGATGAGTCAAATTTCACACCAGAAACATGGTAAGAAGTTTAATTTTCTTTTTCTGTCCTGAAGAAATACACATACATACACAATTAAGTCTGTAAATGTTAGCAGAGAGATAGTTAGAAGAAGAAAAAACAGAGAGATAAAGTTTAAGGAGAAAGAAATTTGGCTAACAAGACGGACTGATGCTCCTGGGCAACCATGATAAAAAGTGAAAGCTCTAAGCTAAAGAAGTAGGAAACTACTTAAAGATGACATGTTAGACTGAAGAAATGTGGGGTTTCACAGACTTCAAGAAGTCTAGAAGTCCTTTTATCATAAAGGAAGTATACACAGATTTATGCATTTTTCTTTTCTTTTTAAAAAAACTCATTCTGATCAAGCTTGGGCTTAGTCGGACATGCTCCGCAAACTTCAGAAAGGAAGGCTTCAAAGGTTTAAAAGAAAAAGTTGACAGACTCTATGACATGTAACTCTGTAACGGAAAAAGAAAACTCAAAGTTTGGAAAAGTCTTAAAATGCCAGATTATGCAAATAGAAGTAATTTCACCAAGGAAGGAAAAAAGGAGAAACCTACAAAAAATGAGGTGGCACAGAATGTTCTCCAATGAGTTTAACTTTTAAAAGGAGAGGTCCAAATAAGGAAAAGGAGACAATTTAAAAAAAATCATGGATTTATAAGAATAGCATTCAGAAGGCTAAATTTAAAATAAGCCACAAATGCTAAGAGTAAGAAAAAAAAATTCTTTTTGTTTGTTGTTGTTAATGTTTGACCTGACTTGCTTTTCTTTGGACCAGGAAGATCAGAGAAGAAATAGCCCCACTGCTTTGGGCTAATAATGTAACTCTTGTTAGCTGACCAGAATTTAAAAATGAAGAAGAAAACTACTACATAGTTTTTTCCTTCTCTTGCTATGAGAATAAAGAGACAGAATAAATATAGAGGAAAAGGAATTGAAGCTGAGGAAGAAATAGAAAATAATAAAAGATTATTGAATGATGCCTTTAAATTATATCTCCTGACCTAGGTTAATTACCACCCACTGTTCCAAGAGAACATGAAAAGGAGACTCAGCTGCCAACAGTGATGCTGGTGCAGCCACAGTGAACGAAGAGGGATCAGAAGCCTGGGATGGGCAAATGTAATTTGGGTTTAAAAAAGGAAAAATGTGATTTTCTCACATGCATCTACAAGAATTGATGTTGATTTGAGAACTAATATTTCAGGGAGTGCCGAGCGAACAATTAAGATAAAAAGATGAGAGGCTGGTTTGAGGGTTTTTTTTTTTTTTAATAGAGTTACAAACAGATGTATTAAAGAATTATAAAGGACCTAGTGTGCCTGGACTCCATCAAGGCAGTATCTGAAAAAGTCTCTTAAGGGCAGTGACAGGATTCTCACTTATTCTCTTGCTCAGAAAGTAAATTGATAGGACCACTTAGAAAATTTTCAGCGATATCAAGTAAAGTCGAAGATACAAAGATTCCTCTCTTGGCTAGATAGCGTGGACATATTTGTATACATACAGCTACACAAATGTTCATGGCAGTGTTGTCTGTGAATGGACCCAAAGAGTAAACAACACAAATGCTCATGAGCATTAGAATAAATTGTCAAATTACTGCTCAATGAAATTACTGCTCCTTACAGTGGAAAGGAAAAACTAAACTAATTGACATGGATAAATCACACCAACATAAGGTTGAGTGAGATTAACAAGAAACAGATACCATAGAATTCCATTTATACAATGCTCAAAAATAGGTGAAACAACAATATTATTTAAGAATGTATACTTAGATGGAAAAATAATGAAAAACGAGGGAAAAGATTATCATAAAAATAATACTTTTAGCGTTTATCACCAGTAGAGAGGAAGAAAAGGATATGACGGGATAGGCCACAGGAACACTGAGCTACTGGCAATGATTTATGTTTTAACCCTGTTGGTGTTTACATGGTGTTTGCTTTATAGTTATCCTTTAAACTATACATATATTTTACATATTATTTTGTATGTATGGTACATTATACAATTAAAATGCTAGATAAACGTCTCTCTTGACATTGTGAAAAAGATAAAAAATATTTTGGATGATAATTTTTAATTGGGTGAATTTGTATTTCTGAGCAAGATGCTGATTTAAATCACTGATTTCGAACTCGGTTTGGGGCAATTTTTCAGAGATATGTTGAAAACTTCTGTCCTCAACCTTGTTCATTGGTTCGATGAACACTTTTTAGAGACTCGGATGAAAATATATACATATCAGATTTGAAGCTTAAATGAAAATAGGATGAGTACAAACCTGGCCAGTGTTTCACAGCTTTTTGTGTGAATAGGACCCACCTGGGAATCTTGTAGAAATGTACATTTTAATAAAGTATGAGCGACGTGGAGTCTGAGATGCTGCATTTCTAATATGTTCCAGGTGGTGATGATGCTGTGGAACAGTGGATGTCACTTTGAGTAGCAAGAGAATAGACAATCTTTAAAGTCTTTCTCAGTCCTAAAATTTAATGATGCTATGATTCTAATTCTTAATTTAAGTACATGCATGAGTCAATCTCATACTATTGAGGCCATGCCACTCACAGGGTGATGAGAATGGTTTATCAATCCAAATAGTCTGATTATCCTCTTTTCCCACATTCTCTCTTACATTTTCTCATCTTTATTTACGACAATTCTATTTCCATTCATTCTGAAATGCAATAATAGGCCCCTGGTAAGCACTCATCCTATTTATTTCCTTATATCTCTGGAATAACAGAAAGCATAGCCACCATAGCCCAGAAACAATTCTCTCCCTCCATCATTGGTACCTATAGTGCGAGTGAGCTTTTGTCTCAGAGGAATCAGAAAGGAAAGAAAAAAATATTAAGTGAGTCTTGCTTTCTAGTTGTCATAATGAGTGAGTTATAATAAGTAGTTACAAAGTTGAGGACCAACAGGATGATTCAAAATTATGAACAATGAGTGTTATATGAATAACTTTAAAGCATGGAAAAGAGTGAGTTCAGAGTAAGGAAAAAAAAAAACAAAATCTATTTATGATGTTTGCATTATGTGCCAGATATGTTGGCAGGTGCTTTCCTATGCTTTAATTCCCTCCACGACTCTGTGAAATGTGTGTTATTATTATTCGCATTTAACAGAGACTAGTCAAATGGCTTGCCCAAAGCAACACATCTTATAAGAAATGGAGACAAGATTAGAATCTGATCTTCTAATTTCAGTACCTCTTTTGGCAACCTCACTCTCTCACTTGCAGCTCCTAGAAAGAGGAAAATCTCATTTTGGTGAAACCTGGATGAGAGATACCATGCATTTTAAGTTATTTAGAAATATCTTGAAAATTGCATCTTTGTTTTATATTAAAATCCATGTTGATGGGTATGGTAAGTATCATTCAAAACACAGTATCATGTTTTAACTAAAATCCAAATAGCAACCCATTACGTGTAAATTACCAGTTTCTTTGGATTGCAATAAGATGAGTTTTGTTTTTAACTGGTTCCTGGGGAACTTAGCAGCGACAAGTTCAATTTAATGAGTAAACTGATTCATACCACAGAATAGAGAGGAAGTGGGCCGCTATCCAGTTGAGAATCTAATTAGACTCTCAATTTTCATAATAGAATATCAACCCTGCTACTGCCTCCTCCGGTTTCCAAGTGTTCACCCTCCCATACTTGTAATATAGGACATTAGCTCTTCAGTTCCCTATCAAAGCATGCAACTTCAAACACTGAAATCCAAATCTTACCAAATGTTTCGCTAAATAAAGTAACACTTGTTAGAGACTGTCTAAGGGACACATTGCCCACTGATTCTGTCAGATTTGTTAAAAATCTCTCCTTGGTACGCATTAGGATTTGAGATGTCTAGCCCTCTCGATTTAGCCCTCACAGAATTTCTATCATTAAAATGTTTTAACGCTATGCTCTCAATTTTTACCATAGGCTACTGAAAGTCACAGCTACATACAATTTCTCCCTGTGCTTACCAAAAATGCCACTGGGACTATTGTCTAGTATATCAATCCGTTAAGATTCAGATATAGGAAAGACTGGTAGAACCATCTCTCCCACTGAGAAGATCATGCTTTTTTTTAGTCGTATCTCCTAGCATCCAGAAAACTGATCTGAATTTGAGGTCAAAGCTTAGAAACCACTTGACCATAATTGCTAGCATCTGTGCAGGAATAGTCCTATTCCCTTATTCTGTTTTCCTTATTTTTAAAGCAATCTGAAATTATTTTTGAATATTTTTGTAACTAGCAAAAAATTCCAAGATGTTTAAGTTGCCCAAAGAAAGGTCAACACACTGTAAAATTCCTTTGCTGACTGGTATAGTTTAAGACATTCACAGAAACATACTGATGGATTGATTAGAACCTCGGTGCTCAAGGTCATAACTGTAGGAACCAAAGAGACCAGTCTTTTAAAGTTCACAATCTGTGAATGTTGTGAATAATAGCAAAGGGACAATAATATGTGGTTAGGTATAAACACTTTCTTCTTTTCTCACTGATTAACTCCAAGAAAAGAGAAAGGAAACTCGTCACTCCCACTCTTTCTTTAATTTTTTTGCCTGCTGTCATCACCCATATTGAACATTTTTTACCTCAAATCCAGGCCCATAAACATAGGCATAAGAATGGCTCCACATAGCTTTCTACCAGGCATTGTGCAGAATGGCAAACACCATGAACTTGGAGTCAGAAGATTTGTGTTTGAGTTCACTCTCTCCTATCTTTGCGTCCTTGGAAAAATAACTTCATTCTAGGAATCTTAGTCATTTGATCTTTAAATGAGGGTAGCAATGCAAACATAATCCAGTACAATAGAAATATAAGCTCCGACCTATATCTGGGCGAGAGGGTTTCCCTGCTCATTATAAAACAAGTCCTTCACAGAGACTGAAAGGTGTGATAGAAATATCAGCTCAGTACTCTGACAGAGAAATGGAAATTGACTAAAATGAAAACAGCTTCCTTTCCCAACAAAGTCACTGACCCAGTCTTGTTTTCTGGATGCTATTTGCTGGACCGCTCTTTCAGGCACCTTCCCCAGGCCACTGCACTGCAGTTCCTTCCTTCTTGTTTTTCTACCCTGCAGTTTTATTCTGTAGTTTCTTAGTCAAAACACTAGGCAGACACCTGACACCATGGAAAACTTAATAAATATGACATCAATCAACACAGTAATTAATCAGAAACAACCGCCAACAAAATCCAGCACCATAAACAGTTGCTTGTATTTTCTCATTTGCTTCATTTTTACCCAAGAAATAGTGGCCAGAAAGAAAGACTGCCAATTTGCTGTCTACTCTGATTTCTGATGAATATCAGTGGTGTTGGGTCTAGTTACTTAGCTAATGCATCAAACATATTTGCTGAGTTTCTACTGTGTACTGAACTGAAGGAAAGTATTACTAAGTTGAAAATATGAGGGAGCAAAAATTAGAGTTGAGACAAATTAGAGAAACACAGTAGTGTTTAAAAAAGGCCTGAAGGTATAAGCAAACACACATATTAAAGGCATTCACTGCTAGAGAGATATAAATATGCCTTTAATGTAAATAAATATGCGAGACCTTTTTGTCTTTAAATTTTTCATCATTTCAATAAATGTTCAAACAATCCCAAGCCTTTCCAGAGTGTTTTTCCAATAATTATAATTTTCTGGTCCAAACTGTTCTTCCCAATGTCTATAGCAATGACAGTAAAAATGTCCAGATACCAGTCTGAAGCATACACCTCACAGAATTGCTAAGGGACTATTATTCATTCCCTATCAAAGTATTTAATTACTTTTTTCCGAGGCCGAAAGGCAGCACTTTCTGATGTCCAAGATCAGAAGACTATGACTGAGAATGTCAGGTTCTGGTTCCTCATTTTTTTTTCATCTTAGTCTCCTAGTTTTGTCTCAAGTATATTCGTAATTTCTCCACATTTCTTCATTCTTAGATTAAGTCTCAAGTATATTCGTAATTTCTCCACATTTCTTCATTCTTAGATTAAGTCATTAGAGTGATCACTTATATTGTAGGTTTCATCATTTCAATAAATGTTCAAACAATCCCAAGCCTTTCCAGAGTGTTTTTCCAATAATTATAATTTTCTGGTCCAAACTGTTCTTCCCAATGTCTATAGCAATGACAGTAAAAATGTCCAGATACCAGTCTGAAGCATACACCTCACAGAATTGCTAAGGGACTATTATTCATTCCCTATCAAAGTATTTAATTACTTTTTTCCGAGGCCGAAAGGCAGCACTTTCTGATGTCCAAGATCAGAAGACTATGACTGAGAATGTCAGGTTCTGGTTCCTCATTTTTTTTTCATCTTAGTCTCCTAGTTTTGTCTCAAGTATATTCGTAATTTCTCCACATTTCTTCATTCTTAGATTAAGTCATTAGAGTGATCACTTATATTGTAGGTCTGCTGTAAAGAATTCTTTATAATGGCAAGGCACGGATATGATCTCAAACTTGAAATGTTAGCACTCCTTAAATTCCAATGCCTTTGCTTGCTATTCTCATTATGTACAATGTCTCTAAGAATGCCACTAAAAATAGGTGCCAAGCTCATAACAATATTCGAAACTGAAAATTGTGCTTCCAGATGCCAAATATTTATAAAAGTGAGGCTGTCTGCCTCCTCGAGGGGATATAACTTATCAGATTCACAGTAACAGTTATACAGAACTTTTGTAGATCTAAAGTAGAGATGCTATTCAACCCAGAGGCAATGCCTCCACCCACATAGAACCTTGATCCAAATTTTAGGTCAAATTGTCTTCGATATATAAGAATTATATGCAAAAACTCAGGTTTGAGGGGGAAAAAGAGGGGAAAGAAATAAAAGGGAGAACCTCAATCAATCATTTTTGATTGAGCCTGATTGCAGGACGCAGTACATAGCTTATTTTTATGGGGCCTTTCCCAAAGGGATTGTAATGCCATTGCTTTATGTATTTTCATTAATATTTTAATTTTTGTTCTCACATCCTGAGGCATTTTCATGAAGGAAGAAATTTTAGAGATGGAAGAGGAAGAAAATGACATTTTCTTTTCCCTGCTGCCAGAAAGTTCAACACAGCACAGATATTCTCATGTCTTCGGGAACTATTCTTTTCAGTGTCCTTTCAGTGTCCGCAAATTCTTTCGAAATTGAATGCAAGTTTGTAATACAAACTTGTAGTACATTTGTCTAATTCTCTTTGTAGATTTGAGTCTTCTTAGTCTAAGTTCTAGATGCTGCATTGTAAAGATTAGGAGAAAAAAAAAAAGACAGATACATAACCTAAATATGATGTGGGGATATTTGATACTCAGCAGAGGAAAAATGTTACTAGTCATTTTGAAAATATGGCTTTAAAAAACAATCTAAATCAGGGGTTGGCAAACTATAGTCCACCAATGAAATCTGGCCCTTGTCAGTTTTGAAAATAAAGTTTTATAGCCACACAGACACACTCAATTGTTTGTGCATTGTCTGGAGCTTTATAGAAAAGTTTATTGACATCTGGTTTAGAACATGCAAAATAGGTATGTTATGATTTTATTTAATCCCATATTTTATCGTGCTTAGAATCTTTTTTAACTGACATGGGTAATCTGAATTTTGAAAATGAAAGAACATAGAAATTTTGGGGTTTAAATTTCCAAATATTTTTGACATGCCTTCCAAATGACAACGTCCTCAAAATCCTGTCACGCAGCATCTTCCTAACTGAAATGCTGTTGGGCTTCAGTGTAGCAGCATGATTTGCAGGCTGCAATTCTAAGCAGAATTTGCAAATAGAATTTATATATTGGTGTTTCCGCATCAAACTTTCAAAGGAATATGCAAGTCCACACATTACAGAGTATGTCCCATTCCTTATTAAAAATATAACTTCTACCTATTTCTCCTGATTTTTTATACAGCCTTTCCATCTCTGCCACAGTGGTTTATTGTACATTGTCAACTCTGCACATCATTCCCTACATCAATCATAGGAGGAGAGGAAGATCCTAAAGATTTCATCTCTCTGACTCCAGTCAGCCTGGCATCCAAATCATCCAGGGAAGACAGCTGCATGTCATATTTCTAAAAATACAATTTCAGGGGTGATAAATTTTACTAACAACCTTTAGAATTAAAAAGTTTCCCTTAGGCCTAATCTTTTACTATAGTTTAATTCTATTCCCTCTACTAACTCAACAGAGAAGAGGAATATTGAGTAATTTCTTGATCTCATTTAAAAATGTTTCAGTTGTAATGTTTCTAAAATTGGGATTCTGATTATTCCAGCAATGCCTCCACCCACATAGAATGGTTCATTTCCATTTTTCTTATTTTTGAGATGCCAAGAGATTCTTGGTGCCCCCACTTTAGAGACCTCCTACAATTTAATTGTGTCTATTTTTTAAAATATGTCTTTTCCTTTAGAGCACCAACACTAATGTTTTCTCATTTTGGTATAGTCACTGAAAAATGTTTCTCATTTCAATCCTTCTGGTGACCTATAGGATAGTTTGTCATTCTGTTTTAAACTAAAGAAGCCAAGGCTTAGAGAAATAGTCATTTATCCAAATCATATAGTTAATAAGTGATAAGGTCAGGTTGCAATCCTAGATCTGATTGCAGAGACTGAGCTTTTGTCCACAGAGCCCTGCAGCGTGGAAGGTGAGGATTGGGTTACTGCCCTTCTGTTTCTCCAGCACACATTCTCATACACAGAGGGGTCTAACTAAAATGTATGTTGAATGAATGAATGGCTAAACAAATCCTAAACAGCATGTTTAATGTCTCTGTAAAAATATTAGTTATATCCTTAGCAGTTGCTATGTCTTGGTCTAGCTGTGACTGCCAGCCTGACTACTTCGTAATTTGTTTGAACAAGTCATTCAGACAGTCTGAGAGAATAAAAAATGAGAGAGTGAATACTCATGTTAATAAATTCAATAATACCAGGGAACAAATAAATATGTTACTCAGGAGAACAAATCAAGAAATAACTCAAGAACCTGCTATCTCTGATCTAGTTTACTTTAACTAATTTCCAAATACCTTCCCTCATAATTAAGACCTTTTCATTCGATATTCTTCGGTCACTGATTCCCCGATACATGCTTATGTTTAAATCTGTTTATCTCACTCATTCCATTTGGAGTTGTTCTTTTCCACAAATAAAAAAATTCAAAATGCAAGTAGCTCTGTTGAGAAGCTCCAGTTCTACAAAGTGTTTTGAGTGAACTCTTCTGGTCTCCCCTGAATGGAATTCAGACAGATTTAAAAGTGTCAGTTATATTTCTAGCACCACGATTTCATTTTAAAATAAACAAATATACATTTAATTGATAGGATGGGTTGATTCTTCTCTATCTTTTTAATAGAGAACTGTATTAATTGTATTATTTTTATGAATCCTTATTTTGAACTTCTCCAGCAATTTCTATTTTCTTTCTATTGTATACTTCCAAACTTACTGATATTATATTGAAACAACTTTCTCAATTGTGCCGACTTTTAAAGGTTCTATACCTTCTTTAATAATACATGTCTTACTATGCAGCATAACATCTAATTTTTAATACAACTCATCACTTTTCAAATGAGATAAAACGAGGTTTCTGAAGGATGACTTCTTTGAAACATAATGAAACAGAGGCTTGTTTGAATTAAATGCCCTTCTTTGGGGTATATTAAAGCAAGTTGTTATTATGAAGTTAAAGTGGCTCAGGTTACATTGCTAACTCCTGAGAAAAGCATCGTGAAGGGAAAATCAGTGTGGATGCTCAAAATACCTCCCTTGGCACCATAGCAATAAACTGAATATTGCTTGGGATGTCTTGGATTCATTGTCAGAGCCTGAATACTGGGTTGCCTGGCTCATGGGCCCAGTCACCAGAATGGTTTTTTTTTCCTACTTTGTTCTTATGAGACGAGTAAAGACTTTAATAAATGAACCCAAATGAGATTTTGTTTACTAGAACTCTCCTGCTCTTCCCCTCTCTCTCGTTCTAATGACTATGAGATCTTTTTCAAAAGGACGTACCTGTGACAAATCACCGAAGGCCAGTTTCCAGTTGGAAAAGGCCAGTTGGGAAATTCGATTTTTGTCTATCTATGTGCCCTGAGAAAATACCTCTATAAAGAACCAAATTATCATTTAGGAATTTGTATTGCCTTGATAACTGCATTGGTTGCATGCAGGCTTCTCCTAATACCTTTTACCATTGTCTATAATTACTTTCAGTGGAGCTAGACCCTATACGGAGCCTGACCAATGAAAAAAATTTAAGTTTGGCTGTTTTTATTGTTTATGTCATATGGAATCGACCACTCAGGCAAAGTAGATTAAAACATAAAACTCTCTGCAGTCATTGAGCATTATAAATTCTCATTAGAGTCCCACAATCAATGAAATTTGTCTGAACTGAACATACAGTATAGTAGCATACATATGGCCTCTGTCGTATATAAAGAAGGATATTATATCATTAAGATGTAAAACAGGTATCTGGTAAGAAAGTTACTTCTTTGAAGGCACATAAATAAAAATTCTAAGATGATCAGTTACCTGAAAAAGTTTTAATGAACTACTGTGGAACACCGTTGTAGGAGCTGTGTATTCTGGAGGATTTAATGCAGCTCTAAAAGTAATATGAAACTCCAAGATGAGTTTAGGACAGGTACTAGGAAAATTTGAACTAAAATAAATGCAATAAATAAGCAAGTGTGAGAATAGAAACATTAATGAGAAATATTTATCATCAGGCAGTTGTTCAAATGTCATCTATTTTCTATAAACTGCAATTGAGCAGGTGTTACCCCTTTTCCATGATTACCGCTGCTATCTGGGGAAAATATTTTTTTAGAAGGACAAAATATTTCACTTTAAAAATGAATCGTACGATTGAGTGACATGGGCATGACAATATATAAAATGGAAAAAGGCTGATTTGCCAGGCCAACCTATCTTCCCTGAGTTACCAAGACAGGGAAAAATCAAGTTGGCAAATAGCATTTGCTCTACAGCTTCTCCTAAAGCTATGGAGGGTGGCTTCTGTGTTTTTTAGGCCTTTTCCTTCCTTAGTGCCAGGGACTAGGTTTTGCAATATTACCTTGAGAATTTAGCATCTCAGCTCAGCTGTTTCTGACTCTCCAAAATGAGGAAGATGAATTATTTAACATCCAGGAAGCACCAGCTGTGTTCTCTCCTAAATTCTGAGCTTCCCCTACCAACGAGATTTACAATTGAAATAGGTTTCTAATCTAAATAGGACGACAATTTTGACAAGTGAACACGACTAGAGAGTTTTTCCTCAGTGGAGAGGAGATGTTAGTGAGCATTTCTTAGCGGCTTGCACTGTGTGTCCTAGGAATTCTCCAGAGATTACAGCCCCTGTGTCCTGCCAAGTTGTCTGCATTCTCCTGACACAGAAGGCACACACACACTCTAGGGTCACTAAAAAAGAAGATTTACGACATACAATATGTAGGATTTAGGTTGGGTACAAAGATGATTGTCCTGATGGTCTGTGTTACGGACAGAGGAGAGAAATCTGAGAGAACTCTTTTCTTCAATGTTCATATAACTAGAACAGTGGATCTCAATGGGGAGAGATTTTGTACCCCAGGGGACATTAACAATGTCAGGAGACATTTGTTTTCTGTTGTCACAACTGGGGAGAAAAGGAAATTACTACGAGAGTCTAGTGGGTAGAAGGCAGGATGCTACTAGATGTCCTACAATGCGCAGGACAGCTCCTCAAAACAAAGAGTTATTAGGCCCCAAATGTAAATAGTGCTGAGGTTAAGAAACCCTGACCTAGAAAACTTGCACATTTGAGTTCTTTTAAATATGCACATCCTTGGTGGTCCTATAATAAACTTTTTCAAGAGGGCTTTCTATGACTTTAATTAGTCTACCTGAGCCAGTTCTAGGAAATAAAAATAATTCTCCCTGTATGTTTAATGAGAATAAAAATGGTGATTGACCACCCAAGCGGGAAGAGTCTATATATAGACTGGTTCTTCTTTTGTCCAAGTCCCTGCTCTTCTCCCTTGTTTGGGAACTAGCTCAAATCCTACCTCATTCCAAAAGCCTTAGGGAAAAATAAAAGTGATTGATCTATTGTTCCTCTGAACTCCTCTCTATAGGAAGAAATGTCTTCATCCCTCATTGGGCATGTACTGCCTTATGCATGCACTGTATGTGACATGTCAACTGAGTTGTAAATTCCTCGCTGGTAGGGATAGTATTTCATACTGCTTCAGTAACATACAATCAATTATTATCTTACACATAGTGAGAACTCCATACATGTTTATTCATCATATCTCCCAATATTCTGGGAACCCTCAGAATGGTGGTTATTAAATGAAATTAGAAGAACTTTGGCTGCCAGTTTTCTCCAGTCTAAATTTGGGGCAAGAAGAGGTCATTTTAAAATTACATCAAATACGTTTCTATTTACAATGGTTCCTATGCTACAAAGCCAGGATGTGGACTTTGAATTTTGGCCTTCACAAAAACTAGGTGTCACCATGACTTACTAGGAAAAGAATTATTTAGGGTCATTCTATGTCGTTAACAGAAAAAGGAGTAATGGAATATCATAATAAAGAGAAATAGTTTTATAATAGAGAGATGTCATTATATTTGTCAGGTTTATTAAGGTTTTTGAGGAGTATTCCAAGAAAAGAGACAGAGATTTGATCAATTAAGGGAGATGCACATAAATTGAGCTTAATAAAACTGCCTAAATTGCTTTGAAAAAAAATGCAATAGGGAATATTTTTATTAGTTCTAGGTGAGGATAGATTTGATGATACAGTGAATCTTTTTCCACTTATAATCTTGAGTGTCCTATGAAAACCATCAGGAATAACTTTAGACATATGATATGCAACTAACTAAAGACTGAAAAACCTTTGTGGTCAATGGTGTAGAAGTAAGAATGTAGGTGCTGCAGTAAGAATACTGGCTTCACTCCAGTCTGAGTGACCTTTAACCATCTGTGCCTCAGTTTCCTTGTTGTAAAAAGATAAAGTAGTGCCTCACTGCTCTGTTGGTGAGGACCAAATGAGTTCCTATATCTTATTTGGAGCAGCGTCTGCTCCAAATGACACAGAATACTCAGTGTGTGTCAGTGCATATCACTATGTGGTAGAACTCCCATGGTCCCACATTAGACATGGCATCATCTGTCCTTGCCTCCAAAAAATTAGAAGAGACTTCCTAACTTGCTGTCTTACTATATCTGAATGAAAACAAACAAATAACAACAACAAAAGCCCAGAGAACTCAAACAATTACTAAGAAAAATAAAAGTGTTGCCATAAGACAGCCAGATAACAATAACTCAATTTTCTATAGAAGATAATCAAATAACTGGGCAATTATTTAACGTTGCACTTCCTTTTGCTAATATGGAAAATCCTTAAGAAAAAAAGAAAAAGGCACGTTTCCATTTTATGTTTCTTAACTAAGAGACTTAGAGTCCTACAATTTGTACGTAAATATTAACTCTCAAGCATACATCAGACATCCTTTCAATCAGTAAAGAATGAGATACCTTTTGTTGATGATATTTACACATCCTAGTCTACACAGCATTATTGTGACCTTTTGTTAAGGATATAAAAGTGACTAATTCATTTAATGGGAATAAAAATGCTGATTTACCACCCAAGTGGGCACTAAGCACCAAGTCAGAGACATTAATTAAACCAGATATTACACACAAAAAAAGTAGAAGTAGCTCTTTATTCTTTGTCCTTATTAAAAATGCTCAGCCTCATAGCTATGGTTGCTTTATAATTTATAAAAGATGTTTTATAGTTGTCCATATGCCTCATTTTTGCTAGTTAAATAATCCCACAATTATCTTAACAGTTACTACATGCTAGCGAGGAAAGACCTGAGGGTAGGATGATTTTTAGGGTCATGGAAAGTTCCACTATCCAACAATCTTCTGGCCAGGTTTTGTGGATGATTAATAACCCTCACATTTTTTCATCTTGATATTTCTTGGTCCATACCCATAAAATTTTCTTGCTTTGTGTTCATTTTTTATGTCCACAGCATTATTGGGATTTTATGCTGACTTCATAACCTTCAGAGTAACTGATCGTAGCAAAATATTTCCCTGCTTATGGAGAGCAGCTCTCCACTGACCTTAATTCTAATGAATACATTTTAAAAAAGAAAACATTTATTACCAATTAAAATAAGCATCTCTGAAAGACTTCTCCCACAAATAAAGAATATTTGTTTTTGTTTTATTATATAGCCCTTGAGGAGGCTGAATCTGATATAGCACCAGGTCTGGATTACTCAGAGCTCTAGGTCATTTTGTACTAACCTTAACATTCACGTTACCATGCTGTACTGATAATTTTTCATTTTCTTGTCTTTCTTCCTCACTAGACTGCAGGTTTCTAGAAAAAAGGGCCTGTAACTCCATTGCCTAGCCCAGCGTCTGAAACAATAAAAATATGGACTGCATCTTCATTGAGAAATGCTATTCACTTCAGATAAGGCAAATACAGGGAGGAGAAGGCTTGGAGCAGGGAAGATACTTGTCTAACTTTAGAAAGAACACAACATATGTGTTTACCATTCAGGAGACATATCGATTTCCCAACCTTAAAAGTTTGCTAAAAACAAGAAAGCCTTGAGGTAAAGAATGACGTCTATGTTTAAGAGATTATTCAGCCAGAGGAGAAGGCCAAGAAGATATAAAGACCATTTCCAAAGTCACAGATAGAAGATAGTTCAAAAACGATAGTATGACCAGGGTTCTCCTCTGAAAGAAGAACAAACAGAATACCTGTTTTAAATAGATTTAGAGAATAATTTTCGTCTAGAGAGATAATAATTAGTGAGTAGGTTATTGGAGCACTTTATATATAACAGGGCTTTCTGAAGGGCATAGATCTGATAACTTTCTAAAATCTCTCAAAGCCTTGTGAATATATATGCACACAATATGATGTTTTAAGGTGTGTCACAATTACTTAACAGTTTTCTTTTTTTTTTAGAACAGTAGATAAAAGAGGAGTCAATTCCTTATTTTATACAGCTTGGCAAAATATAAGACGAGTATGGATTCAACTTTGTAAAATGCTTTTACTTTTTTCCAAAGACAAAGTATTTAATCCCCAAGGTAATATAAAGGGTATCAAATATGTGGCTTTCTTTTTGTGATGTGTAATTTCCAGTTACCAGTGGCCACTGGCACACATCGCATCATTCATATTGAAACATCCTAGGGAAAACATCCTTTTACCTCATTGTCTCAAGTGACTTATAATTGTCATTTAAAAATAATAAGAGAGTGAGTATAAGATTTGTGAACCACTGGAATGCTAATGGAAAAGCTTTCTACTGACCCAAGAAGGGCACTTATGTTGTCGTGGCTCTTATGTAGTTGGAATTACTGTAAATATTCATTGCTCTTTAATGAACATACTTTTCCTTTAATTAGACATGATGTTAATACTGTTTTAATATGGATTGACTTGCCTCGCTGATCTAAGGAGGTTAAGATGAGTTAGAAATCACGAGCATGCTAAAACTAGTAGTTAACCTTCCCAGAACTTGTATATACGTCTAGAAAAGGAGTGTAATATTATTTTCACAGATGAAAAGATAGAAGATAAAGAATTTGGCTGAAGATTAAGTAAGTTTGGGTAAACTAAGAGTGGGAATATTTTGAAATTCTTTAATGTCATGCTTTTAATACTCAAAATGTGACAATTAAAAAGCCATTCATTCAACACATATTTCTTTATCTCTTATGTGTTTATCAAAAAGATGGGCTAACAAGAAAGCATTAACGAACTGGTTACAAATTAATAAATACTGATCACCTCAGGATATTAATTTAGGTTATCTTGATGGAAATCGAGGAGCTAATAAAAATAAAAATCGACTCTATTTCAAGCTCTACTTTCATACTCCTTTGAGTTATCGAGATTTCTTATCTTTGGGTCTATCACCATAATTATAAATATTTACTGTGTGCCTACAGATTTTCTTTATTAATCTCTTTGCAGAAATGTACTAAGTAAGGATGCCTTTTAAAGTGTTACAGGATATATTTTTCCAATGACTAGCAATCTAGGACATCTTTCAAGCATAGCAAATTGATTAAGACATCATATTTCTGGCCAGTCAATACCAGATTAGGGAATTGCAGCCAAGGATGAAGTTGTTCACTTTAGCTACAGAGTTCCCATGGAGGCAGTTTACCTGGCGGGGCAATGGTACTACAATTGTTGGTGTCAGGGCAAATGCTCTCTAATTTGAGATCCCAGACTGGGCCTGAAGCTGAGGTTCAGGAGAAGCAGCCTTATTCCTTTATTCTCTCATCCTACACATCTGCAAAGGAGCTGGGTAGGACAGGGGGCTCTTTTTCTGGTCTAAGTTCCTTTAGTGTTTCTCAATCAGGTTATCCACTGGAATCATCGGCCAAGCTTAAAAAATACCAATTCTCAGGACTTTTCCCCAGAGATTATGTTTCAATTGTTCTGGGGAGGGGACCCAGGCATCATATAATTGAAAAGTTCCTGAAGTGTTTCTTATAAGAATCATTGAGCAATACTAAGTGAAAAGCAAAAATTACTTTGTAGTAGGATAAGCTACAAGGTACTGTAAGAAGTTTAATCTTGGATGTGTTCCTTAACAAAGCCATTTACGGCATTTTTAAGTTGGTCTATAAATAAATCAGGTCCTTCTAATTTCTATTCAGGATTTTTCTTGGGACACCTGTTACCCTGGAGCTTGTTGACCTATATTTGTATCTTGCTTTCATAAGTGCACATACTTAGGAAAGCGACATTTTAAATCACATAAGAAAATGCTCTTTTCCTACGCTTCTGTTGACAAGCCAAGATATTTTGCTTTCCTCCTTATGCCTGCCTGTTAAGGATTGCAAAAACCAGCTCCGAAAACACTGCCCCAGAAATACTCCAAAGATAACAATAAATGAACAATTAAGTAAATTATATCACAGTCACTTGCCAGAATTTTGAGCAACCAATAAAATGATAATTGTAAAAATGCTTATGAAAAAATGAAAATAAACAAGATCAAAAAAGACATATACTCTGTACGGCAACTGTGTATTTTGCAGTGAAAGATGGAAATTGTTTATAGAACTGATGAGTGGGATTGTAAATGATTTTTCAAGTGGCTTCCTAATCTTTCTTTGGTGTTGTTATGATGTTGGATTTACATTAAAAAAATAGCTAGAATTTATTAAGAAACTATAAAGTGCCAGAAACTAAAAATCTGCAGAGTGGATATTAATATTTTTATTTTTTAACATATAAAAACTGAAGGATAAAGGCAGTAGATATCTAAAGTCAAAGTCATACAGCTAATAAATGAAAAAATTGGATTCATAGACTTGTGTTTCCTTTTAATTACCCTCTTCGTCATTATTTAAAAATTTTTAAAGAGGGTCTTAATCAATAAGCACTTTTCCTATATTAATCTATTAAGAAACAGGAACCTTATCAATAAAAACATGTGTTGCTTTAGGCTAAATGGACCAGATTATCATGCTTATGATTTTAACATCATCAGTAAGTTTTCAGGATACTAAACTGAGGGAAAAATGAGAAGTGAGGGTCTCTTATCAATTACCAAAATATTCTTCTATCAGGAAGAAGACAAGTCGAGTCACATCAGTTTATAAACAATTTTTGAGATAAGTTAACTAAATTATAAACTTGAACACTGTTTAGTAAGAGGCATGCTGGTAAGATGTGATTAGTTAATCAAAAAATGTCTCAAGTTTCACAGTCTAGAAAGGATCTAATTCCTTAAAAATAATCACCAAGGTAAAAATAGTTGAAAAAAATGAAATGAAAATAAAAGTCACGTTGCTAACGCCAGTTTTATGTGCTATTCCCTTAGAGAGGTATGTTCTACCTGTGAAAAGGGGTCATAAACTAGTTCAGACCCTGAGCTTTTTGCCTCCCTGGGAACTCTGGCAGGGTGTCTGTCTGTCTCCAGGGGCACTTACTGGTGCCCCACTATCCCTGTCCTCATGCTCCATTACTCAGGCTCTGCCTGAGCCACCAGGGGATTTGCCTTACAGAGGTCATCCTGCAAAGTGTCTTGTGCAGAAAAACCTGGTTCCTGAGAAGGGAGAAATGATAAGCTAGACTTTTCACACATTTCGTTTAAGCTAGAAATGTGAACAAGACATGATCCCTGCCCTTAAAAGCTTTATAATATCGAAGGAAAATAAGACAGGCTCTAAATAGCACATACACTTTATTAGTGCTGTTGTACAAATATTTAATAGCATGCTTCAGCTTTGTTTTTAATAATACATTTCATACATGCAAAGGGTAACTTAGTCTGTCTAGGGGTTCATATTTTAGCTTGCTACTATTTCCAACCTACAAATTTTCACTCATCTGCACCCATAATCCCCTTTCTTTCTTCCTCTTTCTTTTCTTCTCTTTCTCTCTTTCTTTCCTTCCTTCCTTCCTTCCTTCCTTCCTTCCTTCCTTCCTTCCTTCCCCTTCCTTCCTTCCTTCCTTCCTTTCCTTCTTTCTAGAAGAGGAATCAGGACTTCTTTTTCACTCAGTTCCCTATGTTTTAAGAAATTAATTTCAATCTCTACCGTTGCACAGAGATGATAAAATCATTCACTTTGCATTTTATGTCCTCTATCAGTTTTGCTTATGATACTTTCACTCTTACCATATTCAAATGAGTAGCTTCCTAAATAACCCTCTTTCTAATCTAATGATTCTTAAATCTGAATAACTGATAGACCTTTAAAAAATCTTTTCTATCCACAGTGTTGACCTAAATTATTGCATTTATAATAAATGTCTGTTTTAATGGTTCTGGCTAATATGGACAGTTCCTCTTTTTCTTTTTACAATTTTTAAATTGAGATTTAGTTGACATATAATATTATATTAGTTATATATGTGCAACATAATGATTTGATGTGTGTATATACTGTGAAATAATCACCACAATAAGTTTAGTTAACATCCCTCTCTTAGCAACTTTCAAATATACAACACAGTACTGTAAACTATAGTCGTCATGCTGTACATTACATCTCCAGGACTTATCTTATAACTTAATTTCTTTAATTAAATTTTTTCTTTTGTATAGAAATATATTTCATCCTCTCATAGATAAGACATAAAAGATATTTCTGCTATATGGGATCTTTATCCCATGTAGTTTTAGATAAGTTTTTTTTTCATTTATTCATTAATTTTCATTTTACTAGCAAATAAATTCTTGGGATTATTAAAACAATAAATGTAACTTGAGTTTCCTAAGGCCAGAGTATATAAACGAGGACATATAAGAGGAACTTAAATTTTACTTCTTTGCATCCCTACTTGAATAAGACAGAAACTCTGGCCCCTGCACACATTCACCCACACATTTCTAGGAGTCCTTAGAATATCGTTATAATTTCCAAACTATACCTTTCGTGGGATGATGGCCACTACTGTGATTTAGAACCGATGCCAGTCCCTATGACACTCTAAAGTCTATACTGGAGTCTTCCAATGTGATTTGTGAATTCCCATAGTGCTAGGTTGCCAGATAAAATACATGATGCCCAGCTAAATCTGAATTTTAGATAAGCAAATAATGCAGTATTTAAGACATCTTATACTAAAAATTATTATTTGTTTATCCAAAATTCAAATTTAACAGGTGTCCTATACTTTTATTTACTATATCTGGCAACTCTAGCAGATATGCAAGCCATATTATTCTTTCTACAGCCTCTCCTGAGCTGAAGTCATGTGTGTGCTGTGTACAGGTGGGAAAAATGTCTCCCTCTCCCTCTTCTGGTGGCCTTTTGTCTCCTAAGCCCAAAGCTTGTGCCTCGTGTAGCTCAGGGCCATGCATGAAAATAGTTTTTAATGTCTTTCTGTGATCATTAGAGTTTAGGCACAGCCTTAGAATGTCAGACTGAGAATGGAACAGACTTCACAACTCACAACTTCCCCCAAAGGACTGGCCCCACAGACCTCCTCCTTACTGGCTAGCTATTCATAGGCGAATCAATTTATGCAACGGAGGCTACCAGCTTATTGGTTTGTTAGGCAGATACAGTTATGTTTTAGCAAAAACTTGTGACAAATCTGTAATACAAATTATACACTGATTAAGGGAACTGCCTTCAAAGTACCTCCAAAGTTCACAGAAGTGTTTTCTACCTTTGAAAGCACTCAGAGAAACTTAACGGAAAAAGTGGCTTTGGGATCTCAGCTTTTAAGAGATAGAAATGAATTTGACAGTGTGAAAGAAATTCCAAGCAAAATTAAAAGTATGCATGAAGGTAAGAAAAAAGGAACATTTAGGATGGCATATATGATGTAAAATCTGGGGTCTGGCCAAGGAAAGTTGTCAATGGCTGTGGTAAAGAGTATGTAATTTCTTCTCTAGGCGATGGGAAGCCCTTGCAAGATTTAGTTAGAAGAAACTATAACCAAGAGATGCAGATGATCCTGCTACATAGGCTAGGCTCCAAGTGTGAGAAATTATGTGAGAGAAATAAGATTATCCCTTAAATAAAACAGGTAAGTGGTAACGAAGGCCCAAAGGGAAGACAGTGGAAAAGAAAAGGAAAAGAAATTTGATAAGGAGATTTTGGTCCTCCACCTTGGTAGCCCATTATAAAAGAGGGGCTTTAAAAAATTCCAATGCCCATGCTGCCTCAAGACTAATTAAATCAGAATCTCTAGAGCCGAGACCTATGCCATCAGTATTCTTAAGGCTCCCCTGCTACCTCAGCCAACACTGAGCACCGCTGCTGTGGAACAGTGATTCTCACTTCAGCAG
>NW_006494614.1:37032115-37042245 GCF_000325575.1 Pteropus alecto | reverse complement strand
GACAGCTTCTTGGGCCCCAAGCCGAGTTTCAGTAGATCTGCAATGAAGCCTGAGAATTTCCATTTCTAACAAGTTCCCACTTCGAGAATGTCTAATATAGAATGATCAAGACCTGGTAGTCAATAGTTAATTAGATATTACTTTGTATGTATCTTGGCTGGGGGGTCGGTGAAGAAGACTTAATCATAGGTGACTGAGATTCTGAGCCTGATTCAATGGCAGAATAGAGATGCCATTAAAATAGTTATAGGCATGGAAGAAAATGGATGTTTGGCTCGAATGAGAATACTGAGAGGTCAAACTATGAAAAAGACTGTTTCATGGAAACCATCAATAAATATGGGAGTGGAAAGGAGAATGAGTCAGTAAGAAGTAGAGAATCAACAGAGATGTAGAAGGAATACCCAATGTCACAGAAGAGGGAAGAAAGAGGTCAAGAGTAGCTCTATGGAGAATATCACACAAAATTAACCACCAAGTTATTCCCAAACTCAGTGAAAACTGAAACCAAGGTCCCACGCTTTCCTTGTCTGCTCTTTAATGTCCTTAGCAAAGAGAGGTCAAATTCAGAATGACGGCTCTGGAGGCAGCTCAAGCTTTTTAGTGCAAGAAGCAAAGGGATCTATGCCCCTCGTATTGTACTTACAAAGGACATTGTGAGAACTACCATGTGATAGATCTTTAGCTTTGAGGGCAAAACCAAAAAGGTTTTTCTTCTAATCATGAGTTTGTAAGAAAGTCAATTAACAATTCTGGATAAGGGAAGAATATCAGTGCTTAAGGATTTAAACCACTAGCATTTGTTAAGAATTTGCAACGAACCAGGTATTGTTCTAAGTACTATATGGCCTTCCTACTCAGCGGGTGGTTCATGGACCAGTGGCATCAGCTTCACTTGCTAGAAATGCAGACTTTCACCTGACCCCAGACCTGCTAACACAGAATCTGTATTTTTAAGAAGATCCCCAGGTGACAATTAGAGTTTGAGAAGCACCACTTTAGGTATCATGAACTCATTTAATCTACTCAATGCCAAGAGTTAGGGGTTATGATGAAGAAACTGAATTACAGAGGGTAAAATAAAATATTTGTACAAAATCATAGCGCTAATGGGGCAGAACAAAGAGATAAACCCAGAAAATCTAGATCCACAGTCTTTAATCTAATCTAGATACACAGTCTTTAATCTAATCTTACACCAACTCTCAAGAAGTTGTTACCATGGCCCTTGGCACTCTCGCCATTGTCATTTTTTAATTTCCATGCACAGCAGCTTTTGTTCAATGCATCTAAGGGATCTTGTCTTCTGCGTTATACTCTTGGTTTTACCATCTAACTCACTCTTGAGTGTTAACTCCCTGTCGCTCTTCAGCTCTCAGCTCACAGTCACTTCCTCAGGAAAGCCGTTTCTCATGCCCCAAGACATGGTATGCTACTTTTACAGCACCATGTGTTTTTCCTTCATAATAATCTGTAATTAGGAATTTATTTATATGATTTTTGTCTTTTTCACTAGACTCGAACTCCTGGAGGTCAAGCACTGCATCTGTTTTGTTCCTCACTGAATCTCCAGTGTCTGGTACATGGCAAATACAAAAGTTACCCGAATTAATGTGTACATGAATAGCTTTTGAATCTATTGTGCCTCCTGCCCACATTAGCATGACCTGCCGTGGCAATCAGAACTGAACATTCTCTCCCTCCATGTAATTTAGAGACCTAGTGAGGTGAGAGAACAGACTGAACATTCAAAAGGGAAGTGCAGCCTTTGAGGCTGAACCCTAAATAGCCAGTCAAGCCTCCATCTGCCACGAACACCTGGAGCTGCATTCAGAACCTTCTGAAGCTACGGGAACACTTGAAATGTGTTTCTGCTTTCCAAAACCTGAGCCTATATTGTGCCTTCAGTGTTTGAAACAGCAAAGTTAGAGTGGCCCAGGTGAGGTCTTCCCATGTTGGGAGAGTAGCTCTGGAGGGGAAACAGTGGCTGTTCTAACACAAATCCTGTAACTAAACAGAGTCCATTCATTCTGAGTGCTGCTCATCAGGTACCTTTCAGAGATCCTGAATTCCCTTGAATGACAGAGAATGAGCCTTGATTTCAATGAATGGCACTGTCATAATAATCCTGTCTGAGGAAAGCAAGGATTGCAAGGCTACTTTTAAAATACACGCCTCTGTAATTGTGTGTTTCATTTCTCCCCAAATACTCTTGCTCCTATGTATAGTTCCTATAACTTATGTTCTCATGTGATAGTTAACAAAATTAGTCTGACTAGGTTTTAATATTGCTAGTATTGTGAAATTACTGCAAAGGAGCTTGAAAAAAAAACGCTGCTTTTTTTTTCTTAAAGAGTTGGTTAGATTTATTTTTAACATTTTTGGAAAATTTTGGATGACAGTAATCAGATTTAAGTTTAACTTAGTGACAGACCCAACTACTCAATGTGGGATAGCTGCTGATAATTCTTCAGGCACTTCTTCAATGGCTCTATCACATGACTAAATGATATGGCTGTGGGCTCAATTACTCAATTTTCTTATGGTGTTTTGATCTGAATTGACATAGTTGCTCCAAACTTGAGCCATGAATGAGGAATACCAAGGTCAACCTTGTATCATAGACCTGACCTTCTCAAACTCTCAAGTGCACATGAATACCTAAGGAGTTTGTTAAAATGCAGATTCCAGTAAGTAGAACTGTGTTGAGACATGGGCGTTTTAATTTCTAACAAGCTCCCAGCTGCTGTTGCTACTACTTACTGGTCCATACGCAACACTCTGAGAAGAAAGGTCTTAGAAAACACAATGTAATTGGTTTTGTGGCTTACAATGTGACTTGGCATGCTTTTAAGTCAGAAGCATTTCCTAAATGTTTCTTTGGGCCAGGGATGCATATAATTCTGTCCACCTCTCACTGGCAGAAATAATCAGAGAAATGAGTCACTCCCATGATTCCACCCTGTCGGGGGGGGGGGGCCTGCCCTGGGCAATTTGTTTGACTAAGTTAGGGAAGAAAGAGACCTGCCCTCCAGTCTAGAGCTGTCTCATAAGAAAATGTAGAATCTTGAAATTTCAAGATATCCTCTTTAATATTGTTTATATTGAGCATGCGTAGAAATGTCTGGATGTTCAAATCTGGAATAGGTTTGAACATAGGCTCTTCAACTCTAAAACCAAATTAAAAGCAATGTGGTCTAATTATGGTATAACTATTGAGATAAAGTGAAAAATATTCTCCAAACACATTATATTTGGAAAGGCACAGTTATCATAGTTTGTTTCGGTTATAATAACATTTAAAGTAGAAAAGATTAAGAAAAAACTATTAGAGTTAATTATTGCTTAAAGTGACAGGAGAGGCAAAAGAATATTTTTTGTGCTTGAGGGTTTGCGGGGAGTGGCCTTAGTCTCTCCTACATTTCCATCTTGCCGCGTCTCTTTGCCTTCTCCCTACTCCACTCCCAAGTCCTGGGTGGCCCTGGACCACTTAGGAAACTACCATCAGCTGAGCTGATGGCAAGGAAATGAGAAAAATAATAAAACAACCATTTCTGTTCCTTTTTTTTAATCCATCTGTTAATTCTTGAATTTATAAAATGGAAAGAAACATAAATAAGTACTTATGAAAATTACTTAATTTAAAAGTAGGTCTTTGTTGAAACCAAGGAGCAGGATCTAGGACCCAATCAATACCAAGCAAGTCTTTTGCCGACTTGGTGCTCGGAAAAATTTAACAAACAGACATCTTGTTATAGTGGCTACGAAATATATGTGCAATAGTTTAGTTAGAACCATTCAACAGCATAGTTCAAATCTAATCAAGCACATCTACTTTACCCTGAAGGAAAAATATTTTAGAACATGTCCCCAAATCTATTGTAATTATATTTAACTACTACATGGTAGAATGTTACACAAGAGTCCTAGAATTTGACTCTCAGATTGGTGATGGGAATTGTTCAAAATCATGAAACTCACCTTTAAAGAACAGGCATTAAAACTTAGGTTTCCTAAATATTTTCCAATTTGCTCCTTTTTATGATATTGCATTATGCCATGTTATTTCACCAATCCTTTTTCCCTGATGCCAGTTTAAGATAAAAATACGCCAGCTTGTCTGGCACATAAGCCCCTGGCTCAGATCTTTGGGTCGCATTATATAATTCTCACTTTCAGTTGATCCTGGAGCCTCACCTTAGCCTGTTCTGAGCTGATATGAAATTATATTAGAGGTAAAATCATGTACCAGTGAGGAATTTGCTAAACTTCTGTGGCAAGTTTCACTGTAGACAGAGAGTGGGAGTTTTCCCAAACTGCGAGCTTTACTTCTTTATGGTCAGGTAAGGGAAGTGAAGCTTCACTTTATCTTCCGAGCTGGTCTCTCTGACTGAGGGTGAGGACTGGTGTGAAAGAGCAGTAGGGGTCTTTTCACAGGGATTTGAGATGGCTCAGGAGTTATAGCCCTAGTTCTTTTTTGGTACAAAGGGCTGCTGTTACCGAGAACGATACATGATATGCTGGTTAAGAACATGAAGTTCAGTACCAGACAGACCTGAATTTAAATCCCAGTTTCAAAATGTACCACCTTAGGAACCTCACAGATGTCACTTAACCACCAGGTTTTCAGTTTCCTTACCTCCAAAATGGAAATATAAATAATCTTTCTAACTTATCGACTTGTAAACATGACATGCTGTGTATAAAACAGCAACATCACTTAGAACACAATCAGAACATTCAGTAAGGTAGCCACGTTTTTACCTATTAAGAAATAGAACCAGGAATGTAAGCTTACGTCTAAGTATCAGAGAAGATCCTGATATGAATGTCTTATGAGGTTTTAGAATGAATTAGGGAAAGGAGCTATTTTTTGAAAAATAATGTTGGTCCTCACTTTCCACATTGGCTTAAGTTGCCTGTCTATTGAAATCTGAACTAAATATTAATGGCAACGTCTTCTGAACCGGAAAGATGTACTTGAAATGTACCCGCAGAAACTTTTGTTAAAAAGCAAGAAGTGTTTCTTTGCTCCTATTCTTATTCGTAGTACATCGAAGTACATACACTTCACTTAAACATCTGTCCAAAGGTATGATATTAATGGAATTTAATGAGAAGGACAGGCTGCAAGGGAATCAAATCTGTGTCATTGCTTTCTCACCATTTGCCATGGACCATATTTGCCGGCTTCTTCACTTTTTTTTCCTTTCTTTCTTTTTCTTTTTTTTTACTGTGACCAAAATAAAGAAAGAGGGACATATGAGATTTGTTACTTTCTTGGAACTAGCCAGATGGAAAAGTGAGGTCATGGGGATTATTGCCTGCTACCACCTCAGTCACTTAAATTATAATGAAAATATTTCTCGGAGTGCAGAGTAGTCCTTGCTTAAGGATTTTGAGAGCCTGGATTCAAGAGACTGGATTCAACAATATGTTATGTATTTAACTTGAAAATTCAGTCTGGCCACATTGCATTAACTTATACAATATATGTTTTAATATGTAAAAAAAGGCCCCCAAATTACTGGGGTCAAAAAACACTTTACAGAAATCTAGAGAATGTAGAGAATATCTTTAAAATAAGAGCATTCCCTAAAGGTTTGATGTGATGATAATTTTGCGACATTACAGTATAAATATACAATTAATCAACAGACTAATCAATGATATGAATACTATCCACATGGAATTGGACAAGGTTGGGGTCAGAGAATGTAAGTAATACAGAAGGAATATAAAACACGACCTTTGTGCCTAATCAGGGATATAATAATATAAAGATTAGAACAACAGGCACAATCGTAGATTTTATATAGGTGTAAGAATTTCAGATTTTGGCATCTTTTCTATACACCACTTGAAAATGTGTATATATTTCATTTCTCCTGTAGTATTCTAAGCTGATTGCTGCTTTTTTCTTACCAGCTTTATCTGAGCCTCTGTTTGGAATTCCATACCAGTAACTTTGTGTCCCTGCTTGTCTGGATAACCCTGTCAAAATAATCATGTTTATCAGAAGTTCTAAACCTTTCTGTGGTCAGGACTACTTGGATGTCTTAATAATATTTGCGAGATGCCCTTCTGATTGTCATAACTAAGGTTTTTGACCACTCTTTTCTGTCAATCAGTGTTTATACATCTTCAGACTATCTCTAAGCACTGACCTACTTGCTTCCTTCATGTCATGAGATTGCCAATTCCTACTCACATTATCCAGCCACTGGGATTTATTTTGTATTTTTCTTCAACTACTGATTCCCTGCCTACCAACAGCATCTTTCAGCACTGAAATTTTCCATATTGTCCAAAGTTGGAAAGATTGGTGACCCGAGTATGAAAGAGGAAAGCAAAATAAATTAGAGGGCTAAAAAATGGTACGTATAAAAATTTTCCTCAAATATCATACACCAGTAGCTCTCAAACTTTATCATGCATCAGTATTATAGGGACACTCTTTGAAAATCACTGCCACACGTGAATTAAAACCATTTCCAAATAACATGTAATCAAAAGAAAAGGATATCTCATTTTGCTCTGTGTAAGAGAGTTCTTACCCTGAAAGTCCTTGGGGACCTTTTGATAGGATTCTAAGTATCCATGGTATTGCACAAATTATATTTTACATTTCATTACCATGTGTGAGATTACATCTGGATGCCTGAGAGGGCCCATTGTTCTCAAAGGATTCTTAAAGGATTCATTTGCCCAAACAGAGCTTAAGCATCTCACTGATGTCATGCAGAGGGAGTCAAGCCAACACACTAGAGGAGACACTGATATTAGAATGTAGCAGAATAAGGGCTTTACAGTTTATAGAACCAATGTATAATTCTCCTGTTCTTTTTAGGGTTAGTGGAATAAGTCTACAATTATTACATTGACCTTCATAATCAATTATTTTACTCTTTTATGATTATCCACTGATTCCTATCAAGATGTAGATTAATCAACCAATCAGCCAAAAAGTTTAGATGGAGCCCCTATTACAAGCTTAGCACACTGTTGGCTGAGTGGTGGATGCAGAGATTGCAGAGTCCCTGCTTGCAGTTAACTCTGGGTAAGGACACTGACATCTGCTACTTTTAAGCCCCATGAGAGTAAGAACCTTGATTTTCTTGCCTCAAATTCTGTCTCATGTGCTTAGAAGAGCACCTCATAAATCATAGAAATACAACCAATGATTACTAAATGAATGAATAAGAGACCTCAGGGATTTGTACTGTAAATGTCATGATATTGTCAGAAAAACAAAATGTACACAGTGGCTGACTGGACAAAACTCTTAACACCCGAAGAGTACTGCTGAATAAAGAAATAAGGGACCCAACTAATAATTCATATTAATAAACTGCAGACTAGCCTCAATAAGGAAAACAAACTGAAGTTAAATGTGACACATTTTCAGACCTTTCTATATGCCAGGTGTTTGGCATAAGAAAGAACTCAGTTAAAAGCCTATAGGCTAGGACCATCCCTCTCCACCAAATCCTTTTCTTTAGCAATCACTAATGTTGATGTCAAAGGAGTCAAGAAATGAAAAGCATTCTGCCCAACCACATATATTCATCATGCTCCTTTCGATAAGTGTGAAGCAGACAAGCCCTTACCTAGATTTCAAGCTGATGAATCATCTGTCTAGTTTCACTAAACCTTAAGGGGCTGCTCAACTAAACAAGGGGCTGCAACACTGTCAGCCTCTGGATGCATTTAAACAAGACCAATGTGTTAAAAGAAGGCAGATAATGAGGTTTCCTGAGGAATCCCTAGTTTCTTGGTGCGTTAAATCCTCCTTCAGTTAAAAAAAAAGCCTTTTGATCTCAAAAATCCTGAGAAAACTATTTTTTAATAGCGTATAGCTGTTGACAATATCAGATACATAAATAGAAAAATTAGTGATTTCCTATATTTAGGTCATCCATTTACTGAAACTGGGGTTCCTCCTATTCCATTATCTCCATAAACACACACACACACACACACACACACACACACACACACACACACACACATCCTCATACCCATTAGAAAAAAGAAAATTCCTTCTTCTGGGGAAACACCTGTCTTGAGAATTCTTGGTTGTGCAATTTCTGAGCCTGCACAGGGTCGATCCCACAAATGGTGCAGTGACTCTTTTGGAAGTCACATTTGTCCCTGAAACTTCAGTCACCTGGAGACTGCATGCCTCATTGCCTGCAGCAGCTCAATCCTGACAGTGTAAGATGAGTTTAGAAATCTCATTTGAGCAACGAAATCTGAATTGAGCGTTTAAACAGCACAGTATATTTAATGCTGAAATAATTACTCTTTGCAATTTTTGCTGACTGTGGAATTTTTTCTTTTCTTTTGCTCTTGGACTATAATAATAATCTTACTTTGGTTTGGAATTTATTTTGAGAAGAAGGTAACAGAACTCAGTAAACTAGTACATCAGTTAATTGCACATCCCCATTTTCACACATGAAAATTTTCTGCTTCTTTTGCTATGCAAACACACGTACATGTAATTCCTGGAATCCCAACTACATTCATACCCACTGCTTTCAGACACATTTTCACAGGGCACCCAGACATAAAGTCCCTACATGTCAAAATCAAGTCAGGCTGAAGATGTAAATAGGTGGATATGGCATCAGTGGATGTGTAATCAGTAATAAGAAATACATTGAGCCCCATAATGAAAAGAAATCCCCCAAATTGTTCAGGATTCCCCCACCCCCTTCCATTCACTGATTTATTAACCCTGAACAAAGATGTAATTGCAGGGTCTCAGAAACAACTTTTTTTCCTTTTTTTTTTTTTTTCATTTTTGGTATTTGTTTTGGCTTTGAATTTCTTAGTATCTAGTCGTACCATTCATTGCCTCTTTTCTTCACTCAGTTGCCCATCTTTTCCCCCCAAAATGAAAGAAGCATCAGCTTCTGAGTCTTAAGGATGAGACCTCTGCATTTTCTTTGCTTGTTTAGGGCAAGAAATGAAGTGCTGCCTCTTTAATTGGCAGAAGCATGCAGGAGGAGCATACCTTTAATTTAGTGTTGGGATACCTCACTTGCACCCTGGCTGTTGTCTTATTGGAGACGGCAGCCTGCCTGAGATCCTCTAGCACTGAAATAATATCATCCAGCACGCATTTCTTATCCTGATTTCTCAACACACACAGATGGGAAAAAGTATAATTATAGCCCTTGTGGTTCACCTTCATTTCCAGCACGGCTCGGTGGGTCTGCAGGATCCCCTCAGCCTGGAGCAAAATATTGTCCCCGGGTGGGGAGAGGAGGATCACCCTGCCATACCTCCCAGGGGTGTGTAAGTCCGAATAAAGCTGGCTTTTGGACTGGTCCAGCGGGAAAAGGCTGCTGGCCAGGCTGCGCTCGATCTTGGCCAGGCTGTGGCTGGGAGCGACCAGGCGCTCCAGGTCGCCCTCGGGCTGGAAGCGTTTGAGCGCGCTGAGGCCGAAGGTGATGGTCAGGACTGCGGGCACGGTGAGGAAAAAGACCGGGTGCCGGCTCACGCACAAGCCCAGCCTGTGGCAGAACGACTGGAGCCCTCTGCGAAGCACCTGCCGCAGCATCCTCCACCAGATCCAGCTTGCAGGCGCTCCCGGCCGTCTTAAAAAGCACATGTGACATGTGTAAGCGCCGGGCCACCCCCTCTTCCCCATCCCACCGCCTCGGGGCCAGCCTTCCTCCCCACGGCCGCCGCATCCCCACCCCCTCCGCGCTCACCCCCGACCACTCCTCCTGGTCTTTCCCCGGCCCCACCTCCATGCGCTCCTACTACTCTTTCAAACACTGCAGCAAGTTGCAGTAAGGCGGGCAAATATCGACAGCGCGCGTGGGGGCGGGCGGCGGGCGCTGCGGGGGCACGGTGGGGCCCACCCCCTCCCCAGCCTCCCCACGCCCTCGCCGCCTCCCGCGCCCCCTCTCACCGCATGAGCAGCGATCCCTCGGTCTAGCCCTTCATCTCGCTGCTGCAGTCCCCCGGCCTCCCTCGCTGGAGGTGGCTCCGTGCGGAGTGTCCCACGGATGTGGATTTCCTCTCCGTCCTGGTGGGGTTCGGTGCCGAAGTGGAACCATGTGCCTTGGTGTTGTAAGAAGCAGACATGTGCCCCATAAGGAGCGGGGGGGTGG
>NW_006494614.1:37026466-37032068 GCF_000325575.1 Pteropus alecto | reverse complement strand
GTAGCTAAGCTTTTCTTTTTTTAAGATGCTGACGGTTATTTTTAGAGTTTTGTTTTCCTTCTTTCCTCCCCACTGGAGTGAATGGAAGAGGAAATGGGTGAAGGCGCTGCTGGCCCATTGGAGCGGTGGCAATTGGAGTCCAAGAAAGGCGGGGCGGGGTGAGGGGACGTGGAGGAGGGAGCTCCTGGAGGTAGGCAGCATTTTTGCCCCTCCAGTTTCCCTCGAATTCTGCTTTTCGTCTGAAGAAAAGGAGCAGAGAGGATGATGCTGCATTTTTAACATACCACAAATCACGCAAGGGATTTCCTTGCAACACCTTTCACACTGTCATTCCACAGACTAGTCAGCTGCCGCCGAGGGCTGTCAGAGACCCTATCTACTGGCGGCGCATTAGGGCTCTAGGGATCTCTTCCTTCCTCTGGTGATTGGAGAGGAGGCATTTGCCAATAGCAGTCGGGTGTGTGTGTGTGTGTGTGTGTGTGTGTGTGTGTGTGTGTGAGTGAAGATCTACAGGCAGCATGTGGTTTCTCATAAAATATTACATTCACTTTCTGTACTTTTGAAGTTTAGGATGAAAAGTTCTTAAAGCTGGTTCCAGCCCTCTTCATTTTCTCTTCCACCTCGCACCCCTGAGAACGGTTTCTAGCCATCTACTTGGTTTATTATGAGATGAAGCAGACTGAGAGGCTATCTAATTTTCTCCTGTGAGTAGAATTCCAAAAACCCGTATTTTGGGACACCCATTGTATAGTTTTTGCCTGAATAAAGAGGATAAGGGAAGTGCATTGGTCACTTGATATGCAAAATGGTGAGTCACCTTCACCATTTAGAAAACTCCCACCAAGTACAGTTCCTTCCTCAGTACACAAAAGTGTGAAGGTGAGGATCTCTCACCTGAATCAGATCACCTTCAAAAATTTGAATATTAATAAGTGGGTGTGTTAATTTTTACCTATTAGGGCTTTCACAAGTTCATTTTCTGGAAAAAATTTGAAGAATCTTGAAGACAAATTCTAGGGTTAGACTGTGAACTGGAGACCTGCTTTCCAAAGTTTCTGTTCTTTTTTGCCTTGGCTTCATAGAGAAGATTGAGTTTCAAGAGATGATTCGTTCATACTTTCTTAATGACAATGAAAGGACTTGTTCTTTATTAGATGCTTGGAGATGTGCCCACTTATGCATACAGACAAGCCAAAGGTCTCATCCTCTTAATAAATAGATGCTTTTTATTTTTGCTAGTGGAATCTGTTCTTCAGTTAAGAGTCCAAAGGGACAGCAGAGAGCTCAGAAACAGGGGCAGTGCTTATGGGCAAAAATCTAAAGGGTGGTGTATATAAGATTAAAGAAAAATTCCAGCCTTTTAAAATTGAAAATGAACTTGGTGATCATTCAGTTTGAATTCCTACCAAAAGTCAGAAATGCTTCTACTACAGCCATGCCACCCTGAACAAGCCCGATCCCATCTGATCTTGGAAGTTAAGCAGTGTCAGGCCTGGTTAGTATTTGGATGGGAGACAACCTAGAAAGACCAGATTCTGTAGGTGTAAAAAATAAAAAATAAGAGATTGTACGCTGCCAAGGTCCTTGAAATCTGTGAAGTCAACCAAGGGTTGCCTGGCCTTAAAAACCAAACTAAATCAAAAAAAAAAAAAATGAATTGCTTCTAAAATATCCCTTTTGATCCTCCATCCAGCGTGTGCTATAAAATTCTCTGCATCTAAGAACCCACTCATTTTTCTAAGAAGCCCATTTTATTATTACACATCTCTTCTTGTGGTTAGCTGAACTTGACCTCCTTGCAACATTCATGGACTGGTCTTCCCTCTCCTTCAGCAAGAAGAATCCCCTTTGCACACAACTGTTAGGTCTTTGTGTCATTTTGTATAATGTATTCCATTAGTACCACATGATGGGAAATTATTTTTGGCTATACAGCAAAGAGGAAAAGTATCTGTCATCCATTTTCTACCTCTCTTTATTATATTAAGTATACTTGGCCATATCTTCTAAAGAAATTTCTAAAATATAGTATTTTTGCAAAATATATAGTAATGGATTTTAGGAATGGACAGTTGCTTAAATTATATAGTTCATTTTAGTCGATGGGGACACTAGGAACTGTAGAGATTGAGATTAAAACCATGTTCAGAGTTATTTGCAAATCTGAGACCAGTCTCTAGGTCCCTTGTTTCTCATCCCATTCTGTTTTCCCTGATAGTATGAGACCAGCCCCCCCGCCCCTTTCTCGCAATGAACAAATAGGTCGGAATGGTTTCCACTCTTCTAACTCTTTTTATTTCCCACACCTCCTTCCTTAACAAATTCAATGGAATTAGAGAAAAATAAATACACCAATAAATAATTGACTAAATAATATGATACATTCCTAAAATGAACTGCTCTGTTATAAATACAAATCATATTGTAAAATTATAAAGGCTTCGAAATACATTTACTGAATGTTAAGTGAAAACTATGTACAGTACGAAACCACTTTAAAAAATAAAAATAGACACAGGAAAAAAGATGAAACTTGCATTAAAATGTTTCTTTTTATTGCTAGATTATGGGATCGTGGGTGACTTTTTAAAAAAAATCTACTTAATTTTGTAAGTTTTATATGATAGAAAATTGCAAACATAGTACACAGAGTGTCCTGATACCCAACAGCCCCCTATTATTAATATTTTACATGAATGTGGTACGTTTGTTATAATTAACTGTACTCGTAACTTATTATTAACTAAAGTTCATACTTTATCTAGATTTCCTTAGTTTTCCCTATTACCCCTTTTTTTGTTATTCCAGGATCCCATTCAGGAGACCACATTGCATTTAGTCATCAAGTTTCATTAGGCTCCTCTTGGCTGTGACATTTTCTTAGACTTTCCTTGTTTTTGATGACCTTGACAGTTTTGGGGAGTAGTGGTCAGGTATTTTGAAGAATATCCTTCAACTTGGAATTGTCTGATTTTTTTTTTTCATGATTAGGCTGGGGTTAGGAGTTTTTGGGAGGAGTAAAACAGACATAAAGTGCCATTTTCAGGATATCACATTAAAGGTACATTCTGTCAGCGTGTTCGTCATTGTTGATGTGAGCCATGATCGCCTGCCTGAGGTGGTGTTTGGCAGGTTTCTCCAC
Organism: Pteropus alecto; assembly: GCF_000325575.1. Classification (NCBI taxonomy): domain Eukaryota; kingdom Metazoa; phylum Chordata; class Mammalia; order Chiroptera; family Pteropodidae; genus Pteropus; species Pteropus alecto. Next base: position 37,028,926 of record NW_006494614.1, on the reverse strand, counting down.
TGTAAAGTTACTCTTCCATCTTGCTTTCCATGTTGTTCTCTTTGGAAAGATGCTACTACCTGCAGCCTGCACTTAAGGAGTGGGTGCAATGCTCTATCTCCTTCTCCTTAGAGAGCGGAGACTAAGTAAGTTATTCGAAATTCAACATGGGAGACTTGTCTATTCTATTCTACTCTGTTTTACTCTATTCTATTTTCTTTTATCCTTTCAATCTTTTATTTATATCAGTGTAGTCTCATAGATGTTTCTGAGTATTTTTTTATATTTTGGGTTATACATCAATTTTTTTATATTTGGGTTATACTTCTATATTGCTCAAATTTTTTCAGCTTTAGCTGTTGGGAACTTTTCCATTGGCTGGTGTATCCTCTGGACATATCCCATTATTATGGGATTCTTTAAAAATAATTCTTGTTTTTGTTGTACTATAAAATATTCCAGGCTCATCTTGTATCTCTCCTGCCCCAGTCTTAGAATCAGCCCTTTCTCTGAGGAGCCCCGGTTTGTTTTATTAGAAAATGGTATTAGAAACAAAGATCCGGGTGCTTTATGTGCTGCTTGCTGTTGTAGTGTTTATTGCTTCTAAGTCTTCTTAGCTGACAGCAAGGAAATACAAAAATTATACTAATCTGTGTACATGTGTGTCTATAAATCATTCTTTATATAACTCTATTCTATATTAAATTAAATATGAGTTTATACTTATGTCTCCAACTCTAATCTATTGCAACATGGATCATTATAGCCTCTTCCTTTTCCTTACCTTTATCCTCCCACTCCAACAGTGAAAAATTGGTTCAGTGGTTAATTTTTATATCATATTCTATAATAAAAACACATTAATAGTTTTGGAAAAAATTTGTTTAAGGGAAAGAAGAAAAGCAGGGTTCCTGTAAATGACTAATGCCCAATGCTATTATGGATTCATTAGAAGGATAAATTATATGCTTAAAAGAAAAGAAATGTTAATGATATTCCAGATCAAACTGCAGGGAGTTAATCTGCATTAAAACATCAGTGGATATCAATCACATAATTCTAGTATATCTAATTTAAAATAAAGCTTAATATAAAAGTGAAAGCAGTACATTTAGGGGCCAATCAGTAACAATACAAAAACCTGTACTGTTTAGTTCATATGGGGTTGATCTTTTCTGATACATCTTGGTCAATATCATTTTTCAACACTCGGAACCAAGTTGGAATTTATCTGCTTGCCCTTTGCACAATAAGATACCAGAAGAATATGAGCTTTGACACAGAGCAGCTGAGTTCTGGGACATATCCAAAAGTTAGTTTCTGAGTGTTTGGGGTAAGACACTCAAATCTCGGATCCTCAGTTTCCTTATTTATAAATTCGAATTACATTAACCCACTTATCAATTTACTCATAACACTATTCACCAGAACTCTGTAACTGTACCGTGTTAACTAATGCTGTAACGCTAGCAACTGTGGCAATTAAACCTCTAAAACTCAGCAGTATAGAACAGTAAAAGTTTATATCTTGTTCAAGGTTAACAGTCCCTAATGGATATTTTTGCTCTGCAGTAGAAGGTAGAACACGGAGGCTTCATTTCCACAAGTCATTCATCGACTTTTAACTCATGGCTTCCAAGGTCATTCCTGAAGTCATTTCTTAGCTAGCCAGAAGAAAGGAAGAAGGAGCCTGGAGGAGTACACCTGGGAGGTTTTTATTGTTTAGTCTGGAAAGTGGCATGCATCACTTCCTCTTACATCCTCTGATTAGAACTTAGTCACAAGAGAGGTTGAATAATGCAGCTTAGCCATTTGCCTAGAGAGAAAAGGGGATGAGTTTGATGATCCGATGGCAAAATCTCTCACCCTCTTCCTGGATTCTCTTTCCTTGTTTACCTGAAGCTCTTATTATATGTTCAAGGTGAACATCTGCCAATGCCCTTTGTCATTTCACACAGGACTCGTTCTGCCACTGCTATTCAAGCAATGCTGGCTTTGGGGCTTTAATAAAATGCTCTTCGAGCTTGTTTTGTGATAGCTTTAACGATTTTGCGTTGGATCACCCATAATTCTTGGTCAGGCTTATTGTACCGAGAAAGGGCACATCTCCAGAAAGCATTTAGACTAAACATCTGGAGATTTAGTTATCTCGTGGACGTGGGCAAAATCAACAGATATGTAGAGAAACCGTGATGGGTCAAAGGTTCGTGAACAGCCAAAGTAAAAACAGCGGATCTTCGAAGTAATAATTAGTAAAAATTCATTGTGCATACACCAAAAAGATAGTTTGTAAACCAGGAACACTCAAACCAAAACTTGGAATGAGGCTCAAAGAAGTGACCAAAGCTTTTATACATTTAAACAAAGAAACAGTTATTTGCGAAGAATTGACAAAGGAGTTCAGGCTGGGGGCAGCAAATTACCAGAGTAGCAAAAGTTTATTTATACAGCCTTCTTGCCTTTGAATTCCCTACTGCTGGC
>NW_006494614.1:36967310-37026443 GCF_000325575.1 Pteropus alecto | reverse complement strand
TGGTATAGGGAGGGTAACTTTCATATGGGAAATTTATTTCCTGCTTTCAAGGGGAGTAAAGGAAGGTCAGAATGTTCTAACACCAGCTGTTTTTAAAGTAACTTTAACTCAAAATAATCAATATGTATTCTACATATGTTGACTATTCAATATTTAGTGGCATATTTTGGGGAAGCCTGTCCTGAATCCCATAATTAATCTTGCAAAATAAGCTAAATTAAGTTTCAGTTGTATGACTACACTGGTTTTGTCTGCTCAGGGAATTTTCAAGACTGGTTTTCACTTTAACGGGTGAAACCTCTTTCTATGAGCCCTCATCTTTGGCAAAGTGCCCCTCCTTTGCTGAGTAGCTGTAAAATTTAGTATAGTCTTTATTCTATTGTATTGAAATGATCTATGTCTCTCTCCTACATAGACTTCAGTCTTTGTGAGAGCAATAACTATTACCCTCTGGTCTTGCACCCTCCCTCAGTTTCTAGCAGGATGCTTGGCACATAATAACTAGATAATAGCTACTTAACTCATTCCAGAATGGCTCTCTCAATTTAAGAGAAGTAGAAAAGAAACTAAGGAAATGTATGAGAAGTATAAGTGTAATTAAGGATAAGACACAACAAATTAACTTCAATGTAGAGGTTCAGTCCTTGTGGATAATGACATGCATGGGTTTATATCCCTGTTCGCTTTGGGTCCACTGTCCATTTTCCTTTATGCCCAAGCATCCCTTTATTTGGTCCTCCTCGCTGCCCTGTCCCCTAGCTCAGCTAACCTGGTATTGTCACATTATCTGGGTCTTGGGATTTATCTTTCTCATTTTCAGCAATGTATGTTTCTGATATTTGTTGCTCTTTTTGGTGATTTTCAGGATCTAAACAAAGTTCATTATAGCTAGAGTGTAAATTCTAGGGCAGGAATAGCAAAAAGTAGCAAAAGACTGAAGGAATGAGTTAGTGCAAGAATACGAAGAAGCTTTGAAACCAGGTCCATCCGCACACTGACCAAAGACTTACTGAATAATCAAAACATACAAAACCCTTCTTTGCAAGCTGGAAGCGGTTGTTGCTACTTTCGGAGAGTTTCCATTTTAGGGGGAGTTAAAGTGTTTCAGGAAGCTACGCCCAACAGAGGAATTCGGATGCTCAGACAACTTTGTTTAGAGAAAGGAGAATTTATTAGGCTGGAGGAGCGTGTGGGGTTAACAGCTCCATGCACATGCTCGCTCTAGCTGGATTTATTATAGCTTATATATTTTTGCAGTGTCTATGCAAGGGGCACGTGATTCCTTTGTCTGAGGTTTCACGTGTGCTTCATGACTCAGGATGGGTAGGGGGAGCTTCAGGAGGGGAGAGGAATTTCCAGACCACTGGTCTTACCTATTTCCAGGTCATTTTGCCTTGTAGAACCTGCGACCTTGGCGTCATCAACACTGTTACAGGATTCTCGGAGAGACGGGACACTGAGGCTATAAGCAGAAAGTAGCCCTTATTGATGCCGGCACCTGCTCAGCGGATTCCTATCTAAAGGCTGAGTTTTAATTGTAACATAACAAGCCGTTTTACACAGTCTTGTTACTCCTATATAGCTACAGAGATAAGAACATTAATTGGATAGCAAGCTATGAATCAACAGATGTGAGCTGGAGAGTCCTTGAGGTGGGGGAGGTAGCTATGGGAACATGTTAGCTGGAGAGCACTGGGCAGCAGGTGGGAAGAGAGCAGTTTTAACCGGCTGAGTCGGTCATTTCTGCAGGCCCTTTCCTTTGCATTTGTTCAGATGCCTCCTCTCCTCTCTCAAAAGAGTTGGAGCTTCTTCCTCAGAGCAACGTGGAATTACGGAAGTATTATAAGAACAGACTAGGGTTTAGACTACAGCTTTTCTACAGTGTAGAGAATGAACTGGAGGGTACAAGAATAAAGACTGGATGATCCTTTGGGAGACTAAACCAGTATGAAGCATGACAAGAGCAGCCTGAACCAGGGTATAAGGGCAAGGATGGTGGGGAATGAAAGGCTTTGTAAGTTACTTACAAGTGAAAATAGATACAATTTGGTGATGGTTTATGTGTGGATGTGTACACTAACAACAGATAATGTACCTGCTGAATGCACTTACAAAGATAAGCATTAAAAAATTATACTAACATTTCTACTGTGTTTTAGGGGTGGGGGCAATACAGCATAATAGCTATCTGGACTCTGGACACAGACACATGCAGGTTCAAATCCCTTAAATCCTTCTGCCACCAAGGTATTACCTTGACCAAGTTATTTAACCATTCCAAGTTTTAGCCTTCTCATTTGTAACAGTGGGTTAATAAAAGCTCATACCATACAAGCTTTTGTGTGAATTAAGTGTAATATTGAATGAAAATATTCAAATATATTAGTAGAAATAGGATGCATATTATATAGTGTTATACAAGAATTATTAGATGTGTTCTTGCCTCAAAATACTTATCAAAAATGAAAGGAAGGACATAATTACTTGAAAGTGAAACAGATAATTAAATTAATTTGCATCTATTTAAAAATTATACCTAGGTACATATAGATAGTATTAGATAGTATATGATTGTAGACACTAAAAAAAATACAGTTTTTTTTGGGGGGGGGGAAGTTTACAATTAAAAGCAGAAAAACAGCTACGTTTAAATTTTACTTTTACTAAACATTATACTATTTTCTATTTATTATTTAATTAATTAAAAATCCTGTGATATAGCTATCACTTAGTCACCGTTACAGATACTAGAATTGATGTTCAGGGGGCCAGGAATGAGTGGAATTTGGAATCAGGCCTGCCTGTGCCAAAGCCCCTGCTCATCCTGATGTTCCCACTGTGGAGAGAAGAATTTCCTGTGTTCTTAGCATATCTTGGGTTTTCTCTTGTTAAGAAAAAATTATCTATCTATTGACTTTTCCTTACTTTCCCTATTTGGTCTTCCTCTTTTTCTGCTACCTTCTATTTTTCCCAGCATTATTGTCTTTTCCAAAGAACCCTTCTTTCTCATAATGTACCTGAAGTAGGACAGCTTCACTTTTGTCATTTTTGCTTCCAGCAACGTTTCAGTCTTAATTTGCTCTAGGACTTATTTGTTCATCTTTCTGCTGGTTCAAGATATCCATAGAGCTCTCCTCCAAAACCTTATTTCAAAATTAAATACTACATCGGCCTTATAATGAAAAGCAAGAATTCTTGCCCATAAATTTCCACTCTCAGTCAAACTTCTGAGAGACAGTCTACATCATTTTTAAGCCCTTTCTTCTTGAAGATTTCTCCATATCTCTAACCAACATTTATAGAGCTCTACTTCAGGATTAATCACTATAGAGCAAAGCCTTTTTTTTATTACTTCCTTAATGTTCCTACAAAATTAAGTCATTAGTTTTATAAAAATAACTTTAATTATAGTGATCACTTTAAAATGTAATAAATATGCACTATTAAAAATGTTAGAATGCATATAATCAATGACAATAAAAATAGCTACCATTTATATTTATTATAATACAATTTTAGTACCAAATAGATTTACTCTAATTTATTTAATCATCCCCTTATTGGTACATGCTTGGATTACCTCCAAATTTCTGCCTTTATAAAGGATGCTGAATAAACAAAAATTGTTGCTAAAGTTGACTACACAAAATTTAAGTACACTTTCCTTAGCATCCTAGGAAAAATTCCTAGTAATATAATTTCTAGCACAATTTTTTGTTTGCTTATTTTGTTTGTTTTATTTCTGAACCATATTGTTAAATTTCTATTCAGAAAGTCTGCACCAATTAATTTTCCCCCTAGAACAGGGTTTGCAAACTTTTTCATGGACCAGATAGTAAATAATTCAGTCTTATGGGCCAAAAGGCAAAATTGAGGATACTAGATAAGTATTTACATAACAAGAAAGAAATGTAACTTTCCATACATTTTAATTAACCAAATTCAAAATTAATAATAATAGTAATAGAGTACAATTTTATAATACAGATCTGCTAATAAAAAAAATGGAGTTCTTTTGGGGTAATACCAATTTACTTAATTGAATTGGTGTCAGGATAATGACTCCACAAATATGTCCACATCCTGATCCTTGGATATTTTAAATATCTATATAGTAAAAGAGAAGATGCAGTGATAATTGAGTTTGTGGATGTTAAAATAGGGAGACTAGCCTGGATTATCTGGGTGGGACTAATCTAATCAAATGAACTCTTAAAAGCAGAGAGGATGCCCGCAGGCTTAAGTCAGAGAAAGCAGCAGAGAGATAATTTGTAGAGATAATTTGTAGAGAAGCATGAGAGGAACTTGACCTACAGATGGTGGAGGGGCTACAAGGAAAGTATGAGAGAAAATCTGGGGAGTATCTAGGAGCAAAGATTGGGCCTTGGATGATAGAAAGGAAATGAGAGCCTCGGTTCTACAACCATAAGGAACTAAATTTGTGCAACAACCTGAATGAGCTTAAAAGTGGAATAATTTCCAAACCCTTCAGAAAGGAACACAGCTTTCTTGACACCTGGATTTTGGTGTTGTGAGACTTTAAGCAAAGCATCCAGTTGAGCTATGCTGTAACTTGGACTTCTACTTTATAGTTTATGAGATAATGAATGGGTATTGTTTTAAGCCACTGAGTTGTGGTAATTTGTTATAACAGTGATAGAAAACTCACGAATTGGGCTTTTAAATTTAGTGCTCTCTGTCATAAAAATTGGTGCGGATGTCCATCTGTTAAAGAACTTAAATGGTATTTTGTACATTTCATCTATGAAAAGTCTTTTTACATAGACAGATTCTGTCAAATACTGATAGCAAACCCACAGACATTCAATTTTCTTGAATATTCATCTCTCGAAAGGAACTTATAGATTCTTTTAGATTCTTTTCTTGATATTTGCCTTTTAACATGTCATTATGATGCAGATTAATTACTTCCAGTTGAAGGTTAAATGAAAGCTTTTCAGTTGCACAGTTAAATGTACTTCAAACTACAGAAATTTCCCTTGCATTTTCATCAAAATGAGAAAAATGCTGCTGTATTTGTAGTTTTAGCTCAGAACTTTTAGATTAGCCCACTATCAATCTGTGTAAAAATGGAGATCTAGGTTATGTTTTAACTTTTGACAGCATAGGACTTATGAAAAAGTGTGATATTACCTGTGTTTCAAACAACATCAGTCGTGAAAATGACTATATTTAAGTATACGTTTTACATAAGCACTCTTTTGTCTTTCTTACTGTTTATTAAGAAACATCAAGTTGACAGTAGAAACCAGTTTCAAAGCTGCTCCATATTTGATAATAGTGATAGAGAAGATCTTACTTAGAAAAATTTTATTCTTGGTCCTGAGTTCGAAATCTTCCAAATGACAATGGTTAAGTTCACAAGAGTGATTGAAGTACACTACTGATACTACTCTATCAGTAACACCAGGTTCAGTCAAATACTTTCTGCAAAGTATCTTCTCATGACTAATACAATAAATAACCTTAAGCTTTAAACACTTTACATCTTCACAAGGTTTGTGAAATTTTGAAAAACAACCCTTTTCTGCTCTACACATATTTTTACAACCATCAGTCATAACACATCTCAGTAGATTCCACTTCAGGTTGTACTGAATTGTTTTCTCAACTTCTTTGAAAATATTCTTACCTGTATTTATTCCACACAGGTAATTCTTCAGTTACTTCGAACTCATCATTGACTTCTCTAATAAGCAACAACTGACCAGTATTGTTAACATGTTTTGACTCATCAAGAGCCAAGGAAAGCCAAAAGATCGTTCACATTGTTCTTTAATTGACTATTGATGTTGCTTCCAATGTTTTCAACTTTTTGAGAAAACTGTTCTTCTTAAGAAGTTGATAGTTTTATTTACTTTCTCTGGCCACATTTTTTCAATTGGTAAGTCAACCTTTTTAAATATATTTCCTTGCTTGGCTGATAAATGAGCTGTTGATAAATTTAGTTGCAGCCTCATTTTGTGTGTGTGTATGTGTGTGTGTGTGTGTGTGTGTGTGTGTGTGTGTGTGTGAAGAAATTCTGTTGTGAGGAGACATTTCATTTACAATTTTCTACCTTTTCTGATTGTTATTTTCCTATGAGTTGGAGATGTGACAAGAGAATAGTCTGAAAATATCAACATTTATTTAGCACTGCTACAGAGTCATTACTTAATAAAAAGATGTCTTGCCACCTATTTTGATAATGAAATAATCTACACCACTGTACTACAAGACTGAAATATTCAAACTCCACTTTTTTCTTCTTTTCTTATTTTGACATGACATGCAACAGTAATGAAACAAATGTTATGGTACAGTAATATGCATAGCACCAGAAATGTTGTAGAATTATAACTGTCACTGTGATTTGTAGTGAACCAAGCAGCAGTGCAAAGCAATGAAACTAACATATGGTCTCTGTCACAACTACTCAACTCTGCAATAGGAGCATAGAAGCAACCATAGACAATGTGTAAACAAATGAGCATGGCTATATTCTAATAAAACTTTAAGTATGGACACTAATATTTGAATTTCATATAATATTAACATACCACAAATTATTATTTTCTTCTGATTTTACTTCAACAACTTAAAAAAGGAAAAATGCATTTTTAGCTCATAATCTATACAAAAACAGATAGAAGTTTTGATTTAGTCTTTGGGCTATAGTTCAGACTCTTGCACTAGAATATCCTTTAATTAAACAAATCACAATTTTCGAATAAACTTAAACCACTAAATATTCATGATTTTCTTTTTCTGATATACTTCAATGGGAAATAGGGACGAGTGCGAAGTATGGTGGTGAAAGGGGAAAGACATTTTTAATTCTCTTTCAGAGCAAATCTGCTTACAAACGAACTAGGAATTCTGTGTCTACTATGAGTAGAGAGCAGTAAATTAATGTAAATAAAAAGGAACATGGAGATATTTTTCCTCAGCTTTTATTACTTTAATGAAAGCGAAAAAGCTTTAGTCAAGAAAGTGAGACTATCTATGGAGAAAAACATATGTATAGAAAGAAATAAAACATTCTCGCTATGACTCTACTGCTTCTACTTTTTTTTTTTTTTTGGTCATTTGCACAAATGATAAAATTTGTCTTATAATTTTTGTTATTCCTGTTCTTTTCCAAAAGTGCACGTAAATATTTCTTTACATCCTTATTCTAATTACCTAAAAGAGGTAATAAGGAGGATCACTTTACCTTAGTATTCTAAGTCGTTAGTTTCCCTTTATTTTCAAAATTATATTGTAAATACAAAAGAGCTGTTTGTTCCAAAGTAGGCTGTAAGTAGAGAAAGAGCAGCGGCCTAGTACTGAAATGGGAGATATGGAGTCTGCTGCCAGCTCCACTCCCAGCCTTTCCCACCTACCCAGCTACCTCTCTTCTCCTTCCCCCATGCCCCAGGCCTGTCTTTGTCTGTTAGTGATGTGACAAGAGCATTTTTTTTCAGGACAGAACTAGCCCCCGTCCAGAAAAATTGTGAAATGGGATTTGGTGTTGGTTCCTGTGATCTTCCCTTGGTGCTTCTCTTCTCTAGCCTATTTGATATCTTCAGAAACCCCAACACCCAGTTTTATATTTAGTTCTTGTTTTTGTCTCCTAGGAAATGTACTCAAACAAATATCTTTATGCTTTTAAATGATAAAATAACCAATCCAACAAACAAAGTTGTGCTATCATAATACCACTTATTAATAAAGCAATTACAATGCCAAGGACATTAATGATAATAATTAACATTTATGACATCCTTACTAAAAGCCAAGACCTTTGCATACAGTTTTATTTAATTCTCATAAAAGGCCTGGGTGGCAGTATGAATTGTTAGGGTTCTAGATGAATTATTTGAGGCTCCAAGAGGATAAATAACTTTCTTAAGATCTCATAACCACTAGATGGCAGAGCCTGGATTCAAATCCAGATCTATCTTGCTCTGAAGTCTATATATTGATTCTAAAGAGAAGGCTGATAAGGCAAATGAAAAAGCCATAACTATGTAAAAAGAAGTAGCTTGCTATTGTAATCTATATTTCATTCAACTCTCAATTATTAATGATTAGGCAGCCAAGACAAAGGTCAATTATAATGTTTATGTATCTCTATTCTCGTTGGAACTATCATGTGATAGCCCCTTCAGAAGTTAAATCTCAAAGTATATAATATACAGAACATGTTGGTGTAAGAATAACTTCTTGGTGAAAATATTAATATTATTTTATGATATATACCCCAGTTGGCTCCAATAAGTTAAGAGTATAACTAATAATTATAATTATTTCAAAATTAAAATAACTTTTTGAGTTGACATATGAGGTTACCAGACTATGAAACGGATAGTCAGGACCATAGATTTCTTGTCATTTCTTATAAGGGATTTTAAAAGGAAGCATCCAGTGGTTGGCTCATCTGATAAAACACAAAACAATACTCTGTTTTTTTTAGACGCCTCCATTGATGACATTTTGGTGTGCCCCATTCAAAAGGTGGGTCCTCCCGGCAGTACAGATATATTTGCCTCACTTAGCATGGTTTAGCTGCTGAACAAATATGACATTTTGACTTAAGAAAATCCATTTTATGAAAACTCCAAGTTCAAAAATGGGTAATTTATAATTTACAATGCTTCCTTACTTCATAAAAAGCAATTGACATTTTGTTTTTTGTTTATGTTAAAGATGACTATGGAATAGTTTAAACAAAAGCAATGCATGAAATGAACACTCGTAAGTCTGGGTAATTGTGTAAACATGAATGTGAATTGTTGAAGATGACTTAGGGTTTCAAAGCAATGATCAAAAATCCAGGGAAGTCCTGTAAGAATATCATTAAGTGTTTAGTATCTTCATTAAGGTACCAGATGTGATTTAGTGGAAATTAACACATTTCACATAATCCAAGTTACCTGTTTTTTATTTCAATACAGACTTTGCCCAAATCTTTGGTTTGAAGTAACATGGGTAACGATCACACTGATGCAAACTTGCCCATGTTGAAGACAGAGTTATACTTATGTGAGATCTATAGTAACAAGGCCAGATGAGGTAGAGATTCCTAAAAGACTAATAATAATTAAATAATAATGATAGAAGAACAAATTTACAGTGTGCTTAATCTAGGACATGCATGGTTTTAGGATGCTCTAAATATTGCTTATTTAGTACTTTCCATAACATTGGTCTCTGAGACTCTGGGAAGTTATGGTCACAAATTAAATGGTATATAAAGCATATCAGTTTGTCTCCATAGGACAAAGAAGAATCACAGCCAGTTGTACCCAGGTAGAACTTATTGTTTTAACAGATTCTAATGATTAGTAATAAAATATTAACACATTTTAATGTATTTAATCATCCAGTTATTATAAAGACAACTAACAAACATATTCACACAAGATATAATTGGAGTTCAATGCTGAAACTTTTGAGAATGAATATAGAGACTATTGGTTTAATTTTAGCACTCTGCCATAACTTCCATTGTTGAAGTATACTCTTATGTATGAGTTTATAATATTTCGTTCTTAAATTGGAATTCCCTTTATCAGCTCTTTAGAATAGATATCTTATTTAGCAGATTGAGAAAAATCTTTTTCATCATGAGAGCATTCAATGCATTTATCAGTAGCATTAGAAATTCTTATTCCCAATGTCATAAATTGAAATTTTGTTTCACATCCATTCTATTTTATGCCTCCCACGTTGATTAATCCTTGTTAATTGTGCACATCCTGCACTACCACGTGATTACCTTGCCTCTCTTTTCTATTCGTTGTCTTTCTTTAGTATTATCCATGTGCCTTTTTTGATGCAGAAATTTATTTTGGTTGGAGTCAGTTTGATATATCTTTGAATCTTTAATGTTTCATCACTATTTTTTTATAGTATCTTAGAGCTTTTTTACAAATTTTAGCCCATTTTAATACTTCTTAATACATTACTCTTTGACTTAGTTAATAAATACTCAGAATCTATACTGTTATAAAAATAATTGTTGTCTGTTTAAAATTAAAATAGGTAGTTTAATGTAAATTAGAAACTTCAAACTTAATTATGAACAATATTAAGTAAATATATATTCAGAAATATACACATTTCTTATGCATAGTCTCACTACTATCTTTTGCGTCAATATTATAATTAACAAGAGCTATTTTTACATGATGACTGTATATTTGACTGGAGGGAAAGTCATTCCCAGGGAAGCTAATAAAAATGTGGCTCCTCCATAGAACATAGCTTTGTGAGCTACTTAATTGATATTGTCCCTAATCCTCACAGCAACACTGCCAAGCAGGTATTTTCAGTGCCATTTTGCAGCAGACTTAAAAGGTCATTCTGCTCATAATTATCTGTGCTAGGATTTGAACTGAGAGCTGCCTGATTTGGAAGCCAATAATTTTTCTACACTAGGCTGCAAAAAAATTTTAGAAGGGGAAAATGTGACTATTCTATGAGAAAATCAGGCTGCCTAGGGCTGCAGAATCCCTACTCCTTGTCATCTCTCCATGCATGGGCCACTCAGTAATGCAGACAATAAATCAAAATATAGAATGAGCATTGGTAGCTAGATAGAATCCATAATTGTTCAAATCACTAAAAGAAGACACGTAATATTTACCAACTATCCCACTTCAGTCTTAGCTTTGATTGCTTCATTCTTGACAGAAGTAAAATTACAATAATGTTAAGTCATCCTTTAAAAGAGTATGCTCCCATAGTATGTACATATAATTTTTCACAATTTTAATTCACACCAAAGTTTTCAGTTGTATACTTATTATATACAAGTGTCTAGCATAATCACTTTTTCTATTAAAATGTCCCTGAAAATTCTGCAATAAGAAATTTCTGACAGAGGCTGTATTAGAAAAGCTTACCATTTCCTCTGGATTGATCGCATCCATCAGCAATGCAAATCTGGTCAAAATTAACATAATTTGGAATAACTGAGGTAAAATATGCATAAACGGAATTTTTAAATTTGAGTTACCTTGATCTTATAAAATTTTTGCAGCTTTTACTGTCCTTCACTTAAAACAAAAGCATATTTTTTTGCTATTCAACAACTGGTGTTGGCAATAATAAAAATTAAACTATACAAGACATGTTATAGAGTATAAAGCAGCAGCACCCAAAATAAAGACCTCAGACAGTCAGCCACGTATTACCTGGGAGCTTGTTAGACGTGCAAATTCTCAGACCCCACCTCAGACCTATTGAACCAGTATCTCTGCAGACATTCTGGGGTAGGGTCCTGAAATCTGAATTTAATCAAGCCTCCCAGGTCCCCTGAAGTATGCTAACGCCTGAGGAGGATGATAGTAGAGCACTGCTACTCAACATGGGGTGCTCCATCTGGCAGTGTCAGCATCACCTGAATGCAGCATCTTGGACCATAACCATACTCCAGCCTATTGAAGCAGCTGTTATATATTATAAGAACGCTTGTTATCAGTATACACGTTAAATAAAGACCTAAATAAGATCTCACTGGACAAATAGTTCAGTATATTCCCTACATCTGTCTCCTTTCCTAACGTTGCTGATGTTTGTCTACCATGAACAAAAATGACCCTGAGTTTGGTGGTTTTAATTTTAACCTTGCCAGTACTTATATACAGAAAATGAAACCTAGAGAGGAATTAAAATAGTAATCCATTGGTGGGCTAAGTTTATGGACCATACTTCTTTTGTTATCCCTAGGTGGTATGGCGCAGTTTGTACCAGCTCTTCCAGTGTTGGTGTATCATATCTCCTAGAATGCCCTTACCAAGTGCTAGATTATTCACTTTATTCGATTTTTTGTGTCAAAGCGCTAACATTTTTGTCGACATGCCAGCTAGGGGATCTGTTACACTTCCCTCAGTCAGTATGGAGACTAGAATTCATTTACAAGTTAATAAGCTGTGGTGAAAGAACCATTGGTTTACGAGTTACAAGACTGCTATTCAGCCCTGGTATAAATACACATTAATTGTGACTTTTGGTAGTTCCTTAACTGTTTTGAAGCTCTGTTTATTGACATAAGAAATGTGAGAAAAATCGAATTAATAATTTTAAGTTGTCTTGAATTTCAGCTGGGAACATCAAATATGTTTGCTTTGGTGGGGCAGGAGTCAGACAAAAAATGATTCAGCATCAAAGGAAAGTCATTGGGAGTATACTGTATAAGCAAGTGCACAGAGATATCACCAATCCTTTTCCCTGGCATGTAAATGGGCCTTAATAGGGCCACCAAGACAAAATCCTTTTATGAACCTCTTTTCTGTAAGCATTGGTGCTTGTGTGTACATGTTATCACTTTCTGGTTGGGATTTCAAGAATATTTGTGCTCTTCACTCACCATGATTTCTGGCTCCATTAGCGTAATTCTTGTTTCCTTTTCCCATTTCTGAGGCTGTGTTGGGCACAGGCAGTGCTGGGGACACTAACGGCAGCTATTCCCTAGCACAACAGATTTCTCCGGCATGCTTCATTTAGTAAAAATAGTTTGGGGCCCTCGCATAAAACCTTTCATCCCTGAGTCTTATATTATTTTATAAACATTAATTCTTGCAGATTTCCTGCCAGGCACATATTATAGAGTTAAAGTTTCACAGAGACTTAAAGATAACAGGGACTTCAGAGATCATCCACTATGAATCACTTCATTTTTTTCAGGTGAAGAAATTGAAATCCCTAAAGATAAAGTGACTTCCCCAAGCAGTTCTCTTTTTAAAAATGTGAATTCAAGACAGATAGGTGAATAACTCTAGGCCACAGAATACATTTCTAATTATTGTAGAAATTAAACTTTAAATTTCATTTACTGGCCTTGGGAAGAAATTAATTCTATCTTTCTGCAGGCATACCTAAAAGGTGGGAGAATGGGCAGAGATTGCTTAATAAAATTATGTGTCAATAATGAGCGATAATTTAAAGTAGTATACTAGTGAGCAGAAGATGCAACATTATTATTATTTTATTTTATTTTTCTAGGCGAGGCAACCCTTGGTTGACCTCGCAGATTGCAAGGATCTTGTCAGCTTACAATCCCTTATTTTATTTTATTTTATTTTATTTTATTTTACACCTACAGCACCTGGTCTTTCTAGGTGGTCTCCCATCCAAGTACTAACCAGGCCCGACCCTGTTTAGCTTCTGAGATCAGATGGGATCGGGCCTGTTCAGAGTAGCATGGCCATAGACTGATGCAACATTATTTTTACTCACTTAATTCGAAGATATGGAATGGGAGAAATTGCTAGAAATGAACCTCTCTTTCCATCTTTAATCCTAGGTAGATCCAGTCACCTGTTACTACTCTGTCACCCACTTTTCCCACTTCCATATATGAATCTTTTGTCCCTTTAAAGAAAGAATGAGTTTGGAAAGAGACAAAAAAATTGACCTTGAAGGGACCTACTGGTCTATAAGGAGGGGTTGTGGGAAGATCACCATTCATTCATTCAGAGAAGGGAGAATGGTACAGAAGCTCCTGAGATGATAATACTTACCCCGTGAATGCAAAGCATTTTTAAAGATTCAAAGCTGACATTTGAGAGCTCACAGGCAGCAAGAGATATTTTATGTGTACTTAACCCTACCATAAAATTAATGAGACTAAATGCATAATAGCGATGCAAATGAAGTGCTTTGGGAACACATGGAAAACAGATATAAATTCAAAATGGTTGGACCTGGGAAGACTGGCAGAAGAATTCAAAGGAAGTCTAGAAAAACGTGTTTGACAAAATGAGGTTGATTAGGGTATTCCAAGTAAATAGGAATGTAGTTTACCATAAGCATAATGTTTTTTTCTTTCTCTGAAAGACAAAAACAAATAAAGAAAAGTTCCAGGAATGAAAGGTAGTATTATGGTGCAGCCAAAGAACTAATTTGTAAAAAAAGAAATAGGGCTAGGAAGTGAAGATATGAACAATGACGAGTGACAACAAGGAGATTTTACTTGAAGGAACTTATTTGGATCCTTTTGGAAGAATTTACTGCTGGATTGATGGATAAAGTGAAGAAAGAGAAAATAGGCTTATATTACAGAGAAAAATGGAGAAATCAATTAGAAGACGAGGAAGTCTTCTAATAGGATGTGCTTTTTCTCTAGAGGGTTATATTCTTTTTTTCTCTTCCTATAGGTATGTAGATAGAAAGAATGAAAGATAGATGATAGATAGAGAAATCAATTGAGATCAATTAGAAGATGAGGAAGTCTATAAAGGTCCCACTGAGTGCTGTGTAATACAATCAACTGAAAACAACACTGACAGAACATTAGAAGATATGTGGATTTGACCAAATCATAAAATGATTTTTCTTCTCTGAATTCTCGAGGTTAGCTTTTTAAAGCCTTCTTTTCTAAGAGGCATGATTGAATCTGTAAATGTATATCTCAAAAGACACAATAAAAAAAAAAAACCTGTGATTGATGGCCAAAAAAAGGAAGAATTGGGGTAATATGGTATATGTGAGTAGATGACGATACTATTTTAAGATGACAGACAAATGTGTTATCTCATCCTTGAAATCAGAGCAGATTAGAGCAAGTAGTGATGTTAGGGATTATTACTTATATGCATAGCATCAAAGGTGAGTCTCAAAATAATTATATTGAGTAAAATAAGCCAGATCCCCTTCCTCCAAAAACAAAACAAAACAAAACAAAACAAAACAAAACAAAAAAACTCATATTGTAGAATTCCATACATAAAACTCTAGAAAAACTAATCTATAGGGACAGAAAACAGATTAGTTGTTGCTTGGGATGGGAATAGCGTAATATAGTTTGTAAAGGGGCACAGGAAATGTTGGGAGATTATAGATATGTTCACTATTTTGATGCAGTTTTATAGGGGTATGCATGCGTCAAAACATCAAATTGTACACTTTATACATGTGCATTTTCTTGTGTGCCAATTATATTTCAATAAAGTAGCTTAAGAAAAGAGATAATGTGAATGACAGAATATATATTTGCATCCAGAATACATAATAATCTTGGCAAATCTTGTATAGCATCTAAAAATACATATCTCTGACACAGGATATTTCTTCTTCCTATGGTACAGGAGAACTGTGTTGAGTAACAACTGTGCTGAGTAACAGTGATTTTTAAAATATATATATGGCTTTGATATACTCTATGATTTTGGAACTTAACCTCATCTCATTACCTGCAAAACAATTAAAATACCTATGCCACACGTCACACTTTCACTTTAAAAATATGAAATTATTTACGAATTGTTGGTTCTGTGCAAAGCTATGGGGATAGAAAGATAAATAGGATGTGCTTTTTCTCTAGAAGGTTATTTCTCTTTTTCTCTTCCTATAGGGATATAGATAGAAAGAATGAAAGATAGATGATAGATATACAAATCAATTATAAAATACTCTAAATTTTATAATAATGTTGTGAAAAGAATATAGTAGAAGTACAGAGAAGTAAGCAGCTAATTATCTGAGAGTAGAGGAAGTAACATTTTAATTGTTCTTGAAGAAACAGTTCAGCTGAGAAAGGAGTATGGAGTAAAATTCATTGTTTTTGGAGTAGAGGTCAAATGTGGGGGGATCTTGAAAGATGATGCTGACAACAGTTTGAGGCAATATTGTGCTGGGCCTTATATGCTGCCCTGTATAAATAAGGGAACCACTAGAATTTCTAAGTATGAAAACATATAATCAATATAAAACTAGCATAAATATACTTTGCAGTAGACAAGTAAAAATAAATGAATCAAGAAAGTAATTGGTTCAAAAAGAATTCATTGATTAAATATTTGACCTTTACAATGGTTAATTATGGAGTTATATAAAGAAAAATTGATACAGGAGTGAAACTAAAAATGCCCATAATTTTATTTTCTGTTAAAATAATTTTTTGTAATGTGAATCTAGATTAATTTATAGCAACTAGTTAAGTCATGATTATACTTCTTTGTTATTTAACTTAAAGTCTTATTATTAGTGTATTACCATAGATCAAAGACTTTCTTAGAAAAATATTGACTAAATGTAGCTTACTATTGAAAGATAAAGACTTGTAAAATTTAAACATGCTTGAGAAGTACAAGAACAGTTTAAAAAGTAATGGTTATTAATGGTTTTTAATCAAGAAAATGGCTGGTTAAAGAAAAGCAAAATAATAGATCTTTTTCAAATGTATGGGGTAGAAAACTTGTATTTGAATAAATGTTTTTCCCTGACTGGAGTCAGTTAATATCTTTGTTTGGCCTTGATATTTTCAAAGATTACTGATGTGTCAAATATTTATATCTATTTTCTTAGTATCCTAAGTACAGTGCTGTTGCTTTAATGTGGCTTTTGGTGTTAGGATTTCAGTTTCGCACAGACCATGCGAGTTTCTTGCTGGGTAACTTTAAGCAAGCTATTCAACCTCTCTAATACTCAATTTTTCCATTGTCAATGGGGATATAACAATATTGAAATCATAGCATTGTTGCAATCATTAGATGAAACAGTGATTCTAAAATACATAGCACAGGGTTTGATACACAGTAAACTCTCAATAAAAATTATATATTGTTATTGTTGTTATTAGGACAGGTTGGTACTAAAAGATCAATATGGGACCAATTATCTTTTTCATATTGAATACTTATGGAGCTCCATGGTGGGTGGAAAAAGCACCACACTGGAAGTCAGGAAACCTGGTTCTTGCCACAGCTCTGATATTAATGAGCTATGTGATCTCAAAAGTATGTAATATGATGTTTCTGATTTTTATCTTTTTTTAATCTATAAAATAAAGGGGCAGGACCATCCACTAGATTTCAAAAATGCATTTGAGGAGTCCTAATAATTTCAGATTTCCTTAGTTGACACTTGTTGAGTGGAAGAAAGTGGGGAGATGAAGAGACAGGACTCAACTATTTCTACTTTTGCTTTAGTCAGAACATCCTAGCTAATTAGTGTTTAGTTTTGGATTATCAGAAAAATTTTGGTTGAACAGATCATGTCACAGCTTTGTAAGTTTGAAGTCTATTACCTTTTATAATTTCTAAAGTTCTATTAGCTCTATAGATTTGCAACCGTGTTTGACTATTGAAAGATCTAAATTCAAAACCTTTCATAAATACAATTATGTTAAAGATGTAAATGATTGTATTTTCTTGTTAAGATAGGGAAATTTGTATAATATGTGACAAATATAATGATTAACCGTTGTATGTTAATTTAATTATTGTAAAAAAAACTTTATAAGAGAGACATCATTATCCCATTTGAAAAACAAGGACACCAAGACTCAAGAAGTTTAAATCAAACCATAGATAAATGATAGTTTTGGAATTTAAACTCAAATCCACTAACTCCAAAAATTGTGCCCACTCCTTTGAAATTAATAAATCATTAATACAAAGACCAATAATAGAGTAAGAAATATTTTAAAGTGTCATTCAATCTGCTCCAATAAAGTCCACCTTGGGTCCTTCAATTGTTGAATTCAACAAATTTTCACTGAGCACTTACTGTGTGACCAGCACCTTAGAGTATATAAGATGAGTAGGACAGAGCCCCTGCTCTCCAAGCATTTGTAATCTTGCCAGGAAGATGAGCTATAATAGGAAGCTATAAAAGTGAACAGAGGTACATGTACACTTAAAGTCTGCTGGGAGAAGGAGAAATCAAAGAGATCATAAATACAGAAGTAAAGTTTAGTCTATCTTCAAATAGTAACAATTCATCTTTCTAGATATATGTGAAATAAGATGAGTCTGGCCAAGTCCTGAAGCAGGAAGGAGAAGTGTAGGTATCTCTTAAAACTGATTTCAGAAGAACGAGATAGTGACAAGCAGAGAGTACGTTAATCATTGAGTCCTTGGTTAGTAGTAAGTTTCTATACATTACCTGTCACACCAGAGCAGTCAGGTCTTACAACCTCGGTAAGCATGGCCCAGATCCCTTTTTAAGGCTGCTGGCCGCAATCACCCAAACTGACATTCTCAGATATCAGGAAAGGCCCAGGAGCAAAAAAACATTGAGGACATCTTCAAACATCATTTAAGTCACCTTTCCACCATAAAACAATTGCAGCAAGAAATGAAAATTTGATGCAAAGTTAAAAAAAAAAAAAAAAAAGCAAACATAGGAGTTGATTTAGCTTCAAAGAAAAAAAGTGAAATAAGTGTAGGCTAAATAGATAAGTAACTGGTATTTCAGATTATGAAACTGATATTTTTTTGGGCCAAATTACAGTTATTTTTGATACTATCTATTGCCCCCTAGTGTTTGCATAAAGAGAGTAATCTTTTCAATACAAATCCTTACTGGGTTTGAAGAAGAAACTCTAGAACTGTCCTTATCCTATTTGAGTGGCTACAGAGAAAAGAAAGTTCAAATAATGGAAATGAGAATTATCATCAACTCTAAGTTATAACTAAAGATTGAAAGTAAAATTAAATATCATACTGTAAAACTAAAGTCATTGAAGATACTCAGTGAAGAGCATATTGTATCTTATGTTCTTTTTGAAGACTTAAGTACCTAGACATAGATTCCTTAAAATAAAAATGAGCTCTGTACCTCTACAGCAATTTCCTTCATATTAAATAGAATTTCAGCTATTTTGGTCTAGAATCGGTATGACAAAGAAGCTTATTTATCTTCTTTGCTTTTGGGAGGCTGCTTCCTTCTTGGCAGTAAAGAGGCTGGTACAGCCGATGCCGACCTGATCCAGATTTCTAATGCTCACTGGAAGAGGGCTTTTCAAACTCTAGAATATCTGGATAGTGGTTGCCAGTCTGTACCCTTCCAGTCTATGCTTCCAGCATCAGGAGTCAGTAATGTGGTTGGGCATGTGATGAGGGCCGCCTATAGAAGCAGGCCTTTGAGACATCCCTGGAATTTCTAATCTTCTGGAATTTGGCATCGTGACCATTTGCACTTCCTACGTCACAGAGGTGACCCATCCCTGTTCATGTATATATTTTTTCTTTCCTCGACTCCAGGCCCTGGGTCCAGGACACCAACTGCATAGGGTAACAGCAACATGAGATACATAGGAAAGGTAGGGTAGTTGAAAAAGAAAACTGCTGGAGTGGAGATGTAGAAAACAAATTGCAAGCACAGTCTCTACCAGTTATCCTAGAACCTAAGAGCAAACCACTGACTCTCAGCCACGTTTTCCTCATTATAATTTCAACAGTACATTTATGGATTCACAGCAAAGGAAAAATAATTATGACCTGAGGTTTCGATCACAGAATCTCTGAGCCACTTCTGTCCCAACGTGTCTGTGTGTCGGATGTAAACTCCTTGGCCTAGTTCTTTTTTTTTTTCCATGGTAAAATACACACCAGTGATCTTCAAGATTCTTTCACTTCTAAAGCCCTAGGATAGCATAGTTTTACTGATATCTATTTTAAAAGATGCTCTAACAATCATAGAAATAATGAATACCAAAGAGTTCACTCTTTAGAAAAATACATTTTATATGTACTGAATACCAATGTATAGACAATAATAATACCCACAATGCAAGCTAATGTTTTTACATTGGGGTTTTACTGTTCATTTATGTTATATTTAAATGACATTTTTGATCTATGATCTGTGTTTAATTCAATATTTTGTTTTGCATTCTTTTTAGTGTTGAAAAGATGTAGGTATTCTCCGTTCTGACTCCTATGGTGATTTACAGTTAAGGATTCATTTGGGAAATTGTCTGAAATTGCCCCAAAGGCCCAGATCCTAAGCTCCTGAGGTAAAGCATGTAAATGGTTGGTTTATGGCACCATCATTGTTTCTTCTTAAACTTAATGGGTTGTAATGGTAAATGAAATAAATTTATAGTTAAACGTGATAGCATAGCCTCATAGAACCTCAGGCTTATAAAGTATCTCAAGGATCATCTGGTTAAATCGTTATTCTGTGCTTGAATCTTTCCTCCAACATCTACCTAAGCAGAAATCCATCTTATAATCAGAATGGTTTCCAAGATATTATAAAATTCTATGACACAGGGTAGAGGGGCTATGAAAACTGGCCCCCTCATTGGTGAGTATATGTATTAGTATAGTTTTCTGGAGAATTATTTGACTGACACTACTAAGTTAAAAAATGCTTTCCTTTTGACTCTGCAGTTTCATGTACAGGTATCTTTTCCACAAAATCACTTATATGTGTGCACAAAGAATGATGTTTAAAATAATTTATTAAGATATTGTTGGTAATAGAAAAAAAAGAAAAAAAATGGAACATATCCTACAATGTCCCATCATTAAGGAAATGTTCAAAATTCATGCTATTAATTTATTTATTGAGGCAATGTATGGAAAATGTATAGAACCATATCTGAGACCTGATACACACTGTATATGTTAGTATGCAACTAGATGTGTTAATTTTGTTGTTTCCTCTCCATCCTAGAACCGTAAATTCTTTAAAAGTAGCAAATTTGTCTGTTTCATTCACTATCATATCCCCTGGGCCTGGAACAATGCCTGACACATAGCAGGTCCTCAATCAATATAATTAGAATGACTCATACATAAATGTAATGCTCTTTATTCTGTGATTGCTCCTCTATATCAATTCTCTACTCTGCTCTGATTCCTAGGAAGCTGACCAAAGGTTTTCTTCTCCTCTGGCTTTTGATTTTTATTAGCTGTTGGAGGCACCAACAGGATTGAAGGGTGAGATGGAATTTCTGGTATTTCTCCTCTGCTATTTCTCTGCCAACTGTGGTTGTAGTGACTGCAACCCTCTACCTATGGCCAGACATCTTGGTGGCTAAATCTGGACAACCTCCTCCCCTCCACTGCTGTAACTCTCACTGGTTCCAGTAACAGAGAACATTCTCTCTCTGTTTCCTCAGGACTTGAGGTGGTAGCTCCTTTCTTTTGTTACTAAAACCTGGGTGCTTCACCATCCTTTGCTGTTTCCTTTAACTCTGCCCACGCATTTCCCGTTGGGACCACGACTGATATACAAGCAATACAATACTCTGCAGCTCTTAAATAGTGTGAGGGAGAACTAGAGTTACTGACATGAAAACAATTTCACAATGGATATGTTAGAGTTTTTAAAGACCAAAGAAAGATACCTACATATATGTATACAATTTATCCAAGATCAAAATTTCCCATGTTTTGGTTTAATGCTGTTTCCAACATTTAGATATTTCGAATCCATAGTGCACTATAATAGGAGAAAGATTTGACTATATAATACACATTTGGACAAGTCAATGCTTAAAAAAGAGCTTTAATTATCCAAATATATAAATGACTTAAATCCTAGACAACTGATGCTATTCCAGCAACACTGCTGGGACATTAATTAACACAGCCTCTTCCTTAGTTTCCACACCTTCTGGCTGTATCACAAAGAACGAGGATTCAATGGCAAGAACAACTGCCCATTTTCAGTGCCATTGCCAAACAATGGCACTACATAGTGTAATTCCTTTAATTTTAGGGCACTTTGATTTATTAAGTGATGCTGAAGAATAGACTATAAAGTTTTTAAAAAACTTCTAGTGTTTTGACAACCAGATATTTTCTGCTATATTTAAATGCTGTTGGTTCAAACACTTGGCAGTTTCCCATGTAAAACTTGAAACTGGCCCACCAAAATGCATATGGCAAGAAGAGACCAAAGAAAGAAGAAGACCATTTTAGATTTCTCAGTGGCAGTTTTAGTAAGCAAGGAAACTTACATACAAAGCTTGTCTTGGGTGGCCTCAAGACAAGTAGATCTCTGCACCTGCTCACCAGAATCTTAAAAGTATACATAGAGGTCTTAATAGGGTTGTCATGTATTCAGTCTAGATGTCTCAATAACACATTACACTCTCAGGACTGTGCCCTTGAAATAGCTCCTACCGTGGGAATGGTGGGTGGAACATATAGTCTGAGGACAAGAGAGAGGGCGAGGAGCCTGTCAAGAGGCTCTAGCTTGTGAATCAACTGGAGGCTACATCCTCTTGATGATCTCCTTCAACAAATACCTAGATAATGATATTGAAACATCGAAGTATGAATGGCAACTACCTCCAGGTATGGAACTGGAATTGGGTGTGGGTACAGGGGAAATTTATCTTTCTGTTCTATAAACTTCTGTATTATTGAAAAACAAATTTATAGTGAGCCTACATTCATTTCCTAATTATGTAAATGCATTTAAATAAAATTTGATACAAAAGAATGATGGAATGGTCTAGAATAGTATTTTGACAAAATTTTAACAAGAACAATTTGATTAAACACTATGCTCTCTGAGATCACCATTTAAAAGAACATGTAAAAAAAGAGAGAGATAATTGACACAGAGAGATCATTAGAATCATTAAACTGATAGTGTGAGTAAAATGACTTAAATGAATCAAGCAGGTCTGCAGCAATATGATCAGGATGGCCCAAAGCCCAGACTGTGTTGAGGTCTATGAAAAAACCTCAAGACAAAAAAAAAAAAAAATTTGCTAAGAACAGACAAAAACATAAGCTAAATAAGAGAGGGAGCTATTTAGGGAAGATGCACACTTTTGTTAACTGGATAGAAACAATACACATAGTCAACTATTATTTTCTTTAATGAGGAGATACAAAGAAAGGGTATCAAGGGGAAATTGAAGCTCAGTACACGAGAAAAAATGTAAAGTGAATGTGTTGACCCTATCAATGGTATTCAGTTTTCAAATACCAAAAGTTTATATTCTAGCATAATAAAATAATTTATAAATATGATCAAAGACACAGTTGATAATCTCTCTGAATGAGAGAAATTTAAGGAGGTGAACTAATGTCCCAATGTTTTAAAATAAGAGGCAGAGATTCTGAAGATTCGCTAGACCTTAATTTGTGTATGTGTGTGTGTGTACGCGCGCGTGTGTGTGTGTGAAGTAATCTTTTATCTTCTAATTCTGTCAGTATCTTATTTGTGCAGAGACACTGTGTTAGTTTGCAAGGACTGCCATAATAAAGTACCACAGATTGGGTAGTTTAAGCAACAGAAATTTATATCTGCATAGTTTTAGAGGCTATTAGTCCAAGATCAAGATGTCAGCACGGTTGATTCCTTCTGAGGCCTCTCTCCTTGGCTTGTAGATGGGCTTCTTCGTCTAGTGTCTTCACATGGATTTCCCTCTGTGTGTGTTCACGTCCTAATCTCTTTTTACGACAACAGTTCCACTAGATTAGACTCCAACAAATGATCTCATTTTTATCTCTTTAAAGTCCCTATCTCCAAACACATTCATACAATGAGGTAGGACTTCAACATACATCTTTAACTGACATTTAATTATTTTGATATATGTCTTATTTTGATATAATTATGTAAAGTTCTTAAATAATGGAATGCTAGTTTGTCTTTGTATCTTATAGCATCTTTAACCATCAAGGTAATCATAAAATGTTTATTGAGGGAGAATGAATGAATTAATTAAAGGTATACATTATAAAGCAATGTCTTTCTCATCTCTGGAAGCATTCTAAGTCAGATGATAAGATGATGCTTTTGCTGAAGAAGAGAGAAATTAGAAAACAAAAAGCCTAGGTTCCTTCTGGTAGCACTTTGTGATTGCAGAGTGAGAAGCAAGTTGTGACACAGGTGCAGGGACAGCTGCATAGAGTCCTTTCATCCAGCTCACAAATTCCTTTTTATTCTCAACAAGCTGATGTCAAACCCTATCCCATTAGTTCAGTCTGCCATCAGGAACTCATATCCAGAAGGCAGAGAAGGCTGACTCAACGAGGTCCTGGCTCTTATGCACGGGAGGAGGTGGACCAAGTTGAAGGGCTACTCCCCCAGAAAAGAGTCTCCTACCACATATGAGGCAACTGCCCTTCAGAAGAATCTCTGAAATTTTGCCTGTATCCTTTGTGGCGGTTAGTATCTTCTTGAGTTCTGACTGCTCATCAGACAGCGTGTGCTCTGTGATGGACTTGTCTCCTCACTGGAACCTTTGACAACTCTTTAAACGATATGATGAGAGCTTTTCAAACCATCTTTCTGCTTGTCTGCTTAGTCTTTCTGAGTACTGACCACTCATTCATTAAGAACTAAGGGACTTTATAATCCTGACCATGCCTGGGTACTGGTTTAAACCTAAAACAGGTAACCCCACCTCTACCCCCAACATGGTACTGGGAATCATGCTTCTAAATTCCGCAGCACTGAGCTACGCATAGGTTGAAGGCTACTCTAGGGAGCTCAACATAAATTAACAATTTCTTTCATATGGAGAATTATGTTCACAAAGATCCAAATCCCTGACCTCTACATTAATTTTGGGAACTTTTTTTTTTCCAGATGAGGAATGTTCAAAGAAGTGTTCTTCTCAAGTTGTCATTTTTTCAAATTTATTAAATTTTCTCATTTTATTTTATTTCATAAATAGGAGATAAAGGAGTAAAGTGATCATTATCCTTTTAATTTTTTAGGCCCTTTTCCAAAAGTGACTTTATAGACATCCCTCTGTTCTGGGTCTTGATCTGAAGCGGGAAACTCTTCTACATTGTCAGCAATGGTGGCAGGTGATGAAGCACAGGGACAAGAGTGTCAATCACAGATCCTCAAATTAGTAAGTGCAAGCTTAACTTTTCAAATTCTTGAAAATAAGTACCAATGGATCAATGTTGGTAGTATTTATAATCTTTCTAATATAAAATATTTGTGAAGCAATAATCTCTATTTAAAAAATCAATTTAGCCATAAACTTATTTAAACCAACAAATGCAATTTAAAGGATCAATTAAAATCAATTGATCAATTATTAATTACAAATTATTATTTTTGAAAAATTAGAGTAATGTATAGAAATAGCTCACTGCTTAATAAATACAATTGATAAGTATTGCTGCAGCATATTTCTTAAATCCTTTTTCAGCTGCAGCATCTATAGTTTCTTCAAAAATAAAAAGGGCAAATTAAAAAATAAAATCAGAACATGATTATGAGGATGTACTCCGAAGTCAGATCAGAATTTTAATCTCAACCCTTTTATTGACTAGAAGTGTGACCTTAGGCCTAAGTTTCTTCATTTTCTAATAGAGTTAATGATATCTACCTTAATGTGATTAAATGAAATCATGTATTTGAAAAAATGTTCAGTAGGGTACCAGTCACCTAGAAGTATCTTATAAACAGTACTTGTTGTTATTACGCAACCTTAACTAAACTTCTATAAATGTTGTAGGAGATATGAAAAAGACAATACATTTTATGAGCACATTATACAGTTACCCACATAAAAAGGTAAATAATTGAATTGCATATACTTCTGACTTATAATGTTTTATCAGTAGATGTTTCTTTGCTTTTGCTGACTTGCTTATGCCCTCTGTTCTTCCTTCAAGTATACTGATGAGTGAGAGCTTGCTTTCGTAAAGTAACCTTATTTGATTAAAATAAAATGAACAATAACAAAGAAAAAGTTTACAGACTCTGTGAGTTAAAATATACTTTGAGAAATGTTTTTTTTAATTGAAGACCCTTGGAGCAAGCCATTTCTACACAGAAAAGTGGCATGTTGTAGCTGTTGCTCTGTCTCTTTCTCTGATTAATGCTGTTAATAGTTAATGAGAATTTGAAGAAGCAATGAAAGCTCTTGCAGTTAATTTGGTTTAAGTAATGTAATCATGCTGAAATTCACTTTTATATTAATTTCATATTTGCTTTCTCGATCCTGACATACATAGTCAGGTAAACAGAGGATGTAAATCAAATGACTATGGTGACTTTGATTTTAGTCATTTGTCATTTCTCAGGAGTCTCTAGCTCTTTTCCAAATTTACTATGACCCTTTTTACAGTTTTTTATCTACTGCAGATATTTTATTTATTTATTTATTTATTTTTTAGGCGAGACAACCCTTGGTTGACCTCACAGATTGCAAGGACCTTGTCAGTTTACAATCCCTTATTTTTTATTTTTTATTTTTTACACCTACAGCATCTGGTCTTTCTAGGTGGTCTCCCATTCAAGTACTACCCAGGCCCGACCCTGCTTAGCTTCTGAGATCAGACGGGATCGGGCTTGTTCAGGGTGGCATGGCCATAGTACTATAGATATTTTAAACTTCTTACATCAGTTCATTAGTTATAGTAATGTTAAAGAAATATTCTGATCATTGTTAAAATGTATTAGAGACTTTATTCAAGACTATTGCAATAGGGGTATTGTAATAGGGGAGGGAAGTCAGGTTAACTCTGAATATAGCAAAGAAAGCTAGAGATTTGTAGCTAACAAGCAGAGTGAAGGGTTCCATGAATGGAAAGTGACTAAGAGGAAGCATAAAGGGCAGGCAGATTTTTGCTAAACTGACCTAACGAGATTCTCGCTAAAGACAGTTCAAGGACTTATATATTCTAGGTAAGAGATGAGGAACTTGATCAGATACCAAGAGTGGGGGATTCTCACTAAACTGACTTAGGATTCTCGCTAAAACCTGGCTAGTCAGGCCAAAGAATCAGGGATAAGGTTGAGACCTAGTCAAAAAGAAGGCTCAGAGGAGCCCGACTAAAGTTTGGTTAAAAAAAAAGACTCTTTGTCAGTAAACATGATTGTTTTTCAGTCTTTGTCTAATGATTCCAATATCCAAAGATTTTGCAGTCATTTTTCCTCAGTCAGTTGCTTCTGGTTTCCTTGTTTCTTCCTGTAAGTTTCTTGAAATATGTGTGGTCCATAGTACCTGAGGCCCAGCATAAATGATCTCTCTCCAGAGATTTACTTTAACTACTCCCAAGTGCCTGGGGCTTTTATCTTTTCAAAGCCACCTTAAACCAAGTTCAAAGCCTGAGGTATGTTGGAGTACTGCAGTGTAAACTATAGACTATACATTAGTAGGAAGGCTGAATCAATTCAGGTTCACTTTTATTCTGAGGATGTAACCTTTTTGTGTTTCAGATTATTTTGAGGAATTGTTCTACTAGAATCTCTACCATTGTGAATCCTCCATTTTGATTTTTGTCTCTTTTGCTATGGTTGACCATCAAAACAAAAATTCAAATATGACAATATTTGCAAATGCCCTCAGGCAAAACCTACCTCCATACTCATTTACCTCTGTATTTGTTGTTTTTTAGAGAAAGAGTTCATCCTGATTTCCTTGCAGCATGAGTTAAAATTTCTATCTGGGGCTTTTAGTATTCAACTCCTTCCCCAACCCCGAAACCTTCTTTTAGTGATATAAAACAATAACAAACGTTTTGTCACATGTTATAATACATACCTTTGCAACAACATAGATGGATCTAGAGGATATTATGCTAAATAAAATAAGTCAGACAGAGAAAATCAAAATACTATATGACTTCACTTACATGTAGAATCGAAAACCAAAATAAACAAAATAGAAACAAATTTGTAGATACAGGGAACAAATTGATGGTCATAAAATGGGAGGGAGGTTGGAGGATGGATGAAAAAGGGAAAGGGATTAAGAAGTACAAACTGCTAGTTATAAAAATAGTCACAGGGATGTAAAATACAGCATAGAGAATATAGTCTAAAATATTGTATGGTATCAGATGGGTCCTAGACTTATTGGGTTGATCACTAAAAGTACAATTGCTATGTTGTACACCTGGAACTAATATGATATTGTATGTCAACTATAATTAAAAAATAAAATAAAATAAATTATAAAAAGAAATGTATAGATCATTTTCACTTGAAATAATTTATTTAAGATAGACAATAAATCTGTGATATTAGTATTATTATATTCATTTTCATTTACAAATAAGAGAAATAAGTCTCACAAACATTAACTGATTTCACAGCCACCAAATACCTTGCTCATTGTCCCAATAATAGTAAATCCAGGAGCTGGATTTCACACTTCATGCTCTACTTTTGCTTTACATAAGAAGAATTTTCAGAAAACTTAGATATTTTATTAGGTAGAGATGAAGAAATTCAGAGGAGCAAAGATAATTTGATCTGTATAGACAACAAATAATTTGAGTGAGACACTATTTGCTTTATAAATAACATTATTTTAAACACTATTACAAAGCAAATACTAAAGATGGGCTAAATAACTATTTCATTTGATCTTTAAAGCAAAGCACAGGAAATTTAGTCATAAGTTATGGGTAAAAATATTGGGAGATAGTAGCTAAGGTCCTTGCACAAGCTTATCTAGCTAGTCAGTAGAATATCTAAATAGAATATATGTTTTTTAAAAATGAATTCCTCTCTGCAAGATGTTCTTAGAAATTTTGTTTTTGGAATAGCCACTGCAAGCCTACTTTGATAAACCAGGTAAAAAGAAGGTATTTTACTTTTAAAAAATTTTGTTAATTATTTATTTATCAAGAGAAACTATTTCTTAGCACAAGTATTCATAATTCATAGTCAGGGACACAGGTCAGTGACAAACTGCCATGGAAGCCAACTCAAAGAAATTCTTTACATTCTGAAATCACTTTGTATTCTAAAAGATGCTAGCCTTCCTCATTGCCTCAAAATCTTCCATGGAATCATAATTTTTGTAGAAATCTGCATGTGCCTTCTTCCTAGGCTCAGCCACAGTAAACTTATAGAAAGCTGCAACTCCCAGGGATACAATGATCACTCCAACAATATGAAATCACAGATGCTTGGCCAGAAGGCCACACATCAGAGATTTTCTCAAAGCACTGGAAGCCAGAGTAGTTATTTACTTCCTTAATGCCAATTTCTTTCCTGATGGAGAAAGGGCCCAACGGTGTTCTAGTTTTAAAAATTTATTTTTTAATTTATCTTATCATGTAGTTGTCAAAGTAATACTCTTGATATAGATCATTTGGTTAACATAAATTTTCATTGAATTCAATTAACTTTATAGGAGTAGAAAGGTGAGAGATAAAAAGAAGTATCCTTTCTTCTCTACAAAAGAAACGTAAATAAAAATGTTTCTGTGTATAGGCCTCAACATCCTTTCTGGCTTAGAACAAGAGACTTTTTTTCTTTTTTCTTTTTTTTAAGAACTGATGGGAACATTAGACATCCAATATCTTAGTTTTATAGACTACCAAATTAAAGCTCAGAAAGATAAAATAAGTTTTCTAAAATTACAATACTAATTAGACACAGAGATGGCATTAAAAAATAAACAATTCTTACTTCTGGGGTATAATATTCCTTTGTTACAGAAATATTAACTATATTATCTCCAGTTCTGCCTCTAAGGAGACATTTAAGTCAACTTTTATTTAAGACCAGAATACCTCATATCTTGAGACCAAGTAGATAAAGGCTTTAAGAAAGGGTCAATGCAAAAACAAGTTTCATAGAAGAAAACATAGGTACTAAACTCACAGGCCTTGGATTTAGAGAGAAATTTATGAATTTGATCTCAAAATCGAGGGAAGTAAAAACAAAAATAAACAAATGGGACTATATCAAACTAAAGTCTTCTGCACAGCAAAAGAAACCATCAACAAGACAAAGAGGCAACCAACTAAATGAGAGAAGATATTTGTAAGCAATGCCTCCGATAAGGTCTAACATCCAAAATATACAAAGAAATCATATGACTTAACAATAAAAAAATAAAAAATTCAATTAAAAAATAGGCAGAGGACCTGAACAGACACTTCTCCCAAGAAGACATACAAATGGCCAATAGACATATAAAAAGATGCTCAACTTCACTAGCTATCAAGGAAATGCAAATCAAAACCATAATGAGATATCACCTCACACCTGTTAAAATGCTTTTCATCAACAGGACAAGTAATAACAAGTGTTGGAGAGGTTGTGGGGAAAAAGGAACCCTCATACACTGCTGTAGGAATGTAAATTGGTACAGCCACTATGGAAAACTATGTGGAGGTTCCTCAAAAAATTAAGAATCGAATTATCATATGACCCAGCGATTCTTCTTCTAGGTATCAACCTTGCAAAGTTGAAAACATTTATCTATAAAGATGTATGCACCACTATGTTTATTGTAGCACCTTTCACGGTGGCCAAGACATGGAAATAGCTGAAGTATTCTTCGATAGATGATTGGATAAGGGAGATGTGGTACATATATACAGTGGAATATTATTCAGCCATAAGAAAAGTTGAAATATTGCCATTTGTGAAAACACTGAGAATCTTGAGATTATCAAGCTAAGTGAAATATGTCAGACAGAAAAGTTGAGAACCATATGATTTCACTCAGATGTGAGATATAAAACTGAAAGCAACAAACAAACCAGACAGAGATTTATGGACACAAACAACAGTGTAGTGGTTACTAGAGAGAAGAGGGGGATGAGCAAAATAGGTAAGGGTAAACAGGGTCAAATATATGTTGATGGAAGGAAATTTAATTGTGAGTGGTGAACACACAATGTAATATATAGATGATGTATTACCGAATTGTGCCCTTGAAACCTATATAATTTTATTTAACCAACATTGCCTCAATAAATTTAATAAAATAAAAAAAGAGTCAATGAAATTTGCTGTTTCACATTATAAAGTCTGATTATAATATAAATACAGTATTTAAAGGCTTTTTCATTCCACTCTAATACACAACTGAAACAAAGTTGGATCACTTACTTTGCCCTCCTTTTTCTTACAGATACACGGGCCAACTATACTAATTGTATTTAAGGAAAGCAATTACTAAAAAGTTCCTTTAGACATGCTAATTAATGGCCTATTTCTATAGTGCATGAAAGAAAATGCTTTGTGGATTTAAATGTTAGTGTATTTAAAGTTAACTTAAAAGGGTTCACAATTTGCTTTCCTCTTAAAAAAATAAAGAACAGGGCATTTCTTTTAGCTGCTGCTAAAACAATAATTTCCCCCTTTATAAATATTACCACTGACATACTGTCTCCTTCCAGTCCCCAAATAAACTTACACCCAATCAAATTTATTTGGTTTTATGCATTGCTGTTTTTGTTTAGTGACTAAGAACTAGAAACAGAATTGGTCTTGCGTGGGTTGTGCAGGAATAGGGCCTTAAAAAGGAAAAAGGAAAGGATAGAGAAGAAGGATGGAGGCTATTCCAAACTGGCCTAATGGCTTGGTTTTGAATTGATAGGGTAAGAATAGAGTGACAGAGGCACTGATGTCATTAAATTGAGACTTTGAGAGATTCTGGGCATGGGCAGAGCTGTTTCAGGACCCAAGGGACAAAGAATGACGTGGAGATGTGGAAGCTGGTCTTATTTCTGCATGGAAGCCAGAGCCATGGAACCCAGTATCAGCAGCCTCCAGATGTAACTTGCATGGCTGGATGTGGTGTTGCCATGACTGTCAGTGACTGCTGTGAGACTACTCTGTGGATGTGTATACAGGGGAGCCAAATCAGGGGAGCAAGAACCAGAAAGACACCTGCTGGTATCTGTTGCTAATAGGCTTGATTGAATATAAGTGAGGTTTGCTATTGATATAAGTTGGAAACACTGATAGATAGAGGGCTATGGTCCTGCTATTTTAGAAGTGAGCATGCTTGAGGCAATAACCATGTTACTTACAAGGATGTATAAAAAGTTATCTAAAGAGATTCCATGATTGTCTTCAGTTACTCTTCTTATAAGTCTCAAGAATCTTTATTTCATCCATCATGAAATAAAAGACTCACAGCCTTATAATTAGAAGTAAATTATTTTCATATCTGTATATTCACATATGGTGTATAAGAAATGAACAGTGTCACCTCTAGCTCAGTGCAGAGACATCTCTGCAGTATATCTGACAAGTTGTTATTTAATCCTTCAGTTTCGAAAGCTCATATTTCTTATTTGTAATAAAAATCCCCATTTATAGTAAATTCAAAGCAGTCCCTTGGGAACTCATTCTTTTTCTTACTTCCCTTTACAGCAATAAACTCATTCTTCTGTATGACATCTTTGCAAGTATTTGATGATAGTCTTATGTTCAGCTCCATCCTATGTTTTCATTTTTCTAATCTGATAATCTTTTGGTTATTCAGCCAATCTGTTTCTATCTAGCGTCCCTGTTTTTCACTATCTCAGTCAGTCTTCTCTGCACACTGATTCTTGTTTCAAAGTAGCACTCATAGTGAGACTCAAGATTTCAAGATGGGTAAACTTTAAGGTATTTCCTCCATCGATAAGGACCATGGACATCTCTGCTTTAGAAAATAATGACATTAAATAAAATATTAAATTACTAAGTGAAGTGAAATCAGAGCAAATCATCTTATAATCTCAGTAGCTGCTTTCTGTGGAGGGTGAAAGGAGTTAAGAGTTGTAAAGTGCCTACTGAAAACTTGAAAGGCATCATTATAATGCTTACAAAAATACTGTGGGCACCTACATTTTACAGAGGAGAAGACTGAGGCTCAAAAAAGTTACATCACTTGACCGAGGCACAAAGCTGGCAATGACGGCACCTGAATATGTATGTGTGTAAGTATGGACATGAATTTGAACGCATTTCTTTGACTCTCTCTGGTACTTACTTTTCCAAGTTCTTGTTCCCCCAGCTTTGGTGAACTTTGAGGAGAGGAAAAGGCATCTAAAATAGCCTCATATATGTAAAATACTCACTCATCTTAATCTATAAAATAGAAGTAAGAGTGAGTAGATATGGCAGGACAAATGGTCCCCAAGGCATAGAAAACATGGCAATAATTCTAAGATGATGAGTTTCAGGCCCCGCTAATGTAGTAATAGTAGTGATGTATCTATAGAGACAGCTTACAGTTCACATCCTGGTATTTTCATATGAATCTATCGCCTCTATCTTGCATATGTATAGTTCATTTTTTTGGATGGAAATGAAATATGGATATTTTCTCAGTTCTTATTAGATGTCAGCTTTTTTTTTTTTTCCCCCATTGTCCCTTTGGCCTGTTGATTCTGCCATTCAGTGAATTTGTTCTTTATGTTAGTATTATATCATTCACATATCTGGTAGGTAGGCATTCTGGGTTTTCATTCAGCCTCTGATGTAAATCTTCAACAGAATTAAATGTAGGGCAGAGAGACTTTACAGCTTTTTATACTCTGGCATATACATAGTGAAGAAAAGAAATCAAATAATAAAAGGCTTCCCATGAAAGCAGGGTCACTAGAGAAAATTCTCTCCAGAGTTGCTAACATCAATGTTCTCTTCTTCTCTCTCTCTGTCTCTCTCTCTCTCTCTCTCTCTCTCTCTCTCTCTCTCTCTCTCTCTCTCTCTCTCTCACACGCACACACACACACACACACACACACACACACACACAAAGCAAACAGTAAACAAATCTGTATCTATATCATCAAATATATCATATATATATTGTATCTAATAAATAATCTGATGAGGAAGGTAATATTAATGTTATAGTACTGATGTTAACTAAATTTCATAGAATGTAAATGTCTTAATGTCACTCTAGTACACGTCAGAGCTTAATAACCAGACTGGGCTCTGATTTGGAAGTCTAGATCCCTCCTTAAGTCTTCTGTGTTTATCAATTTTTAGACCTTCTTTTTTTTTTTCTCAGCCTTTCACTTAACCCTATCCTCAGTATGGAAAGTTCGCAGTGGCAGAGAGCCAGACTCGCCATCACCTTCTAAAAACAGGATTCCAGTCAGTTGCCAACACAGAGCATTGAAGATCCTTAAAACTTCTGCTGTATGCGGTATCCTGCCTGTACACTCTAAAAATTCTATGGCTTTATGTCACTGAATGTTGCTAGGTGTTGGGTAAGCTTCAAATGTAGTGATATATTGAGTGACTTTTTAAGTCAGTAATAGATGCTGTAGGGGATAACAAAGAATAATAAGATAAGGAGACACCTTCAGGTAGAGGAGACACATAATCAACGTTGAGTAATACTGGACAGGATTACATAGTCAATAACAGAAACATAATCTCGATACAAGATACATAGATGTTCAATAGCATATTATGACAAACCTACATACAAACCAGAACCTATATTGCAATATGTAATTGTTTTTTGTTTTTTTTTTTGACATTATTGCTGATTAAATTTTTGCACTTGCTTGTGATGGCTATTACCAACAGCCCAATCTTGAAATTACTTCTGAATTACCACTAAAATGCAAACTTTATAATAATAATGGTTTTAATTAGTCAGCTATTGAATGTAGGTAAAATTTCCAAAAAAAGTGACTCATTTTCATAAAAGTGCTGTCTTAAGTTTTCATCTATTAGCTTAAATTGACACAAATGAAAAAAGAATCTTTTGTTATATTAATGTGGTGATTTTTGAAATGCTCCTAGATTACTGTTAAAAAAAATTGTACCTGGCCTGGTTAGTACTTGGAT
The DNA here is from genome assembly GCF_000325575.1 of Pteropus alecto. NCBI lineage: Eukaryota > Metazoa > Chordata > Mammalia > Chiroptera > Pteropodidae > Pteropus > Pteropus alecto. Next base: position 36,992,231 of record NW_006494614.1, on the reverse strand, counting down.
GGGAGACCACCTAGGAAGACCAGGTGCTGTAGAGGTAAAAAAAAATAAAAAAAATAAGAGATTGTAAGCTGACAAGGTCCTTGCAATCTGTGAGGTCAACGAAGGGTTGCCTAGTCTAAAAAACAAACAAACTAACAAACAAACAAACAAACAAAATCGTACCTTCCTTGGCTGAAAGCCTTTTAAAAAGAAAAGGTTTATTGACCTACAAAAGGACCAGGTCTTAGAACACAAAGCCCAAGCACTCAGCAGCAGCGCAGCATGTCCACCAGCCTGGAGTCAATGAGTGTTTTTTATACATTATGTTTTGGGGAAGAAAGATGTAGGCTGTTTTTAAAGAAGTTACATCGGCTACAGATAAGGGGGGCAGGATATGGTGGAGTGAGGGCAGATCTAGGGTAGGTGCACACAGTCTATAAGGAAGAAGTATTTACTACTTTCGATTGGTTCAAGACTTTGGTCCTAACCCCCTCAGCTCTGGGGAGGGGAACAGGACTGCAGGTTGAATCCATTGTCAATAGTCAGTGATTTAATCAATCATGCCTACATAATAAAGCTTCCATAAAAATTCAAAAAGATAGGGTTCAGAGAGCTTCTGGGTTGGTGGCAACATGGAGGTACTGGGACAGTGGCCTACTTTGAAAGGGCACGGAGATTTCACGCCTCTTCCTCATACCTTGCCCTACATCTGACTGTTCCCTAGTTACAGACCATGTGATATAGTAAGTAAAATGTTTCCCTGAGTCTGTTAGCTATTCTAGAAAATTAATCAAACCTGAGGAGGAGGTCCCCAAAACCTCTTATTTATAGTCAATTGTTCAGAAAGTATAGATAACAATATTGACTTTTAATGGTATCCCAAGTTGGAGAGACTCATTAGGACCTTTGATTTGTAGCTAGTCAGTCAGAAGCACAGGTGACTACCTGGACTTGTGACTGGCATCTCAAGTAGTGAGGGGGGGCAATTTTGTAAGACTGAGCCTTTAACCTGTGGAATCTAATGCTATCTCCAGGGAGATATTGTCAAAATTGTATTTGTCATGTGGGCAGATCCCCCTAATGCCCCTCAACATGCAAGTTGAAATTGATTCCAGGAGCCCAAAAAGATTTATTAACTAAATAACTTGTGTGTACTGAAGTTTTATTTTATCCCACTACTCTTTGGTCTATGAGGATAATGAAATATTTCAATATGTCAGTATTTTTGAGTTGGGAAAAACTAATATTTACTGAGGTCCTCGAATGTGCCACCTGTTTTGTAGAAAGTATTTCTTGCATTGTAAGTATATAGAAGGAAGACCCTGGGTGAGCCACATATATTATAATCAACACAGAGAGTCTAAGTGACTCATCAAAGTTTACAGTTATTTAATATCAGAGTACGTTTTCTTTAGACTCGAATTCCACAGTTCTATTAAAATTTACTGTAGTCCCTTCGCTGAAGAGGCTTGCAGTAAATCGGTATCTGGAATTTATCTAGCATGAAGAAATATACCTATATATGGCAAGAGATGAGAGCACAGGCTCTGGAGGTTGGCAATCTGGGTTGAAATACCACCTCTACCAAGTGCTCCCTTTGTCTCAATTTTTTCCTCTGTAAAATAGGGCATTCATAATGGTACCTGACACGAAAGATTACTGTAGATTATATAAATTAATAGAAGCTTAGCAAAGTAATTGATATATACATATTAACTTTAAAAAGACCATGTGATTTAAAAATATACAGAGGTGTATGGACTATGACAATAAGGGATAATGATCTTGAGTTCCTATAATTTGGTCATACCTTACTTATACGATGGATGAAGAATGATTTTTCTTCCAATTGGAGGATGATGCCACAGATATGAGTGTTAAGGCTGATGTATAGCTAGGAATTGCACCATGAACATAGAAGCTACTTATTTCTAAAATTAACATGGATGGGAATAGAAAAACCGTCCTAGAACTTCCCAGTCTGAGGAAAGAATGGGTTAAAAAAAAAGTTACTCATTATTTGACCTGATAAAAAGAAAAAAAACAGCCTGTCTTTGAGAGCTTATCCTTAAGCAGGAAAGATAAATAAGTAAATAATGTGTAAAAAGTGTATGGCAAAAGTGAGTCCAGAGTGCCATGAAAAGCTTCTAACAAGGACTTGCTGTCCAATTTAATAGTTGAAGAATCAGGTACCAGTGTCAGGCCACCTGTCCTTAAATCCTGTTTGTCATTTACACACTGTGTCATCCTCAGCATGTTACTCAATTCCTCTTTTTATTATGCAAACTCCCAAACATAGGATTTTTGCCTAAATGAGATTTATTTCTTATTTGCAGAATCAAATTACCCTTTACTTCTGTGATTCTTTCCTGGTAAGGAGCTACTTCTCCAAGACTGATTTCCTGCAGGTTTTCTTCCTGCAAAATTCTATGGAAATCAGATATATCTGATGTTGAAGTTATGACTGAGGCCATAGGAAATGACATGTTGAATAGCTGCGACCACAAGCCTGGGATCTCCAATAAAGCCAGGGATGTAGCTGATACTACCAGAATTATGATGACTAAAATGGCAGATTGTGTAACTGGCCCACCATATCACACAGCTGCTACCAGAAAGTTGGGTAGACCCCAAGATCCATCACCAGGAGCAGGGCTGGTGCTTTCTTATGCACTAAAAAGTAAGGCTGGAACAATGCTTCTGCAAAGGAATAGAGACAAATACATATCCTTAAATCCCCGTTACATCTGCTCATGTTAGCCATTTTATGCTTGCATCTCCATGTCTCAATACAAGTATCTTCTTTCCCCAAGTGTATATTTGGCAGAGTAATCATAGCACTTCAGCTATAGTGGAAAACATGATCAGAGACCTTGCTGGGACAGAGGCAGAAAAGTTTTTAACTTGTTGCTAAATTACATTTTTTCAGCAATTATTCACTCCAAATCCAGCCTCAATCATTTTGGGTGAGTTTCTTATTCCTGCTTCGGTTCCATTTTTTTTGTTTTTGTTTTTTGGTATTACACTTAACAATGATGCTTTGATAACAGGCATATCCGATCAATTCTATCTTCACAAGTAGTTGAGAATAGGAACATTTTGTTTAAAATTAAACTTTAGTCAAAATGGTCAGATGGCTCATAACTACAATCTCATTCTCTCCGATACACATGACATTTTGCATTGCTTTTGACAAAGTATTTGTAAACGTATATGCATATTTATGGGCAACTACCATAACTACTGGCTAAACATTACATTGAACACTGATAGTTATTTTGTCTGTGTTCAATGTTTGTTTTTGTGTAATTGCTTTACCTGCCCATTAAAAAAAAACAACCAAAAGTGTTCATTTGCATTCAGATGCTGCTTGCTATTTTCTTTTCAGTTAAATGTGCAAATTGTCATCTTTGGCAAATTGACCGTACAGCAATTAGATGGAAATTGCCTCTTCATTCAAAGTATGAATGTCTCTTCAACTTTCCAAATACATTTCCCTTTTTCTGTGTTTCAGGTCTTGTGTGATTTTTAGTAATCACTTTTTTAATTGCTTTTTTTTTCTTTCTAATTCTCTAACACTTGCATCAAGCTGTGCTTTAGAATTAGGTTTAGGTTTTTTCCTAAGGTATTATTTGTGGAACATCTAGGATGCTTTATGAAATGGAGAAGAAAAGATATCCTAAGAGAATTGACTACTATTTTAGACTAAAATAAAATAGTAACAATAGACCAAAACCATTTGTTTTAGGGAAAAAATATTTCTCCTTTGGTGCTACTTGGAATACATTCATGATCTTTTAGCTAAAGCTAAAAGTCTGTGACTGAGTATCATTTATGACCTTTTAAACTTTTTTCTCTAGCTCTAGCTCTTGTTTTATTGGAACCACATGTTTTGAATGCCTTCCAAGTCTGGTTCCTTAGCCCTCTGCTCTTCTCTATTTATATCCTTAACTCTCATACCTTTCTTCTCACCTCTATGTATGGGTGATCTCTAGCCCTGACCTAAATTCTACCTTTAAATGTCTAAAAAATGCTAGAATATATTTGGACATTTTGAACTAAAAATTCCCAAACTTGAGGCTTGGAGCTTTGTTTTTATGATTGTATCCATTGATAAAGAATGAGATAAATCTCTATGATGCCTGCTTGAAAATATTAGTATTCCTGTTTCATTGACTCTTGCAGGAAGCTAGTTCACATGCAAATTTTAAGCTGAATAACGTAATCTCACTTCTAAAGAAGTAAATATATCAATATTCCTAGTCTGTTGAATGTTTTTACTATGAATTAGTATTGAATTATGTCAAATGCCTTTTCTACATTAATTGAAATAATCGAATGATTGATGATTAAAATGATCATTATTTTGTTTTTTAATGTGATGCATTTCATTAATTTTTTGATGTTGAATCACTCTTATATTTTAGTAATAAATACAACTTAATCATGATATATACTCCTTTCAATGTGTTGTTGAATTTGGTTTGCCTGTATTTCGTTGGTGATATTTGCATCAATATTCATCAGGGATACTGGTTGTAGTATTCTTTTCTTATAGTATCTTTGTCTGCTAATATAGCCTCATTGAATAAGTTTGGAATTGATCTCTTCTCTTCATTTTTTTTTTGAAGAGTCTGAGAAGGCTTGGTGTTAAATCTTTAAATGTTTGGTAGAATTCTCCAATGAAGCCATCTGGTCCTGGGCTTTTCTTTGTTGGTAGGTTTTTGAATGCATCTCCTACTAGTTATCAGTCTGTTCAGATTTTTTATTTCTTGACAATTCAGTTTTGGTAGGTTATATGGTTCTAGATTATCCAATTTGGTTGTGTATAATCTATCATATGAGTGTTATATGATCCTTTTTATTTCCGTGGCACTAGTTGTAATGTAAGGGTCCCATATTTTTATTTTAAGAAAGATAAATTTAAAATTTTTCTTGTTTTCTTTTTTTTTTTCCCACTGAAACAGTCATTAACCTTAACATGAAATAATATGCCACATACATACATTTGAGATTTTAATAGTAGAATGAAATTCAGAAGATCCTGGGGTGGGGTGTTGTCTTAGTTTTCTGGAGTTGCCATAGCAAAACACCATAGACTGTGTGGCTTAAAAAACAGAAATTTATTTTCTCACAGTTCTGGAAGCTAGAAGCCCCAGATCAAGGTGAACTGGATTGGTTACTAACAAGGGTGGTCTTTCTAACTTGCAAATGGCTGCCTTCTTGCTGTGTCCTCACACGACAGAGAGAGTGAGCAAGCTCTCTGCTGTCTCTTCTCATATATACACTGATTTTATCAGATCAGGACCCCATCCTTATGACATCATTTAACCTTAATTACCTCCTTATAGGCCTTATCTCCAAGTAGAGTCATTGCATTGGGGGTTAAGACTTCAACATACACATTTTAGGGGACACGATTTTATTCTTAGCAGGGTATGCTTAGAAAGAAGGAAAATGTTTTCTTGTTTAATGCAACATAGATTCAGAACATTTTTTCACCAAGAAAAAGACACAGAACATCTTTTCACCAGGAAGGGGGCACACACCATCCAAATGGATTTTTATTCTAAAATACTTTTTTTTTTTTCTAATTTTTCAATATCTTCCAGTATCTCTTATACAGAATGACCCATGGAAAAGAGCAGAAATTCAAATTATCTGGGGGAAAAAAAGAAATGGAATCCTATGAAATTATAATATAGGATACAGCCAGATTTCTTAATTCCTCAAAAGCCCTTGAGTTTCTCCTTAACTGTTTGGTATAATTTAAATCTTAAACTAAATATAACTTATACTAAATAATAACAATGGGAAAAAAACTTATTTCGGACATTACTCAACTCAAAAAACATTTTATAGAGGTTTGCAAAAACAAAACAAAACAATAACATATAAAACAGACATATGGTCATATTCTTAGGGACAAAAACAAGTTTTCTTTTGAAGTATATTCTTCTCTTTGATTGTCCAAGATAGAAATGATGGAAAAGAATGACGTCTCATCTGTTATCTGACTCAGTCCTCCAAGATCTCTTTTAAAATGTCTCCTCTCTAATGAAGTAATATCGTTTCTCTCTGCTTAGAAAACATTAACATCCAGTGGCCTACTCTATTTGAATATGAGGAATTCATATGCACATAGTAGCCCTTTGCTCTAGTATTTGCCATAAATCTATATACTACCTAATGATTACTTAGATGATGTACCCCCTCATAATGATTTTACATAAACACTGAGCTCTTCCTTTAATGAGCTCAGAAACAAAATCTATCAAGAAAACCAGTTGCAAACAATGGATTTTGATTATCTATAATCACAGTTATTATGGTCAAATTCAATTATTTTATAAATACTCCAAAATTTCCTTTCAAGAAAATAAGAAAGAATAAAAAATATTGTTTAAAAAATACTGAAAACATTAAAAATTAGTCAGGATTAGAATGGCAATGTTTCATAACCTGAATTAATGGCATACTTGTATTTGTTTGAATGTAGTTTTAAATGGAAGAAAATTATATTATGTAAATTGTAGTAAGTGTTAAAATGAAAAAGAGAAAATGACTGTCTTCTCTGAATGAAAAATGATGTTTGAGTGGAATAATATATAAAAACTTTACATATAAATGCCATGTAGGTGGTTGTCCAATTCAAAGTAACAAATTAGCCCTTAAACTGACCTTAAATTCAGGGTGAACCCTCTTGTTGATAATATTCAATTTTCAAAATTGAATCTAACAATCACTTTGAATTATTAGGAAACTGATAATAATTCTTAAGAATGTTCAAAATGATCTTGCTCATATTTCCCCTCCTTTTGACTCATACTTCCTGTTTTTATATTATTTTTACCCCAACTAATCTAGCCTTTATTTACATTACAACTCATCATAGTTAAATAGCTACTAGCAGAATTAAGTCTTTGTGTTGTAAAGTACATAAGATTTGATTTCTCCACACACTGCCACTTTTTCTTTTCTTTTCTTTTTTTTAATTTATTCTCTCATCCATTCAATTAACTGTGTACCAGGAGTGAAGTCATTAAAAGCGTATATAACTAGTAGTGTAGAAAGGGAGTGGGCAAACAGATATTAAGTAAATAATTCCACAAATGTATAAAAGAGAATAGTAAGCACTATGGTTGGAAAAAAAACACAAGAGGGAAATGGATTAAGGAATTCATCTAATCTGAGGAGTCAGAACAGAATTCTCTGAGGAAGGGCTATTTGACTTGAGATCTGAAGGATGAATTGGAGTTGTCCTAGGCAAAGTGGTTGGGAGAAAAACACTGCAGACTAATGGAAGTTGGGCCATGTCTAAAAGTCTTGATATATGAGGAACCATGGTACTACAGGCCTGGAAGAAGAAAATGAGGCTGAGGATGAAGAAAGAGGTGAGAAAAAAAAAGACCTTTCAGCCACTTAAAGAACTTCACCTATTATATTAATAACAATGAAAAGCCTTTGTTAGATTTTTGCGGGGTAAGGGATAAAAAGATCCTCATTTAAAAAAGATCTTTCTGTACTTTCAATGGAGAATGGATAGTTGGGAGAATAAGGGGGAGAGGAGAGCGTGGTTAGCAGGCCAGTATAGTAACCCAACAGGAGATATTAGCTCGGACCAGAGGATGAAAATGGAGATAGAAAGGAGAACAAGCATAGAAATATTTAAGATATAAAATCAAAAGTAATTAAAGAGAGATGTTTTTGTGAAGAGTAAAACAATCCATTTCAAGGTTAACTCTTATGGTTCCACCTTATAAATCAGATGGATAATTCTCTCATTTGCTTGAGCAACCCTGGATAAGAAGCAGTTTTGGAGGAAAGATGATGAATTCACCTTTGGTGTACATCTAGTGACAAAAAGAAGATGCATATTCAACAATCTTTTTGTTAGTTAGAATATTAAAATATTAACTTATGTATATCCATTTATATATGGAAGGATAAAATAAACAATTATTCATATTAATGTTGTTACAAGTTTTTCAGTGTAAGAAAAAAGATGAAGTTTGAATTCTCTTTAGGGCATCACATCTGGATATGCTGAGTAAGTGGTTGGCTATATGGGTCTGAATTCAGAAGAAAAATCCAGAATGATGATAAAGATTTGGGGGTCAGAGATCACTCTAGAATCTTTGGGTAAGGAATTAATGGAAAGAGCTTTATATTGAAGAGTATAGTTCTGGGAAAGGGGTTTGAGAAATCTAGATATACAACACAGTCAAAGATACTAAAAAATAACCCATCAGAGCACTGAACTGATTTTCATTCTTTTTAATCTTGAGACTTCTTTGCTTTTTGTTGTTGTTACTTTTTGTTGATTGAATCAATGACAGCTAAATTATCTTCTCTTGATGGTTCTAGCTCCTTTCCTTCAAAATAAGTCCAATGCATTCATGCTACCTGCATGGTAAGAAGGTTAGGTGGACACTTATACTCTATTATTTCAGGGATTACAAGAATGTTTCTGCTTATAAAGCATTCTGGTGAATGAAATACAAAATCATGGGTTTGTCTTTTGGCTAAAGACTTTGTCATTCACTGTTAATATGAAAAACTCATTGGTATTGTTACTTTTTAACCAACTACCATTTAGTTACCTCTTAAATGGATCGTATAACATTGTTTCTTGAGAATGACTTAAATTGATAATCATGCTTACTATGATTTAGTTATCAAATTCAGTATGTGAAACACATACTTAATCAATTTTCTTTGTTAATTTCTCTGGGGGGCGTTTGCATTTTAATAGGGATCCAAGTTATCTTTTAAATCGAAAGAATAGAAACTCTAATGTGAACCTATGTCTTGTGGTTATCTTTTTGGAGAGGTAGAGGACTCTTCTTAGAATCAGTCAAATTTTATCAGCTGTCTCTTAGCCTACAAATATTTTAAAGAAAATTTAAGTTAAAAACTAAACAGTAGATTTTCCCTGGTGGAAATTCTCCTACACAGAATTTTGGACATGATCATTTACAAATTCTCTCTCTTATCATCCCTCAATAAACCTCTATAATTAGGAGCTTATTTTTTTTTACATGGTGCTCAACAGAATTGAGGCAAAGATATTGTGTGATTCAAGGACATAGCTTTAGTACAAACTTACATCATAAGGCTTTCAACCAAGGAAATTAAAATAATTAAAAAAATAAAAACTAAGTTTCATTTGAGTTCTGTTTTGCTCTCCAGATCTCACCTTGATCTTTCTTATGTCTCCTAACCTCACTTAGGAATTATTAAAACAATTGGTTATGCAACTGTTCTCATTGAAACTTTTATAACCATTCTTGAAATATATGCAGCAGCTTGAGTAAATGCTTTGTGTTCCTGTTTAGCCTTTTCCATGTACATAACCTCTCTGCCATACTATAATAGACTAATAGAGAAGAAATTTCTGGAGGAAATTAAAAAGAAGTGAACTTTCAGCTTTGTGGAATAGATTAAGTAACTGTCTATTACTCTGACTTTTTACATATTTATTTCAGGAATTTCTTCAGTGGTTAAGATCATTTAATGACTTTTGTCCAGTAACACATTTAGTAAATACACACAGAAACTGACTGCCTTTCACAGAGTGAAGATTAAAACTATCCATAGCCTCTGAAAGAAAAAGTACATAGAGTTGTTGAGAGAGGCAAGTGCTCAAAATCATGTCCTGAAATTCATGTTAATCTAAATAGATGTATGGGAAACCAACAGAAAAAAATGATATGTTTTACAAATATGAGGACTTAGACATCTGAGTGTCACTTTTTCTTCATCTTCTACATTTGCTCTGTTGGGTTCCTTATTTTCATCATAATGTAATACATATGTTAATTTCGTTGGCATTAAAGCTTTTATTATAGCATAATTCTTTTGTAGAAATAGAATTGGTTCTTATTGATAAGACATCTTAGGCAACTTGGACTGCTGAAACAAATTCCATAGACTAGAAGGCTTAAACAACAGACATTTATTTATCACAGTTTTGGTGGCTGGGAAGTCCAAGATCAAAGTGCTGGCAGATTCAGTTCTTGATGAGGGCTCTCTTCAAGGCTCGTAGATGGCTGCCATCTTGCTGTGAGCCTACATGATTTCTTTGTACGAATGAGGAGAGAGAGAGCTCTCTATTCTATTCTTCTTCTTCTTATAAGGACACTCAAGCCCATTATGGGAGCTCTTATGATCTCATCAAAACTTAATTACTTCCCAAATCGTCCACCTCCAAATACTATCACATTGGGGTTTTGAGATGTCACAAACATTCATTCTATAACATAATGTTCATTTAGTTTGGACAGAAAATGAAAGTGTAGTTCCAAAAGCTGGAGAAAATTTAGAAAGTAGGACAGCAATCAATTTTGTAAGGGTTAGAAAAGGAGACTATCATATTTAATGGATTTGTTCAAAGGACTTCTTTTAAACAATATTCAGTTGCCTGTAAGACAAATAGTAGGTCCACTAATGTCGAACTGAGAGATGTGGCCCCAGGATTTTATGCAATACCATGGCATCTGTATTAGTTATCTCTTGCTGTGCAACAAATTACTTCCCCAAATAGAAGCTTAAAAATAAATATGTATTATCTTGCAGGTTCTGCAGGTCAGAAACCTACAGAAACTTGGGTGGTTCTGCCTTGATCTATTTCATAATGTGGTATTTGAAATGCCTGTCTGGGCTGCAGTCATCTGAAGGCTTGACTGAGGCTAAAAGATTTGCTTTCAAGGTGGCTCATTGGATCATGGCTAGCAAGTTGGTACTGGATTTTGGCAAGAGGCTTCATTTCCTTGACACATAGATCCTTTAACTCAAAGTCTGCTTGAGTGCCTTCATGTCATGACACGACAAATGGCTTTCCCCAGAAAAATTAATCCAAGAGAGAGCAAAGGGAGATTGTAATGTTTTTTATGATCTAGCTTGAAAGTTATATATTTTTATTTCTGCTAAATCATACTGTTTAATAAAGTCGTCCCTATGTGGGAGGGAGTTATATAAAGGTATGACTATCAGGAGGGAAGAATCACTGGAGGGCCATCATGGAGCCTGGCTATTTCAAAATTTCTTCAAAAATAATTTCCAGAAGTCCACAGAACATCCCTTAGCAACTACTAGTGAATTCTGAAATGCTCAATGAAGAAGCATGAAGACATTTTTTTTGGACCTTGTACCTTCTGCTAATAGCCAGGCTTTGGAATAATTAGGAAAGCGGTAAAACACACTTACTTCCTCTCTTTGTGGTAATGGCTTTTATCTTTTGTCATTCTTCACATTTTTTGTATGTGCTCAGACTTTTCTTCTGCTTCATGGTTGACCAAAACTCCCCCTTTCTCCTCTAATATTTCTTACTAAAATTTATGTTGTCTTACTTATACTTCTTTTTTAAAACCCTGTTCCTTCAGTATTAGCTGAGCTTAGCTTGCCAAAATTAAAAAAAAAAATTTAGTCAAATTAAATGTATATACAAAGTTATTAATTATGTCTAATTTGCCCTTCTAAGTGTTTAGAGAAAGTTCACTCACTTAAACTTAAACTACTGAATCCTGAGATGTAGATGCAGAATGAGCATTAGAGTCATTTAAGAAACTAAGTATTGACAACCACAATATGTGCAGTTTTGAAAATGTCTGTTTTGGAGTAGTGTAGAGTAGTTTGTAGCTTTCCAATTCTTTCTTTGAAATTTAAAATAACTATAAAACCAAAATAAATTATAAACATCATATTTTTAAAAGTATCGAGAGTTGCAGAAACAAGGGAGACTAAAGGTACTGAAATATTAGAGTGGGGAGGCCTTTCTCAGTTGAACTGAGGATATGCAGCTGCTTTTCCTTTGAAGGCATTCGACAGTTTGGGTTATAGGCTAAAATCTGGGAATCTGGGCTTTCAAGAACAAAGGATCATTGCCGGGGGGACAGAAATAGAGAACTAATTAGCAGTCACATCAAGTTGAAGTTAAAAAACAAAACAAAGCAAAACAAAAAACAAACAACCCTAGGCAGTCAAGAAGGATCAACAATTGGCTGGTTTAAACTTCTAGATATTTGCTGCATTCCCAAGCTGCATCAGGATGGAGTGATATTTCATTAAAAAGAGAGTAAAAATCCCTGCAGTCTCAAGATACTTAACAGAGAAACTTTCTACAGGCAGGGGCCCCAAGAAAATGAAAGACAAGGATTGAAAACTCTTAGAGGCCATAATAAATTAAGACTGACCAGCTGCAATCACATTTTCCTAGGGGCACATAACCATTTGAATACACCTAAAAACTTCCTAAATTTAGTGAACAAAATCAATCTACACTTCCAATAAACTTATTAAACCATGAACTGGATAATTTCTAAGAAAATCACACCTAGGTATATCATGATAAAAGTGCTAAAAATCAAAGACAATGAGAAAATCACGAATGCATCTAAAAAGGGAAAACAGTCCACATAAATATTTTGCTAAAAATCCTTACATATACTCCAGTCCAACTTTACTTTAATTTCTATTTTTTCCATCCCTCCCAGGGCCACTGTTATTGACCCCCTGAAGGGTCAACGATCTCTCCAAAATTTAATGTGCGTGTGTGTCTTTTATGGTTAAAGCATGAGAAGAATCATGCCAGATAGACTTAGATGCAAAAATGGGAAGTGAATAAGGGCAGGAGAGGGGTGAATTAGGATGTATTAAGAGAGAAAGCCAAGGATGGTAGGATCTGAGAAATGTGATTTTTCACTATCACCTCAGTACAATTTTAGTCTACCCACTTGGAAATGAATCCATGTTTCTCAATCTTATTGGAGTAACTCTTTAAGAATTGTATGCAAATAATGGAGAGAAAATTTTAGGCACTTTAAGAGAGAGTGCATGCCATTTTTAGAATTAGGAAGGGTCAAGAACTTCAAATAGTAAATCCTAGTGAAAATTTTATAGACAATGGGCCCTGAGAAGAGGCAGTTATAAAAATTTGAATCCTGCTTCATTCAGAGCTATTTTAACATCAAGATAAGCTATATAAAATATTGATCTGTTATTCAGAGCACTGACAAGACTGGCATTCTCTCCACAGGGGACAGTTGATGTAGAAACTGCCATGGTCCATGGAAATTAATCTATGCTAAATGAATTTGATCTCTAAAGTTTGTGTCCACTTAATAATAATGATGCTAGTATATACATGTGTAAGCTTATGGGTGAGAGAAAGAAAACAATGTATAGATGTTGACTTTAAATTTATTTAATTTCTTTAAAGAAAATGTAAACAATATGCAGACTTACTTGAGGGGTTATGTGCATAATAATGAAGTGAGATTTTGCATTCTACTTTATGAATATCAGTAACACAAATACAGTTCTGGGAATAAGAACAATGTTCATTTTGAAAGTTGCAGATTGTGATGCTTAGGATAAAAAATGCAGTGGTGAGTCTCTCCATGTCCTTACTTTACCTCTGACTGCATGGAGAATTCACTGTGCAAGGGCTCTTGTCAGTTTAAAAAGTAGTAAAGTCATCATTATAGTTTGTGTTTTGTCCAGTAGCTGATGTATGTTTTAGTCATTGGTATCTGGATTCTCTATTATGAGAATCCAAGGAAAATCTTATATCGAAAGGATTTTGTGGCAACTCCTGCCTAAGAATTTAAGAATTTGCCTACATATTTACAGATTTAAACCACAAAATTGGGAACTCCTTACAATGATTTTTAAAGATAAACCTCAATGAAAATTGAATGTAAGCTTCAACACAGGTTCAATTTTTTTAAGCCCAGATAATGAACCATGAATGTCACCTGGACATAAGATCTCAAGTAAAAGGCAAACCAAGGGGAGCGGTACCAACCTAGAGTGAAGTATCTCTTTCTATATAGCCAATTCTACTGGAAATTCTACTCTTTTCCACTGCATGTAAGATTTGGCTCTTGAACTCATTATTACAAAATCTAAAGCAGACAAAAATCTCCACTCAGATATTAAACAGTTATGAGGAAGACAACCTGTGACCAGATGTGTTCTTTATAGTTACAACTCAAACACAGATGATGAGAAAGCAGGTTAATTAAGTCACTAATGGAATATACACAGATGTGTGTCATGTGCTAACTAGAAGCCAATCATTAATGATTATAAAATTTAAAAAACGAAACTTACTTTATTTAATCTGTTTTTTTTTAAAGTAATTCTAGAATGCTAAAGGCATATATTTTCCTCCTTATTTGAAATAAAAGAGAATTCACACTTTTAAAGTAATAATAGAATTTTATTTACTAAAAGAAAAGATATTTGTAATATAAGAAGTGACCCAAAAGAACATTCTATAAGGGTGTATTAGTTAGTTCAGGCTCCCATAACAGAATATCACAGACTGGATGAGTGGCTTAAACAACTGAAATATGTATATATTTTTTTCACTGAAGAAAAAGGTGAGGAGCTGAGTAGAGAAGGGGCTGGGAGCCAAAAGAAAACGATGTAAAAGCTCTCTCTCTCTCTCTGTCTCTCTCTCTCTGTTGAGTCTCACTGTATCAGTGTTAGTCATTTTAGTCATCCATAGGTAGTGTTAAAGAATTTATGTGCCTTTCAGTACTATTGTTGAACTGGAATATCAATGATTAAAAAAAAGGATATGTCACAGGTTGGCAGAAGTACACAACACCACAAGATATATCTCACACATTCATAGAGTGGGTTACTGTAATAAAAATATTTTGGGGAAATGTTCTGTAAACCAGAGCAAATATGGATATATTGTGAATTAGAATAAAAACTGTATAAGAACGTTTAAATAAAATTTCAAAGAAATTTTGCTTTCCAGGTAAACATTTTGGCTACACTATGAGATACTATTAACTCATTATATTTTTTATACAATGCTGTGGTGAAAATATATGGGAACTCTTTTTATCTACTCCATGATTTATCAGTGGAGGTTATATGTCCCCAAGAGGACAAAAATTATTTCTTGAAGGGCAGAAAAATCTGAGCTATTTCAATGGTTTGTGGCCCTCCAAAAAGGCCAAAATATATGAATAGACATACTCTACATCTGTGTTATTAACTTATTGGGAGGATTAAGAAAAAATATCTAAACTGTCTCCTTGGCTGGAGCAATAATAAAAGAAAAAGTTGATAAACACTGATCTATTCAGGTCAATCACTTGACTTTATTTTAACTAGATGACTTTAAACTTGTTATTCTGTGATAAGAAGATTTTTCATCTGTCAATTCTATCCATAGTGGGAGCTCTTATAGAGACATCTGTGGGGGAGAATAATAATAATGAAATGATTAATATTGTTAATAACATTTGTTAGGAAATAAAGTCATTTCATATGATTGCTCTAAAAATAAAAACAAAACTACAAACCATAGAGATTTTTTTATTGACCATAAATATTTTATAATTATGATTTCTTTACTTATTAGATTTCTTTACTGATTAAAAGGGAAAAAATAAAAACTTACAGGAAAATATTTTTTAATAATCGAGATGCAAGGAAGTTAACATAAATGTAGAGAGAAATGTATAATTATTTTCCACTGAATAAAGGCATTAATATTTAATCTTTAGAGGATGCAAATGGCTTCACGTTGATGAATATGCTTAATTGGGAAGCAATATCCAATCCATGGAATTGCTAAATCATTAATAAAAATATGCTAGAAGGATCTTAGTATTGATTCTCAAATCATTTCATCTCTTAATTTATCCCAACTTTTTAGCATAAATGTAGTCAATTATATTACTTCTTTCCTTT
This sequence comes from Pteropus alecto, assembly GCF_000325575.1. Taxonomy (NCBI): domain Eukaryota; kingdom Metazoa; phylum Chordata; class Mammalia; order Chiroptera; family Pteropodidae; genus Pteropus; species Pteropus alecto. Next base: position 36,976,532 of record NW_006494614.1, on the reverse strand, counting down.
TAGGAAAATATTCCATTTGAAAGACCCTTAAAAATTAATTGCTTAATTCTATTGGTTTAATTTGCAGTAGGAGAGTGCCATAGCCATTTTGCATATCACAGCCTGATGAACTGAACTGTTTTGACAACGCTTTACAACTTGAGTCACAAAGGATTTAGAAATAGGCTGCTTTCCAAACCTAATCATGAGAAATGATTTCTCCTCTGAAGACATGATCTATAAACTTGAAATCTCTTTATTTCACTTATTGGTCTCTATGATATGTCTGTGCCCCTTAATTTAGCAGTGGGCACTAAGTGAGAAAGCAATGTCCCTTTTTTGTTCTTTACCCCCAGGCTGACTCCTGCGTCTAGCAGTGATTTTTTATGGAGCATAGTAGAAAGAGGCTGAGGGCCCATAGTCTTCATTAAGCTCAGGCTGTTTCTTTGCAGAAACAGTTGACTTCTACTGCCCAGGAGGCCCATAATTAATGAATGCTCAGTAAACTCAGGTTACAGGCTTCAGGCAGAGAACATTTCCCTTATTAAAACTTCATTTGCTTCCGTCTCTGCTGATGGACTGGTTAATTTTATTCAGAGTTTTTGTTTGTTTGTTTGTGTATAGCATGCTGTCGATGATGGCTACAAGCAGCTAGCTATGTGCTACTTTTTCCAACAAGCCTGGGTGACATATATTTGCCACTATAATCATAGCAGGCAATTGTTTGACCAAACATTTTATCCTGGAATAATTAGACTCATCGACTTCGTAGATGACAGTATATGTGTTCTTTCCATCTGCTGTCTGACAAAATGGCATATATATTTTGCATTTTAAATCATAGTACACATATGCGTTTGGGAAATCATAGATTTCTGTTCCAAAACACAAGCAAATTTGAACTCAGTGCAATAGTACAAGTTAAAGAGACCTGAACTGACACTTGAACTTAGAAAAATGTGGATATTTCTAGGTCGTTCAAGAGATAAGACAATCATTGTCTGCTTTTTGCTGTGTAATAAATCCAATATTTAAGTCTTGGCAGGATGAAGTTAATTTCTCTGAGTCTTAGTTTTGCTAGTAAACTGTAAATGTCATGAAGAGAAGGATTGCATCTGCTTTGTGCAATAGTAGAATTTTAGCAGCTGGTGCAGTGCCAGGGACATAGTAGGGTTTTAATAAATATTTGTTCAATTAAATTCAATGGAGCGATGTCATGATTCTAAATATTGTAAGAAAGGTTAGCAAAGCTACTTTTCTTGGTCATATCAGCTGTGCCAATTTGAAACTAAACTTTTTTCTAGTCTGTTGCATTTCTAGTTTTTATGCTTTGTGATTTTTGTGACAAATTTTAAGTTATGTCTTTAACTCCTCCTTTAACCAGTTTTTCCTTATCCTTCTTATCAATGTCTTTTACATCTTTACTCAAAGCTCTTTTATCAAGGAGTCAGTTATTTTGTTTTAATTTACATCAAAATAATACTTAAAAATAATAAAAATAGAATAAAATGATACAGAAGAGTTTTTGATGAAAAATCATCTTCTCTTGCTCCATCCATTCCACCTTAATTTTTCATCCCTAGCAGCAACTGCTTTTAGCCATTATTTTAGGTCTTGTAGTAGTTACTTCCAAAGCAGGGGATTTCATTCACAATAACTAAATAAGAAATCATCTTTTGGTAAAACAGTTTTATTTTTCCCTTCATCTTCTCAGCACCTAGAGTGCCTGGCACTTTGCTGAGTAAATATTTATTAAATATATTGGAAAAAGTATGACAAAGAAACCTAGCAAAAGGAAGCTATGTTTTTTCTCCCTAAAGCAGCACCAATTCTCATAAGACAGAGAACACTTAGGAAGCTATAGGACAAAGAAATAAAAAAAAATTACCATCAGGTGATATTATTCTTCAGCTCCTATCAGTGTCACCACCAGTTAACACAATGCCATCCCTTTCCTCCCCCAAATGTAATTATGTAACAGGAAGCAAGGCTTTCCCATATTACTTTATGCAGTGCAGCTGAACTCAAAGATAGCAGTAGCTGGGCAGTTAGATACTCTAATGAGTGCACTGTTGAGCAGGTAGTAAACATTTTCCTATCATTATTAAAACTGTTTAAAAATAAAAGCTGTTTGCTTTAACCTAGTGACATATACTTAAAAAAAAATCTTATATTGATTTGTAATTAAATTTACTTCTTTTATGCTGGCTCCCTAACCAACATTTGAATTGTATATCATGGTTCATAATTCTGAAACACGGCATCCCGTGAAAAAGTTCAGCTTTTCCACCTTTTAATTTCCAAATGTGTCATCTTCCATGTTGTTTCAGTTGTATCTGTATATCTCCCAAATCTAGTCATTAATTCTATTTTTTTTTAATTAAAAAAGACAGTTTAGTAGCAAAAGCATGTCCAAGTGAATAATTTTGAATGGACTCGAGATAGATAAAACAACATTTTGTTTTACAGTTCTGGTCTCATTGAGCTGGAAATTTGCTAACCCTCAAATGGCACTTCTGTGTGAATAGAAACCTTCAAAAGAAGTAGTCAAATTTTCCTCCGGCTCCCATACTGATGGTTATACTCTTCGGGCAATACTAGTTTTACTTTCTTATAATTTATTTTCCTTTTTATGCCGCCCACTATGGAATTAATTTCATTATAATTTTGCATTTAATGAGAGTAACTATTCCAAATTTTGTGCTAGATGCTGTATAAACAGAGATGTATTCAGAACATAAAGACTAATATATGTTTGAGTGGGTTAATAAATGAATAAAAATAACACCTATAAGAAAACTATTTGCAATTTGCAAGCAGACAGTGCTATTTGAGGACTGGGTGGAGATAAGCGGTAGGACCATTGCAGAAGTGTCTCAGCAAATTAGATCTCTATTCTTTATCTCATTGGTTTGTAGAAATATGTTGGTATTCCTATCCTGCTATGTATAGTATATTTATAATTAATTTGTGTGCTCATTTTGAAAATCCTCTATCACTTTTTGTCTCCAGCTGACAGTAGGTTGGACACTGTTGGCAGAGTCTGTGGTTGGCCATATGCATCATAGGAAACATCACCCTCTGCTCTGCCAGGCAGGCCCTGAATTTGAAAGGATCCCTGCTAATGGCTCAGGCTGATAACAGCACAACAGATACAATTATTTGTCTATTAGAGTACTTTAAACAAGTCACAAATCTTTCTCTTATTTTGTAGAATTTGGTGTCCACACTTAACTGTTTAGATCTCAGTATATAGGCTATTGCATGGAGAAGGTAGGTCACAAAGAAGCAATGTGAAGTAGAATATGCATAAAAACATGAGGAAAAAAGTGCAAAGGCTAGAAAATGAGTATTGCAGTTCTTTTCTCTTACCAACCATGTGACTTTGAGAAATTCACCTAACTAACTGGACCTCAGAGTCTTCATATGTAAAATAAAAGTGGAACAGGATATTCATTAAATATCCTTACAGATCTAAGAAGCCATAAGTATATAAAGGCCAATTTTATATAATTCTTTAACACTGGAAGCCAGCAATTCTAGTATTTCTCTACTACTAATCTTTAATTTAGTATTAAGAGAAGATTAGAGCCAGCTAGAATTAGTACTGAAGCAGCCAATAATAATGTTTATGTAATATTATATTCTCTTAATTATGGAGACAGAAAGGCTGATTTGTATTAAGGTAGCTTTGCAGATGTGGCAATTTGATCTTGATTAGAGCTTTCTTTGCCTATTACCCTATGAACTTCCATGTGCTGGGTAGTTATGGGTCTTCTTCATCCATACTATCTAGAGCTGTGAATGCAGCTGTGGCTGGAGCTAGCCAAGGCTGTCAGTCCTCAAGTCAGCATTTCCTGTCTCTTAGAGATACGGAGGAGCCATAAAATGGATTCTTCACTCTAAACTGCCAAAAAGGAGCTGTGACCTGTATCTCAATTTATGCGAAACTGAGTTTGGTTTGGAAGGCTCGATTGTTTAGATTTGTTTGCTTAGAATCCAGGCAGGTGAAGCATAAACTGTCCAGGTCACAATAGACACTCTCACTTGGGCCTACCTCCCTCATTTATACTTTTCACTAGAACCTCATGGTATGGGCAGTGGGGACAGATGTCAAGAAACCCTAAATGACCCGTTGTTAATGGGTTTTTAATTTAAGTTTGCTTTTGCTTGGCAGAAATCATTCCCAGATGTGAAAGTAACAAATCTTCAGAAGTGAAACTATTGCAATTTAAACAGCAGTACAACATTGTATGGTCACAGCAGTTGCAAACATGCAGTTCTGAAACTATTGAATTAAAACTAGAATGTTCTACCATGGAAGTGGAATTAATAGCCAACACAAATGGAGTCCCTAGATACTCAACCACTAAATAAACCCAATTTCCCGATTTTGTTAACAGAGTCCTGTTGAATTTCCCTAACATAGGGAAAGTGGGTGGAAACAAAGGAGAGTTCCACCCTGCAGAACAAATCCATCAGGAAGATGTGTAATCTCTCTTCGCCTTCCAAAAACCATTTAAAGATTGTTTCAAATTCTAAAACCTGAAACCATTTAACTTTAACATAACCAGGTGAGTTGCCCATATACACCTAGCAACTAACTTATGAAATTTCTTTTTAGTATAGGAAAAATATCTCCCCAATTTAGTAGAATCCCAATGTTAACAGTTATTTTGCAGTTCGTGTAGTTCCAACTTTCATATCACATTCAAACATGTGAAGGCTTAGGATGTGGAAAAGCAGAAAGTCTTATATATAAAAAAAGATACTTTAGTAAACTGTCTAATCTTGTTTAGCCATTCCTCCTGAAATGGATTTTAAAGTCACCATGTAATTATAAATGGAGTCCAAGTCAAAACAGAAATGAGAAATGCCTGCAAGGAAATGCTCCACTTGGGCATATTCTCCAAGACTCTTTAAAAGAGGTGGAGCTTCAATTTTTGGAGCACTTTAAGAAACAGTATCACAGTCTAAATTTTTCTGCAAGTTACTGTGGTCTTTCAACTCATGCCTTCCATGCTGTGCTGTCAAAAGAAGGAACACCCAGCCCAGACTGATAAACCGTGGGCTCAGAAACCCAAAAGCTCAAAGTTTCAGAGAAAGTGACATTTCAAACAAGCCACTTGCTCCTTGTAAGATATCTACAACAAAGAAAATATGTTGCAGCATCTCATAAAAACACCAACCTGTTCAATATTACTCTAAGGCCTAAAATACATATAGCTGAGAATGTGCTAACATAAACCCAAGGGAAAATGAGCAATAGGAGGATGCTTGAAATACACTAACATGCTCTGCCTCTTGTTAACTTCCAAGGGGATTACAGCAGGTCATATTAACAAGAAATAAATTATCGGTCTTGCTGGGGTTCTAAATCTTGGACTGTAATACTTTAACTGCCTCTTAATACTATTAGAGGAAACTCTCTGTGGCTGCCATTCTATGAACAGGTATAAAACAGAAGTGGGATGTTTGTATCACAATAATAGTTAAAAGGATTGGCCAGCGACTAAAATATGGATTAATTATAGAATTGTATCTAGCTTAGACCAAGGATGCTTTCCCAGTGTAGGTAATCTTTCACGCTTGCTTTCAAATATGAGTTCTCACTATAATCAATGAATATCCGTTTGATAATTGTGTAAACAAAGCACAAAAGCATGAGGAGGTGAGGTTGTTTACTCAAGAAGACTTTACAGTTAATCTGTGATTGAGCCATGATTAGAACTCAGCATTCTTGCTTCCTAGTCCAGTCATATTTACATGATACTATAACATCTCGTTAATTCACTTCGCTTAAAAAACAGTTCATTGAGATTGTTCCAGACACTATGGGCAGAATTCTATAGTGAGACATAGTCCCTATCCTCAAGAGAGTATTAAAAAGCAAAGTAAAAAGAACACGGACATTGGATTACATGTATTTAAGTTTAAATTCCACCGCTAAAACTTGCTATGGGACCTTGGACAAGTTACTCAACCATTCTGTACTTTGTTTTCCTGACTTGTCTTTACAGATGAGGATGTTTGTAGGGTTGTTTTAAGGATCAGAAGTAATATGTTAGAAATGTTCCACAAGTGTCTGGAACACAGCAGATCTTCAGTAAATGTTTTCTCATTTTATTAATGGAGAATATGCCAAGTAAACAGATTACTACAAGGCCAGGAAAAATGAAATGAGTGACATAGGAAGACACGTTGAATGCTCTGGGCATTTAATATACTGAAAAGTATACTATGGAAAACGTTATTAGACACAGCTTCCTCTTCTACAATCAAAGACATCAAAGAACTGAAAGAAATCTTGTTTCTAATCCTATTGCCCTTATATCATTGCTTACCACCACCTCAGGACTTGGGCTATTTTGCCTGTCGCTATCTCACATTTGATTCTTTATATTATTTCCTATTATATACATAACAGACTCTCAATGTCATTTCCTGAGCTTTATGAAAACTGCCTTAGTAGCATTATAAGGATTTATCGGAACATATAAGGAAAACACTTATAATATCATTTGATACAATCCTCTTTTCATTCCCGATACACATCTGTCTTCAAAATCATATAGATATAGTTGCTACTTTTAAATTGTGGAGAAGTATTTGTGGTATTAATATGTTCCTCGAATATTAATTTCTTTTTAAGAGCAAGCAAATTTTATAGGGATAAATCCCTCTAATACTTTTATAGCTTTTTATTTTGTTAAAATAGCTGTTGATGCCCCATGAAAGACTTAAACTATGCATTTATTTTTAGTATATTTCTCCACATAGTGTTTTTTTGTCTTACTGCTCATTACTAACAATATTTGCATAATATAAATTTTATCATTTTAATTTTTATTTCTCTCTGAATCTTATTCCTTACACAGAGTTACAACCTTACGTTTGTGGAATCATCCTTAGATACTGTGAAATCTATTATGCATTTAAGGCACTCATGGCTTTCAGGAAGTTAAAGATTTCTTAAAAGTAGATAAACTTAAAATCACAAACTTATGTGCATAAAAACACTTTGAGATTAAAATTTAAATTGGTGAGGAGAGAATAAGCAACCATGTATCACATCAGTAAACAACTTTGACAGAATTTTGTGTTACTGTCATGGAGCTTTATTGAAATATATCAAAATACTATAATCCTCTTCAGTGATGCAAGTGCTGTGATGTGAAAGAAAGGGTCCAGGGGCACCTCAGGAACCTGGGCTCTTTTCTCAGCTCTACTTCATCACATCACAGGCAGTGTAGGGTGCTTATTCAGAAGGTAGCTCAGGATCCAGAGTATCTGAGTTCATATCCCCTTGGACCCCTTTTACTTACAGACTCTAAAACCTTAGAAAGTCATTTAACCTCACTGTGGCTCAGTTTCCTCATCTATGAAATGGAGATATATTCAATTTTCTCATTGTGTTGATAGTGAGGATTACATGAAGATATATATGCATATACAAATATATGTATATGTATGCACACACATATGTATATACACATATATATTTATATGTGTTCCAGGTACTCACTGCTCTGATTCACACACACACACACACACACACACACACACACACACGCATAATGTGTATAAATAGTAGTCTCTGCTTATCCATGGTTTCACTTTCTGCTGTTTTATTTACCTGCGGTCGGTGGTGGTTCGAAAATATTACATGGCAAATTCCAGAAATAAACAATTCACAAATTTGAAATTACACGCCATTTAGAGTAGCGTGATAAAATTCCGATCCATCCCTTGCAAGAGATGAATCGTTCCTTTGTCCAGTGTCTCCACGCTGTACACGCTCCCCTCCTCTTAGTCACATAGTAGCAGTCTCAGTTATCGGATAGACTGTTGCCATATCAAAGTGCTTCTGTTCAAAAAACCCTTATTTTTTAAGTAATGGCTCAAAAATGCAACAGTAGTGATCCCAAAGAGAAGCTCTGAATTAGCAGATATGCCAAAGAGAAGCTCTAAAATGCTTCCTTTAAGTGAAAAGGTGAAAATTCTCAACTTAATAAGGAAAGGAAAAAAATCGTATGCCGAGCCTCCCCTAAGATCTATAGTAAGAGCAAGTCTTCTATCTGTGAAATTGTGAAGAAGAAAAACTATACTTGTGCTAGTTTTGCAGTCACACCTCAAACTGCAAAAGTTATAGCCACAGTGTGTGATAAGTCCTTAATTAAGATGTAAAAGGCATTAAGTTTGTGGATAGAAGACATGAACGGAAAATGTTCCAAGTCACGGCAACATATTGCACCAGAAAGCACTGAGCCTATGCAAAGACTATATTGCAAGGGATCACCTGAAGCCAGTGGCACCAAGCCATTTACCGCAAGTAAGGGACGATTACACAGATTCAAGAATAGGTTTGGTATTTTATCATCTCACATCATCACAAGAAGAAGGGTGAGTACGGTACAATAAGATATTTTAAGAAAGAGAGAATGATCACATTCACATAACTTTTATTGACTTTTGTTTCAATTATATTGAGTTTTACAGACTTGGAAACATCCACTTTTTTCAATATCTTTAATTTAAACTTAAAAAAAAACTTTTATGGACTTAAAAAGTGAAATTAAGTTGCAAATTCTGTGTGAAGAACGAAAGGGCCACAGCCCACTGTAAACTGTATGAAATGGCTAAGATGTGCCTGGACTTGAGGTTATAACCTCTAGGAATCTCAAACTTGGCCATCAAAATATAGCTAATGGAGAAGAAAGAGAACTGAGAACCCCCACCAAGTCAGGAGAGATCAGAATCCTTCTTTGAAATCTTGTGTTTCATTTTAAAATTTCATGTGAATTTTGCAGTCCATTCCATATTTCAGTATGCTTCTTTTATCATAGGAAGGATCCCCTGGATCTTTCCAACCCCTGAAAGGATACTGGGAGCACAAACCATTTCCATTCCAGCACAGGGCATAAGTAGTGTCATTTGAAAAGTGAGGCTAAGCAATTACACTAAATACAAAGGTGGAATCAGGGAACACGTGGAAAATGGGATTTAGAGAAATAAGGGAGGGAAGAGGTGAAAGGTCTTGGGGTAGCCTTATTGTTACAATTGTTTTATTTTGTTAGTTATTGCTGTTAATCTGTCGCTGTATCTAATTTATAAGTTAAACTTTATTATAAGTATGTGTATATATAAGAAAAAACATAGTATAGTTTTTAAATATAGTATAGTACTAGCTGCAGTTTCAAGCATCCGCTGAGGGTCTTGGACCATATTCCCCACTGATATATA